>NW_027480426.1:7500000-8125000 GCF_051401765.1 Calliopsis andreniformis | reverse complement strand
GTTGCTCGCGATGTAGAAATAACCATAACTTTCACACTGGTTGCAATTATTCGTTTTTTACGATGGAAAAGCTGTTGTATTTATATTGTATTTTATGACTCTGGCGTTGACTTCTAAGGCCCTAGCTATTCGATCTAGTGGAGCAACGCCCTAGAGTGAAGCCTAGGTTGCCCGGAACGTAGAAACGACCATCACTTTCACACTGGTTGCAATTAATCGTTTTATACGATGGAAAAACTGTTGTATTTATATTGTATTTTATGCTTCTGGCGTTCACTTCTTAGGCCCTAACTATTCGATCTGGTGGAACAACGCCCTAGGGTGAAGCCTAGGATGCCCGGAACGTAGAAATGACCATAACTTTTACACTGGTAGCAATTATTCGTTTTATACAATGGAAAGACTGTTCTATTTATTTTGCATTTTATGCTTCGGGCGTTGACATCTAAGGCCCTAACTGTTTAATCTGGTGGAGCAACGCCCTAGGGTGAAGCCTAGTTTGCCCGGAACGTCGAAATGACCATTACTTTCACACAGTTTGCAATTATTCATTTAATACGATGGAAAAGCTGTTGTATTTATATCGTATTTTATGCTTCGGGCGTCGGCTTCTTAGGCCCTAACACTTCGATCTGGTGGAGCAACGCCCTACAGTGAAGCCTAAGTTGCCCGGAACGTAGATATGACCATAACCTTCACACAGGTTGCAATTATTCGTTTTCTGCGATGGAAAAACTGTTGTATTTATATTGTATTTTATGCTTCTGGCGTTCACTTCTTAGGGCCTAACTATTCGATCTGATGGAACAATGCCCTAGGGTGAAGCCTAGGCTGCCAGGAACGTAGACATGACCATAACTCTTACACTGGTAGCAATTATTCGTTTTATACAATGGAAAAACTGTTCTATTTATTTTGTATTTTATGCTTCGGGCGTTGACTTCTAAGGCCCTAACTGTTTGATCTGGTGGAGCAACGCCCTAGAGTGTAGCCTAGGTTGCCCGGAACGTAGAAATGACAATTACTTTCACACTGTTTGCAATTATTCCTTTTATACGATGCAAAAGCTGTTGTATTTATATCGTATTTTATGCTTCTAGCGTTGACTTCTAAGGACCTAACTATTCGATCTGGTGGAGCAACGCCCTAGAGTGAAGCCTAGGTTGCTCGGAATGTAGAAATAACCATAACTTTTACACTGGTAGCAATCATTCGTTTTATACAATGGAAAAACTGTTGTATTTATATTGTATTTTATGCTTCTGGCGTTGACTTCTTAGGCCCTAACTATTCGATCTGGTGGAGCAATGCCTCAGAGTTAAGTCTAGGATGCCCGAAACGCCGAAATGATCATTACTTTCACGCTTGTTGCAATTATTCCTGTTATACGATGAAAAGACCGTTGTATTTTTATTGTATTTTATGCTTCATGCGTAGGCTTCTAAGGCCGTAGCTATTCGATATGGTGGAGCACCGCCCTAGAGTGAAGCCTAGGTTGCCCGGAGCGTAGAAATGACCATAACTTTTACACTGGTAGCAATTATTCGTTTTATACAATGGAAAAACTGTTCTATTTATTTTGTATTTTATGCTTCAGGCGTTGACTTCTAAGGCCCTAACTGTTTGATCTGGTGGAGCAACGCCCTAGAGTGAAGCCTAGGTTGCCCGGAACGTAGAAATGACCATTACTTTAACACTGTTTGCAATTATTCCTTTTATACGATGGAAAAACTGTTCTATTTATTTTGTACTTTATGCTTCGGGCGTTGACTTCTTTGGCCCTAACAATTCGATCTGGTGGAGCAACGCCCTAGAGTGAAGCCTAGGTTGCCTGGAACGTACAAATGACAATCACTTTCACACGGATTGCAATTATTCCTGTTATAGGATGGAAAGGCTGTTGTATTTTTATTGCATTTTATGCTTCTGGCGTTCACTTCTTAGGCCCTAACTATTCGATCTGGTGTAACAACGCCCTAGGGTGAAGCCTAGGTTGCCCGGAACGTAGATACGACCATAACTTTAACACTGGTTGCAATTATTCGTTTTATACAATGGAAAAACTGTTCTATTTATTTTGTATTTTATGCTTCGGGCGTTGACTTCTAAGGCTCTAACTGTTTGATCTGGTGGAGCAACGCCCTAGAGTGCAGCCTAGGTTGCCCGGAACGTAGAAATGACAATTACTTTCACACTGTTTGCAATTATTCCTTTTATACGATGCAAAAGCTGTTGTATTTATATCGTATTTTATGCTTCTGGCGTTGACTTCTAAGGACCTAACTATTCGATCTGGTGGAGTATCGCCCTAGAGTGAAGCCTAGGTTGCTCGGAATGTAGAAATAACCATAACTTTTACACTGGTAGCAATTATTAGTTTTATACAATGGAAAAACTGTTGCATTTATATTGTATTTTATGCTTCTGGCGTTGACTTCTTAGGCACTAACTATTCGATCTGGTGGAACAATGCCTCAGAGTTAAGTCTAGGATGCCCGAAACGCCGAAATGATCATTAATTTCACGCTTGTTGCAATTATTCCTGTTATACGATGAAAAGACCGTTGTATTTTTATTGTATTTTATGCTTCAGGCGTAGGCTTCTAAGGCCGTAGCTATTCGATATGGTGGGGCACCGCCCTAGAGTGAAGCCTAGGTTGCCCGGAGCGTAGAAATGACCATAACTTTTACACTGGTAGCAATTATTCGTTTTATACAATGGAAAAACTGTTCTATTTATTTTGTATTTTATACTTCGGTCGTTGACTTCTAAGGCCCTAACTGTTTGATCTGGTGGAGCAACGCCCTAGAGTGTAGCCTAGGTTGCCCGGAACGTAGAAATGACAATTACTTTCACACTGTTTGCAATTATTCCTTTTATACGATGCAAAAGCTGTTGTATTTATATCGTATTTTATGCTTCTGGCGTTGACTTCTAAGGCCCTGGCTATTCGATCTAGTGGAGCAACGCCCTAGAGTGAAGCCTAGGTTGCCCGGAACGTAGAAATGACCTTCACTATCAAACTGGTTGCAATTAATCCTGTTATACGATGGAAAAGCTGTTGTATTTTTATTGCATTTTATGCTTCTGGCGTTCACTTCTTAGGCCCTAACTATTCGATCTGGTGGAACAACGCCCTAGGGTGAAGCCTAGGTTGCCCGGAACGTAGAAATGACCATAAGTTTCATAATGGTGCAATTATTCGTTTTATACGATGGATAAACTGTTGTATTTCTATTGTATTTTATGCTTCGGGCGTTGACTTCTTAGGCCCTAACACTTCGATCTGGTGGAGCAACGCCCTACAGTGAAGCCTAGGTTGCCCGGAACGTAGATATGACCATAACCTTCACGCAGGTTGCAATTATTCGTTTTATACGGTGTAAAGGCTGTTGTATTTATTTTGTATTTTATTCTTCTGGCGGTGACTTCTAAGGACCTAACTATTTGATCTGGTGGAGCAACGCCCTAGAGTGAAGCCTAGGTTGCTCGCAATGTAGAAATAACCATAACTTTCACACTGGTTGCAATTATTCGTTTTTTACGATGGATAAGCTGTTGTATTTATATTGTATATTATGACTCTGGCGTTGACTTCTAAGGCCCTAGCTATTCGATCTAGTGGAGCAACGCCCTAGAGTGAAGCCTAGGTTGCCCGGAACGTAGAAATGACCATCACCTTCAAACTGGTTGCAATTATTCGTTTTATATGATGGAAAATCTGTTGTATTTATGTTGTATTTTATGCTTCTGGCGTTCACTTCTTAGGCCCTAACTATTCGATCTGGTGGAACAACGCCCTAGGGTGCAGCCTAGGTTGCCCGGAACGTGGAAATGACCATAAGTTTCATAATGGTTGCAATTATTCGTTTTATACGATGGAAAAACTGTTGTATTTCTATTGTATTTTATGCTTCTGGCGTTCACTTCTTAGGCCCTAACTATTCGATCTGGTGGAACAACGCCCTAGGGTGAAGCCTAGGTTGCCCGGAACGTAGAAATGACCATAACTTTTACACTGGTAGCAATTATCCGTTTTATACAATGGAAATACTGTTCTATTTATTTTGCATTTTATGCTTCGGGCGTTGACTTCTAAGGCCCTAACTGTTTAATCTGGTGGAGCAACGCCCTAGGGTGAAGCCTAGTTTGCCCGGAACGTAGAAATGACCATTATTTTCACACTGTTTGCAATTATTCCTTTTATACGATGGAAAAGCTGTTGTATTTATATCGTATTTTATGCTTCTGGCGTTGACTTCTAAGGCCCTAGCTATTCGATCTAGTGGAGCAACGCCCTAGAGTGAAGCCTAGGCTGCCCGGAACGTAGAAATGACCTTCACTATCAAACTGGTTGCAATTAATCCTGTTATACGATGGAAAAGCTGTTGTATTTTTATTGCATTTTATGCTTCTGGCGTTCACTTCTTAGGCCCTAACTATTCGATCTGGTGGAACAACGCCCTAGGGTGAAGCCTAGGTTGCCCGGAACGTAGAAATGACCATAAGTTTCATAATGGTTGCAATTATTCGTTTTATACGATGGAAAAACTGTTGTATTTCTATTGTATTTTATGCTTCGGGCGTTGACTTCTTAGGCCCTAACACTTCGATCTGGTGGAGCAGCGCCCTACAGTGAAGCCTAGGTTGCCCGGAACGTAGAAACGACCATCACTTTCAAACTGTTTGCAATTAATCCTGTTATACGATGGAAAAACTGTTGTATTTTTATTGCATTTTATGCTTCGGGCGTTGACTTCTAAGGCCCTGACTATTCAATCTGTTGGAGCAACGCCCTAGGGTGAAGCCTAGGTTGCCCGGAACGTAGAAATGACCATAAGTTTCATAATGGTGCAATTATTCGTTTTATACGATGGAAAAACTGTTGTATTTCTATTGTATTTTATGCTTCGGGCGTTGACTTCTTAGGCCCTAACACTTCGATCTGGTGGAGCAACGCCCTACAGTGAAGCCTAGGTTGCCCGGTATGTAGATATGACCATAACCTTCACACAGGTTGCAATTATTCGTTTTATACGGTGTAAAGGCTGTTGTATTTATTTTGTATTTTATTCTTCTGGCGGTGACTTCTAAGGACCTAACTATTTGATCTGGTGGAGCAACGCCCTAGAGTGAAGCCTAGGTTGCTCGCAATGTAGAAATAACCATAACTTTCACACTGGTTGCAATTATTCGTTTTTTACGATGGATAAGCTGTTGTATTTATATTGTATATTATGACTCTGGCGTTGACTTCTAAGGACCTAACTATTCGATCTGGTGGAGCAACGCCCTAGAGTGAAGCCTAGGTTGCTCGCGATGTAGAAATAACCATAACTTTCACACTGGTTGCAATTATTCGTTTTTTACGATGGAAAAGCTGTTGTATTTATATTGTATTTTATGACTCTGGCGTTGACTTCTAAGGCCCTAGCTATTCGATCTAGTGGAGCAACGCCCTAGAGTGAAGCCTAGGTTGCCCGGAACGTAGAAACGACCATCACTTTCACACTGGTTGCAATTAATCGTTTTATACGATGGAAAAACTGTTGTATTTATATTGTATTTTATGCTTCTGGCGTTCACTTCTTAGGCCCTAACTATTCGATCTGGTGGAACAACGCCCTAGGGTGAAGCCTAGGATGCCCGGAACGTAGAAATGACCATAACTTTTACACTGGTAGCAATTATTCGTTTTATACAATGGAAAGACTGTTCTATTTATTTTGCATTTTATGCTTCGGGCGTTGACATCTAAGGCCCTAACTGTTTAATCTGGTGGAGCAACGCCCTAGGGTGAAGCCTAGTTTGCCCGGAACGTCGAAATGACCATTACTTTCACACAGTTTGCAATTATTCATTTAATACGATGGAAAAGCTGTTGTATTTATATCGTATTTTATGCTTCGGGCGTCGGCTTCTTAGGCCCTAACACTTCGATCTGGTGGAGCAACGCCCTACAGTGAAGCCTAAGTTGCCCGGAACGTAGATATGACCATAACCTTCACACAGGTTGCAATTATTCGTTTTCTGCGATGGAAAAACTGTTGTATTTATATTGTATTTTATGCTTCTGGCGTTCACTTCTTAGGGCCTAACTATTCGATCTGATGGAACAATGCCCTAGGGTGAAGCCTAGGCTGCCAGGAACGTAGACATGACCATAACTCTTACACTGGTAGCAATTATTCGTTTTATACAATGGAAAAACTGTTCTATTTATTTTGTATTTTATGCTTCGGGCGTTGACTTCTAAGGCCCTAACTGTTTGATCTGGTGGAGCAACGCCCTAGAGTGTAGCCTAGGTTGCCCGGAACGTAGAAATGACAATTACTTTCACACTGTTTGCAATTATTCCTTTTATACGATGCAAAAGCTGTTGTATTTATATCGTATTTTATGCTTCTAGCGTTGACTTCTAAGGACCTAACTATTCGATCTGGTGGAGCAACGCCCTAGAGTGAAGCCTAGGTTGCTCGGAATGTAGAAATAACCATAACTTTTACACTGGTAGCAATTATTCGTTTTATACAATGGAAAAACTGTTGTATTTATATTGTATTTTATGCTTCTGGCGTTGACTTCTTAGGCCCTAACTATTCGATCTGGTGGAGCAATGCCTCAGAGTTAAGTCTAGGATGCCCGAAACGCCGAAATGATCATTACTTTCACGCTTGTTGCAATTATTCCTGTTATACGATGAAAAGACCGTTGTATTTTTATTGTATTTTATGCTTCATGCGTAGGCTTCTAAGGCCGTAGCTATTCGATATGGTGGAGCACCGCCCTAGAGTGAAGCCTAGGTTGCCCGGAGCGTAGAAATGACCATAACTTTTACACTGGTAGCAATTATTCGTTTTATACAATGGAAAAACTGTTCTATTTATTTTGTATTTTATGCTTCGGGCGTTGACTTCTAAGGCCCTAACTGTTTGATCTGGTGGAGCAACGCCCTAGAGTGAAGCCTAGGTTGCCCGGAACGTAGAAATGACCATTACTTTAACACTGTTTGCAATTATTCCTTTTATACGATGGAAAAACTGTTCTATTTATTTTGTACTTTATGCTTCGGGCGTTGACTTCTTTGGCCCTAACAATTCGATCTGGTGGAGCAACGCCCTAGAGTGAAGCCTAGGTTGCCTGGAACGTACAAATGACAATCACTTTCACACGGATTGCAATTATTCCTGTTATAGGATGGAAAGGCTGTTGTATTTTTATTGCATTTTATGCTTCTGGCGTTCACTTCTTAGGCCCTAACTATTCGATCTGGTGTAACAACGCCCTAGGGTGAAGCCTAGGTTGCCCGGAACGTAGATACGACCATAACCTTCACACAGGTTGCAATTATTCGTTTTCTGCGATGGAAAAACTGTTGTATTTATATTGTATTTTATGCTTCTGGCGTTCACTTCTTAGGGCCTAACTATTCGATCTGATGGAACAATGCCCTAGGGTGAAGCCTAGGTTGCCAGGAACGTAGACATGACCATAACTCTTACACTGGTAGCAATTATTCGTTTTATACAATGGAAAAACTGTTCTATTTATTTTGTATTTTATGCTTCGGGCGTTGACTTCTAAGGCCCTAACTGTTTGATCTGGTGGAGCAACGCCCTAGAGTGTAGCCTAGGTTGCCCGGAACGTAGAAATGACAATTACTTTCACACTGTTTGCAATTATTCCTTTTATACGATGCAAAAGCTGTTGTATTTATATCGTATTTTATGCTTCTAGCGTTGACTTCTAAGGACCTAACTATTCGATCTGGTGGAGCAACGCCCTAGAGTGAAGCCTAGGTTGCTCGGAATGTAGAAATAACCATAACTTTTACACTGGTAGCAATTATTCGTTTTATACAATGGAAAAACTGTTGCATTTATATTGTATTTTATGCTTCTGGCGTTGACTTCTTAGGCCCTAACTATTCGATCTGGTGGAGCAATGCCTCAGAGTTAAGTCTAGGATGCCCGAAACGCCGAAATGATCATTACTTTCACGCTTGTTGCAATTATTCCTGTTATACGATGAAAAGACCGTTGTATTTTTATTGTATTTTATGCTTCATGCGTAGGCTTCTAAGGCCGTAGCTATTCGATATGGTGGAGCAACGCCCTAGAGTGAAGCCTAGGTTGCTCGGAACGGAGAAATGACCACTACTTTCACACAGTTTGCAATTATTCATTTAATACGATGGAAAAGCTGTTGTATTTATATCGTATTTTATGCTGCGGGCGTTGACTTCTTAGGCCCTAACACTTCGATCTGGTGGAGCAACGCAATACAGTGAAGCCTAGGTTGCCCGGAACGCAGAAATGACCACTACTTTCACACAGTTTGCAATTATTCATTTAATACGATGGAAAAGCTGTTGTATTTATATCGTATTTTATGCTTCGGGCGTTGACTTCTTAGGCCCTAACACTTCGATCTGGTGGAGCAACGCCCTACAGTGAAGCCTAGGTTGCCCGGAACGTAGATATGACCATAACCTTCACACAGGTTGCAGTTATTCGTTTTCTGCGATGGAAAAACTGTTGTATTTATATTGTATTTTATGCTTCTGGCGTTCACTTCTTATGGCCTAACTATTCGATCTGATGGAACAATGCCCTAGGGTGAAGCCTAGGTTGCCAGGAACGTAGACATGACCATAACTCTTACACTGGTAGCAATTACTCGTTTTATACAATGGAAAAACTGTTCTATTTATTTTGTATTTTATGCTTCGGGCGTTGACTTCTAAGGCTCTAACTGTTTGATCTGGTGGAGCAACGCCCTAGAGTGCAGCCTAGGTTGCCCGGAACGTAGAAATGACAATTACTTTCACACTGTTTGCAATTATTCCTTTTATACGATGCAAAAGCTGTTGTATTTATATCGTATTTTATGCTTCTGGCGTTGACTTCTAAGGACCTAACTATTCGATCTGGTGGAGTATCGCCCTAGAGTGAAGCCTAGGTTGCTCGGAATGTAGAAATAACCATAACTTTTACACTGGTAGCAATTATTAGTTTTATACAATGGAAAAACTGTTGCATTTATATTGTATTTTATGCTTCTGGCGTTGACTTCTTAGGCACTAACTATTCGATCTGGTGGAACAATGCCTCAGAGTTAAGTCTAGGATGCCCGAAACGCCGAAATGATCATTAATTTCACGCTTGTTGCAATTATTCCTGTTATACGATGAAAAGACAGTTGTATTTTTATTGTATTTTATGCTTCAGGCGTAGGCTTCTAAGGCCGTAGCTATTCGATATGGTGGAGCACCGCCCTAGAGTGAAGCCTAGGTTGCCCGGAGCGTAGAAATGACCATAACTTTTACACTGGTAGCAATTATTCGTTTTATACAATGGAAAAACTGTTCTATTTATTTTGTATTTTATGCTTCGGTCGTTGACTTCTAAGGCCCTAACTGTTTGATCTGGTGGAGCAACGCCCTAGAGTGTAGCCTAGGTTGCCCGGAACGTAGAAATGACAATTACTTTCACACTGTTTGCAATTATTCCTTTTATACGATGCAAAAGCTGTTGTATTTATATCGTATTTTATGCTTCTGGCGTTGACTTCTAAGGCCCTAGCTATTCGATCTAGTGGAGCAACGCCCTAGAGTGAAGCCTAGGTTGCCCGGAACGTAGAAATGACCTTCACTATCAAACTGGTTGCAATTAATCCTGTTATACGATGGAAAAGCTGTTGTATTTTTATTGCATTTTATGCTTCTGGCGTTCACTTCTTAGGCCCTAACTATTCGATCTGGTGGAACAACGCCCTAGGGTGAAGCCTAGGTTGCCCGGAACGTAGAAATGACCATGAGTTTCATAATGGTGCAATTATTCGTTTTATACGATGGAAAAACTGTTGTATTTCTATTGTATTTTATGCTTCGGGCGTTGACTTCTTAGGCCCTAACACTTCGATCTGGTGGAGCAACGCCCTACAGTGAAGCCTAGGTTGCCCGGAACGTAGATATGACCATAACCTTCACACAGGTTGCAATTATTCGTTTTATACGGTGTAAAGGCTGTTGTATTTATTTTGTATTTTATTCTTCTGGCGGTGACTTCTAAGGACCTAACTATTTGATCTGGTGGAGCAACGCCCTAGAGTGAAGCCTAGGTTGCTCGCAATGTAGAAATAACCATAACTTTCACACTGGTTGCAATTATTCGTTTTTTACGATGGATAAGCTGTTGTATTTATATTGTATATTATGGCTCTGGCGTTGACTTCTAAGGCCCTAGCTATTCGATCTAGTGGAGCAACGCCCTAGAGTGAAGCCTAGGTTGCCCGGAACGTAGAAATGACCATCACCTTCAAACTGGTTGCAATTAATCCTGTTATACGATGGAAAAACTGTTGTATTTTTATTGCATTTTAAGCTTCGGGCGTTGACTTCTAAGGCCCTGACTATTCAATCTGTTGGAGCAACGCCCTACAGTGAAGCGTAGGTTGCTCGGTATGTACAAATGAACATAGCTTTCACACTGGTTGCAATTAATCGTTTTATACGATGGAAAAACTGTTGTATTTATATTGTATTTTATGCTTCTGCCGTTCACTTCTTAGGCCCTAACTATTCGATCTGGTGGAACAACGCCCTAGGGTGAAGCCTAGTTTGCCCGGAACGTAGAAATGACCATTACTTTCACACTGTTTGCAATTATTCCTTTTATACGATGGAAAAGCTGTTGTATTTATTTCGTATTTTATGCTTCTGGCGTTGACTTCTAAGGCCCTAGCTATTCGATCTAGTGGAGCAATGCCTCAGAGTTAAGTCTAGGATGCCCGAAACGCCGAAATGATCATTACGTTCACGCTTGTTGCAATTATTCCTGTTATACGATGAAAAGACCGTTGTATTTTTATTGTATTTTATGCTTCAGGCGTTGGCTTCTAAGGCCGTTGCTATTCGATATGGTGGAGAACCGCCCTAGAGTGAAGCCTAGGTTACCCGGAACGTAGAAATGACCATTACTTTCACACTGTTTGCAATTATTCCTTTTATACGATGGAAAAGCTGCTGTATTTATATCGTATTTTATGCTTCGGGCGTTGACTTCTAAGGACCTAACGATTCGATCTGGTGGAGCAACTCCCTAGAGTGAAGCCTAGGTTGCTCGGAACGTAGAAATGACCATAACATTAACGCTGGTAGCAATTATTCGTTTTATGCAATGGAAAAACTGTTCTATTTGTTTTGTATTTAATGCTTCGGGCCTTGGCTTCTAAGGCCCTAGCTATTCGATCTGGTGGAGCAACGCCCTAGAGTGAAGCCTAGGTTGCCCGGCACGTAGAAATGACCATAACTTTCACACTGGTTGCTATTATTCGTTTTATACGATGGAAAAACTGTTATATTTATATTGTATTTTATGCTTCAGGCCTTGACTTCTGAGGCCGTAGCTATTCGATGTGGTGGAAGAACGCCATAGAGTGAAGCCTAGGTTGCCCGGAACGTAGAAATGTCCATATCTTTCACACTGTTTGCAATTATTCCTTTTATACGGTGGCAAAGCTGTTGCATTTATATTGTATTTTATGCTTCTGGCGTTGACTCCTTAGGCCCTAACTATTCAATCTGGTGGAGCAATGCCTCAGAGTTAAGTCTAGGATGCCCGAAACACCGAAATGATCATTACTTTCACGCATGTTGCAATTATTCCGGTTATACGATGAAAAGACTGTTGTATTTTTATTGTATTTTATGCTACAGGCGTAGGCTTCTAAGGCCGTAGCTATTCGATATGGTGGAGCACCGCCCTAGAGTGAAGCCTAGGTTGCTCGGAACGGAGAAATGACCACTACTTTCACACAGTTTGCAATTATTCATTTAATACGATGGAAAAGCTGTTGTATTTATATCGTATTTTATGCTGCGGGCGTTGACTTCTTAGGCCCTAACACTTCGATCTGGTGGAGCAACGCCCTACAGTGAAGCCTAGGTTGCCCGGAACGCAGAAATGACCACTACTTTCACACAGTTTGCAATTATTCATTTAATACGATGGAAAAGCTGTTGTATTTATATCGTATTTTATGCTTCGGGCGTTGACTTCTTAGGCCCTAACACTTCGATCTGGTGGAGCAACGCCCTACAGTGAAGCCTAGGTTGCCCGGAACGTAGATATGACCATAACCTTCACACAGGTTGCAATTATTCGTTTTCTGCGATGGAAAAACTGTTGTATTTATATTGTATTTTATGCTTCTGGCGATCACTTCTTAGGGCCTAACTATTCGATCTGATGGAACAATGCCCTAGGGTGAAGCCTAGGTTGCCCGGAACGTAGACATGACCATAACTCTTACACTGGAAGCAATTATTCGTTTTATACAATGGAAAAACTGTTCTATTTATTTTGTATTTTATGCTTCGGGCGTTGACTTCTAAGGCCCTAACTGTTTGATCTGGTGGAGCAACGCCCTAGAGTGTAGCCTAGGTTGCCCGGAACGTAGAAATGACAATTACTTTCACACTGTTTGCAATTATTCCTTTTTTGCGATGCAAAAGCTGTTGTATTTATATCGTATTTTATGCTTCTGGCGTTGACTTCTTAGGCCCTAACACTTCGATCTGGTGGAGCAACACCCTACACTGAAGCCTAGGTTGCCCGGAACGTAGACATGACCATAACCTTCACACAGGTTGCAATTATTCGTTTTCTGCGATGGAAAAACTGTTGTATTTATATTGCATTTTATGCTTCGGGCGTTGACTTATAAGGCCCTGACTATTCAATCTGTTGGAGCAACGCCCTAGAGTGAAGCCTAGGTTGCTCGGAATGTAGAAATGACCATAGCTTTCACACTGGTTGCAATTATTCGTTTTATACGATAGAAAAACTGTTGTATTTATATTGTATTTTATGCTTCTGGCGTTCACTTCTTAGGCCCTAACTATTCGATCTGGTGGAACAACGCCCTAGGGTGAAGCCTAGGTTTCCCGGAACGTAGAAATGACCATCACTTTCAAACTGGTTGCAATTAATCCTGTTATACGATGGAAAAACTGCTGTGTTTTTATTGCATTTTATGCTTCGGGCGTTGACTTCTAAGGCCCTAACTATTCAATCTGTTGGAGCAACGCCCTATAGTGATGCCTAGGTTGCTCGGAATGTAGAAATGACCATAACTTTCACACTGGTTGCAATTATTCGTTTTATACGATGGAAAAGCTGTTGTATTTATATTGTATTTTATGCTTCTGGCGTTCACTTCTTAGGCCCTAACTATTCGACATGGTGGAACAACGCCCTAGGGTGAAGCCTAGGATGCCCGGAACGTAGAAATGACCATAAATTTTACACTGGTAGCAATTATTCGTTTTATACAATGGAAAAACTGTTGTATTTATATCGTATTTTATGCTTCTGGCGTTGACTTCTAAGGACCTAACTATTCAATCTGTTGGAGCAACGCCCTATAGTGATGCCTAGGTTGCTCGGAATCTAGAAATAACCATAACTTTCACACTGGTTGCAATCATTCGTTCTTTACGATGGAAAAACTGTACTATTTATTTTGCATTTTATGCTTCGGGCGTTGACTTCTAAGGCGCTAACTATTCAATCTGTTGGAGCAACGCCCTAGGGTGTATCCTAGGTTGCCCGGAAAGTAGAAATGACCATAACTTTCATACTGGTTGCAATTATTCGTTTTATATGATGGAAAATCTGTCGTATTTATGTTGTATTTTATACTTCTGGCGTTCACTTCTTAGGCCCTAACTATTCGGTCTGGTGGAACAACGGCCTAAGGTGAAGCCTAGGTTGCCCGCAACGTAGAAATGGCCATAACTTTTACACTGGTAGCAATTATTCGTTTTATACAATGGAAAAACTGTTCTATTTATTTTGTATTTAATGCTTCGGGCGTTGTCTTCTAAGGCCCTAACTGTTTGATCTGGTGGAGCAACGCCCTAGAGTGAAGCCTAGGTTGCCCGGAACGTAGAAATGACCATAACTATCACACTGGTTGCTATTATTCGTTTTATACGATGGAAAAACTGTTATATTTATATTGTATTTTATGCTTCAGGCGTTGACTTCTGAGGCCGTAGCTATTCGATGTGGTGGAAGAACGCCATAGAGTGAAGCCTAGGTTGCCCGGAACGTAGAAATGTCCATATATTTCACACTGTTTGCAATTATTCATTTTATACGGTGGCAAAGCTGTTGCATTTATATTGTATTTTATGCTTCTGGCGTTGACTCCTTAGGCCCTAACTATTCAATCTGGTGCAGCAATGCCTCAGAGTTAAGTCTAGGATGCCCGAAACGCCGAAATGATCATTACTTTCACGCATGTTGCAATTATTCCGGTTATACGATGAAAAGACTGTTGTATCTTTATTGTATTTTATGCTTCAGGCGGAGGCTTCTAAGGCCGTAGCTATTCGATATGGTGGAGCACCGCCCTAGAGTGATGCCTAGGTTGCTCGGAACGCAGAAATGACCACTACTTTCACACGGTTTGCAATTATTCATTTAATACGATGGAAAAGCTGTTGTATTTATATCGTATTTTATGCTTCGGGCGTTGACTTCTTAGGCCCTAACACTTCGATCTGGTGGAGCAACGCCCTACAGTGAAGCCTAGGTTGCCCGGAACGTAGATATGACCATAACCTTCACACAGGTTGCAATTATTCGTTTTATACGGTGTAAAGGCTGTTGTATTTATTTTGTATTTTATTCTTCTGGTGTTGACTTCTTAGGCCCTAACTATTCGATCTGGTGGAACAACGCCGTAGAGTGAAGCCTAGGTTGCCCGGAACGTAGAAATGACCATTACTTTCACACTGTTTGCAATTATTCCTTTTATACGATGGAAAAACTGTTATATTTATATTGCTTTTTATGCTCCTGGCATTGAATTCTAAGTCCCTAGCTATTTGATCCGGTGGAGCAGCGCCCTAGAGAGAAACCTAGGTTACCCGGTACGTAGAAATGACCAGTACATACACACTGTTTGCAGTTATTCCTGTTATACGATGGAAAAACTGTTGCACCTTTATTGTATTTTACGCTTCTGGCGTTGACTTCTAAGGCCCTAACTATTCGATCTGGTGGAGCAACGCCCTAGTGTGAAGCCTAGGTTGCTCGGAACGTAGAAATGACCGTTACTTTCACACTGTTTGCAAATATTCATTTTATACGATGGCAAAGCTGTTGTATTTATATTGTATTTTATGCTTCCGGCGTTGACTTCTAAGGCCGTAGCTATCAGATGTGGTGCAGCAACGCCCTAGAGTGACGCCCAGGCTGCCAGGAACGCAGAAATGACCATAACTTTCACACTGGTTACCATTATTCGTTTTATACGATGGAAAAACTGTAGTATTTATATCGTATTTCATGCTTCTGGCGTTGACTTCTTAGGCCCTAACTTTTCGGTCTGGTGGAACAACGCCCTAGAGTGAAGTCTGCGTTGACCGGAACATAGAAATGACCATCATTTTCACACTGGTTGCAGTTATTCCTGTTATACGATGGAAAAACTATTGCATCTTTATTGCATTTTATGCTTCTGGCGTTGACTTCTAAGGCCCTAACTATTCGATCAGGTGGCGCAACGCCCTAGAGTGAAGCCTAGGTTTCTCGGAACGTAGAAATGACCATTACCTTCACACTGTTTGCAATTATTCATTTTATACGATGGCAAAGCTGTTGCATTTATATGGTATTTTATGCTTCCGGCGTTGACTTCTAATGCGCCAGCTATTCAATCTGGAGGAGCAACGCCCTAGTGTGAAGCATAGGTTGCCCGGAACGTAGAAATGACCGTTAGCTTCACACTGTTTGCAATTATTCATTTTAACCGATGGAAAAGCTGTTTTACTTATATTGTATTTTATGTTTCTGGCGTTGACTTCTAAGGCCATAGCTATTCGATATGGTGGCGCACCGACATAGGGTGAAGCCTAGGGTGCCCGGAACGTAGAAATGACCTTTACCGTCACACTTGTTGCAATTATTCCTGTTATACGATTGAAACATTGTGTATTTTTACCTTATTTTATGCTTCTGGCGTTGGCTTCAAAGGCCCTAGCTATTGGATCTGGTGGAGCAACGCCCTGGAGTGAAGCCTAGGTTGCCCGAAACCTAGAAATGGCCATTACTTTCACTCTGGTTGCAATTATTCCTGCTATACGGTGGAAAACCGGTTGGATTTTTATTGTATTTTATGCTTCGGGCGTTGACTTCTAAGGCCCTATCTATTCGGTCTGGTGGAACAACGCCCTAGAGTGAGGCCTAGGTTGCCCGGAACGTAGAAATGACCATAACTTTCACACTGGTTGCAATTATTCATTTTAACCGATGGAAAAGCTGTTTTACTTATATTGTATTTTATGTTTCTGGCGTTGACTTCTAAGGCCATAGCTATTCGATATGGTGGCGCACCGACATAGGGTGAAGCCTAGGGTGCCCGGAACGTAGAAATGACCTTTACCGTCACACTTGTTGCAATTATTCCTGTTATACGATTGAAACATTGTGTATTTTTACCTTATTTTATGCTTCTGGCGTTGGCTTCAAAGGCCCTAGCTATTGGATCTGGTGGAGCAACGCCCTGGAGTGAAGCCTAGGTTGCCCGAAACCTAGAAATGGCCATTACTTTCACTCTGGTTGCAATTATTCCTGCTATACGGTGGAAAACCGGTTGGATTTTTATTGTATTTTATGCTTCGGGCGTTGACTTCTAAGGCCCTATCTATTCGGTCTGGTGGAACAACGCCCTAGAGTGAGGCCTAGGTTGCCCGGAACGTAGAAATGACCATAACTTTCACACTGGTTGCAATTATTCGTTTTATACGATGGAAAAGCTGTTGTATTTATACCGTATTTTATGCTTCTGGCGTTGACTTCTTAGGCCCTAGCTATTCGATCTGGTGGAACAACGCCCTAGTGTGAAGCCTAGGTTGCTCGGAACGTAGAAATGACCGTTACTTTCACACTGTTTGCAAATATTCATTTTATACGATGGCAAAGCTGTTGTATTTGTATTGTATTTTATGCTTCCGGCGTTGACTTCTAAGGCCGTAGCTATCAGATGTGGTGCAGCAACGCCCTAGAGTGACGCCCAGGCTGCCAGGAACGCAGAAATGACCATAACTTTCACACTGGTTACCATTATTCGTTTTATACGATGGAAAAACTGTGGTATTTATATCGTATTTCATGCTTCTGGCGTTGACTTCTTAGGCCCTAACTTTTCGGTCTGGTGGAACAACGCCCTAGAGTGAAGTCTGCGTTGACCGGAACATAGAAATGACCATCATTTTCACACTGGTTGCAGTTATTCCTGTTATACGATGGAAAAACTATTGCATCTTTATTGTATTTTATGCTTCTGGCGTTGACTTCTAAGGCCCTAACTATTCGATCAGGTGGCGCAACGCCCTAGAGTGAAGCCTAGGTTTCTCGGAACGTAGAAATGACCATTACCTTCACACTGTTTGCAATTATTCATTTTATACGATGGCAAAGCTGTTGTATTTATATGGTATTTTATGCTTCCGGCGTTGACTTCTAATGCGCCAGCTATTCAATCTGGAGGAGCAACGCCCTAGTGTGAAGCATAGGTTGCCCGGAACGTAGAAATGACCGTTAGCTTCACACTGTTTGCAATTATTCATTTTAACCGATGGAAAAGCTGTTTTACTTATATTGTATTTTATGTTTCTGGCGTTGACTTCTAAGGCCATAGCTATTCGATGTGGTGGCGCACCGACCTAGGGTGAAGCCTAGGGTGCCCGGAACGTAGAAATGACCTTTACCGTCACACTTGTTGCAATTATTCCTGTTATACGATTGAAACATTGTGTATTTTTACCTTATTTTATGCTTCTGGCGTTGGCTTCAAAGGCCCTAGCTATTGGATCTGGTGGAGCAACGCCCTGGAGTGAAGCCTAGGTTGCCCGAAACCTAGAAATGACCATTACTTTCACTCTGGTTGCAATTATTCCTGCTATACGGTGGAAAACCGGTTGGATTTTTATTGTATTTTATGCTTCGGGCGTTGACTTCTAAGGCCCTATCTATTCGGTCTGGTGGAACAACGCCCTAGAGTGAGGCCTAGGTTGCCCGGAACGTAGAAATGACCATAACTTTCACACTGGTTGCAATTATTCGTTTTATACGATGGAAAAGCTGTTGTATTTATACCGTATTTTATGCTTCTGGCGTTGACTTCTTAGGCCCTAGCTATTCGATCTGGTGGAACAACGCCCTAGGGTGAAGCCTAGTTTGCCTGGAACGTAGAAATGACCAGCACTTTCACACGGGCTGCAATTATTCCTGTTATAGGATGGAAAGACTGTTGTATTTATATTGTATCTAATGCTTCTGGCGATCACTTCCTAGGCCCTAACTATGCGATCTGGTGGAACAACGCCCTCGGGTGTAGCCTAGGTTGCCCGGAACGTAGAAATGACCATAACTTTTACACTGGTAGCAATTATTCGTTTTATACAATGGAAAAACTGTTCTATTTATTTTGTATTTAATGCTTCGGGCGTTGACTTCTAATGCCCTAACGGTTTGATCTGGTGGAGCAACGCCCTAGAGTGAAGCCTAGGTTGCCGGAACGTAGAAATGACCATAACTTTCACACTGGTTGCTATTATTCGTTTTATACGATGGAAAAGCTGTTGTATTTATATCGTATTTTATGCATCTGGCGTTGACATCTTAGGCCCTAACTATTCCATCTGGTGGAACAACGCCCTTGGGTGAAGCCTAGGTTGCGCGGAACGTAGCAATGACAATAACTTTCACACTGGTAGCAATTATTCGTTTTATACGATGGAAAAACTGTTGTATTTATATTGTATTTTATGCTTCTGGCGTTCACTTCTTGGCCCTAACTATTCGGTATGGTGGAAAAACGCCCTAGGGTGAAGCCTAGGATGCCCGGAACGTAGAAATGACCATAAGCTTTACACTGGTAGCAATTATTCGTTTTATACAATGGAAAAACCGTTCTATTTATTTTGTGCTTTATGCTTCGGGCGTTGACTTCTAAGGCCCTAACTGTTTGATCTGGTGGAGCAACGCCCTAGAGTGAAGCCTAGGTTGCCCGGAACGTAGAAATGACCAGCACTTTCACACGGGCTGCAATTATTCCTGTTATAGGATGGAAAGACTGTTGTATTTATATTGTATCTAATGCTTCTGGCGATCACTTCCTAGGCCCTAACTATGCGATCTGGTGGAACAACGCCCTCGGGTGTAGCCTAGGTTGCCCGGAACGTAGAAATGACCATAACTTTTACACTGGTAGCAATTATTCGTTTTATACAATGGAAAAACTGTTCTATTTATTTTGTATTTAATGCTTCGGGCGTTGACTTCTAATGCCCTAACGGTTTGATCTGGTGGAGCAACGCCCTAGAGTGAAGCCTAGGTTGCCGGAACGTAGAAATGACCATAACTTTCACACTGGTTGCTATTATTCGTTTTATACGATCGAAAAGCTGTTGTATTTATATCGTATTTTATGCATCTGGCGTTGACATCTTAGGCCCTAACTATTCCATCTGGTGGAACAACGCCCTTGGGTGAAGCCTAGGTTGCGCGGAACGTAGCAATGACAATAACTTTCACACTGGTAGCAATTATTCGTTTTATACGATGGAAAAACTGTTGTATTTATATTGTATTTTATGCTTCTGGCGTTCACTTCTTGGCCCTAACTATTCGGTATGGTGGAAAAACGCCCTAGGGTGAAGCCTAGGTTGCCCGGAACGTAGAAATGACCATAAGCTTTACACTGGTAGCAATTATTCGTTTTATACAATGGAAAAACCGTTCTATTTATTTTGTGTTTTATGCTTCGGGCGTTGACTTCTAAGGCCCTAACTGTTTGATCTGGTGGAGCAACGCCCTAGAGTGAAGCCTAGGTTGCCCGGAACGTAGAAATGACCATAACTTTCACACTGTTTGCAATTATTCGTTTTATACGATGGAAAAACTTTTGTACTTATATTGTATTTTATGCTTCTGGCGTTGACTTCTAAGGCCCTAGCTATTCGATTTGGTGGAGCAACGCCCGAGAGTGGAGCCTAGGTTGCCCGGTACGTAGAAATGACCATTACTTTCACACTGTTTGCAAATATACATTATATACGATGGAAAATCTGTTGTATTTATGTTGTATTTTATGCTTCTGGCGTTGACTTCTTAGGCCCTAGCTATTCGATCTGGTCGAGCAACGCCCTAGAGTGAAGCCTAGGTTGCCCGGAACGTAGAAATGACCATAACTTCCTCACTGGTTGCAATTATTCGTTTTATACGATGGAAAAGCTGTTGCATTTATATCGTATTTTATGCTTCCTGCGTTGACTTCTGAGGACCTAACTATTCGATCTGGTGGAGAAACGCTCTAGGGTGAAGCCTAGGTAACCTGGAACGTAGAAATGACCATCACTTTCACACGGGTTGCAATTATTCCTGTTATAGGATGGAAAGACTGTTGTATTTTTATTGTATTTTATACTTCAGGCGTTGACTTCTAAGGCCCTAGTTATTCGATCTGGTCGAGCAACGCCCTAGAGTGAAGCCTAGGTTGCCCGGAACGTAGAAATGACCATAACTTCCACACTGGTTGCAATTATTCGTTTTATACGATGGAAAAGCTGTTCTATTTATATCGTATTTTATGCTTCTGGCGTTGACTTCTTACGCCCTAACTATTCGATCTGGTGGAACAACGCCCTGGGGTGAAGCCTAGGTTGCGCGGAACGTAGAAATGACCATAACTTTCACACTGGTAGCAATTATTCGTTTTATACGATGGAAAGACTGTGTTATTTACTTTGTATTTTATGCTTCTGGCGTTGACTTCTTATGCCCTAACTATTCCCTCTGGCGGATCAACGCCCTAGAGTGAAACCTACGTTGCCCGGAACGTAGAAAAGACCATTACCTTCACACTGGTTGCAATTATTCGTTTTATACGATGGAATAACTGTTCCATTTATTTTGTATTTTATGCTTCGGGCGTTGACTTCTAAGGCCCTAACTATTCAATCTGTTGGTGCAACGCCCAAGGGTGAAGCCTATGTTGCCCGGAAAGTAGAAATGACGTTAACTTTCATACTGGTTGCAATTATTCGTTTTATACGATGGAAAAACTGTTTTAGTTATTTTGTATTTTGTGCTTCGGGCGTTGACTTCTAAGGCCCTAGCTATTCGATTTGGTGGAGCAACGCCCTAGAGTGAAGCCTAGGTTGCCCGGAACGTTGAAATGACCATAACTTCCACACTGGTAGCAATTATTCGTTTTATACGATGGAAAGACTGTTTTATTTACTTTGTATTTTATGCTTCTGGCGTTGACTTCTTATGCCCTAACTATTCCCTCTGGCGGATCAACGCCCTAGAGTGAAACCTACGTTGCCCGGAACGTAGAAATGACTATTACTTTCACACTGGTTGAAATTATTCGTTTTATACGATGGAAAAGCTGTTCCATTTATTTTGTATTTTATGCTTCGGGCGTTGACTTCTAAGGCCCTAACTATACGATCTGGTGGAACAACGCCCTAGGGTGAAGCCTAGGTTGCGCGGAACGTAGAAATGACCATAACTTTCACACTGGTAGCAATTATTCGTTTCATACGATGGAAAAACTGTTCTATTTATTTTGTATTTTATGCTTCGGGCGTTGACTTCTAAGGCCCTAACTATTCGATCTGGTGGAGCAACGCCCTAGAGTGAAGCCTAGGTTGCCTGGAACGTACAAATGACCATCACATTCACACGGGTTGCAATTATTCCTGTTATACTATGGAAAGACTGTTGTATTTTTATTGTATTTTATGCTTCAGGCGTTGACTTCTGAGGCCGTACCTATTCGATGTGGAGGAAGAACGCCATACAGTGAGGCCTAGGTTGCCCGGAACGTAGAAATGACCACCACTTTCACACGGGTTGCAATTATTCCTGTTATAGGATTGAAAGACTGTTGTATTTTTATTGTATTTTATGCTTCAGGCGTTGACATCTGAGGCCGTAGCTATTCGATGTGGTGGAAGAACGCCATAGAGTGAAGCCTAGGTTGCCCGGAACGTAGAAATGACCATAACTTTCATACTGGTTGCAATTATTCGTTTTATATGATGGAAAAACTGTTATATTTATATTGTATTTTATGCCTCTGGCGTTGCCTTCTTAGGCCCTAACAGTTCGATCTGGTGGAGCAACGCCCTAGAGTGAAGCCTAGGTTGCCCGGAACGTAGAATCGGCCATCACTTTCAAACTGGTTGCAATTATGCCTGTTATATGATGGAAACACTGTTGTACTTTTATTGCATTTTATGCTTCGGGCGTTGACTTCTGAGGCCGTAGCTATTCGATGTGGTGGAAGAACGCCATAGAGTGAAGCCTAGGTTGCCCGGAACGTAGAAATGACCATAACTTTCATACTGGTTGCTATTATTCGTTCTATACGATGGAAAAACTGTTATATTTATACTGTATCTTATGCTTCTGGCGTTGACTTCTAAGGCCCTAGCTATTCGATCTGGTTAAACAACGCCCTTGGGTGAAGCCTAGGTTGCCCGGAACGTAGAAATGACCATAACTTTCGCACTGGTTGCTATTATTCGTTCTATACGATGGAAAAACTGTTATATTTATACTGTATCTTATGCTTCTGGCGTTGACTTCTAAGGCCCTAACTGTTTGATCTGGTGGAGCAACGCCCTAGAGTCAAGCCGAGGTTGCCCGGAACGTAGAAATGACCATCACTTTCACACGGGTTGCAATTATTCCTGTTATAGGATGGAAAGACTGTTGTATTTATATTGTATTTTATGCTGCTGGCGTTCACTTCTTAGGCCCTAACTATTCGATCTGGTGGAACAACGCCCTGGGGTGAAGCCTAGGTTGCCCGGAACGTAGAAATGACCATAACTTTCACACTGGTTGCTATTATTCGTTTTATACGATTGAAAAACTGTTCTATATGTTCTGTATTTTATGCTTCCGGCGTTGACTTCTAAGGCCCTAACTGTTTGATCTTGTGGAGCAACGCCATTGAGTGAAGCCTAGGTTGCCCGGAACGTAGAAATGATCATTACTTTCGCACTGGTTGCAATTAGTCATGCTATACGATGGAAAAACTATTGCATTTTTATTGCATTTTATGCTTCTGGCGTTGACTTCTATGGCCCTACCTATTCGACCTGGTGGAGCAACGCCCTAGAGTGTAGCCTAGGTAGCCCGGAGCCTAAAAATGGCCATAACTTTCACACTGAATGCTATTATTCGTTTTATACGATGGAAAAACTGTTATATTTATATTGTATATTATGCTTCTGGTGTTGCCTTCTAAGGCACTAACTATTCGATCTGGTGGAGCAACGCCCTAGAGTGAAGCCGAGATTGCCCGGAACGTAGAAATGACCATCACTTTCACACGGGTTGCAATTATTCCTGTTATAGGATGGAAAGACTGTTGTATTTGTATTGTTTTTTATGCTTCAGGCGTTGACTTCTGAGGCCGTTGCTATTCGATGTGGTGGAAGAACGCCATAGAGTGAAGCCTAGGTTGCCCGGAACGTAGAAATGACCAGAACTTTCATACTGGTTGCAATCATTCGTTTTATATGATGGAAAACTGTTGTATTTATATTGTATTTTATGCTGCTGGCGTTCACTTCTTAGGCTCTATCTACTCGATCTGGTGGAACAACGCCCTGCGGTGAAGCCTAGGTTTCCCGGAACGTAGAAATGACCATAACTTTCACACTGGTTGCTATTATTCGTTTTATACGATGGAAAAACTGTTCTATTTATTTTGTATTTTATGCTTCGCGCGTTGACTTCTAAGGCCCTGACTGTTTGATCTGGTGGAGCAACGCCCTAGAGTGAAGCCTAGGTTGCCCGGAACGTAGAAATGATCATTACTTACGCACTGGTTGCAATTAGTCATGCTATACGAAGGAAAAACTATTGCATTTTTATTGTATTTTATGCTTCTGGCTTTGACTTCTATGGCCCTACCAATTCGATCTGATGGAGCAACGCCCTAGAGTGCAGCCTAGGTAGCCCGGAGCCTCGAAATGGCCATAACTTTCACACTGAATGCTATTATTCGTTTTATACGATGGAAAAACTGTTATATTTATATTGTCTATTAGGCTTCTGGCGTTGCCTTCTGAGGCACTAACTATTCGATCTGGTGGAGCAACGCCCTAGAGTGAAGCCTAGGTTGCCCGGAACGTAGAAATGACCATCATTTTCACACTGGTTGCAATTATTCCTGTTATACGGTGGAAAAACTCTTGTTTATTTATTGTATTTTATGCTTCGTGTGATGTCTTCTATGGCCCTACCTATTGGATCTGGTGGAGCAACACCCTACAGTGAAGCCTAGGTTGCCCGGAACGTAGATATGAACATAACCTTCACACAGGCTGCAATTATTCATTTTATACGATGGAAAAGCTGTTGTATTTATATCGTATTTTATGCTTCTGGCGTTGACTTCTTAGGCCCTAACTTTTCGATCTGGTGGAACAACGCCCTAGAGTGAAGTCTGGGTGGACCGGAACATAGAAATGACCATCATTTTCACACTGGCTGCAGTTATTCCTGTTACACGATGGAAAAACTGTTGCATCTTTATTGTATTTAATGCTTCCGGCGTTGACTTCTAAGGCCCTAACTATTCGATCAGGGGGCGCAACGCCCTAGAGTGAAGCCTAGGTTTCTCGGAACGTAGAAATGACCATTACCTTCACACTGTTTGCAATTATTCATTTTATACGATGGCAAAGCTGTTGTATTTATATGGTATTTTATGCTTCCGGCGTTGACTTCTAAGGCCGTAGCTATCAGATGTGGTGCAGCAACGCCCTAGAGTGACGCCTAGGTTGCCAGGAACGTTGAAATGACCATAACTTCCACACTGGTAGCAATTATTCGTTTTATACGATGGAAAAGCTGTTCTATTTATATCGTATTTTATGCTTCTGGCGTTGACTTCTTAGGCCCTAACTATTCGATCTGGTGGAACAACGCCCTGGGGTGAAGCCCAGGTTGCGCGTAACGTAGAAATGACCATAACTTTCACACTGGTAGCAATTATTCGTTTTATACGATGGAAAGACTGTTTTATTTACTTTGTATTTTATGCTTCTGGCGTTGACATCTTATGCCCTAACTATTCCCTCTGGCGGATCAACGCCCTAGAGTGAAACCTACGTTGCCCGGAACGTAGAAATGACTATTACTTTCACACTGGTTGCAATTATTCGTTTTATACGATGGAAAAGCTGTTCCATTTATTTTGTATTTTATGCTTCGGGCGTTGACTTCTAAGGCCCTAACTATACGATCTGGTGGAACAACGCCCTAGGGTGAAGCCTAGGTTGCGCGGAACGTAGAAATGACCATAACTTTCACACTGGTAGCAATTATTCGTTTCATACGATGGAAAAACTGTTTTATTTATATTGTATTTTATGCTTCTGGCGTTGACTTCTTATGCCCTAACTACTCCCTCTGGCGGATCAACGCCCTAGAGTGAAACCTACGTTGCCCGGAACGTAGAAATGACCATTACCTTAACACTGGTTGCAATTATTCGTTTTATACGATGGAAAAACTGTTCTATTTATTTTGTATTTTATGCTTCGGGCGTTGACTTCTAAGGCCCTAACTATTCGATCTGGTGGAGCAACGCCCTAGAGTGAAGCCTAGGTTGCGCGGAACGTAGAAATGACCATAACTTTCACACTGGTAGCAATTATTCGTTTCATACGATGGAAAAACTGTTTTATTTATATTGTATTTTATGCTTCTGGCGTTGACTTCTTATGCCCTAACTACTCCCTCTGGCGGATCAACGCCCTAGAGTGAAACCTACGTTGCCCGGAACGTAGAAATGACCATTACCTTAACACTGGTTGCAATTATTCGTTTTATACGATGGAAAAACTGTTCTATTTATTTTGTATTTTATGCTTCGGGCGTTGACTTCTAAGGCCCTAACTATTCGATCTGGTGGAGCAACGCCCTAGAGTGAAGCCTAGGTTGCCCGGTACGTAGAAATGACCATCACTTTCAAACAGGTTGCAATTATTCGTTTTATACGATGGAAATGCTGTTTTATTTATTTTGTATTTTATGCTTCGGGCATTGACCTCTAAGGTCCTATCTATTCAATCTGTTGGAGCAATGCCCTAGGGTGAAGCCTATGTTGCCCGGAAAGTAGAAATGACCATAACTTTCACACTGGATGCAATTATTCGTTTTATACGATGCAAAAGCTGTTGCATCTTTATTGCATTTTATTCTTCTGGCGTTGACTTCTAAGGCCGTAGCTATTAGATGTGGTGGAGCAACGCCCTAGAGTGACGCCTAGGTTACCCGGAACGTAGAAATGACCATAACTTCCACACTGGTTGCAATTATTCGTTTTATACGATGGAAAAGCTGTTCTATTTATATCGTATTTTATGCTTCTGGCGTTGACTTCTTAGGCCCTAACTATTCGATCTGGTGGAACAACGCCCTGGGGTGAAGCCTAGGTTGCGCGGAACGTAGAAATGACCATAACTTTCACACTGGTAGCAATTATTCCTGTTCTACGATGTACAAGCTGTTGTATTTATATCGTATTTTATGCTTCTGGCGTTGACTTCTAAGGACCTAACTATTCGATCTGGTGGAGCAACGCTCTAGAGTGAAGACTAGGTTGCTCGGAATGTAGGAATGACCATAAATTTCACACTGGTTGCAATTATTCATTTTATACGATGGAATAACTGTGGTACTTAAATTGTATTTTATCCTTCTGGCGTTGAATTCTTAGGCCCTAACTACTCCCTCTGGCGGATCAACGCCGTAGAGTGAAACCTACGTTGCCCAGAACGCAGAAATGACCATAACTTTTACACTGGTAGCAATTATTCGTTTTATACACTGGAAAGACTGTTATATTTATATTGTATCTTATGCTTCTGGCGTTGACTTCTTAGACCCTAACAATTCGATCTGGGGGAGCAACGCCCTAGAGTGAAGCCTAGGTTGCCTGGAACGTACAAATGACCATCACTTTCACACGGGTTGCAATTATTCCTGTTATAGGATGGAAAGACTGTTGTATTTTTATTGTATTTTATGCTTCAGGCCTTGACATCTGAGGCCGTAGCTATTCGATGTGGTGGAAGAACGCCATAGAGTGAAGCCTAGGTTGCCCGGAACGTAGAAATGACCATAACTTTCATACTGGTTGCAATTATTCCTGCTATACGAAGGAAAAACTGTTGTATTTATATTGTATTTTATGCTTCTGGCGTTGACTTCTAAGGCAGTAACTATTCGATCTGGTGTAGCAACGCCCTAGAGTGAAGCCTGGGTTGCCCGGAACGTAGGAATGACCGTTACTTTCACACTGTTTGCAATTATTCATTTTATACGATGGAAAAACTGTTTTATTTATATTGTATTTTATGCTTTGGGCGTTGACTTCTGAGGCCGTAGCTATTCGATGTGGTGGAAGAACGCCATAGAGTGAAGCCTAGGTTGCCCGGAACGTAGAAATGACCATAACTTTCATACTGGTTGCTATTATTCGTTCTATACGATGGAAAAACTGTTATATTTATACTGTATCTTATGCTTCTGGCGTTGACTTCTAAGGCCCTAACTCTTCGATCTGGTGGAGCAACGCCCTAGAGTGAAGCCTAGGTTGCCCGGTACGTAGAAATGACCATCACTTTCAAACTGGTTGCAATTATTCGTTTTATACGATGGAAATGCTGTTTTATTTATTTTGTATTTTATGCTTCGGGCGTTGACTTCTAAGGCCCTAACTATTCGATCTGGTGGAGCAACGCCCTAGTGTGAAGCCTAGTTTGCCCGGAACGAAGAAGTGACCATAACTTTCACACTGGTTGCTATTATTCGTTTTATACAATGGAAAAACTGTCATATTTATATTGCATTTTATGCTTCTGGCGGTGACTTCTTTGGCCCTAACTGTTCGATATGGTGGAACAACTCCCTAGAGTGAAGCCTAAGTTGGCAGGAACGAAGAAATGACCATCACTTCAAACTGGTTGCAATTATTCCTGTTATATGATGGAAAAACTGTTGTACTTTTATTGCATTTTATGCTTCGGGCATTGACCTCTAAGGTCCTATTTATTCAATCTGTTGGAGCAATGCCCTAGGGTGAAGCCTATGTTGCCCGGAAAGTAGAAATGACCATAACTTTCACACTGGATGCAATTATTCGTTTTATACGATGCAAAAGCTGTTGCATCTTTATTGTATTTTATTCTTCTGGCGTTGACTTCTAAGGCCGTAGCTATTAGATGTGGTGGAGCAACGCCGTAGAGTGACGCCTAGGTTGCCCGGAACGTAGAAATGACCATATCTTTCACACTGTTTGCAATTATTCATTTTATCCGATGGCAAAGCTGTTGTATTTATATTGTATTTTATGCTTCTGGTAGTGACTTCTTAGACCCTAACTATTCGATCTGGAGGCGCAATGCCCCAGAGTTAAGTCTAGGATGCCCGCAACGCGGAAATGATCATTACTTTCACGCTTATTGCAATTATTCCTGTAATACGATGAAAAGACTGTTGTATTTTTATTGTATCTTATGCTCCTGGCGTTGACTTCTAAGGCCCTAGCTATTCGATCTGGTGGAGCAACACCCTAGAGTGAAGCCTAGGTTGCCGGAACGTCGTAATGACCAGAACTCTCACACTGGTTGCAATTATTCGTTTCATACGATGGAAAAGCTGTTGTATTTATATCGGATTTTATGCTTCTGGCGTTGACTTTTTAGGCCCTAACTATTCGACCTGGTGGAGCAACGCCCTAGAATGAAACCTAGGTTGCCGGGAACGTAGAAATGACCATTACATTCACACTGGTTCCAATTATTCCTGTTATGCGACGGAAAAAACTGTTGTATTTTTATTGCATTCTATGCTTCTGGCGTTTAATTCTAAGCCGCTAGCTATTTGATCTGTTGGAGCAACGACCTAGAGTGAAGCCCAGGTTGCGCGGAACGTAGAAATGACCATTACTTTCACACTGTTTGCTATTATTCATCTTGTACGATGGAATAGCTGTTGTATTTATATTGTATTTTATACCTCTGGCGCTGACTTCTAAGTCACTAGCTATTGGAACTGGTGGAGCAACGCCCTAGAGTGAAGCCAAGGCTGCCCGGAACGTAGAAATCACCATAACTTTCACACTGTTTGCAATTATTCGTTGTATACGATGGAAAAGCTGTTGTATTTATATCGTATTTTATGCTTCTGGCGTTGACTTCTAAGACCGTAGGTATTCGATGTGGTGGAGCAACGCCCCAGAGTGACGCCTAGGTTGCCCGGACCGTAGAAATGACCATTACTTTCACAATGTTTGCAATTACACATTTCATACGGTGAAAAAACTGTTGTACTTATATTGTATTTTATTCTTATGGCGTTGAATTCTAAGTCCCTAGCTATTCGATCTGGTGGAGCATCGCCCTTGAGTGAAACCTGGGTTACCCGGAACGTAGAAATGGCCAGTACTTTCACACTGTTTGCAGTTATTCCTGTTATACGATGGAAAAACTGTTGCATCTTTATTGCATTTTATGAATCTGGCGTTGACTTCTAAGGCCCTAACTATTCGATCAGGTGGAGCAACGCCCTAGAGTGACGCCTAGGTTACCCGGAACGTAGAAATGACCATTACTTTCACAATGTTTGCAACTACTCATTTTATACGATGGAATAACTGTTGTACTTATATTGTATTTTATCCTTCTGGCGTTGAATTGTTAGGCCCTAACTATTCCCTCTGGTGGATCAACGCCGTAGAGTGAAACCTACGTTGCCCGGAACGTAGAATTGACCATTACTTTCACACTGGTTGCAATTATACGTTGTATACGATGGAAAAGCTGTTGTATTTATATCGTATTTTATGCTTCTGGCGTTGACTTCTTAGGACCTAACCATTCGATCTGGTGGAGCAACGCCCTAGAGTGAAGCCTAGGTTGCGCGGAACGTAGCAATGAAAATAACTTTCACACTGGTAGCAATTATTCGTTTTATACGATGGAAAAACTGTTGTATTTATATTGTATTTTATGCTTCTGGCGTTCACTTCTTGGCCCTAACTATTCTGTATGGTGGAAAAACGCCCTAGCGTGAAGCCTAGGTTGCCCGGAACGTAGAAATGACCATAACTTTTACACTGGTAGCAATTATTCGTTTTATACAATGGAAAAACCGTTCTATTTATTTTGTGTTTTATGCTTCGGGCGTTAACTTCTAAGGCCCTAACTGTTTGATCTGGTCGAGCAACGCCCTAGAGTGAAGCCTAGGTTGCCCGGAACGTAGAAATGACCATAACTTTCACACTGTTTGCAATTATTCGTTTTATACGATGGAAAAACTTTTGTACTTATATTGTATTTTATGCTTCTGGCGTTGACTTCTTATGCCCTAACTACTCCCTCTGGCGGATCAACGCCCTAGAGTGAAACCTACGTTGCCCGGAACGTAGAAATGACCATTACCTTAACACTGGTTGCAATTATTCGTTTTATACGATGGAAAAACTGTTCTATTTATTTTGTATTTTATGCTTCGGGCGTTGACTTCTAAGGCCCTAACTATTCGATCTGGTGGAGCAACGCCCTAGAGTGAAGCCTAGGTTGCCTGGAACGTACAAATGACCATCACTTTCACACGGGTTGCAATTATTCCTGTTATAGTATGGAAAGACTGTTGTATTTTTATTGTATTTTATGCTTCAGGCGTTGACTTCTGAGGCCGTAGCTATTCGATGTGGAGGAAGAACGCCATACAGTGAGGCCTAGGTTGCCCGGAACGTAGAAATGACCATCACTTTCACACGGGTTACAATTATTCCTGTTATAGGATGGAAAGACTGTTGTATTTTTATTGTATTTTATGCTTCAGGCGTTGACATCTGAGGCCGTAGCTATTCGATGTGGTGGAAGAACGCCATAGAGTGAAGCCTAGGTTGCCCGGAACGTAGAAATGACCATAACTTTCATACTGATTGCAATTATTCGTTTTATATGATGGAAAAACTGTTCTATTTATATTGTTCGTTATGCTGCTGGCGTTCACTTCTTAGGCCCTAGCTATTCGATCTGGTTAAACAACGTCCTTGGGTGAAGCCTAGGTTGCCCGGAACGTAGAAATGACCATAACTTTCACACTGGTTGCTATTATTCGTTTTATACGATGGAAAAACTGTTATATTTATATTGTATTTTATGCTTCTGGCGTTGCCTTCTTAGGCCCTAACAGTTCGATCTGGTGGAGCAACGCCCTAGAGTGAACCGTAGGTTTCCCGGAACGTAGAATCGGCCATCACTTTCAAACTGGTTGCAATTATTCCTGTTATATGATGGAAACACTGTTGTACTTTTATTGCATTTTATGCTTCGGGCGTTGACTTCTGAGGCCGTAGCTATTCGATCTGGTGGAGCAACGCCCTAGAGTGAAGCCTAGGTTGCCCGGTACGTAGAAATGACCATCACTTTCAAACAGGTTGCAATTATTCGTTTTATACGATGGAAATGCTGTTTTATTTATTTTGTATTTTATGCTTCGGGCGTTGACTTCTAAGGCCCTAACTATTCGATCTGGTGGAGCAACGCCCTAGTGTGAAGCCTATTTTGCCCGGAACGAAGAAGTGACCATAACTTTCACACTGGTTGCTATTATTCGTTTTATACAATGGAAAAACTGTCATATTTATATTGCATTTTATGCTTCTGGCGTTGACTTCTTTGGCCCTAACTGTTCGATATGATGGAACAATTCCCTAGAGTGAAGCCTAAGTTGCCCGGAACGAAGAAATGACCATCACTTCAAACTGGTTGCAATTATTCCTGTTATATGATGGAAAAACTGTTGTACTTTTATTGCATTTTATGCTTCGGGCATTGACCTCTAAGGTCCTATCTATTCAATCTGTTGGAGCAATGCCCTAGGGTGAAGCCTATGTTGCCCGGAAAGTAGAAATGACCATAACTTTCACACTGGATGCAATTATTCGTTTTATACGATGCAAAAGCTGTTGCATCTTTATTGCATTTTATTCTTCTGGCGTTGACTTCTAAGGCCGTAGCTATTAGATGTGGTGGAGCAACGCCCTAGAGTGACGCCTAGGTTGCCCGGAACGTAGAAATGACCATAACTTCCACACTGGTTGCAATTATTCGTTTTATACGATGGAAAAGCTGTTCTATTTATATCGTATTTTATGCTTCTGGCGTTGACTTCTTAGGCCCTAACTATTCGATCTGGTGGAACAACGCCCTGGGGTGAAGCCTAGGTTGCGCGGAACGTAGAAATGACCATAACTTTCACACTGGTAGCAATTATTCGTTTTATACGATGGAAAGACTGTTTTATTTACTCTGTATTTTATGCTTCTGGCGTTGACTTCTTATGCCCTAACTATTCCCTCTGGCGGATCAACGCCCTAGAGTGAAACCTACGTTGCCCGGAACGTAGAAGTGACCATAACTTTCACACTGGTTGCTATTATTCGTTTTATACAATGGAAAAACTGTCATATTTATATTGCATTTTATGCTTCTGGCGTTGACTTCTTTGGCCCTAACTGTTCGATATGGTGGAACAACTCCCTAGAGTGAAGCCTAAGTTGCCCGGAACGAAGAAATGACCATCACTTCAAACTGGTTGCAATTATTCCTGTTATATGATGGAAAAACTGTTGTACTTTTATTGCATTTTATGCTTCGGGCATTGACCTCTAAGGTCCTATCTATTCAATCTGTTGGAGCAATGCCCTAGGGTGAAGCCTATGTTGCCCGGAAAGTAGAAATGACCATAACTTTCACACTGGTTGCTATTATTCGTTTTATACGATGGAAAAACTGTTATATTTATATTGTATTTTATGCTTCTGGCGTTGCCTTCTTAGACCCTAACAATTCGATCTGGGGGAGCAACGCCCTAGAGTGAAGCCTAGGTTGCCTGGAACGTACAAATGACCATCACTTTCACACGGGTTGCAATTATTCCTGTTATAGGATGGAAAGACTGTTGTATTTTTATTGTATTTTATGCTTCAGGCCTTGACATCTGAGGCCGTAGCTATTCGATGTTGTGGAAGAACGCCATAGAGTGAAGCCTAGGTTGCCCGGAACGTAGAAATGACCATAACTTTCATACTGGTTGCAATTATTCCTGCTATACGAAGGAAAAACTGTTGTATTTATATTGTATTTTATGCTTCTGGCATTGACTTCTAAGGCAGTAACTATTCGATCTGGTGTAGCAACGCCCTAGAGTGAAGCCTGGGTTGCCCGGAACGTAGGAATGACCGTTACTTTCACACTGTTTGCAATTATTCATTTTATACGATGGAAAAACTGTTTTATTTATATTGTATTTTATGCTTTGGGCGTTGACTTCTGAGGCCGTAGCTATTCGATGTGGTGGAAGAACGCCATAGAGTGAAGCCTAGGTTGCCCGGAACGTAGAAATGACCATAACTTTCATACTGGTTGCTATTATTCGTTCTATACGATGGAAAAACTGTTATATTTATACTGTATCTTATGCTTCTGGCGTTGACTTCTAAGGCCCTAACTCTTCGATCTGGTGGAGCAACGCCCTAGAGTGAAGCCTAGGTTGCCCGGTACGTAGAAATGACCATCACTTTCAAACTGGTTGCAATTATTCGTTTTATACGATGGAAATGCTGTTTTATTTATTTTGTATTTTATGCTTCGGGCGTTGACTTCTAAGGCCCTAACTATTCGATCTGGTGGAGCAACGCCCTAGTGTGAAGCCTAGGTTGCCCGGAACGAAGAAGTGACCATAACTTTCACACTGGTTGCTATTATTCGTTTTATACAATGGAAAAACTGTCATATTTATATTGCATTTTATGCTTCTGGCGGTGACTTCTTTGGCCCTAACTGTTCGATATGGTGGAACAACTCCCTAGAGTGAAGCCTAAGTTGGCAGGAACGAAGAAATGACCATCACTTCAAACTGGTTGCAATTATTCCTGTTATATGATGGAAAAACTGTTGTACTTTTATTGCATTTTATGCTTCGGGCATTGACCTCTAAGGTCCTATTTATTCAATCTGTTGGAGCAATGCCCTAGGGTGAAGCCTATGTTGCCCGGAAAGTAGAAATGACCATAACTTTCACACTGGATGCAATTATTCGTTTTATACGATGCAAAAGCTGTTGCATCTTTATTGTATTTTATTCTTCTGGCGTTGACTTCTAAGGCCGTAGCTATTAGATGTGGTGGAGCAACGCCGTAGAGTGACGCCTAGGTTGCCCGGAACGTAGAAATGACCATATCTTTCACACTGTTTGCAATTATTCATTTTATTCGATGGCAAAGCTGTTGTATTTATATTGTATTTTATGCTTCTGGTAGTGACTTCTTAGACCCTAACTATTCGATCTGGAGGCGCAATGCCCCAGAGTTAAGTCTAGGATGCCCGCAACGCGGAAATGATCATTACTTTCACGCTTATTGCAATTATTCCTGTAATACGATGAAAAGACTGTTGTATTTTTATTGTATCTTATGCTCCTGGCGTTGACTTCTAAGGCCCTAGCTATTCGATCTGGTGGAGCAACACCCTAGAGTGAAGCCTAGGTTGCCGGAACGTCGTAATGACCAGAACTCTCACACTGGTTGCAATTATTCGTTTCATACGATGGAAAAGCTGTTGTATTTATATCGGATTTTATGCTTCTGGCGTTGACTTTTTAGGCCCTAACTATTCGACCTGGTGGAGCAACGCCCTAGAGTGAAACCTAGGTTGCCGGGAACGTAGAAATGACCATTACATTCACACTGGTTCCAATTATTCCTGTTATACGACGGAAAAAACTGTTGTATTTTTATTGCATTCTATGCTTCTGGCGTTTAATTCTAAGCCGCTAGCTATTTGATCTGTTCGAGCAACGACCTAGAGTGAAGCCCAGGTTGCGCGGAACGTAGAAATGACCATTACTTTCACACTGTTTGCTATTATTCATCTTGTACGATGGAATAGCTGTTGTATTTATATTGTATTTTATACCTCTGGCGCTGACTTCTAAGTCACTAGCTATTGGAAATGGTGGAGCAACGCCCTAGAGTGAAGCCAAGGCTGCCCGGAACGTAGAAATCACCATAACTTTCACACTGTTTGCAATTATTCGTTTTATACGATGGAAAAGCTGTTGTATTTATATCGTATTTTATGCTTCTGGCGTTGACTTCTAAGACCGTAGGTATTCGATGTGGTGGAGCAACGCCCCAGAGTGACGCCTAGGTTGCCCGGACCGTATAAATGACCATTACTTTCACAATGTTTGCAATTACACATTTCATACGGTGAAAAAACTGTTGTACTTATATTGTATTTTATTCTTATGGCGTTGAATTCTAAGTCCCTAGCTATTCGATCTGGTGGAGCATCGCCCTTGAGTGAAACCTGGGTTACCCGGAACGTAGAAATGGCCAGTACTTTCACACTGTTTGCAGTTATTCCTGTTATACGATGGAAAAACTGTTGCATCTTTATTGCATTTTATGCTTCTGGCGTTGACTTCTAAGGCCCTAACTATTCGATCAGGTGGAGCAACGCCCTAGAGTGACGCCTAGGTTACCCGCAACGTAGAAATGACCATTACTTTCACACTGGTTGCAATTATACGTTGTATACGATGGAAAAGCTGTTGTATTTATATCGTATTTTATGCTTCTGGCGTTGACTTCTTAGGACCTAACCATTCGATCTGGTGGAGCAACGCCCTAGAGTGAAGCCTAGGTTGCGCGGAACGTAGCAATGAAAATAACTTTCACACTGGTAGCAATTATTCGTTTTATACGATGGAAAAACTGTTGTATTTATATTGTATTTTATGCTTCTGGCGTTCACTTCTTGGCCCTAACTATTCGGTATGGTGGAAAAACGCCCTAGCGTGAAGCCTAGGTTGCCCGGAACGTAGAAATGACCATAACTTTTACACTGGTAGCAATTATTCGTTTTATACAATGGAAAAACCGTTCTATTTATTTTGTGTTTTATGCTTCGGGCGTTAACTTCTAAGGCCCTAACTGTTTGATCTGGTCGAGCAACGCCCTAGAGTGAAGCCTAGGTTGCCCGGAACGTAGAGATGACCATAACTTTCACACTGTTTGCAATTATTCGTTTTATACGATGGAAAAACTTTTGTACTTATATTGTATTTTATGCTTCCGGCGTTGACTTCTAAGGCCCTAGCTATTCGATTTGGTGGAGCAACGCCGGAGAGTGGAGCCTAGGTTGCCCGGTACGCAGAAATGACCATCACTTTCACACGGGTTGCAATTATTCCTGTTATAGGATGGAAAGACTGTTGTATTTATATTGTATTTTATGCTTCAGGCGTTGATTTCTGAGGCCGTAGCTATTCGATGTGGTGGAAGAACGCCATAGAGTGAAGCCTAGGTTGCCCGGAACGTAGAAATGACCATAACTTTCATACTGGTTGCTATTATTCGTTCTATACGATGGAAAAACTGTTATATTTATACTGTATCTTATGCTTCTGGCGTTGACTTCTAAGGCCCTAACTATTCGATCTGGTGGAGCAACGCCCTAGAGTGAAGCCTAGGTTGCCCGGTACGTAGAAATGACCATCACTTTCAAACTGGTTGCAATTATTCGTTTTATACGATGGAAATGCTGTTTTATTTATTTTGTATTTTATGCTTCGGGCGTTGACTTCTAAGGCCCTAACTATTCGATCTGGTGGAGCAACGCCCTAGTGTGAAGCCTAGGTTGCCCGGAACGAAGAAGTGACCATAACTTTCACACTGGTTGCTATTATTCGTTTTATACAATGGAAAAACTGTCATATTTATATTGCATTTTATGCTTCTGGCGGTGACTTCTTTGGCCCTAACTGTTCGATATGGTGGAGCAACTCCCTAGAGTGAAGCCTAAGTTGCCAGGAACGAAGAAATGACCATCACTTCAAACTGGTTGCAATTATTCCTGTTATATGATGGAAAAACTGTTGTACTTTTATTGCATTTTATGCTTCGGGCATTGACCTCTAAGGTCCTATTTATTCAATCTGTTGGAGCAATGCCCTAGGGTGAAGCCTATGTTGCCCGGAAAGTAGAAATGACCATAACTTTCACACTGGATGCAATTATTCGTTTTATACGATGCAAAAGCTGTTGCATCTTTATTGTATTTTATTCTTCTGGCGTTGACTTCTAAGGCCGTAGCTATTAGATGTTGTGGAGCAACGCCCTAGAGTGACGCCTAGGTTGCCCGGAACGTAGAAATGACCATATCTTTCACACTGTTTGCAATTATTCATTTTATTCGATGGCAAAGCTGTTGTATTTGTATTGTATTTTATGCTTCTGGTAGTGACTTCTTAGACCCTAACTATTCGATCTGGAGGCGCAATGCCCCAGAGTTAAGTCTAGGATGCCCGCAACGCGGAAATGATCATTACTTTCACGCTTATTGCAATTATTCCTGTAATACGATGAAAAGACAGTTGTATTTTTATTGTATGTTATGCTCCTGGCGTTGACTTCTAAGGCCCTAGCTATTCGATCTGGTGGAGCAACACCCTAGAGTGAAGCCTAGTTTGCCGGAACGTCGAAATGACCAGAACTCTCACACTGGTTGCAATTATTCGTTTCATACGATGGAATAACTGTTGTACTTATATTGTATTTTATCCTTCTGGCGTTGAATTGTTAGGACCTAACTATTCCCTCTGGTGGATCAACGCCCTAGGGTGAAGCCTAGGTTGCCCGGAACGTAGAAATGACCATAACTTTAACACTGGTTGCAATTATTCGTTTTATACAATGGAAAAACCGTTCTATTTATTTTGTGTTTTATGCTTTGGGCGTTGACTTCTAAGGCCCTAACTGTTTGATCTGATGGAGCAACGCGCTAGAGTGAAGCCTAGGTTGCCCGGAACGTAGAAATGACCATAACCTTCACACTGGTTGCTACTATTCGTTTTATACGATGGAAAAACTGTTATATTTATATTGTATTTTATGCTTCTGGCGTTGACTTCTATGGCCCTACCTATTCGATCTGGTGGAGCAACGCCCTAGAGTGTAGCCTAGGTAGCCCGGAGCCTCGAAATGGCCATAACTTTCACACTGAACGCTATTATTCGTTTTATACGATGGAAAAACTGTTATATTTATATTGTATATTATGCTTCTGGCGTTGCCTTCTAAGGCACTAACTATTCGATCTGGTGGAGCAACGCCCTAGAGTGAAGCCGACATTGCCCGGAACGTAGAAATGACCATCACTTTCGAACTGGTTGCAATTATTCCTGTTATATGATGGAAAAACTGTTGTACTTTTATTGCATTTGATGCTTCGTGCATTGACTTCTAAGGCCCTAACTATTCAATCTGCTGGAGCAACGCCCTAGTGTGTAGCCTAGGTTGCCTGGAAAGTAGAAATGACCATATCTTTCATACTGGTTGCAATTACTCGTTTTATATGATGGAAAAACTGTTGTATTTATATTGAATTTTATGCTTCTGGCGTTCACTTCTTAGGCCCTAACTATTCGACCTGGTGGAACAACGCCCTAGGGTGAAGCCTAGGTTGCCCGGAACGTAGAAATGACCATCACTTTCACACGGGTTGCAATTATTCCTGTTATAGGATGGAAAGACTGTTGTATTTGTATAGTATTTTATGCTTCAGGCGTTGACTTCTGAGGCCGTAGCTATTCGATGTGGTGGAAGAACGCCATAGAGTGAAGCCTAGGTTGCCCGGAACGTAGAAATGACCAGAACTTTCATACTGGTTGCAATCATTCGTTTTATATGATGGAAGAACTGTTGTATTTATATTGTATTTTATGCAGCTGGCGTTCACTTCTTAGGCCCTAACTATTCGATCTGGTGGAACAACGCCCTGGGGTGAAGCCTAGGTTGCCCGGAACGTAGAAATGACCATAACTTTCACACTGGTTGCTATTATTCGTTTTATGCGATGGAAAAACTATTCTATTTGTTCTGTATTTTATGTTTCGGGCGTTGACTTCTAAGGCCCTGACTATTCAATCTGTTGGAGCAACGCCCTAGAGTGAAGCCCAGGTTGCTCGGAATGTAGAAATGACCATAGCTTTCACACTGGTTGCAATTATCCGTTTTATACGATGGAAAAACTGTTGTATTTATATTGGATTTTATGCTTCTGGCGTTCACTTCTTAGGCCCAAGCTATTCGATCTGGTGGAACAACGCCCTAGGGTGAAGCCTAGGTTGCCCGGAACGTAGAAATGACCATAACTTTTACACTGGTAGCAATTATTCGTTTTTACAATGGAAAAACTGTTGTATTTTTATTGCATTTTATGCTTCTGGCGTTCACTTCTTAGGCCCTAACTATTCGATCTGGTGGAACAACGCCCTAGGGTGAAGCCTAGGTTACCCGGAACGTAGAAATGACCATAACTTTTACACTGGTAGCAATTATTCGTTTTATACAATGGAAAAGCTGTTCTATTTATTTTGTATTTTATGCTTCGGGCGTTGACTTCTAAGGCCCTGACTATTCAATCTGTTGGAGCAACGCCCTAGGGTGAAGCCTAGGTTACCCGGAACGTAGAAATGACCATAACTTTTACACTGGTAGCAATTATTCGTTTTATACAATGGAAAAGCTGTTCTATTTATTTTGTATTTTATGCTTCGGGCGTTGACTTCTAAGGCCCTGACTATTCAATCTGTTGGAGCAACGCCCTAGGGTGAAGCCTAGGTTGCCCGGAATGTAGAAATAACCATAACTTTCACACTGGTTGCTACTATTCGTTTTATACGATGGAAAAACTGTTATATTTATATTGTATTTTATGCTTCTGGCGTTGACTTCTGAGGCCGTTGCTTTTCGATGTGGTGGAAGAACGCCATAGAGTGAAGCCTAGGTTGCCCGGAACGTAGAAATGACCAGAACTTTCATACTGGTTGCAATCATTCGTTTTATATGATGGAAGAACTGTTGTATTTATATTGTATTTTATGCTGCTGGCGTTCACTTCTTAGGCCCTAACTATTCGATCTGGTGGAACTACGCCCTGGGGTGAAGCCTAGGTTGCCCGGAACGTAGAAATGACCATAACTTTCACACTGGTTGCTATTATTCGTTTTATACGATTGAAAAACTGTTCTATTTGTTCTGTATTTTATGCTTCCGGCGTTGACTTCTAAGGCCCTAACTGTTGGATCTTGTGGAGCAACGCCATTGAGTGAAGCCTAGGTTGCCCGGAACGTAGAAATGATCATTACTTTCGCACTGGTTGCAATTAGTCATGCTATACGATGGAAAAACTATTGCATTTTTATTGTATTTTATGCTTCTGGCGTTGACTTCTATGGCCCTACCTATTCGATCTGTTGGAGCAACGCCCTAGAGTGTAGCCTAGGTAGCCCGGAGCCTCGAAATGGCCATAACTTTCACACTGAACGCTATTATTCGTTTTATACGATGGAAAAACTGTTATATTTATATTGTATATTATGCTTCTGGCGTTGCCTTCTAAGGCACTAACTATTCGATCTGGTGGAGCAACGCCCTAGAGTGAAGCCGACATTGCCCGGAACGTAGAAATGACCATCACTTTCGAACTGATTGCAATTATTCCTGTTATATGATGGAAAAACTGTTGTACTTTTATTGCATTTGATGCTTCGTGCATTGACTTCTAAGGCCCTAACTATTCAATCTGCTGGAGCAACGCCCTAGTGTGTAGCCTTGGTTGCCTGGAAAGTAGAAATGACCATATCTTTCATACTGGTTGCAATTACTCGTTTTATATGATGGAAAAACTGTTGTATTTATATTGAATTTTATGCTTCTGGCGTTCACTTCTTAGGCCCTAACTATTCGACCTGGTGGAACAACGCCCTAGGGTGAAGCCTAGGTTGCCCGGAACGTAGAAATGACCATCACTTTCACACGGGTTGCAATTATTCCTGTTATAGGATGGAAAGACTGTTGTATTTGTATAGTATTTTATGCTTCAGGCGTTGACTTCTGAGGCCGTAGCTATTCGATGTGGTGGAAGAACGCCATAGAGTGAAGCCTAGGTTGCCCGGAACGTAGAAATGACCAGAACCTTCATACTGGTTGCAATCATTCGTTTTATATGATGGAAGAACTGTTGTATTTATATTGTATTTTATGCAGCTGGCGTTCACTTCTTAGGCCCTAACTATTCGATCTGGTGGAACAACGCCCTGGGGTGAAGCCTAGGTTGCCCGGAACGTAGAAATGACCATAACTTTCACACTGGTTGCTATTATTCGTTTTATGCGATGGAAAAACTATTCTATTTGTTCTGTATTTTATGTTTCGGGCGTTGACTTCTAAGGCCCTGACTATTCAATCTGTTGGAGCAACGCCCTAGAGTGAAGCCCACGTTGCTCGGAATGTAGAAATGACCATAGCTTTCACACTGGTTGCAATTATCCGTTTTATACGATGGAAAAACTGTTGTATTTATATTGGATTTTATGCTTCTGGCGTTCACTTCTTAGGCCCTAACTATTCGATCTGGTGGAACAACGCCCTAGGGTGAAGCCTAGGTTGCCCGGAACGTAGAAATGACCATAACTTTTACACTGGTAGCAATTATTCGTTTTTACAATGGAAAAACTGTTGTATTTTTATTGCACTTTATGCTTCTGGCGTTCACTTCTTAGGCCCTAACTATTCGATCTGGTGGAACAACGCCCTAGGGTGAAGCCTAGGTTGCCCGGAACGTAGAAATGACCATAACTTTTACACCGGTAGCAATTATTCGTTTTATACAATGGAAAAGCTGTTCTATTTATTTTGTATTTTATGCTTCGGGCGTTGACTTCTAAGGCCCTGACTATTCAATCTGTTGGAGCAACGCCCTACGGTGAAGCCTAGGTTGCCCGGAATGTGGAAATAACCATAACTTTCACACTGGTTCCAATTATTCCTGTTATACGACGGAAAAAAATGTAGTATTTTTATTGCATTCTATGCTTCTGGCGTTTAATTCTAAGCCGCTAGCTATTTGATCTGTTGGAGCAACGACCTAGAGTGAAGCCCAGGTTGCGCGGAACGTAGAAATGACCATTACTTTCACACTGTTTGCTATTATTCATCTTGTACGATGGAATAGCTGTTGTATTTATATTGTATTTTATACCTCTGGCGCTGACTTCTAAGTCACTACCTGTTCGATCTGGTGGAGCAACGCCCTAGAGTGAAGCCAAGGCTGCCCGGAACGTAGAAATCACCATAACTTTCACACTGTTTGCAATTATTCGTTTTATGCGATGGAAAAGCTGTTGTATTTATATCGTATTTTATGCTTCTGGCGTTGACTTCTAAGACCGTAGGTATTCGATGTGGTGGAGCAACGCCCCAGAGTGACGCCTAGGTTGCCCGGACCGTAGAAATGACCATTACTTTCACAATGTTTGCAATTATTCATTTCATACGATGAAAAAACTGTTGTACTTATATTGTATTTTATTCTTATGGCGTTGAATTCTAAGTCCCTAGCTATTCGATCTGGTGGAGCATCGCCCTTGAGTGAAACCTGGGTTACCCGGAACGTAGAAATGGCCAGTACTTTCACACTGTTTGCAGTTATTCCTGTTATACGATGGAAAAACTGTTGCATCTTTATTGCATTTTATGCTTCTGGCGTTGACTTCTAAGGCCCTAACTATTCGATCAGGTGGAGCAACGCCCTAGAGTGACGCCTAGGTTACCCGGAACGTAGAAATGACCATTACTTTCACAATGTTTGCAACTACTCATTTTATACGATGGAATAACTGTTGTACTTATATTGTATTTTATCCTTCTGGCGTTGAATTGTTAGGCCCTAACTATTCCCTCTGGTGGATCAACGCCGTAGAGTGAAACCTACGTTGCCCGGAACGTAGAATTGACCATTACTTTCACACTGGTTGCAATTATTCGTTCTATACGATGGAAAAGCTGTTGTATTTATATCGTATTTTATGCTTCTGGCGTTGACTTCTTAGGACCTAACCATTCGATCTGGTGGAGCAACGCCCTAGAGTGAAGCATAGGTTGCGCGGAACGTAGCAATGAAAATAACTTTTACATTGGTAGCAATTATTCGTTTTATACGATGGAAAAACTGTTGTATTTATATTGTATTTTATGCTTCTGGCGTTCACTTCTTGGCCCTAACTATTCGGTATGGTGGAAAAACGCCCTAGGGTGAAGCCTAGGTTGCCCGGAACGTAGAAATGACCATAACTTTTACACTGGTAGCAATTATTCGTTTTATACAATGGAAAAACCGTTCTATTTATTTTGTGTTTTATGCTTCGGGCGTTAACTTCTAAGGCCCTAACTGTTTGATCTGGTCGAGCAACGCCCTAGAGTGAAGCCTAGGTTGCCCGGAACGTAGAAATGACCATAACTTTCACACTGTTTCCAATTATTCGTTTTATACGATGGAAAAACTTTTGTACTTATATTGTATTTTATGCTTCTGGCGTTGACTTCTAAGGCCCTAGCTATTCGATTTGGTGGAGCAACGCCGGAGAGTGGAGCCTAGGTTGCCCGGTACGTAGAAATGACCATTACTTTCACACTGTTTGCAGTTATTCCTGTTATACGATGGAAAAACTGTTGCACCTTTATTGTATTTTACGCTTCTGGCGTTGACTTCTAAGGCCCTAGCTATTCGATCTGGTGGAGCAACGCCCTAGTGTGAAGCCTAGGTTGCTCGGAACGTAGAAATGACCGTTACTTTCACACTGTTTGCAAATATTCATTTTATACGATGGCAAAGCTGTTGTATTTATATGGTATTTTATGCTTCCGGCGTTGACTTCTAATGCGCCAGCTATTCAATCTGGAGGAGCAACGCCCTAGGGTGAAGCCTAGGGTGCCCGGAACGTAGAAATGACCTTTACCGTCACACTTGTTGCAATTATTCCTGTTATACGATTGAAACATTGTGTATTTTTACTTTATTTTATGCTTCTGGCGTTGGCTTCAAAGGCCCTAGCGATTGGATCTGGTGGAGCAACGCCCTAGAGTGAAGCCTAGGTTGCCCGAAACCTAGAAATGACCATTACTTTCACTCTGGCTGCAATTATTCCTGCTATACGGTGGAAAACCGGTTGGATTTTTATTGTATTTTATGCTTCGGGCGTTGACTTCTAAGGCCCTATCTATTCGGTCTGGTGGAACAACGCCCTAGAGTGAGGCCTAGGTTGCCCGGAACGTAGAAATGACCATAACTTTCACACTGGTTGCAATTATTCGTTTTATACGATGGAAAAGCTGTTGTATTTATATCGTATTTTATGCTTCGGGCGTTGACTTGTAAGGCCCTATCTATTCGGTCTGGTGGAACAACGCCCTAGAGTGAGGCCTAGGTTGCCCGGAACGTAGAAATGACCATAACTTTCACACTGGTTGCTATTATTCGTTTTATGCGATGGAAAAACTATGCTATTTGTTCTGTATTTTATGTTTCGGGCGTTGACTTCTAAGGCCCTGACTATTCAATCTGTTGGAGCAACGCCCTAGAGTGAAGCCCAGGTTGCTCGGAATGTAGAAATGACCATAGCTTTCACACTGGTTGCAATTATTCGTTTTATACGATGATAAAACTGTTGTATTTATATTGGATTTTATGCTTCTGGCGTTCACTTCTTAGCCCCTAACTATTCGATCTGGTGGAACAACGCCCTAGGGTGAAGCCTAGGTTGCCCGGAACGTAGAAATGACCATAACTTTTACACTGGTAGCAATTATTCGTTTTATACAATGGAAAAACTGTTCTATTTATTTTGTATTTTATGCTTCGGGCGCTGACTTCTAATGCCCTAACTGTTTGATCTGGTGGAGCAACGCCCTAGAGTGAAGCCTAGGTTGCCCGGAACGTAGAAATGACAATTACTTTCACACTGTTTGCAATTATTCCTTTTATACGATGCAAAAGCTGTTGTATTTATATCGTATTTTATGCTTCTGGCGTTGACTTCTAAGGACCTAACCATTCGATCTGGTGGAGCAACGGCCTAAGGCGAAGCCTAGGTTGCCCGCAACGTAGAAATGGCCATCACTTTTACACTGGTAGCAATCATTCGTTTTATACAATGGAAAAACTGTTCTATTTATTTTGTATTTTATGCTTCGGGCGTTGACTTCTAAGGCCCTAACTGTTTGATCTGGTGGAGCAACGCCCTAGAGTGTAGCCTACGTTGCCCGGAACGTAGAAATGACAATTACTTTCACACTGTTTGCAATTATTCCTTTTATACGATGCAAAAGCTGTTGTATTTATATCGTATTTCATGCTTCTGGCGTTGACTTCTAAGGACCTAACTATTCGATCTGGTGGAGCAACGCCCTAGAGTGAAGCCTAGGTTGCCCGGAATGTAGAAATAACCATAACTTTCACACTGGTTGCAATTAATCCTGTTATACGATGGAAAAACTGTTGTATTTTTATTGCATTTTATGCTTCTGGCGTTCACATCTTAGGCCCTAACTATTCGATCTGGTGGAACAACGCCCTAGGGTGAAGCCTAGGTTGCCCGGAACGTAGAAATGACCATAACTTTTACACTGGTAGCAATTATTCGTTTTATACAATGGAAAAACTGTTCTATTTATTTTGTATTTTATGCTTCGGGCGTTGACTTCTAAGGCCCTGACTATTCAATCTGTTGGAGCAACGCCCTAGAGTGAAGCCCAGGTTGCTCGGAATGTAGAAATGACCATAGCTTTCACACTGGTCGCAATTATTCGTTTTATACCATGGAAAAACTGTTGTATTTATACTGGATTTTATGCTTCTGGCGTTCACTTCTTAGGCCCTAACTATTCGATCTGGTGGAACAACGCCCTAGGGTGAAGCCTAGGTTGCCCGAAACGTAGAAATGACCATAACTTTTACACTGGTAGCAATTATTCGTTTTATACAATGGAAAAACTGTTCTATTTTTTTGTATTTTATGCTTCGGGCGCTGACTTCTAATGCCCTAACTGTTTGATCTGGTGGAGCAACGCCCTAGAGTGAAGCCTAGGTTGACGGGAACGTAGAAATGACAATTACTTTCACACTGTTTGCAATTATTCCTTTTATACGATGCAAAAGCTGTTGTATTTATATCGTATTTTATGCTTCTGGCGTTGACTTCTAAGGACCTAACCATTCGATCTGGTGGAGCAACGGCCTAAGGTGAAGCCTAGGTTGCCCGCAACGCAGAAATGGCCATAACGTTTACACTGGTAGCAATTATTCGTTTTATACAATGGAAAAACTGTTCTATTTATTTTGTATTTTATGCTTCGGGCGTTGACTTCTAAGGCCCTAACTGTTTGATCTGGTGGAGCAACGCCCTAGAGTGAAGCCTACGTTGCCCGGAACGTAGAAATGACAATTACTTTCACACTGTTTGCAACTATTCCTTTTATACGATGCAAAACCTGTTGTATTTATATCGTATTTCATGCTTCTGGCGTTGACTTCTAAGGACCTAACTATTCGATCTGGTGAAGCAACGCCCTAGAGTGAAGCCTAGGTTGCCCGGAATGTAGAAATAACCATAACTTTCACACTGGTTGCAATTATTCGTTCTTTACGATGGAAAAGCTGTTGTATGTATATTGTATTTTATGCCTCTGGCGTTGACTTCTAAGGCCCTAGCTATTCGATCTAGTGGAGCAACGCCCTAGAGTGAAGCCTAGGTTGCCCGGAACGTGGATATGACCATAACCTTCACACAGGTTGCAATTATTCGTTTTATACGGTGTAACGGCTGTTGTATTTATTTTGTATTTTATTCTTCTGGTGTTGACTTCTTAGGCCCTAGCTATTCGATCTAGTGGAGCAACGCCCTAGAGGGAAGCCTAGGTTGCCCGGAACGTAGAAATGACCATCACTTTCAAACTGGTTGCAATTAATCCTGTTATACGATGGAAAAACTGTTGTATTTTTATTGCATTTTATGCTTCGTGCATTGACTCCTAAGGCCCTAACTATTCAATCTGTTGGAGCAACGCCCTAGAGTGAAGCCTAGGTTGCTCGGAATGTAGAAGCGACCATAACTTTCACACTGGTTGCAATTATTCGTTTTATACGATGGAAAAACTGTTGTATTTATATTGTATTTTATGCTTCTGGCGTTCACTTCTTAGGCCCTAACTATTCGACCTGGTGGAACAACGCCCTAGGGTGAAGCCTAGGTTGCCCGGAACGTAGAAATGACCATAACTTTCACACTGGTTGCTATTATTCGTTTTATACGATTGAAAAACTGTTCTATTTGTTCTGTATTTTATGCTTCCGGCGTTGACTTCTAAGGCCCTAACTGTTTGATCTTGTGGAGCAACGCCATTGAGTGAAGCCTAGGTTGCCCGGAACGTAGAAATGATCATTACTTTCGCACTGGTTGCAATTAGTCATGCTATACCATGGAAAAACTATTGCATTTTTATTGTATTTTATGCTTCTGGCGTTGACTTCTATGGCCCTACCTATTCGATCTGGTGGAGCAACGCCCTAGAGTGTAGCCTAGGTAGCCCGGAGCCTCGAAATGGCCATAACTTTCACACTGAATGCTATTATTCGTTTTATACGATGGAAAAACTGTTATATTTATATTGTATATCATGCTTCTGGCGTTGCCTTCTAAGGCACTAACTATTCGATCTGGTGGAGCAACGCCCTAGAGTGAAGCCGACATTGCCCGGAACGTAGAAATGACCATCACTTTCGAACTGGTTGCAATTATTCCTGTTATATGATGGAAAAACTGTTGTACTTTTATTGCATTTTATGCTTCGTGCATTGACTTCTAAGGCCCTAACTACTCAATCTGCTGGAGCAACGCCCTAGTGTGTAGCCTAGGTTGCCTGGAAAGTAGAAATGACCATATCTTTCATACTGGTTGCAATTACTCGTTTTATATGATGGAAAAACAGTTGTATTTATATTGAATTTTATGCTTCTGGCGTTCACTTCGTAGGCCCTAACTATTCGACCTGGTGGAACGACGCCCTAGGGTGAAGCCTAGGTTGCCCGGAACGTAGAAATGACCATAACTTTCACACTGGTTGCTATTATTGGTTCTATACGATGGAAAAACTGTTATATTTATACTGCATCTTATGCTTCTGGCGTTGACTTCTAAGGCCCTAACTGTTTGATCTGGTGGAGCAACGCCCTAGAGTGAAGCCGAGGTTGCCCGGAACGTAGAAATGACCATCACTTTCACACGGGTTGCAATTATTCCTGTTATAGGATGGAAAGACTGTTGTATTTGTATAGTATTTTATGCTTCAGGCGTTGACTTCTGAGGCCGTAGCTATTCGATGTGGTTGAAGAACGCCATAGAGTGAAGCCTAGGTTGCCCGGAACGTAGAAATGACCAGAACTTTCATACTTGTTGCAATCATTCGTTTTATATGATGGAAGAACTGTTGTATTTATATTGTATTTTATGCAGCTGGCGTTCACTTCTTAGGCCCTAACTATTCGATCTGGTGGAACAACGCCCTGGGGTGAAGCCTAGGTTGCCCGGAACGTAGAAATGACCATAACTTTCACACTGGTTGCTATTATTCGTTTTATACGATTGAAAAACTGTTCTATTTGCTCTGTATTTTATTCTTCCGGCGTTGACTTCTAAGGCCCTAGCTATTCGATTTGGTGGAGCAACGCCGGAGAGTGGAGCCTAGGTTGCCCGGTACGTAGAAATGACCATTACTTTCACACTGTTTGCAGTTATTCCTGTTATACGATGGAAAAACTGTTGCACCTTTATTGTATTTTACGCTTCTGGCGTTGACTTCTAAGGCCCTAACTATTCGATCTGGTGGAGCAACGCCATTGAGTGAAGCCTAGGTTGCCCGGAACGTAGAAATGATCATTACTTTCGCACTGGTTGCAATTAGTCATGCTATACGATGGAAAAACTATTGCATTTTTATTGTATTTTATGCTTCTGGCGTTGACTTCTATGGCCCTACCTATTCGATCTGGTGGAGCAACGCCCTAGAGTGTAGCCTAGGTAGCCCGGAGCCTCGAAATGGCCATAACTTTCACACTGAATGCTATTATTCGTTTTATACGATGGAAAAACTGTTATATTTATATTGTATATCATGCTTCTGGCGTTGCCTTCTAAGGCACTAACTATTCGATCTGGTGGAGCAACGCCCTAGAGTGAAGCCGACATTGCCCGGAACGTAGAAATGACCATCACTTTCGAACTGGTTGCAATTATTCCTGTTATATGATGGAAAAACTGTTGTACTTTTATTGCATTTTATGCTTCGTGCATTGACTTCTAAGGCCCTAACTATTCAATCTGCTGGAGCAACGCACTAGTGTGTAGCCTAGGTTGCCTGGAAAGTAGAAATGACCATATCTTTCATACTGGTTGCAATTACTCGTTTTATATGATGGAAAAACAGTTGTATTTATATTGAATTTTATGCTTCTGGCGTTCACTTCTTAGGCCCTAACTATTCGACCTGGTGGAACGACGCCCTAGGGTGAAGCCTAGGTTGCCCGGAACGTAGAAATGACCATAACTTTCACACTGGTTGCTATTATTGGTTCTATACGATGGAAAAACTGTTATATTTATACTGCATCTTATGCTTCTGGCGTTGACTTCTAAGGCCCTAACTATTCAATCTGTTGGAGCAACGCCCTAGAGTGAAGCCCAGGTTGCTCGGAATGTAGAAATGACCATAGCTTTCACACTGGTCGCAATTATTCGTTTTATACCATGGAAAAACTGTTGTATTTATACTGGATTTTATGCTTCTGGCGTTCACTTCTTAGGCCCTAACTATTCGATCTGGTGGAACAACGCCCTAGGGTGAAGCCTAGGTTGCCCGAAACGTAGAAATGACCATAACTTTTACACTGGTAGCAATTATTCGTTTTATACAATGGAAAAACTGTTCTATTTTTTTGTATTTTATGCTTCGGGCGCTGACTTCTAATGCCCTAACTGTTTGATCTGGTGGAGCAACGCCCTAGAGTGAAGCCTAGGTTGACGGGAACGTAGAAATGACAATTACTTTCACACTGTTTGCAATTATTCCTTTTATACGATGCAAAAGCTGTTGTATTTATATCGTATTTTATGCTTCTGGCGTTGACTTCTAAGGACCTAACCATTCGATCTGGTGGAGCAACGGCCTAAGGTGAAGCCTAGGTTGCCCGCAACGCAGAAATGGCCATAACGTTTACACTGGTAGCAATTATTCGTTTTATACAATGGAAAAACTGTTCTATTTATTTTGTATTTTATGCTTCGGGCGTTGACTTCTAAGGCCCTAACTGTTTGATCTGGTGGAGCAACGCCCTAGAGTGAAGCCTACGTTGCCCGGAACGTAGAAATGACAATTACTTTCACACTGTTTGCAACTATTCCTTTTATACGATGCAAAACCTGTTGTATTTATATCGTATTTCATGCTTCTGGCGTTGACTTCTAAGGACCTAACTATTCGATCTGGTGAAGCAACGCCCTAGAGTGAAGCCTAGGTTGCCCGGAATGTAGAAATAACCATAACTTTCACACTGGTTGCAATTATTCGTTCTTTACGATGGAAAAGCTGTTGTATGTATATTGTATTTTATGCCTCTGGCGTTGACTTCTAAGGCCCTAGCTATTCGATCTAGTGGAGCAACGCCCTAGAGTGAAGCCTAGGTTGCCCGGAACGTAGAAATGACCATCACTTTCAAACTGGTTGCAATTAATCCTGTTAAACGATGGAAAAACTGTCGTATTTTTAGTGCATTTTATGCTTCGGGCGTTGACTTATAAGGCCCTGACTATTCAATCTGTTGGAGCAACGCCCTAGAGGGAAGCCTAGGTTGCCTGGAACGTAGAAATGACCATCACTTTCACACGGGTTGCAATTATTCTTGTTATAGGATGGAAAGGCTGTTGTATTTTTATTGCATTTTATGCTTCTGGCGTTCACTTCTTAGGCTCTAACTATTCGATCTGGTGGAACAACGCCCTAGGGTGAAGCCTAGGTTGCCCGGAACGTAGAAATGACCATAAGTTTCATAATGGTTCCAATTATTCGTTTTATACGATGGAAAAACTGTTGTATTTCTATTGTATTTTATGCTTCGGGCGTTGACTTCTTAGGCCCTAACACTTCGATCTGGTGGAGCAACGCCCTACAGTGAAGCCTAGGTTGCCCGGAACGTGGATATGACCATAACCTTCACACAGGTTGCAATTATTCGTTTTATACAGTGTAACGGCTGTTGTATTTATTTTGTATTTTATTCTTCTGGTGTTGACTTCTTAGGCCCTAGCTATTCGATCTAGTGGAGCAACGCCCTAGAGGGAAGCCTAGGTTGCCCGGAACGTAGAAATGACCATCACTTTCAAACTGGTTGTAATTAATCCTGTTATACGATGGAAAAACTGTTGTATTTTTATTGCATTTTATGCTTCGTGCATTGACTCCTAAGGCCCTAACTATTCAATCTGTTGGAGCAACGCCCTAGAGTGAAGCCTAGGTTGCTCGGAATGTAGAAGCGACCATAACTTTCACACTGGTTGCAATTATTCGTTTTATACGATGGAAAAACTGTTGTATTTATATTGTATTTTATGCTTCTGGCGTTCACTTCTTAGGCCCTAACTATTCGACCTGGTGGAACAACGCCCTAGGGTGAAGCCTAGGTTGCCCGGAACGTAGAAATGACCATAACTTTCACACTGGTTGCTATTATTCGTTTTATACGATTGAAAAACTGTTCTATTTGTTCTGTATTTTATGCTTCCGGCGTTGACTTCTAAGGCCCTAACTGTTTGATCTTGTGGAGCAACGCCATTGAGTGAAGCCTAGGTTGCCCGGAACGTAGAAATGATCATTACTTTCGCACTGGTTGCAATTAGTCATGCTATACCATGGAAAAACTATTGCATTTTTATTGTATTTTATGCTTCTGGCGTTGACTTCTATGGCCCTACCTATTCGATCTGGTGGAGCAACGCCCTAGAGTGTAGCCTAGGTAGCCCGGAGCCTCGAAATGGCCATAACTTTCACACTGAATGCTATTATTCGTTTTATACGATGGAAAAACTGTTATATTTATATTGTATATCATGCTTCTGGCGTTGACTTCTGAGGCCGTAGCTATTCGATGTGGTTGAAGAACGCCATAGAGTGAAGCCTAGGTTGCCCGGAACGTAGAAATGATCATTACTTTCGCACTGGTTGCAATTAGTCATGCTATACGATGGAAAAACTATTGCATTTTTATTGTATTTTATGCTTCTGGCGTTGACTTCTATGGCCCTACCTATTCGATCTGGTGGAGCAACGCCCTAGAGTGTAGCCTACGTAGCCCGGAGCCTCGAAATGGCCATAACTTTCACACTGAATGCTATTATTCGTTTTATACGATGGAAAAACTGTTATATTTATATTGTATATCATGCTTCTGGCGTTGCCTTCTAAGGCACTAACTATTCGATCTGGTGGAGCAACGCCCTAGAGTGAAGCCGACATTGCCCGGAACGTAGAAATGACCATCACTTTCGAACTGGTTGCAATTATTCCTGTTATATGATGGAAAAACTGTTGTACTTTTATTGCATTTTATGCTTCGTGCATTGACTTCTAAGGCCCTAACTATTCAATCTGCTGGAGCAACGCACTAGTGTGTAGCCTAGGTTGCCTGGAAAGTAGAAATGACCATATCTTTCATACTGGTTGCAATTACTCGTTTTATATGATGGAAAAACAGTTGTATTTATATTGAATTTTATGCTTCTGGCGTTCACTTCTTAGGCCCTAACTATTCGACCTGGTGGAACGACGCCCTAGGGTGAAGCCTAGGTTGCCCGGAACGTAGAAATGACCATAACTTTTACACTGGTAGCAATTATTCGTTTTATACAATGGAAAAACTGTTCTATTTATTTTGTATTTTATGCTTCGGGCGTTGACTTCTAAGGCCCTGACTATTCAATCTGTTGGAGCAACGCCCTAGAGTGAAGCCCAGGTTGCTCGGAATGTAGAAATGACAATAGCTTTCACACTGGTCGCAATTATTCGTTTTATACCATGGAAAAACTGTTGTATTTATACCGGATTTTATGCTTCTGGCGTTCACTTCTTAGGCCCTAACTATTCGATCTGGTGGAACAACGCCCTAGGGTGAAGCCTAGGTTGCCCGAAACGTAGAAATGACCATAACTTTTACACTGGTAGCAATTATTCGTTTTATACAATGGAAAAACTGTTCTATTTATTTTGTATTTTATGCTTCGGGCGTTGACTTCTAAGGCCCTAACTGTTTGATCTGGTGGAGCAACGCCCTAGAGTGTAGCCTACGTTGCCCGGAACGTAGAAATGACAATTACTTTCACACTGTTTGCAATTATTCCTTTTATACGATGCAAAAGCTGTTGTATTTATATCGTATTTTATGCTTCTGGCGTTGACTTCTAAGGACCTAACCATTCGATCTGGTGGAGCAACGGCCTAAGGTGAAGCCTAGGTTGCCCGCAACGCAGAAATGGCCATAACTTTTACACTGGTAGCAATTATTCGTTTTATACAATGGAAAAACTGTTCTATTTATTTTGTATTTTATGCTTCGGGCGTTGACTTCTAAGGCCCTAACTGTTTGATCTGGTGGAGCAACGCCCTAGAGTGTAGCCTACGTTGCCCGGAACGTAGAAATGACAATTACTTTCACACTGTTTGCAATTATTCCTTTTATACGATGCAAAACCTGTTGTATTTATATCGTATTTCATGCTTCTGGCGTTGACTTCTAAGGACCTAACTATTCGATCTGGTGAAGCAACGCCCTAGAGTGAAGCCTAGGTTGCCCGGAATGTAGAAATAACCATAACTTTCACACTGGTTGCAATTATTCGTTCTTTACGATGGAAAAGCTGTTGTATGTATATTGTATTTTATGCCTCTGGCGTTGACTTCTAAGGCCCTAGCTATTCGATCTAGTGGAGCAACGCCCTAGAGTGAAGCCTAGGTTGCCCGGAACGTAGAAATGACCATCACTTTCAAACTGGTTGCAATTAATCCTGTTAAACGATGGAAAAACTGTCGTATTTTTAGTGCATTTTATGCTTCGGGCGTTGACTTATAAGGCCCTGACTATTCAATCTGTTGGAGCAACGCCCTAGAGTGAAGCCTAGGTTACTCGGAATGTAGAAATGACCATAGCTTTCACACTGGTTGCAATTATTCGTTTTATATGATGGAAAATCTGTTGTATTTATATTGTATTTTATGCTTCTGGCGTTCACTTCTTAGGCCCTAGCTATTCGATCTGGTGGAACAACGGCCTAAGGTGAAGCCTAGGTTGCCCGCAACGTAGAAATGGCCATAACTTTTACACTGGTAGCAATTATTCGTTTTGTACAATGCAAAACTGTTCTATTTATTTTGTATTTTATGCTTCGGGCGTTGACTTCTAAGGCCCTAACTGTTTGATCTGGTGGAGCAACGCCCTAGAGTGTAGCCTACGTTGCCCGGAACGTAGAAATGACAATTACTTTCACACTGTTTGCAATTATTCCTTTTATACGATGCAAAACCTGTTGTATTTATATCGTATTTCATGCTTCTGGCGTTGACTTCTAAGGACCTAACTATTCGATCTGGTGAAGCAACGCCCTAGAGTGAAGCCTAGGTTGCCCGGAATGTAGAAATAACCATAACTTTCACACTGTTTGCAATTATTCCTTTTATACGATGCAAAAGCTGTTGTATTTATATCGTATTTCATGCTTCTGGCGTTGACTTCTAAGGACCTAACTATTCGATCTGGTGGAGCAACGCCCTAGAGTGAAGCCTAGGTTGCCCGGAATGTAGAAATAACCATAACTTTCACACTGGTTGCAATTAATCCTGTTATACGATGGAAAAACTGTTGTATTTTTATTGCATTTTATGCTTCTGGCGTTCACATCTTAGGCCCTAACTATTCGATCTGGTGGAACAACGCCCTAGGGTGAAGCCTAGGTTGCCCGGAACGTAGAAATGACCATAACTTTTACACTGGTAGCAATTATTCGTTTTATACAATGGAAAAACTGTTCTATTTATATTGTATTTTATGCTTCGGGCGTTGACTTCTAAGGCCCTGACTATTCAATCTGTTGGAGCAACGCCCTAGAGTGAAGCCTAGGTTGCCCGGAATGTAGAAATAACCATAACTTTCACACTGGTTGCAATTAATCCTGTTATACGATGGAAAAACTGTTGTATTTATATCGTATTTCATGCTTCTGGCGTTCACTTCTTAGGCCCTAACTATTCGATCTGGTGGGGCAACGCCCTAGGGTGAAGCCTAGGTTGCCCGGAACGTAGAAATGACCATAACTTTTACACTGGTAGCAATTATTCGTTTTATACAATGGAAAAACTGTTCTATTTATTTTGTATTTTATGCTTCGGGCGTTGACTTCTAAGGCCCTGACTATTCAATCTGTTGGAGCAACGCCCTAGAGTGAAGCCCAGGTTGCTCGGAATGTAGAAATGACAATAGCTTTCACACTGGTCGCAATTATTCGTTTTATACCATGGAAAAACTGTTGTATTTATACCGGATTTTATGCTTCTGGCGTTCACTTCTTAGGCCCTAACTATTCGATCTGGTGGAACAACGGCCTAAGGTGAAGCCTAGGTTGCCCGCAACGCAGAAATGGCCATAACTTTTACACTGGTAGCAATTATTCGTTTTATACAATGGAAAAACTGTTCTATTTATTTTGTATTTTATGCTTCGGGCGTTGACTTCTAAGGCCCTAACTGTTTGATCTGGTGGAGCAACGCCCTAGAGTGTAGCCTACGTTGCCCGGAACGTAGAAATGACAATTACTTTCACACTGTTTGCAATTATTCCTTTTATACGATGCAAAACCTGTTGTATTTATATCGTATTTCATGCTTCTGGCGTTGACTTCTAAGGACCTAACTATTCGATCTGGTGAAGCAACGCCCTAGAGTGAAGCCTAGGTTGCCCGGAACGTAGAAATGACCATCACTTTCAAACTGGTTGCAATTAATCCTGTTAAACGATGGAAAAACTGTCGTATTTTTAGTGCATTTTATGCTTCGGGCGTTGACTTATAAGGCCCTGACTATTCAATCTGTTGGAGCAACGCCCTAGAGTGAAGCCTAGGTTACTCGGAATGTAGAAATGACCATAGCTTTCACACTGGTTGCAATTATTCGTTTTATATGATGGAAAATCTGTTGTATTTATATTGTATTTTATGCTTCTGGCGTTCACTTCTTAGGCCCTAACTATTCGATCTGGTGGAACAACGGCCTAAGGTGAAGCCTAGGTTGCCCGCAACGTAGAAATGGCCATAACTTTTACACTGGTAGCAATTATTCGTTTTATACAATGGAAAAAATGTTGTATTTATATTGTATTTTATGCTTCTGGCGTTGACTTTTTAGGCCCTAACTATTCGATCTGGTGGAGCAACGCCCTAGAGTGAAGCCTAGGTTGCCCTGTACGTAGAAATGACCATCACTACCAAACTGGTTGCAATTATTTGTTTTATACGATGGAAAAGCTGTTGTATTTATGTCGTATTTTATGCTTCTGGCGTTGACTTCTTAGGCCCTAACTATTCCAACTGGTGGAACAACGCCCTAGGGTGAACCCTAGGTTGCCCGGAAAGCAGAAATGACCATAACTTTTACACTGGTAGCAATTATTCGTTTTATACAATGGAAAAACTGTTCTATTTATTTTGTATTTTATGCTTCGGGCGTTGACTTCTAAGGCCCTAACTGTTTAATCTGGTGGAGCAACGCCCTAGAGTGAAGCCTAGGTTGCCCGAAACGTAGAAATGACCATTACTTTCACACTGTTTGCAATTATTCCTTTTACACGATGGAAAAACTGTTCTATTTATTTTGTATTTTATGCTTCGGGCGTTGACTTCTTTGGCCCTAACAATTCGATCTGGTGGAGCAACGCCCTAGAGGGAAGCCTAGGTTGCCTGGAACGTAGAAATGACCATCACTTTCCCACGGGTTGCAATTATTCCTGTTATAGGATGGAAAGGCTGTTGTATTTTTATTGCATTTTATGCTTCTGGCGTTCACTTCTTAGGCTCTAACTATTCGATCTGGTGGAACAACGCCCTAGGGTGAAGGCTAGGTTGCCCGGAACGTAGAAATGACCATAACTTTCACACTGGTTGCTATTATTTTGGTTGTAAACAATGGCAAAGCTGTTCTATCTATATTGCATTTTATGCTCCTGGCATTGAGTTCTAAGTCCCTAGCTATTCGATCTGGTGGAGCAACGCCCTAGAGTGAAGCCTAGGTTGCCCGGAACGTAGAAATGACAATTACTTGCACAGTGTTTGCAATTATTCATATTATACGATGGAAAAGCGGTTGTATTTATATTGTATTTTATGCTCCTGGCGATGACTTCTAAGGCCGTAGCTATTCGATCTGGTGGAGCAACGCACTAGAGTGAAACATAGGTTACCCGGGACGTAGAAATGACCAGTACTTTCACACTGGTTGCAGTTATTCGTTTTATACGATGGAAAAACTGTTCTATTTATTCTGCATTTTATGCTTCGGGCGTTGACTTCTAAGGCGCTAACTATTCAATCTGTTGGAGAAACGCCCTAGGGTGTATCCTAGGTTGCCCGGAACGTAGAAATGACCATCACTTTCAAACTGGTTGCAATTATTCGTTTTTTACGATGGAAAAGCTGTTGTATTTATATTGTATTTTATGCCTCTGGCGTTGACTTCTAAGGCCCTAGCTATTCGATCTAGTGGAGCAACGCCCTAGACTGAAGCCTAGGCTGCCCGGAACGTAGAAATGACCATCACTTTCAAACTGGTTGCAATTAATCCTGTTATACGATGGAAAAACTGTTGTATTTTTATTGCATTTTATGCTTCGGTCGCTGACTTCTAAGGCCCTAACTATTCAATCTGTTGGTGCAACGCCCTAGAGTGAAGCCTAGGTTCCTCGGTATGTAGAAATGACCATAACTTTCACACTGGTTGCAATTATTCGTTTTATACGATGGAAAAACTGTTGTATTTGTATTGTATTTTATGCTTCTGGCGTTCACTTCTTAGGCCCTAACTATTCGACCTGGTGGAACAACGCCCTAGGGTGAAGCCTAGGTTGCCCGGAACGCAGAAATGACCATAACTTTTACACTGGTAGCAATTATTCGTTTTATACAATGGAAAAACTGTTGTATTTATATTGTATTTTATGCTTCTGGCGTTCACTTCTTAGGCCCTAACTATTCGATCTGGTGGAGCAATGCCTCAGAGTTAAGTCTAGGATGCCCGAAACGCCGAAATGATCATTACTTTCACGCTTGTTGCAATTATTCCTTTTATACGATGAAAAGACCGTTGTATTTTTATTGTATTTTATGCTTCAGGCGTAGGCTTCTAAGGCCGTAGCTATTCGATATGGTGGAGCACCGCCCTAGAGTGAAGCCTAGGTTGCCCGGAACGTAGAAATGACCATAACTTTTACACTGGTAGCAATTATTCGTTTTATACAATGGAAAAACTGTTCTATTTATTTTGCACTTTACGCTTCGGGCGTTGACTTCTAAGGCCCTAACTGTTTGATCTGGTGGAGCAACGCCCTAGATTGAAGCCTAGGTTGCCCGGAACGTAGAAATGACCATAGCTTTCACACTGGTTGCAATTATTCGTTTTATACGATGGAAAAACTGTTGTATTTATATTGGATTTTATGCTTCTGGCGTTCACTTCTTAGGCCCTAACTATTCGATCTGGTGGTACAACGCCCTAGGGTGAAGCCTAGGTTGCCCGGAACGTAGAAATGACCATAACTTTTACACTGGTAGCAATTATTCGTTTTATACAATGGAAAAACTGTTCTATTTATTTTGTATTTTATGCTTCGGGCGCTGACTTCTAAGGCCCTAACTGTTTGATCTGGTTGAGCAACGCCCTAGAGTGAAGCCTAGGTTGCCCGGAACGTAGAAATGACAATTACTTTCACACTGTTTGCAATTATTCCTTTTATACGATGCAAAAGCTGTTGTATTTATATCGTATTTTATGCTTCTGGCGTTGACTTCTAAGGACCTAACCATTCGATCTGGTGGAGCAACGGCCTAAGGTGAAGCCTAGGTTGCCCGCAACGTAGAAATGGCCATCACTTTTACACTGGTAGCAATTATTCGTTTTATACAATGGAAAAGCTGTTCTATTTATTTTGTATTTTATGCTTCGGGCGTTAACTTCCAAGGCCCTAACTGTTTCATCTGGTGGAGCAACGCCCTAGGGTGAAGCCTAGGTTGCCCGGAACGTAGAAATGACCATCACTTTCAAACTGGTTGCAATTATTCGTTTTTTACGATGGAAAAGCTGTTGTATTTACATTGTATTTTATGCCTCTGGCGTTGACTTCTAAGGCCCTAGCTATTCGATCTAGCGGAGCAACGCCCTAGACTGTAGCCTAGGTTGCCCGGAACGTAGAAATGACCATCACTTTCAAACTGGTTGCAATTAATCCTGTTATACGATGGAAAAACTGTTGTATTTTTATTGCATTTTATGCTTCGGGCGCTGACTTCTAAGGCCCTAACTATTCAATCTGTTGGTGCAACGCCCTAGAGTGAAGCCTAGGTTGCTCGGAATGTAGAAATGACCATAACTTTCACACTGTTTGCAATTATTCCTTTTATACGATGGAAAAACTGTTCTATTTATTTTGTATTTTATGCTTCGGGCGTTGACTTCTTTGGCCCTAACAAATCGATCTGGTGGAGCAACGCCCTAGAGTGAAGCCTAGGTTGCCTGGAACGTACAAATGACCATCACTTTCACACGGATTGCAATTATTCCTGTTATAGGATGGAAAGACTGTTGTATTTTTATTGCATTTTATGCTTCTGGCGTTCACTTCTTAGGCCCTAACCATTCGATCTTGTGGAACAACGCCCTAGGGTGAAGCCTAGGTTGCCGGGAACGTAGAAATGACCATAACTTTTACACTGGTAGCAATTATTCGTTTTATACAATGGAAAAAGTGTTGTATTTATATTGTATTTTATGCTTCTGGCGTTGACTTCTTAGGCCCTAACTATTCGATCTGGTGGAGCAATGCCTCAGAGTTAAGTCTAGGATGCCCGAAACGCCGAAATGATCATTACTTTCACGCTTGTTGCAATTATTCCTGTTATACGATGAAAAGACCGTTGTATTTTTATTGTATTTTATGCTCCAGGTGTAGGCTTCTAAGGCCGTAGCTATTCGATATGGTGGAGCACCGCCCTAGAGTGAAGCCTAGGTTGCCCGCAACGTAGAAATGACCATTACTTTCACACTGTGTGCAATTATTCGTTTTATACAATGGAAAAACTGTTTTATTTATTTTGTATTTTATGCTTCGGGCGTTGACTTCTTTGGCCCTAACTATTCCATCTGGTGGAACAACGCCCTAGGGTAAAGCCCAGGTTGGGCGGAACGTAGAAATGACCATAACTTTCACACTGGTAGCAATTATTCGTTTTATACAATGGAAAAACTGTTCTATTTATTTTGTATTTAATGCTTCAGGCGAGGACTTCTAAGGCCCTAACTATTCGATCAGGTGGAGCAACGCGCTAGAGTGAAGCCTAGGTTGCTCGAAATGTAGAAATGACCATAACTTTCACACTGGTTGCAATTATTCATTTTATACGATGGAAAAACTGTTGTACTTATATTGTATTTTATTCTTATGGCGTTGAATTCTAAGTCACTAGCTATTCGATCTGGTGGAGCAACGCCCTAGAGTGAAACCTAGGTTACCCGGAACGTAGAAATGACAAGTACTTTCATACTGTTTGCAGTTATTCCTGTTATACGATGGAAAAGCTTTTGCATCTTTATTGTATTTTATGCTTCTAGCGCTGACTTCTAAGGCCCTAGCTATTCGATTTGGTGGAGCACCGCCCTAGAGTGAAGCCTAGGTTGCCCGGAACGTAGAAATGACAATTACTTTCACACTGTTTGCAATTATTCCTTTTATACGATGCAAAAGCTGTTGTATTTATATCGTATTTTATGCTTCTGGCGTTGACTTCTAAGGACCTAACTATTCGATCTGGTGGAGCAACGCCCTAGAGTGAAGCCTAGGTTCCCTGGAACGTACAAATGACCATCACTTTCACACGGGTTGCAATTATTCCTGTTATAGGATGGAAAGACTGTTGTATTTTTATTGCATTTTATGCTTCTGGCGTTCACTTCTTAGGCCCTGACTATTCGATCTGGTGGACCAACGCCCTAGGGTGAAGCCTAGGTTGCCCGGAACGTAGAAATGACCATAACTTTTACACTGGTAGCAATTATTCGTTTTCTACAATGGAAAAACTGTTCTAATTCTTTTGTATTTTATGCTTCGGGCGTTGACTTCTAATGCCCTAACTGTTTGTTCTGGTGGAGCAACGCCCTAGAGTGAAGCCTAGGTTGCACGGAACGTAGAAATGACAATTACTCTCACACTGTTTGCAATTATTCCTTTTATACGATGCAAAAGCTGTTGTATTTGTATTGTATTTTATGCCTATGGCGTTGACTTCTAAGGCCCTAGCTATTCGATCTAATGGAGCAACGCCCTAGAGTGAAGCCTAGGTTGACCGGATCGTAGAAATGACCATCACTTTCAAACTGGTTGCAATTGATCCTGTTATACGATGGAAAAACTGTTGTATTTTTATTGCATTTTATGCTTCGGGCGTTGACTTCTAAGGACCTGACTATTCAATCTGTCGGAGCAACGCCCTAGAGTGAAGCCTAGGTTGCTCGGAATGTAGAAGTGACCATAGCTTTCACACTGGTTGCAATTATTCGTTTTATACGATGGAAAGCTGTAGTATTTATATTGTATTTTATGCTTCTGGCGTTAACTTCTTAGGCCCTAACTATTCGATCTGGTGGAACAACGCCCTAGGGTGAAGCCTAGGTTGCCCGGAACGTAGAAATGACCATAACTTTTACACTGGCAGCAATTATTCGTTTTATACAATGGAAAAACTGTTCTATTTATTTTGCATTTTATGCTTTGGGCGTTGACTTCTAAGGCCCTAGCTATTCCATCTGGTGGAGGAGCACCCTAGCGTGAAGTCTAGGTTGCCCGGAACGTAGAAATGACAATTACTTCCACACTGTTTGCAAATATACATTATATACGATGGAAAAGCTGTTGTACTTATATTGTAATTTATGCTTCTTGCGTTGACTTCTTAGGCCGTAACTGTTTGATCTGGTGGAGCACCGCCCTAGAGTGAAGCCTAGGTTGCCCGGAACGTAGAACATACCATTACCTTCACACTGGTTACAATTATTCCTGTTATACGATGGAAAAACTGTTGCACCTTTATTGTATTTTATGCTTCTGGCGTTGACTTCATAGGCCCTAACTGTTTGATCTGGTCGTGCAACGCCCTAGCGTGAAGCCTAGGTTGCCCGGAACGTTGAAATGCCCATAACTTTCACACTGGTTGCTATTATTCGTTTTATACGATGGAAAAACTGTTATATTTATATTGTATTTTATGCTTCAGGCGTTGGCTTCTAAGGCCCTAACTGTTTGATCTGGTGGAGCAACGCCCTAGAGTGAAGCCTAGGTTGCTCGGAACGCAGAAATGACCACTACTTTCACACAGTTTGCAATTATTCATTTAATACGATGGAAAAGCTGTTGTATTTATATCGTATTTTATGCTTCGGGCGTTGACTTCTTAGGCCCTAACACTTCGATCTGGTGGAGCAACGCCCTACAGTGAAGCCTAGGTTGCCCGGAACGTAGATATGACCATAACCTTCACACAGGTTGCAATTATTCGTTTTCTGCGATGGAAAAACTGTTGTATTTATATTGTATTTTATGCCTCTGGCGTTGACTTCATAGGCCCTAGCTATTCGATCTAGTGGAGCAACGCCCTAGAGTGAAGTCTAGGTTGCCCGAAACGTAGAAATGACCATCACTTTCAAACTGGTTTGAATTAATCCTGTTATACGATGAAAAAACTGTTGTATTTTTATTGCATTTTATGCTTCGGGCGTTGACTTCTAAGGCCCTAACTATTCAATCTGTTGGAGCAACGCCCTAGAGTGAAGCCTAGGTTGCTCGGAATGTAGAAATGACCATAACTTTCACACTGGTTGCAATTATTCGTTTTATACGATGGAAAAACTGTTGTATTTATATTGTATTTTATGCTTCTGGCGTTCACTTCTTAGGACCTAACTATTCGATCTGGTGGAACAACGCCCTAGGGTGAAGCCTAGGTTGCCCTGAACGTAGAAATGGCCATAACTTTTACACTGGTAGCAATTATTCGTTTTATACAATGGAAAAACTGTTGTATTTATATTGTATTTTATGCTTCTGGCGTTGACTTCTTAGGTCCAAACTATTCAATCTGGTGGAGCAGTGCCTCAGAGTTAAGTCTAGGATGCCCGAAACGCCCAAATGATCATTACTTTCACGCTTGTTGCAATTATTCCTGTTATACGATGAAAAGACCGTTGTATTTTTATTGTATTTTATGCTTCAGGCGTAGGCTTCTAAGGCCGTAGCTATTCGATGTGGTGCAGCACCACCCTAGAGTGAAGTCTAGGTTGCCCGGAACGTAGAAATGACCATATCTTTTACACTGGTAGCAATTATTCGTTTTATACAATGGAAAAAATGTTCTATTTATTTTGTATTTTATGCTTCGGGCGTTGACTTCTAAGGCCCTAACTGTTTGATCTGGTGGAGCAACGCCCTAGAGTGAAGCCTAGGTTGCCCGGAACGTAGAAATGACCATTACTTTAACACTGTTTGCAATTATTCCTTTTATACGATGGAAAAACTGTTCTATTTATTTTGTATTTTATGCTTCGGGCGTTGACTTCTTTGGCCCTAACAATTCGATCTGGTGGAGCAACGCCCTAGAGTGAAGCCTAGGTTGCATGGAACGTACAAATGACCATCACTTTCACACGGATTGCAATTATTCCTGTTATACGATGGAAAGACTGTTGTATTTTTATTGCATTTTATGCTTCTGGCGTTCACTTCTTAGGCCCTAACTATTCGATCTTGTGGAACAACGCCCTAGGGTGAAGCCTAGGTTGCCCGGAACGTAGAAATGACCATAACTTTTACACTGGTAGCAATTATTCGTTTTATACAATGGAAAAACTGTTCTATTTATTTTGTATTTTATGCTTCGGGCGTTGACTTCTAAGGCCCTAACTGTTTGATCTGGTGCAGCAACGCCCTAGAGTGAAGCCTAGGTTGCCCGGAACGTAGAAATGACCACAACTTTCACACTAGCTGCTATTATTCGCTTTATACGATGGAAAAACTGTTGTATTTATATTGTATTTTATGCTTCTGGCGTTGACTTCTTAGGCCCTAACTATTCGATCTGGTGGAACAACGCCCTTGAGTGATTCCTAGGTTGCCTGGAACTTAGAAATGACCATCACTTTCAGACGGGTTGCAATTATTCCTGTTATAGGATGGAAAGACTGTTGCATTTTTATTGTATTTTATGCTTCAGGCGTTGACTTCTGAGGCCGTAGCCATTCGATGTGGTGGAAGAACGCCATAGAGTGAAGCCTAGGTTGCCCGGAACGTAGAAATGACCATAAGTTTCATAATGGTTGCAATTATTCGTTTTATACGATGGAAAAACTGTTGTATTTCTATTGTATTTTATGCTTCGGGCGTTGACTTCTTAGGCCCTAACACTTCGATCTGCTGGAGCAACGCCCTACAGTGAAGCCTAGATTGCCCGGAACGTAGATATGACCATAACCTTCACACAGGTTGCAATTAATCGTTTTATACGGTGTAAAGGCTGTTGTATTAATTTTGTATTTTATTCTTCTGGTGTTGACTTCTCAGGCCCTAACTATTCGATCTGGTGGAACAACGCCGTAGAGTGATGCCCAGGTTGCCCGGAACGTAGAAATGATCATAACTTTTACACTGGTAGCAATTATCCGTTTTATACAATGGAAAAACAGTTCTATTTATTTTATACTTTATGCTTCGGGCGCTGACTTCTAAGGCCCTAACTATTCGATCTGGTGGAGCAAGGCCCTAGAGTGAAGCCTAGGTTGCCCGGTACGTAGAAATGACCATCACTATCAAACTGGTTGCAATTATTTGTTTTATACGATGGAAAATCTGTTGTATTTATATCATATTTTATGCTTCTGGCGTTGACTTCTTAGGCCCTAACTATTCCATCTGGTGGAACAACGCCCTAGGGTGAACCCTAGGTTGCCCGGAAAGCAGAAATGACCATAACTTTCACACTGGTTGCAATTAATCCTGCTATACGATGGAAAAACTGTTGTATTTTTATTGCATTTTATGCTTCGGGCGTTGACTTCTAAGGCCCTAACTATTCAATCTGTTGGAGCAACGCCCTAGAGTGAAGCATAGGTTGCTCGGAATGTAGAAACGACCATAACTTTCACACTGGTTGCTATTATTCGTTTTATACGATGGAAAAACTGTTATATTTATATTGTATTTAAGCTTCTGGCGATGACTTCTGAGGCCGTTGCTATTCGAAGTGGTGGAAGAACGCCATAGATTGAAGCCTAGGTAGCCCGGATCGTAGAAATGTCCATATCTTTCACACTGTTTGCAATTTTTCGTTTTATACGATGGAAAAACTGTTTTATTTATTTTGTATTTTATGTTTCGGGCGTTGACTTCTAAGGCCCTAACTATTCGATCTGGTGGAGCAACGCCCTAGAGCGCAGCCTAGGTTGCCCGTAACGTAGAAATGACCATAACTTTCACACTGGTTGCTATCATTCGTTTTATATGATGGAAAAACTGTTGTATTTATATTGTATTTTATGCTTCTGGCGTTCACTTCTTAGGCCCTAACTATTCGAACTGGTGGAACAACGGCCTAGGGTGAAGCCTAGGTTGCCCGGAAAGTAGAAATCACCATAACTTTCACACTGGTAGCAATTTTTCGTTTTATACGATGGAAAAACTGTTCTATTTATTTTATATTTTATGCTTCGGGCGTTGACTTCTATGGCCCTAACTATTCGATCTGGTGGAGCAACGCCGTAGAGTGAAGCCTAGGTTGCCCGGTACGTAGAAGTGACCATCACTATCAAACTGGTTGCAATTATTTGTTTTATACGATGGAAAAGCTGTTGTATTTATATCGTATTTTATGCTTCTGGCGTCGACTTCTTAGGCCCTAACTATTCCATCTGGTGGAACAACGCCCTGGGGTGAAGCCTAGGTTGCCCGGAAAGTAGAAATGACCATAACTTTCACACTGGTAGCAATTATTCGCTTTATACGATGGAAAAACTGGTCTATTTATTTTGTATTTTATGCTTCGGGCGTTGACTTCTAAGGCCCTAACTATTCGATCTGGTAGAGCAACGCCCTAGAGTGAAGCCCAGGTTGCCCGGTACGTAGAAATGACCATAACTTCCACACTGGTTGCAATTATTCGTTTTATACGATGGAAAAGCTGTTGTATTTATATCGTTTTTTATGCTCCTGGCGTTGACTTCTTAGGCCCTAAATATTCGATCTGGTGGTACAACGCCCTAGGGTGAAGCCTAGGTTGCCCGGAACGTAGAAATGACCATAACTTTTACACTGGCAGCAATTATTCGTTTTATACAATGGAAAAACAGTTCTATTTATTTTGTATTTTATGCTTCGGGCGTTGACTTCTAATGCCCTAACTGTTTGGTCTGGTGGAGCAACGCCCTAGAGTGAAGCCTAGGTTGCCCAGAACGTAGAAATGACAATTACTTTCACACTGGTTGCAATTATTCGTTTTTTACGATGGAAAAGCTGTTGTATTTATATTGTATTTTATGCCTCTGGCGTTGACTTCTAAGGCCCTAGCTATTCGATCTAGTGGAGCAACGCCCTAGAGTGAAGCCTAGGTTGCCCGGAACGTAGAAATGACCATCACTTTCAAACTGGTTGCAATTAATCCTGTTATACGGTGGAAAAACAGTTGTATTTTCATTGCATTTTATGCTTCGGGTGTTGACTTCTAAGGACCTGACTATTCAATCTGTCGGAGCAACGCCCTAGAGTGAAGCCTAGGTTGCTCGGAATGTAGAAGTTACCATAGCTTTCACACTGGTTGCAATTATTCGTTTTATACGACGGAAAAACTGTTGTATTTATATTGTATTTTATGCTTCTGGCGTTAACTTCTTAGGCCCTAACTATTCGATCTGGTGGAGCAACGCCCTAGGGTGAAGCCTAGGTTGCCCGGAACGTAGAAATGACCATAACTTTTACACTGGTAGCAATTATTCGTTTTATACAATGGAAAAACTGTTGTATTTATATTGTATTTTATGCTTCTGGCGTTGACTTGTTAGGCCCTAACTATTCGATCTGGTGGAGGAATGCCTCCGAGTTAAGTCTAGGATGCCCGAAACGCCGAAATGATCATTACTTTCACGCTTGTTGCAATTATTCCTGTTAAACGATGAAAAGACCGTTGTATTTTTATTGTATTTTATGCTTCAGGCGTAGGCTTCTAAGGCCGTAGCTATTGGATATGGTGGAGCACCGCCCTAGAGTGAAGCCTAGGTTGCTCGGAATATAGAAATGACCATAACTTTCAGACTGGTTGCAATTATTCGTTTTCTACGATGGAAAAACTGTTGTATTTATATTGTATTTTATGCTTCTGGCGATCACTTCTTAGGGCCTAACTATTCGATCTGATGGAACAATGTCCTAGGGTGAAGCCTAGGTTGCCCGGAACGTAGAAATGACCATCACTTTCAAACTGGATGCAATTAATCCTGTTATACGATGGAAAAACTGTTGCATTTTTATTGCATTTTATGCTTCGGGCGTTGACCTCTAAGGACCTGACTATTCAATCTGTCGGAGCAACGCCCTAGAGTGAAGCCTAGGTTGCCCGAAACGTAGAAATGACCATTACTTTCACACTGTTTGCATTTATTCCTTTTATACGATGGAAAAGCTGTTGTATTTATATCGTATTTTATGCTTCTGGCGTTGGCTTCTAAGGCCCTAGCCATTCGATCTAGTGGAGCAACGCCCTAGAGTGAAGCCTAGGTTGCCCGGAAAGTAGAAATGACCATAACTTTCACACTGGTAGCAATTATTCGTTTTATACGATGGAAAAACTGTTCTATTTATTTTATACTTTATGCTTCGGGCGTTGACTTCTAAGGCCCTAACTATTCGATCTGGTGGTGCAACGCCCTAGAGTGAAGCCTAGGTTGCCCGGTACGTAGAAATGACCATCACTATCAAACTGGTTGCAATTATTTGTTTTATACGATGGAAAAGCTGTTGTACTTATATCGTATTTTATGCTTCTGGCGTTGACTTCTTAGGCCCTAACTATTCCATCTGGTGGAACAACGCCCTAGGGTGAACCCTAGGTTGCCCGGAAAGCAGAAATGACCATAACTTTCACACTGGTTGCAATTATTCGTTTTCTACGATGGAAAAACTGTTGTATTTATATTGTATTTTATGCTTCTGGCGTTCACTTCTTAGGGCCTAACTATTCGATCTGATGGAACAATGCCCTAGGGTAAAGCCTAGGTTGCCCGGAACGTAGAAATAACCATAACTTTTACACTGGTAGCAATTCTTCGTTTTATAAAGTGGAAAAACTGTTCTATTTATTTTGTATTTTATGCTTCGGGCGTTGACTTCTTTGGCCCTAACAATTCGATCTGGTGGAGCAACGCCCTAGAGTGAAGCCTAGGTTCCCTGGAACGTACAAATGACAATCACTTTCACACGGGTTGCAATTATTCCTGTTATAGGATGGAAAGACTGTTGTATTTTTATTGCATTTTATGCTTCTGGCGTTCACTTCTTAGGCCCTGACTATTCGGTCTGGTGGAGCAACGCCCTAGGGTGAAGCGTAGGTTGCCCGGAACGTAGAAATGACCATAACTTTTACACTGGTAGCAATTATTCGTTTTATACAATGGAAAAACTGTTCTAATTCTTTTGTATTTTATGCTTCGGGCGTTGACTTCTAATGCCCTAACTGTTTGGTCTGGTGGAGCAACGCCCTAGAGTGAAGCCTAGGTTGCCCGGAACGTAGAAATGACAATTACTCTCACACTGTTTGCAATTATTCCTTTCATACGATGCAAAAGCTGTTGTATTTATATCGTATTTTATGCTTCTGGCGTTGACTTCTTAGGCCCTAACTATTCCATCTGGTGGAACAACGCCCTAGGGTGAACCCTAGGTTGCCCGGAAAGCAGAAATGACCATAACTTTTACACTGGTAGCAATTATTCGTTTTATACAATGGAAAAACTGTGCTATTTATTTTGTATTTTATGCTTCGGGCGTTGACTTCTAAGGCCCTAACTGTTTCATCTGGTGGAGCAACGCCCTAGAGTGAAGCCTAGGTTGCCCGGAACGTAGAAATGACCATTACTTTCACACTGTTTGCAATTATTCCTTTTATACGATGGAAAAACTGTTCTATTTATTTTGTATTTTATGCTTCGGGCGTTGACTTCTTTGGCCCTAACAATTCGATCTGGTGGAGCAACGCCCTACAGTGAAGCCTAGGTTGCCCGGAACGTGGATATGACCATAACCTTCACACAGGTTGCAATTATTCGTTTTATACGGTGTAAAGGCTGTTGTATTTATTTTGTATTTTATTCTTCTGGTGTTGACTTCTTAGGCCCTAGCTATTCGATCTAGTGGAGCAACGCCCTAGGGTGAAGCCTAGGTTGCCCGGAACGTAGAAATGACCATCACTTTCAAACTGGTTGCAATTAATCCTGTTATACGATGGAAAAACTGTTGTATTTTTATTGCATTTTATGCTTCGTGCATTGACTCCTAAGGCCCTAACTATTCAATCTGTTGGAGCAACGCCCTAGAGTGAAGCCTAGGTTGCCCGGAACGTAGAAATGACCATTACTTTCACACTGTTTGCAATTATTCCTTTTATACGATGGAAAAACTGTTCTATTTATTTTGTATTTTATGCTTCTGGCGTTCACTTCTTAGGCCCTAACTATTCGATCTGGTGGAACAACGGCCCTTGGTGAAGCCTAGGTTGCCCGGAACGTAGAAATGTCCATAACTTTTACACTGGTTGCAATTATTCGTTTTATACAATGGAATAACCGTTCTATTTATTTGCATTTTATGCTTCGGGCGTTGACTTCTAAGGCCCTAACTGTTTGATCTGGTGGAGCATCGCCGTAGAGTGAAGCCTAGGTTGCCCGGAACGTAGAAATGACCATAACTTTCACACTGGTTGCTATTATTCGTTGTATACGATGGAAAAACTGTTGTATTTATATTGTATTTTATGCTTCTGGCGTTCACTTCTTAGGGCCTAACTATTCGATCTGATGGAACAATGCCCTAGGGTGAAGCCTAGGTTGCCCGGAACGTAGAAATGACCATAACTTTTACACTGGTAGCAATTCTTCGTTTTATAAAATGGAAAAACTGTTCTATTTATTTTGTATTTTATGCTTCGGGCGTTGACTTCTTTGGCCCTAACAATTCGATCTGCTGGAGCAACGCCCTAGAGTGAAGCCTAGGTTCCCTGGAACGTACAAATGACCATCACTTTCACACGGGTTGCAATTATTCCTGTTATAGGATGGAAAAACTGTTGCATTTTTATTGCATTTTATGCTTCGGGCGTTGACTTCTAAGGTCCTGACTATTCAACCTGTCGGAGCAGCGCCCTAGAGTGAAGCCTAGGTTGCTCGGAATGTAGAAATGACCATAGCTTTCACACTGGTTGCAATTATTCGTTTTATACGATGGAAAAACTGTTGTATTTATATTGTATTTTATGCTTCTGGCGTTCACTTCCTAGGCCCTAACTATTCGATCTGGTGGAACAACGCCCTAGGGTGAAGCCTAGGTTGCCCGGAACGTAGAAATGACCATAACTTTTACACTGGTAGCAATTATTCGTTTTATACAATGGAAAAACCGTTCTATTTATTTTGTATTTTATGCTTCGGGCGTTGACTTCTAAGGCCCTAACTGTTTGATCTGGTGGAGCAACGCCCTAGGGTGAAGCCTAGGTTGCCCGGAACGTAGAAATGACCATTACCTTCACACTGTTTGCAATTATTTTCTTTTATACGATGGAATAGCTGTTGTATTTATATCGTATTTTATGCTTCTGGCGTTGACTTCAGTGGCCCTAGCTATTCGATCTAGTGGAGCAACGCCCTAGAGTGAAGCCTAGGTGGCCCGGAACGTAGAAATGACCATCACTTTCAAACTGGTTGCAATTAATCCTGTTATACGATGGAAAAACTGTTGTATTTTTATTGCATTTTATGCTTCCGGCGTTGACTTCTAAGGCCGTTGCTATTCGATGTGGTGGAAGAACGCCGTAGAGTGAAGCCTAGGTTGCCCGGAACGTAGAAATGACCATAACTTTCACACTGGTAGCAATTATTCGTTTTATACGATGGAAAAACTGTCCTATTTATTTTGTATTTTATGCTTCTGGCGTTGACTTCTGAGGCCGTTGCTATTCGATGTGGTGGAAGAACGCCATAGAGGGAAGCCTAGGTAGCCCGGTAAGTAGAAATGACCATAAGTTTCATACTGGTTGCAATTATTCGTTTTATACGATGAAAAAACTGTTGTATTTATATTGTATTCTATGCTTCTGGCGTTCACTTCTTAGGCCCTAACTAATCGATCTGGTGGTACAACGCCCTAGTGTGAAGCCTAGGTTGCCCGGAACGTAGAAATGACCATAACTTTTACACTGGCAGCAATTATTCGTTTTATACAATGGAAAAACCGTTCTATTTATTTTGTATTTTAGGCTTCGGGCGTTGACTTCTAAGGCCCTAACTGTTTCATCTGGTGGAGCATCGCCGTAGAGTGAAGCCTAGGTTGCCCGGAACGTAGAAATGACCATAACTTTCACACTGGTTGCTATTATTCGTTTTATACAATGGAAAAACTGTTCTATTTATTTTATATTTTATGCTTCGGGCGTTGACTTCTAAGGCCCTAACTATTCGATCTGTTGGAGCAACGCCCTAGAGTGAAGCATAGGTTGCCCGGTACGTAGAAATGACCATCACTATCAAACTGGTTGCAATTATTTGTTTTATACGATGGAAAAGCTGTTGTATTTATATCGTATTTTATGCTTCTGGCGCTGACTTCTTAGGCCCCAACTATTCCATCTGGTGGAACAACGCCCTAGGGTGAAGCGTAGGTTGCCCGGAAAGTAGAAATGACCATAACTTTCACACTGGTTGCAATTATTCGTTTTATACAATGGAAAAACTGTTCTATTTATTTTATATTTTATGCTTCGGGCGTTGACTTCTAAGGCCCTAACTATTCGATCTGGTAGAGCAACGCCCTAGAGTGAAGCCCAGGTTGCCCGGTACGTAGAAATGACCATAACTTTCACACTGGTTGCTATTATTCGCTTTATACGATGGAAAAACTGTTGTACTTATATTGTATTTTATTCTTATGGCGTTGAATTCTAAGTCCCTAGCTATTCGATCTGCTGGAGCAACGCCCTAGAGTGAAATCTAGGTTACCCGGAACGTAGAAATGACAAGTACTTTCATACTGTTTGCAGTTATTCCTGTTATACGATGAAAAAACTTTTGCATCTTTATTGTATTTTATGCTTCTGGCGTTGACTTCTAAATCCCTAGCTATTCGATTTGGTGGAGCACCGCCCTAGAGTGAAGCCTAGGTTGCCCGGAACGTAGAAATGACCATAACTTCCACCCTGCTTGCAATTATTCGTTTTATACGATGGAAGAGCTGTTGTATTTATATCGTTTTTTATGCTCCTGGCGTTGACTTCTTAGGCCCTAACTATTCGACCTGGTGGTACAACGCCCTAGGGTGAAGCCTAGGTTGCCCGGAACGTAGAAATGACCATAACTTTTACACTGGCAGCAATTATTCGTTTTATACAATGGATAAACCGTTCTATTTATTTTGTATTTTATGCTTCGGGCGTTGACTTCTAAGGCCCTAACTGTTTGATCTGGTGGAGCATCGCCGTAGAGTGAAGCCTAGGTTGCCCGGAACGTAGAAATGACCATAACTTTCACACTGGTTGCTATTATTCTTTGTATACGATGGAAAAACTGTTATATTTATATTGTATTTAAGCTTCTGGCGTTGACTTCTGAGGCCGTTGCTATTCGATGTGGTGGAAGAACCCCATAGAGGGAAGCCTAGGTAGCCCGGATCGTAGAAGTGTCCATATCTTTCACACTGTTTGCAATTTTTCGTTTTATACGATGGAAAAACTGTTTTATTTATTTTGTATTTTACGCTTCGGGCGTTGACTTCTAAGGCCCTAACTATTCGATCTGGTGGAGCAACGCCCTAGAGTGCAGCCTAGGTTGCCCGGAACGTACAAATAACCATAGCTTTCACACTGGTTGCTATCATTCGTTTTATATGATGGAAAAACTGTTGTATTTATATTGAATTTTATGCTTCTGGCGTTCACTTCTTAGGCCCTAACTACTCGATCTGGTGGAACAACGGCCTAGGGTGAAGCCTAGGTTGGCCGGAACGTAGAAATGTCCATAACTTTTACACTGGTTGCAATTATTCGTTTTATACAATGGAAAAACTGTTCTATTTATTTTATATTTTATGCTTCGGGCGTTGACTTCTAAGGCCTTAACTATTCGATCTGGTGGAGCAACGCCCTAGAGTGAAGCCTAGGTTGCCCGGTACGTAGAAATGACCATCACTATCAAACTGGTTGCAATTATTTGTTTTATACGATGGAAAAGCTGTTGTATTTATATGTTATTTTATGCTTCTGGCGCTGACTTCTTAGGCCCTAACTATTCCATCTGGTGGAACAACGCCCTAGCGTGAAGCCTAGGTTGCCCGCAAAGTAGGAATGACCATAGCTTTCACACTGGTAGCAATTTTTCGTTTTATACGATGGAAAAACTGTTCTATTTATTTTATATTTTATGCTTCGGGCGTTGACTTCTAAGGCCCTAACTATTCGATCTGGTGGAGCAACGCCCTAGAGTGAAGCCTAGGATGCCCGGTACGTAGAAGTGACCATCACTATCATACTGGCTGCAATTATTTGTTTTATACGGTGGAAAAGCTGTTGTATTTATATCGTATTTTATGCTTCTGGCGTTGACTTCTTAGGCCCTAACTATTCCATCCGGTGGAACAACGCCCTGGGGTGAAGCCTAGGTTGCCCGGAAACTAGAAATGACCATAACTTTCACACTGGTAGCAATTATTCGTTTTATACGATGGAAAAACTGTGCTATTTATTTTGTATTTTATGCTTCGGGCGTTGACTTCTAAGGCCCTAACTATTCGTTCTGGTAGAGCAACGCCCTAGAGTGAAGCCCAGGTTGCCCGGTACGTAGAAATGACCATAAGTTCCATACTGGTTGCAATTATTCGTTTTATACGATGGAAAAACTGTTGTATTTATATTGTATTTTATGCTTCTGGCGTTCACTTCTTAGGCCCTAACTATCCGATCTGGTGGTACAACGCCCTAGGGTGAAGCCTAGGTTGCCCGGAACGTAGAAATGACCATAGCTTTTACACTGGCAGCAATTATTCGTTTTATACAATGGAAAAACCGTTCTATTTATTTTGTATTTTATGCTTTGGGCGTTGACTTCTAAGGTCCTAACTGTTTCATCTGGTGGAGCATCGCCGTAGAGTGAAGCCTAGGTTGCCCGGAACGTAGAAATGACCATAACTTTCACACTGGTTGCTATTATTCGTTTTATACGATGGAAAAACTGTTATATTTATATTGCATTTAAACTTCTGGCGTTGACTTCTGAGGCCGTTGCTATTCGATGTGGTGGAAGAACTCCATAGAGTAAAGCCTAGGTAGCCCGGATCGTAGAAATGTCCATATCCTTCACACTGTTTGCAATTTTTCGTTTTATACGATGGAAAAACTGTTTTATTTATTTTGTATTTTATGCTTCGGGCGTTGACTTCTAAGGCCCTAACTATTCGATGTGGTGGAAGAACGCCATAGAGGGAAGCCTACGTAGCCCGGATCGTAGAAATGTCCATATCTTTCACACTGTTTGCAATTTTTCGTTTTATACGATGGAAAAACTGTTTTATTTATTTTGTATTTTACGCTTCGGGCGTTGACTTCTAAGGCCCTAACTATTCGATCTGGTGGAGCAACGCCCTAGAGTGCCGCCTAGGTTGCCCGGAACGTACAAATAACCATAGCTTTCACACTGGTTGCTATCATTCGTTTTATATGATGGAAAAACTGTTGTATTTATATTGTATTTTATGCTTCTGGCGTTCACTTCTTAGGCCCTAACTATGCGATCTGGTGGAACAACGGCCTAGGGTGAGGCCTAGGTTGGCCGGAACGTAGAAATGTCCATAACTTTTACACTGGTTGCAATTATTGGTTTTGTACAATGGAAAAACTGTTCTATTTATTTTATATTTTATGCTTCGGGCGTTGACTTCTAAGGCCTTAACTATTCGATCTGGTGGAGCAACGCCCTAGAGTGAAGCCTAGGTTGCCCGGTACGTAGAAATGACCATCACTATCAAACTGGTTGCAATTATTTGTTTTATACGATGGAAAAGCTGTTGTATTTATATGTTATTTTATGCTTCTGGCGCTGACTTCTTAGGCCCTAACTATTCCATCTGGTGGAACAACGCCCTAGCGTGAAGCCTAGGTTGCCCGGAAAGTAGAAATGACCATAGCTTTCACACTGGTAGCAATTTTTCGTTTTATACGATGGAAAAACTGTTCTATTTATTTTATATTTTATGCTTCGGGCGTTGACTTCTAAGGCCCTAACTATTCGATCTGGTGGAGCAACGCCCTAGAGTGAAGCCTAGGATGCCCGGTACGTAGAAGTGACCATCACTATCATACTGGCTGCAATTATTTGTTTTATACGGTGGAAAAGCTGTTGTATTTATATCGTATTTTATGCTTCTGGCGTTGACTTCTTAGGCCCTAACTATTCCATCCGGTGGAACAACGCCCTGGGGTGAAGCCTAGGTTGCCCGGAAACTAGAAATGACCATAACTTTCACACTGGTAGCAATTATTCGTTTTATACGATGGAAAAACTGTTCTATTTATTTTGTATTTTATGCTTCGGGCGTTGACTTCTAAGGCCCTAACTATTCGTTCTGGTAGAGCAACGCCCTAGAGTGAAGCCCAGGTTGCCCGGTACGTAGAAATGACCATAAGTTTCATACTGGTTGCAATTATTCGTTTTATACGATGGAAAAACTGTTGTATTTATATTGTATTTTATGCTTCTGGCGTTCACTTCTTAGGCCCTAACTATCCGATCTGGTGGTACAACGCCCTAGGGTGAAGCCTAGGTTGCCCGGAACGTAGAAATGACCATAGCTTTTACACTGGCAGCAATTATTCGTTTTATACAATGGAAAAACCGTTCTATTTATTTTGTATTTTATGCTTTGGGCGTTGACTTCTAAGGTCCTAACTGTTTCATCTGGTGGAGCATCGCCGTAGAGTGAAGCCTAGGTTGCCCGGAACGTAGAAATGACCATAACTTTCACACTGGTTGCTATTATTCGTTTTATACGATGGAAAAACTGTTATATTTATATTGCATTTAAACTTCTGGCGTTGACTTCTGAGGCCGTTGCTATACGATGTGGTGGAAGAACTCCATAGAGTAAAGCCTAGGTAGCCCGGATCGTAGAAATGTCCATATCCTTCACACTGTTTGCAATTTTTCGTTTTATACGATGGAAAAACTGTTTTATTTATTTTGTATTTTATGCTTCGGGCGTTGACTTCTAAGGCCCTAACTATTCGATGTGGTGGAAGAACGCCATAGAGGGAAGCCTAGGTAGCCCGGATCGTAGAAATGTCCATATCTTTCACACTGTTTGCAATTTTTCGTTTTATACGATGGAAAAACTGTTTTATTTATATTGTATTTTATGCTTCTGGCGTTCACTTCTTAGGCCCTAACTATGCGATCTGGTGGAACAACGGCCTAGGGTGAAGCCTAGGTTGGCCGGAACGTAGAAATGTCCATAACTTTTACACTGGTTGCAATTATTGGTTTTGTACAATGGAAAAACTGTTCTATTTATTTTATATTTTATGCTTCGGGCGTTGACTTCTAAGGCCTTAACTATTCGATCTGGTGGAGCAACGCCCTAGAGTGAAGCCTAGGTTGCCCGGTACGTAGAAATGACCATCACTATCAAACTGGTTGCAATTATTTGTTTTATACGGTGGAAAAGCTGTTGTATTTATATCGTATTTTATGCTTCTGGCGTTGACTTCTTAGGCCCTAACTATTCCATCTGGTGGAACAACGCCCTGGGGTGAAGCCTAGGTTGCCCGGAAAGTAGAAATGACCATAACTTTCACACTGGTAGCAATTATTCGTTTTATACGATGGAAAAACTGTTCTATTTATTTTGTATTTTATGCTTCGGGCGTTGACTTCTAAGGCCCTAACTATTCGATCTGGTAGAGCAACGCCCTAGAGTGAAGCCCAGGTTGCCCGGTACGTAGAAATGACCATAAGTTTCATACTGGTTGCAATTATTCGTTTTATACGATGGAAAAACTGTTGTATTTATATTGTATTTTATGCTTCTGGCGTTCACTTCTTAGGCCCTAACTATTCGATCTGGTGGTACAACGCCCTAGGGTGAAGCCTAGGTTGCCCGGAACGTAGAAATGACCATAGCTTTTACACTGGCAGCAATTATTCGTTTTATACAATGGAAAAACCTTTCTATTTATTTTGTATTTTATGCTTTGGGCGTTGACTTCTAAGGTCCTAACTGTTTCATCTGGTGGAGCATCGCCGTAGAGTGAAGCCTAGGTTGCCCGGAACGTAGAAATGACCATAACTTTCACACTGGTTGCTATTATTCGTTTTATACGATGGAAAAACTGTTATATTTATATTGCATTTAAACTTCTGGCGTTGACTTCTGAGGCCGTTGCTATTCGATGTGGTGGAAGAACGCCATAGAGTGAAGCCTAGGTAGCCCGGATCGTAGAAATGTCCATATCCTTCACACTGTTTGCAATTTTTCGTTTTATACGATGGAAAAACTGTTTCATTTATTTTGTATTTTATGCTTCGGGCGTTGACTTCTAAGGCCCTAACTATTCGATCTGGTGGAGCACCGCCCTAGAGTGAAGCCTAGGTTGCCCGGAACGTAGAAATGACCACAACTTCCACACTGGTTGCAATTATTCGTTTTATACGATGGAAAAGCTGTTGTATTTATATCGTTTTTTATGCTCCTGGCGTTGACTTCTTAGGCCCTAACTATTCCATCTGGTGGAACAACGCCCTAGGGTAAAGCCCAGATTTCGCGGAACGTAGAAATGACCATAACTTTCACACTGGTAGCAATTTTTCGTTTTATACGATGGAAAAACTGTTCTATTTATTTTATATTTTATGCTTCGGGCGTTGACTTCTAGGGCCCTAACTATTCGATCTGGTGGAGCAACGCCCTAGAGTGAAGCCTAGGTTGCCCGGTACGTAGAAATGACCATCACTATCAAACTGGTTGCAATTATTTGTTTTATACGATGGAAAAGCTGTTGTATTTATATCGTATTTTATGCTTCTGGCGCTGACTTCTTAGGCCCTAACTATTCCATCTGGTGGAACAACGCCCTAGCGTGAAGCCTAGGTTGCCCGGAAAGTAGAAATGACCATAGCTTTCACACTGGTAGCAATTTTTCGTTTTATACGATGGAAAAGCTGTTCTATTTATTTTATATTTTATGCTTCGGGCGTTGACTTCTAAGGCCCTAACTATTCGATCTGGTGGAGCAACGCCCTAGAGTGAAGCCTAGGATGCCCGGTACGTAGAAGTGACCATCACTATCATACTGGTTGCAATTATTTGTTTTATACGGTGGAAAAGCTGTTGTATTTATATCGTATTTTATGCTTCTGGCGTTGACTTCTTAGGCCCTAACTATTCCATCTGGTGGAACAACGCCCTGGGGTGAAGCCTAGGTTGCCCGGAAAGTAGAAATGACCATAACTTTCACACTGGTAGCAATTATTCGTTTTATACGATGGAAAAACTGTTCTATTTATTTTGTATTTTATGCTTCGGGCGTTGACTTCTAAGGCCCTAACTATTCGATCTGGTAGAGCAACGCCCTAGAGTGAAGCCCAGGTTGCCCGGTACGTAGAAATGACCATAAGTTTCATACTGGTTGCAATTATTCGTTTTATACGATGGAAAAACTGTTGTATTTATATTGTATTTTATGCTTCTGGCGTTCACTTCTTAGGCCCTAACTATTCGATCTGGTGGTACAACGCCCTAGGGTGAAGCCTAGGTTGCCCGGAACGTAGAAATGACCATAGCTTTTACACTGGCAGCAATTATTCGTTTTATACAATGGAAGAACCTTTCTATTTATTTTGTATTTTATGCTTTGGGCGTTGACTTCTAAGGTCCTAACTGTTTCATCTGGTGGAGCATCGCCGTAGAGTGAAGCCTAGGTTGCCCGGAACGTAGAAATGACCATAACTTTCACACTGGTTGCTATTATTCGTTTTATACGATGGAAAAACTGTTATATTTATATTGCATTTAAACTTCTGGCGTTGACTTCTGAGGCCGTTGCTATTCGATGTGGTGGAAGAACGCCATAGAGTGAAGCCTAGGTAGCCCGGATCGTAGAAATGTCCATATCCTTCACACTGTTTGCAATTTTTCGTTTTATACGATGGAAAATCTGTTTTATTTATTTTGTATTTTATGCTTCGGGCGTTGACTTCTAAGGCCCTAACTATTCGATCTGGTGGAGCACCGCCCTAGAGTGAAGCCTAGGTTGCCCGGAACGTAGAAATGACCACAACTTCCACACTGGTTGCAATTATTCGTTTTATACGATGGAAAAGCTGTTGTATTTATATCGTTTTTTATGCTCCTGGCGTTGACTTCTTAGGCCCTAACTATTCCATCTGGTGGAACAACGCCCTAGGGTAAAGCCCAGATTTCGCGGAACGTAGAAATGACCATAACTTTCACACTGGTAGCAATTTTTCGTTTTATACGATGGAAAAACTGTTCTATTTATTTTATATTTTATGCTTCGGGCGTTGACTTCTAGGGCCCTAACTATTCGATCTGGTGGAGCAACGCCCTAGAGTGAAGCCTAGGTTGCCCGGTACGTAGAAATGACAATCACTATCAAAGTGGTTGCAATTATTTGTTTTATACGATGGAAAAGCTGTTGTATTTATATCGTATTTTATGCTTCTGGCGTCGACTTCTTAGGCCCTAACTATTCCATCTGGTGGAACAACGCCCTAGGGTGAAGCCTAGGTTGCCCGGAAAGTAGAAATGGCCATAACTTTCACACTGGTAGCAATTATTCGTTTTATACGATGGAAAAACTGTTCTATTAATTTTGTATTTTATGCTTCGGGCGTTGACTTCTAAGGCCCTAACTGTTTGATCTGGTGGAGCATCGCCGTAGAGTGAAGCCTAGGTTGCCCGGAACGTAGAAATGACCATAACTTTCACACTGGTTGCTATTATACATTTTATACGATGGAAAAACTGTTGTAGTTATATTGTATTTTATTCTTATGGCGTTGAATTCTAATTCCCTAGCTATTCGATCTGGTAGAGCAACGCCCTAGAGTGAAGCGTAGGTTGCCCGGAACGTAGAAATGACCATAACTTTCACACTGGTAGCAATTTTTCGTTTTATACGATGGAAAAACTGTTGTATTTATTTTATATTTTATGCTTCGGGCGTTGACTTCTAAGGCCCTAACTATTCGATCTGGTGGCGCAACGCCCTAGAGTGAAGCCTAGGTTGCCCGGTACGTAGAAGTGACCATCACTATCAAACTGGTTGCAATTATTTGTTTTATACGATGGAAAAGCTGTTGTATTTATATCGTATTTTATGCTTCTGGCGTCGACTTCTTAGGCCCTAACTATTCCATCTGGTGGAACAACGCCCTGGGGTGAAGCCTAGGTTGCCCGGAAAGTAGAAATGTCCATAACTTTCATACTGGTTGCAATTATTCGTTTTATACGATGGAAAAACTGTTGTATTTATATTGTATTTTATGCTTCTGGCGTTCACTTCTTAGGCCCTAACTATTCGATCTGGTGGTACAACGCCCTAGGGTGAAGCCTAGGTTGCCCGGAACGTAGAAATGACCATAGCTTTTACACTGGCAGCAATTATTCGTTTTATACAATGGAAAAACCGTTCTATTTATTTTGTATTTTATGCTTTGGGCGTTGACTTCTAAGGTCCTAACTGTTTCATCTGGTGGAGCATCGCCGTAGAGTGAAGCCTAGGTTGCCCGGAACGTAGAAATGACCATAACTTTCACACTGGTTGCTATTATTCGTTTTATACGATGGAAAAACTGTTATACTTATATTGCATTTAAACTTCTGGCGTTGACTTCTGAGGCCGTTGCTATTCGATGTGGTGGAAGAACTCCATAGAGTGAAGCCTAGGTAGCCCGGATCGTAGAAATGTCCATATCCTTCACACTGTTTGCAATTTTTCGTTTTATACGATGGAAAAACTGTTTTATTTATTTTGTATTTTATGCTTCGGGCGTTGACTTCTAAGACCCTAACTATTCGATCTGGTGGAGCACCGCCCTAGAGTGAAGCCTAGGTTGCCCGGAACGTAGAAATGACCACAACTTCCACACTGGTTGCAATTATTCGTTTTATACGATGGAAAAGCTGTTGTATTTATATCGTTTTTTATGCTCCTGGCGTTGACTTCTTAGGCCCTAACTATTCCATCTGGTGGAACAACGCCCTAGGGTAAAGCCCAGATTTCGCGGAAAGTAGAAATGACCATAACTTTCACACTGGTAGCAATTTTTCGTTTTATACGATGGAAAAACTGTTCTATTTATTTTATATTTTATGCTTCGGGCGTTGACTTCTAGGGCCCTAACTATTCGATCTGGTGGAGCAACGCCCTAGAGTGAAGCCTAGGTTGCCCGGTACGTAGAAATGACTATCACTATCAAAGTGGTTGCAATTATTTGTTTTATACGATGGAAAAGCTGTTGTATTTATATCGTATTTTATGCTTCTGGCGTCGACTTCTTAGGCCCTAACTATTCCATCTGGTGGAACAACGCCCTAGGGTGAAGCCTAGGTTGCCCGGAAAGTAGAAATGGCCATAACTTTCACACTGGTAGCAATTATTCGTTTTATACGATGGAAAAACTGTTCTATTAATTTTGTATTTTATGCTTCGGGCGTTGACTTCTAAGGCCCTAACTGTTTGATCTGGTGGAGCATCGCCGTAGAGTGAAGCCTAGGTTGCCCGGAACGTAGAAATGACCATAACTTTCACACTGGTTGCTATTATTCATTTTATACGATGGAAAAACTGTTGTACTTATATTGTATTTTATTCTTATGGCGTTGAATTCTAATTCCCTAGCTATTCGATCTGGTGGAGCAACGCCCTAGAGTGAAGCCTAGGTTGCCCGGAACGTAGAAATGACCATAACTTTCACACTGGTAGCAATTTTTCGTTTTATACGATGGAAAAACTGTTGTATTTATTTTATATTTTATGCTTCGGGCGTTGACTTCTAAGGCCCTAACTATTCGATCTGGTGGCGCAACGCCCTAGAGTGAAGCCTAGGTTGCCCGGTACGTAGAAGTGACCATCACTATCAAACTGGTTGCAATTATTTGTTTTATACGATGGAAAAGCTGTTGTATTTATATCGTATTTTATGCTTCTGGCGTCGACTTCTTAGGCCCTAACTATTCCATCTGGTGGAACAACGCCCTGGGGTGAAGCCTAGGTTGCCCGGAAAGTAGAAATGTCCATAACTTTCTTACTGGTTGCAATTATTCGTTTTATACGATGGAAAAACTGTTGTATTTATATTGTATTTTATGCGTCTGGCGTTCACTTCTTAGGCCCTAACTATTCGATCTGGTGGTACAACGCCCTAGGGTGAAGCCTAGGTTGCCCGGAACGTAGAAATGACCATAGCTTTTACACTGGCAGCAATTATTCGTTTTATACAATGGAAAAACCGTTCTATTTATTTTGTATTTTATGCTTTGGGCGTTGACTTCTAAGGTCCTAACTGTTTCATCTGGTGGAGCATCGCCGTAGAGTGAAGCCTAGGTTGCCCGGAACGTAGAAATGACCATAACTTTCACACTGGTTGCTATTATTCGTTTTATACGATGGAAAAACTGTTATATTTATATTGCATTTAAACTTCTGGCGTTGACTTCTGAGGCCGTTGCTATTCGATGTGGTGGAAGAACTCCATATAGTGAAGCCTAGGTAGCCCGGATCGTAGAAATGTCCATATCCTTCACACTGTTTGCAATTTTTCGTTTTATACGATGGAAAAACTGTTTTATTTATTTTGTATTTTATGCTTCGGGCGTTGACTTCTAAGGCCCTAACTATTCGATGTGGTGGAAGAACGCCATAGAGGGAAGCCTAGGTAGCCCGGATCGTAGAAATGTCCATATCTTTCACACTGTTTGCAATTTTTCGTTTTATACGATGGAAAAACTGTTTTATTTATTTTGTATTTTACGCTTCGGGCGTTGACTTCTAAGGCCCTAACTATTCGATCTGGTGGAGCAACGCCCTAGAGTGCAGCCTAGGTTGCCCGGAACGTACAAATAACCATAGCTTTCACACTGGTTGCTATCATTCGTTTTATATGATGGAAAAACTGTTGTATTTATATTGTATTTTATGCTTCTGGCGTTCACTCCTTAGGCCCTAACTATTCGATCTGGTGGAACAACGGCCTAGGGTGAAGCCTAGGTTGGCCGGAACGTAGAAATGTCCATAACTTTTACACTGGTTGCAATTATTCGTTTTGTACAATGGAAAAACTGTTCTATTTATTTTATATTTTATGCTTCGGGCGTTGACTCCTAAGGCCTTAACTATTCGATCTGGTGGAGCAACGCCCTGGAGTGAAGCCTAGGTTGCCCGGTACGTAGAAATGACCATCACTATCAAACTGGATGCAATTATTTGTTTTATACGATGGAAAAGCTGTTGCATTTATATCGTATTTTATGCTTCTGGCGCTGACTTCTTAGGCCCTAACTATTCCATCTGGTGGAACAACGCCCTAGCGCGAAGCCTAGGTTGCCCGGAAAGTAGAAATGACCATAGCTTTCACACTGGTAGCAATTTTTCGTTTTATACGATGGAAAAGCTGTTCTATTTATTTTATATTTTATGCTTCGGGCGTTGACTTCTAAGGCCCTAACTATTCGATCTGGTGGAGCAACGCCCTAGAGTGAAGCCTAGGTTGCCCGGTACGTAGAAATGACCATCACTATCAAACTGGTTGCAATTATTTGTTTTATACGATGGAAAAGCTGTTGTATTTATATCGTATTTTATGCTTCTGGCGCTGACTTCTTAGGCCCTAACTATTCCATCTGGTGGAACAACGCCCTAGCGTGAAGCCTAGGTTGCCCGGAAAGTAGAAATGACCATAGCTTTCACACTGGTAGCAATTTTTCGTTTTATACGATGGAAAAGCTGTTCTATTTATTTTATATTTTATGCTTCGGGCGTTGACTTCTAAGGCCCTAACTATTCGATCTGGTGGAACAACGCCCTGGGGTGAAGCCTAGGTTGCCCGGAACGTAGAAATGACCATAACTTTCACACTGGTTGCTATTATTCGTTGTGTACGATGGAAAAACTGTTGTATTTATATTGTATTTTATGCTTCTGGCGTTCACTTCTTAGGGCCTAACTATTCGATCTGATGGAACAATGCCCTAGGGTGAAGCCTAGGTTGCCCGGAACGTAGAAATGACCATAACTTCCACACTGGTTGCAATTATTCGTTTTATACGATGGAAAAGCTGTTGTATTTATATCGTTTTTTATGCTCCTGGCGTTGACTTCTTAGCCCCTAACTATTCCATCTGGTGGAACAACGCCCTAGGGTAAAGCCCAGATTTCGCGGAACGTAGAAATGACCATAACTTTCACACTGGTAGCAATTTTGCGTTTTATACGATGGAAAAACTGTTCTATTAATTTTGTATTTTATGCTTCGGGCGTTGACTTCTAAGGCCCTAACTGTTTGATCTGGTGGAGCATCGCCGTAGAGTGAAGCCTAGGTTGCCCGGAACGTTGAAATGACCATAACTTCCACACTGGTTGCAATTATTCGTTTTATACGATGGAAAAGCTGTTGTATTTATATCGTTTTTTATGCTCCTGGCGTTGACTTCTTAGGCCCTAACTATTCCATCTGGTGGAACAACGCCCTAGGGTAAAGCCCAGATTTCGCGGAACGTAGAAATGACCATAACTTTCACACTGGTAGCAATTTTGCGTTTTATACGATGGAAAAACTGTTCTATTTATTTTATATTTTATGCTTCGGGCGTTGACTTCTAGGGCCCTAACTATTCGATCTGGTAGAGCAACGCCCTAGAGTGAAGCCTAGGTTGCCCGGTACGTAGAAATGACTATCACTATCAAAGTGGTTGCAATTATTTGTTTTATACGATGGAAAAGCTGTTGTATTTATATCGTATTTTATGCTTCTGGCGTCGACTTCTTAGGCCCTAACTATTCCATCTGGTGGAACAACGCCCTGGGGTGAAGCCTAGGTTGCCCGGAAAGTAGAAATGTCCATAACTTTCATACTGGTTGCAATTATTCGTTTTATACGATGGAAAAACTGTTGTATTTATATTGTATTTTATGCGTCTGGCGTTCACTTCTCAGGCCCTAACTATTCGATCTGGTGGTACAACGCCCTAGGGTGAAGCTTAGGTTGCCCGGAACGTAGAAATGACCATAGCTTTTACACTGGCAGCAATTATTCGTTTTATACAATGGAAAAACCGTTCTATGTATTTTGTATTTTATGCTTTGGGCGTTGACTTCTAAGGTCCTAACTGTTTCATCTGGTGGAGCATCGCCGTAGAGTGAAGCCTAGGTTGCCCGGAACGTAGAAATGACTATAACTTTCACACTGGTTGCTATTATTCGTTTTATACGGTGGAAAAACTGTTATATTTATATTGCATTTAAACTTCTGGCGTTGACTTCTGAGGCCGTTGCTATTCGATGTGGTGGAAGAACTCCATAGAGTGAAGCCTAGGTAGCCCGGATCGTAGAAATGTCCATATCCTTCACACTGTTTGCAATTTTTCGTTTTATACGATGGAAAAACTGTTTTATTTATTTTGTATTTTATGCTTCGGGCGTTGACTTCTGAGGCCCTAACTATTCGATGTGGTGGAAGAACGCCATAGAGGGAAGCCTAGGTAGCCCGGATCGTAGAAATGTCCATATCTTTCACACTGTTTGCAATTTTTCGTTTTATACGATGGAAAAACTGTTTTATTTATTTTGTATTTTACGCTTCGGGCGTTGACTTCTAAGGCCCTAACTATTCGATCTGGTGGAGCAACGCCCTAGAGTGCAGCCTAGGTTGCCCGGAACGTACAAATAACCATAGCTTTCACACTGGTGGCTATCATTCGTTTTATATGATGGAAAAACTGTTGTATTTATATTGTATTTTATGCTTCTGGCGTTCACTCCTTAGGCCCTAACTATTCGATCTGGTGGAACAACGGCCTAGGGTGAAGCCTTGGTTGGCCGGAACGTAGAAATGTCCATAACTTTTACACTGGTTGCAATTATTCGTTTTGTACAATGGAAAAACTGTTCTATTTATTTTATATTTTATGCTTCGGGCGTTGACTCCTAAGGCCTTAACTATTCGATCTGGTGGAGCAACGCCCTAGAGTGAAGCCTAGGTTGCCCGGTACGTAGAAATGACCATCACTATCAAACTGGTTGCAATTATTTGTTTTATACGATGGAAAAGCTGTTGTATTTATATCGTATTTTATGCTTCTGGCGCTGACTTCTTAGGCCCTAGCTATTCCATCTGGTGGAACAACGCCCTAGCGTGAAGCCTAGGTTGCCCGGAAAGTAGAAATGACCATAGCTTTCACACTGGTAGCAATTTTTCGTTTTATACGATGGAAAAGCTGTTCTATTTATTTTATATTTTATGCTTCGGGCGTTGACTTCTAAGGCCCTAACTATTCGATCTGGTGGAGCAACGCCCTAGAGTGAAGCCTAGGTTGCCCGGTACGTAGAAATGACCATCACTATCAAACTGGTTGCAATTATTTGTTTTATACGATGGAAAAGCTGTTGTATTTATATCGTATTTTATGCTTCTGGCGTCGACTTCTTAGGCCCTAACTATTCCATCTGGTGCAGCAACGCCCTAGGGTGAAGCCTAGGTTGCCCGGAAAGTAGAAATGGCCATAACTTTCACACTGGTAGCAATTATTCGTTTTATACGATGGAAAAACTGTTCTATTAATTTTGTATTTTATGCTTCGGGCGTTGACTTCTAAGGCCCTAACTGTTTGATCTGGTGGAGCATCGCCGTAGAGTGAAGCCTATGTTGCCCGGAACGTTGAAATGACCATAACTTCCACACTGGTTGCAATTATTCGTTTTATACGATGGAAAAGCTGTTGTATTTATATCGTTTTTATGCTCCTGGCGTTGACTTCTTAGGCCCTAACTATTCCATCTGGTGGAACAACGCCCTAGGGTAAAGCCCAGATTTCGCGGAACGTAGAAATGACCATAACTTTCACACTGGTAGCAATTTTGCGTTTTATACGATGGAAAAACTGTTCTATTTATTTTATATTTTATGCTTCGGGCGTTGACTTCTAGGGCCCTAACTATTCGATCTGGTAGAGCAACGCCCTAGAGTGAAGCCTAGGTTGCCCGGTACGTAGAAATGACTATCACTATCAAAGTGGTTGCAATTATTTGTTTTATACGATGGAAAAGCTGTTGTATTTATATCGTATTTTATGCTTCTGGCGTCGACTTCTTAGGCCCTAACTATTCCATCTGGTGGAACAACGCCCTGGGGTGAAGCCTAGGTTGCCCGGAAAGTAGAAATGTCCATAACTTTCATACTGGTTGCAATTATTCGTTTTATACGATGGAAAAACTGTTGTATTTATATTGTATTTTATGCGTCTGGCGTTCACTTCTTAGGCCCTAACTATTCGATCTGGTGGTACAACGCCCTAGGGTGAAGCCTAGGTTGCCCGGAACGTAGAAATGACCATAGCTTTTACACTGGCAGCAATTATTCGTTTTATACAATGGAAAAACCGTTCTATTTATTTTGTATTTTATGCTTTGGGCGTTGACTTCTAAGGTCCTAACTGTTTCATCTGGTGGAGCATCGCCGTAGAGTGAAGCCTAGGTTGCCCGGAACGTAGAAATGACTATAACTTTCACACTGGTTGCTATTATTCGTTTTATACGGTGGAAAAACTGTTATATTTATATTGCATTTAAACTTCTGGCGTTGACTTCTGAGGCCGTTGCTGTTCGATGTGGTGGAAGAACTCCATAGAGTGAAGCCTAGGTAGCCCGGATCGTAGAAATGTCCATATCCTTCACACTGTTTGCAATTTTTCGTTTTATACGATGGAAAAACTGTTTTATTTATTTTGTATTTTATGCTTCGGGCGTTGACTTCTAAGGCCCTAACTATTCGATGTGGTGGAAGAACACCATAGAGGGAAGCCTAGGTAGCCCGGATCGTAGAAATGTCCATATCTTTCACACTGTTTGCAATTTTTCGTTTTATACGATGGAAAAACAGTTTTATTTATTTTGTATTTTACGCTTCGGGCGTTGACTTCTAAGGCCCTAACTATTCGATCTGGTGGAGCAACGCCCTAGAGTGCAGCCTAGGTTGCCCGGAACGTACAAATAACCATAGCTTTCACACTGGTGGCTATCATTCGTTTTATATGATGGAAAAACTGTTGTATTTATATTGTATTTTATGCTTCTGGCGTTCACTCCTTAGGCCCTAACTATTCGATCTGGTGGAACAACGGCCTAGGGTGAAGCCTTGGTTGGCCGGAACGTAGAAATGTCCATAACTTTTACACTGGTTGCAATTATTCGTTTTGTACAATGGAAAAACTGTTCTATTTATTTTATATTTTATGCTTCGGGCGTTGACTCCTAAGGCCTTAACTATTCGATCTGGTGGAGCAACGCCCTAGAGTGAAGCCTAGGTTGCCCGGTACGTAGAAATGACCATCACTATCAAACTGGTTGCAATTATTTGTTTTATACGATGGAAAAGCTGTTGTATTTATATCGTATTTTATGCTTCTGGCGCTGACTTCTTAGGCCCTAGCTATTCCATCTGGTGGAACAACGCCCTAGCGTGAAGCCTAGGTTGCCCGGAAAGTAGAAATGACCATAGCTTTCACACTGGTAGCAATTTTTCGTTTTATACGATGGAAAAGCTGTTCTATTTATTTTATATTTTATGCTTCGGGCGTTGACTTCTAAGGCCCTAACTATTCGATCTGGTGGAGCAACGCCCTAGAGTGAAGCCTAGGTTGCCCGGTACGTAGAAATGACCATCACTATCAAACTGGTTGCAATTATTTGTTTTATACGATGGAAAAGCTGTTGTATTTATATCGTATTTTATGCTTCTGGCGCTGACTTCTTAGGCCCTAACTATTCCATCTGGTGGAACAACGCCCTAGCGTGAAGCCTAGGTTGCCCGGAAAGTAGAAATGACCATAGCTTTCACACTGGTAGCAATTTTTCGTTTTATACGATGGAAAAGCTGTTCTATTTATTTTATATTTTATGCTTCGGGCGTTGACTTCTAAGGCCCTAACTATTCGATCTGGTGGAGCAACGCCCTAGAGTGAAGCCTAGGATGCCCGGAACGTAGAAATGTCCATAACTTTTACACTGGTTGCAATTATTCGTTTTATACAATGGAATAACCGTTCTATTTATTTTGTATTTTATGCTTCGGGCGTTGACTTCTAAGGCCCTAACTGTTTGATCTGGTGGAGCATCGCCGTAGAGTGAAGCCTAGGTTGCCCGGAACGTAGAAATGACCATAACTTTCACACTGGTTGCTATTATTCGTTGCATACGATGGAAAAACTGTTGTATTTATATTGTATTTTATGCTTCTGGCGTTCACTTCTTAGGGCCTAACTATTCGATCTGATGGAACAATGCCCTAGGGTGAAGCCTAGGTTGCCCGGAACGTAGAAATGACCATAACTTCCACACTGGTTGCAATTATTCGTTTTATACGATGGAAAAGCTGTTGTATTTATATCGTTTTTTATGCTCCTGGCGTTGACTTCTTAGGCCCTAACTATTCCATCTGGTGGAACAACGCCCTAGGGTAAAGCCCAGATTTCGCGGAACGTAGAAATGACCATATCTTTCACACTGGTAGCAATTTTGCGTTTTATACGATTGAAAAACTGTTCTATTTATTTTATATTTTATGCTTCGGGCGTTGACTTCTAGGGCCCTAACTATTCGATCTGGTGGAGCAACGCCCTAGGGTGAAGCCTAGGTTGCCCGGAACGTAGAAATGACCATAGCTTTTACACTGGCAGCAATTATTCGTTTTATACAATGGAAAAACCGTTCTATTTATTTTGTATTTTATGCTTTGGGCGTTGACTTCTAAGGTCCTAACTGTTTCATCTGGTGGAGCATCGCCGTAGAGTGAAGCCTAGGTTGCCCGGAACGTAGAAATGACCATAACTTTCACACTGGTTGCTATTATTCGTTTTATACGATGGAAAAACTGTTATATTTATATTGCATTTAAACTTCTGGCGTTGTCTTCTGAGGCCGTTGCTATTCGATGTGGTGGAAGAACTCCATAGAGTGAAGCCTAGGTAGCCCGGATCGTAGAAATGTCCATATCCTTCACACTGTTTGCAATTTTTCGTTTTATACGATGGAAAAACTGTTTTATTTATTTTGTATTTTATGCTTCGGGCGTTGACTTCTAAGGCCCTAACTATTCGATGTGGTGGAAGAACGCCATAGAGGGAAGCCTAGGTAGCCCGGATCGTAGAAATGTCCATATCTTTCACACTGTTTGCAATTTTTCGTTTTATACGATGGAAAAACTGTTTTATTTATTTTGTATTTTACGCTTCGGGCGTTGACTTCTAAGGCCCTAACTATTCGATCTGGTGGAGCAACGCCCTAGAGTGCAGCCTAGGTTGCCCGGAACGTACAAATAACCATAGCTTTCACACTGGTGGCTATCATTCGTTTTATATGATGGAAAAACTGTTGTATTTATATTGTATTTTATGCTTCTGGCGTTCACTCCTTAGGCCCTAACTATTCGATCTGGTGGAACAACGGCCTAGGGTGAAGCCTAGGTTGGCCGGAACGTAGAAATGTCCATAACTTTTACACTGGTTGCAATTATTCGTTTTGTACAATGGAAAAACTGTTCTATTTATTTTATATTTTATGCTTCGGGCGTTGACTCCTAAGGCCTTAACTATTCGATCTGGTGGTGCAACGCCCTGGAGTGAAGCCTAGGTTGCTCGGTACGTAGAAATGACCATCACTATCAAACTGGATGCAATTATTTGTTTTATACGATGGAAAAGCTGTTGTATTTATATCGTATTTTATGCTTCTGGCGCTGACTTCTTAGGCCCTAACTATTCCATCTGGTGGAACAACGCCCTAGCGTGAAGCCTAGGTTGCCCGGAAAGTAGAAATGACCATAGCTTTCACACTGGTAGCAATTTTTCGTTTTATACGATGGAAAAGCTGTTCTATTTATTTTATATTTTATGCTTCGAGCGTTGACTTCTAAGGCCCTAACTATTCGATCTGGTGGAGCAACGCCCTAGAGTGAAGCCTAGGTTGCCCGGTACGTAGAAATGACCATCACTATCAAACTGGTTGCAATTATTTGTTTTATACGATGGAAAAGCTGTTGTATTTATATCGTATTTTATGCTTCTGGCGCTGACTTCTTAGGCCCTAACTATTCCATCTGGTGGAACAACGCCCTAGCGTGAAGCCTAGGTTGCCCGGAAAGTAGAAATGACCATAGCTTTCACACTGGTAGCAATTTTTCGTTTTATACGATGGAAAAGCTGTTCTATTTATTTTATATTTTATGCTTCGGGCGTTGACTTCTAAGGCCCTAACTATTCGATCTGGTGGAGCAACGCCCCAGAGTGAAGCCTAGGATGCCCGGAACGTAGAAATGTCCATAACTTTTACACTGGTTGCAATTATTCGTTTTATACAATGGAATAACCGTTCTATTTATTTTGTATTTTATGCTTTGGGCGTTGACTTCTAAGGTCCTAACTGTTTCATCTGGTGGAGCATCGCCGTAGAGTGAAGCCTAGGTTGCCCGGAACGTAGAAATGACTATAACTTTCACACTGGTTGCTATTATTCGTTTTATACGGTGGAAAAACTGTTATATTTATATTGCATTTAAACTTCTGGCGTTGACTTCTGAGGCCGTTGCTATTCGATGTGGTGGAAGAACTCCATAGAGTGAAGCCTAGGTAGCCCGGATCGTAGAAATGTCCATATCCTTCACACTGTTTGCAATTTTTCGTTTTATACGATGGAAAAACTGTTGTATTTATATTGTATTTTATGCTTCTGGCGTTCACTTCTTAGGGCCTAACTATTCGATCTGATGGAACAATGCCCTAGAGTGAAGCCTAGGTTGCCCGGTACGTAGAAATGACTATCACTATCAAAGTGGTTGCAATTATTTGTTTTATACGATGGAAAAGCTGTTGTATTTATATCGTATTTTATGCTTCTGGCGTCGACTTCTTAGGCCCTAACTATTCCATCTGGTGCAGCAACGCCCTAGGGTGAAGCCTAGGTTGCCCGGAAAGTAGAAATGGCCATAACTTTCACACTGGTAGCAATTATTCGTTTTATACGATGGAAAAACTGTTCTATTAATTTTGTATTTTATGCTTCGGGCGTTGACTTCTAAGGCCCTAACTGTTTGATCTGGTGGAGCATCGCCGTAGAGTGAAGCCTAGGTTGCCCGGAACGTTGAAATGACCATAACTTCCACACTGGTTGCAATTATTCGTTTTATACGATGGAAAAGCTGTTGTATTTATATCGTTTTTTATGCTCCTGGCGTTGACTTCTTAGGCCCTAACTATTCCATCTGGTGGAACAACGCCCTAGGGTAAAGCCCAGATTTCGCGGAACGTAGAAATGACCATAACTTTCACACTGGTAGCAATTTTGCGTTTTATACGATGGAAAAACTGTTCTATTTATTTTATATTTTATGCTTCGGGCGTTGACTTCTAGGGCCCTAACTATTCGATCTGGTAGAGCAACGCCCTAGAGTGAAGCCTAGGTTGCCCGGTACGTAGAAATGACTATCACTATCAAAGTGGTTGCAATTATTTGTTTTATACGATGGAAAAGCTGTTGTATTTATATCGTATTTTATGCTTCTGGCGTCGACTTCTTAGGCCCTAACTATTCCATCTGGTGGAACAACGCCCTGGGGTGAAGCCTAGGTTGCCCGGAAAGTAGAAATGTCCATAACTTTCATACTGGTTGCAATTATTCGTTTTATACGATGGAAAAACTGTTGTATTTATATTGTATTTTATGCGTCTGGCGTTCACTTCTTAGGCCCTAACTATTCGATCTGGTGGTACAACGCCCTAGGGTGAAGCTTAGGTTGCCCGGAACGTAGAAATGACCATAGCTTTTACACTGGCAGCAATTATTCGTTTTATACAATGGAAAAACCGTTCTATGTATTTTGTATTTTATGCTTTGGGCGTTGACTTCTAAGGTCCTAACTGTTTCATCTGGTGGAGCATCGCCGTAGAGTGAAGCCTAGGTTGCCCGGAACGTAGAAATGACTATAACTTTCACACTGGTTGCTATTATTCGTTTTATACGGTGGAAAAACTGTTATATTTATATTGCATTTAAACTTCTGGCGTTGACTTCTGAGGCCGTTGCTATTCGATGTGGTGGAAGAACTCCATAGAGTGAAGCCTAGGTAGCCCGGATCGTAGAAATGTCCATATCCTTCACACTGTTTGCAATTTTTCGTTTTATACGATGGAAAAACTGTTTTATTTATTTTGTATTTTATGCTTCGGGCGTTGACTTCTAAGGCCCTAACTATTCGATGTGGTGGAAGAACGCCATAGAGGGAAGCCTAGGTAGCCCGGATCGTAGAAATGTCCATATCTTTCACACTGTTTGCAATTTTTCGTTTTATACGATGGAAAAACTGTTTTATTTATTTTGTATTTTACGCTTCGGGCGTTGACTTCTAAGGCCCTAACTATTCGATCTGGTGGAGCAACGCCCTAGAGTGCAGCCTAGGTTGCCCGGAACGTACAAATAACCATAGCTTTCACACTGGTGGCTATCATTCGTTTTATATGATGGAAAAACTGTTGTATTTATATTGTATTTTATGCTTCTGGCGTTCACTCCTTAGGCCCTAACTATTCGATCTGGTGGAACAACGGCCTAGGGTGAAGCCTTGGTTGGCCGGAACGTAGAAATGTCCATAACTTTTACACTGGTTGCAATTATTCGTTTTGTACAATGGAAAAACTGTTCTATTTATTTTATATTTTATGCTTCGGGCGTTGACTCCTAAGGCCTTAACTATTCGATCTGGTGGAGCAACGCCCTAGAGTGAAGCCTAGGTTGCCCGGTACGTAGAAATGACCATCACTATCAAACTGGTTGCAATTATTTGTTTTATACGATGGAAAAGCTGTTGTATTTATATCGTATTTTATGCTTCTGGCGCTGACTTCTTAGGCCCTAGCTATTCCATCTGGTGGAACAACGCCCTAGCGTGAAGCCTAGGTTGCCCGGAAAGTAGAAATGACCATAGCTTTCACACTGGTAGCAATTTTTCGTTTTATACGATGGAAAAGCTGTTCTATTTATTTTATATTTTATGCTTCGGGCGTTGACTTCTAAGGCCCTAACTATTCGATCTGGTGGAGCAACGCCCTAGAGTGAAGCCTAGGTTGCCCGGTACGTAGAAATGACCATCACTATCAAACTGGTTGCAATTATTTGTTTTATACGATGGAAAAGCTGTTGTATTTATATCGTATTTTATGCTTCTGGCGTCGACTTCTTAGGCCCTAACTATTCCATCTGGTGCAGCAACGCCCTAGGGTGAAGCCTAGGTTGCCCGGAAAGTAGAAATGGCCATAACTTTCACACTGGTAGCAATTATTCGTTTTATACGATGGAAAAACTGTTCTATTAATTTTGTATTTTATGATTCGGGCGTTGACTTCTAAGGCCCTAACTGTTTGATCTGGTGGAGCATCGCCGTAGAGTGAAGCCTAGGTTGCCCGGAACGTTGAAATGACCATAACTTCCACACTGGTTGCAATTATTCGTTTTATACGATGGAAAAGCTGTTGTATTTATATCGTTTTTATGCTCCTGGCGTTGACTTCTTAGGCCCTAACTATTCCATCTGGTGGAACAACGCCCTAGGGTAAAGCCCAGATTTCGCGGAACGTAGAAATGACCATAACTTTCACACTGGTAGCAATTTTGCGTTTTATACGATGGAAAAACTGTTCTATTTATTTTATATTTTATGCTTCGGGCGTTGACTTCTAGGGCCCTAACTATTCGATCTGGTAGAGCAACGCCCTAGAGTGAAGCCTAGGTTGCCCGGTACGTAGAAATGACTATCACTATCAAAGTGGTTGCAATTATTTGTTTTATACGATGGAAAAGCTGTTGTATTTATATCGTATTTTATGCTTCTGGCGTCGACTTCTTAGGCCCTAACTATTCCATCTGGTGGAACAACGCCCTGGGGTGAAGCCTAGGTTGCCCGGAAAGTAGAAATGTCCATAACTTTCATACTGGTTGCAATTATTCGTTTTATACGATGGAAAAACTGTTGTATTTATATTGTATTTTATGCGTCTGGCGTTCACTTCTTAGGCCCTAACTATTCGATCTGGTGGTACAACGCCCTAGGGTGAAGCCTAGGTTGCCCGGAACGTAGAAATGACCATAGCTTTTACACTGGCAGCAATTATTCGTTTTATACAATGGAAAAACCGTTCTATTTATTTTGTATTTTATGCTTTGGGCGTTGACTTCTAAGGTCCTAACTGTTTCATCTGGTGGAGCATCGCCGTAGAGTGAAGCCTAGGTTGCCCGGAACGTAGAAATGACTATAACTTTCACACTGGTTGCTATTATTCGTTTTATACGGTGGAAAAACTGTTATATTTATATTGCATTTAAACTTCTGGCGTTGACTTCTGAGGCCGTTGCTGTTCGATGTGGTGGAAGAACTCCATAGAGTGAAGCCTAGGTAGCCCGGATCGTAGAAATGTCCATATCCTTCACACTGTTTGCAATTTTTCGTTTTATACGATGGAAAAACTGTTTTATTTATTTTGTATTTTATGCTTCGGGCGTTGACTTCTAAGGCCCTAACTATTCGATGTGGTGGAAGAACACCATAGAGGGAAGCCTAGGTAGCCCGGATCGTAGAAATGTCCATATCTTTCACACTGTTTGCAATTTTTCGTTTTATACGATGGAAAAACAGTTTTATTTATTTTGTATTTTACGCTTCGGGCGTTGACTTCTAAGGCCCTAACTATTCGATCTGGTGGAGCAACGCCCTAGAGTGCAGCCTAGGTTGCCCGGAACGTACAAATAACCATAGCTTTCACACTGGTGGCTATCATTCGTTTTATATGATGGAAAAACTGTTGTATTTATATTGTATTTTATGCTTCTGGCGTTCACTCCTTAGGCCCTAACTATTCGATCTGGTGGAACAACGGCCTAGGGTGAAGCCTAGGTTGGCCGGAACGTAGAAATGTCCATAACTTTTACACTGGTTGCAATTATTCGTTTTGTACAATGGAAAAACTGTTCTATTTATTTTATATTTTATGCTTCGGGCGTTGACTCCTAAGGCCTTAACTATTCGATCTGGTGGTGCAACGCCCTGGAGTGAAGCCTAGGTTGCTCGGTACGTAGAAATGACCATCACTATCAAACTGGATGCAATTATTTGTTTTATACGATGGAAAAGCTGTTGTATTTATATCGTATTTTATGCTTCTGGCGCTGACTTCTTAGGCCCTAACTATTCCATCTGGTGGAACAACGCCCTAGCGTGAAGCCTAGGTTGCCCGGAAAGTAGAAATGACCATAGCTTTCACACTGGTAGCAATTTTTCGTTTTATACGATGGAAAAGCTGTTCTATTTATTTTATATTTTATGCTTCGAGCGTTGACTTCTAAGGCCCTAACTATTCGATCTGGTGGAGCAACGCCCTAGAGTGAAGCCTAGGTTGCCCGGTACGTAGAAATGACCATCACTATCAAACTGGTTGCAATTATTTGTTTTATACGATGGAAAAGCTGTTGTATTTATATCGTATTTTATGCTTCTGGCGCTGACTTCTTAGGCCCTAACTATTCCATCTGGTGGAACAACGCCCTAGCGTGAAGCCTAGGTTGCCCGGAAAGTAGAAATGACCATAGCTTTCACACTGGTAGCAATTTTTCGTTTTATACGATGGAAAAGCTGTTCTATTTATTTTATATTTTATGCTTCGGGCGTTGACTTCTAAGGCCCTAACTATTCGATCTGGTGGAGCAACGCCCCAGAGTGAAGCCTAGGATGCCCGGAACGTAGAAATGTCCATAACTTTTACACTGGTTGCAATTATTCGTTTTATACAATGGAATAACCGTTCTATTTATTTTGTATTTTATGCTTTGGGCGTTGACTTCTAAGGTCCTAACTGTTTCATCTGGTGGAGCATCGCCGTAGAGTGAAGCCTAGGTTGCCCGGAACGTAGAAATGACTATAACTTTCACACTGGTTGCTATTATTCGTTTTATACGGTGGAAAAACTGTTATATTTATATTGCATTTAAACTTCTGGCGTTGACTTCTGAGGCCGTTGCTATTCGATGTGGTGGAAGAACTCCATAGAGTGAAGCCTAGGTAGCCCGGATCGTAGAAATGTCCATATCCTTCACACTGTTTGCAATTTTTCGTTTTATACGATGGAAAAACTGTTGTATTTATATTGTATTTTATGCTTCTGGCGTTCACTTCTTAGGGCCTAACTATTCGATCTGATGGAACAATGCCCTAGAGTGAAGCCTAGGTTGCCCGGTACGTAGAAATGACTATCACTATCAAAGTGGTTGCAATTATTTGTTTTATACGATGGAAAAGCTGTTGTATTTATATCGTATTTTATGCTTCTGGCGTCGACTTCTTAGGCCCTAACTATTCCATCTGGTGCAGCAACGCCCTAGGGTGAAGCCTAGGTTGCCCGGAAAGTAGAAATGGCCATAACTTTCACACTGGTAGCAATTATTCGTTTTATACGATGGAAAAACTGTTCTATTAATTTTGTATTTTATGCTTCGGGCGTTGACTTCTAAGGCCCTAACTGTTTGATCTGGTGGAGCATCGCCGTAGAGTGAAGCCTAGGTTGCCCGGAACGTTGAAATGACCATAACTTCCACACTGGTTGCAATTATTCGTTTTATACGATGGAAAAGCTGTTGTATTTATATCGTTTTTTATGCTCCTGGCGTTGACTTCTTAGGCCCTAACTATTCCATCTGGTGGAACAACGCCCTAGGGTAAAGCCCAGATTTCGCGGAACGTAGAAATGACCATAACTTTCACACTGGTAGCAATTTTGCGTTTTATACGATGGAAAAACTGTTCTATTTATTTTATATTTTATGCTTCGGGCGTTGACTTCTAGGGCCCTAACTATTCGATCTGGTAGAGCCACGCCCTAGAGTGAAGCCTAGGTTGCCCGGTACGTAGAAATGACTATCACTATCAAAGTGGTTGCAATTATTTGTTTTATACGATGGAAAAGCTGTTGTATTTATATCGTATTTTATGCTTCTGGCGTCGACTTCTTAGGCCCTAACTATTCCATCTGGTGGAACAACGCCCTGGGGTGAAGCCTAGGTTGCCCGGAAAGTAGAAATGTCCATAACTTTCATACTGGTTGCAATTATTCGTTTTATACGATGGAAAAACTGTTGTATTTATATTGTATTTTATGCGTCTGGCGTTCACTTCTTAGGCCCTAACTATTCGATCTGGTGGTACAACGCCCTAGGGTGAAGCTTAGGTTGCCCGGAACGTAGAAATGACCATAGCTTTTACACTGGCAGCAATTATTCGTTTTATACAATGGAAAAACCGTTCTATGTATTTTGTATTTTATGCTTTGGGCGTTGACTTCTAAGGTCCTAACTGTTTCATCTGGTGGAGCATCGCCGTAGAGTGAAGCCTAGGTTGCCCGGAACGTAGAAATGACTATAACTTTCACACTGGTTGCTATTATTCGTTTTATACGGTGGAAAAACTGTTATATTTATATTGCATTTAAACTTCTGGCGTTGACTTCTGAGGCCGTTGCTATTCGATGTGGTGGAAGAACTCCATAGAGTGAAGCCTAGGTAGCCCGGATCGTAGAAATGTCCATATCCTTCACACTGTTTGCAATTTTTCGTTTTATACGATGGAAAAACTGTTTTATTTATTTTGTATTTTATGCTTCGGGCGTTGACTTCTAAGGCCCTAACTATTCGATGTGGTGGAAGAACGCCATAGAGGGAAGCCTAGGTAGCCCGGATCGTAGAAATGTCCATATCTTTCACACTGTTTGCAATTTTTCGTTTTATACGATGGAAAAACTGTTTTATTTATTTTGTATTTTACGCTTCGGGCGTTGACTTCTAAGGCCCTAACTATTCGATCTGGTGGAACAACGCCCTAGAGTGCAGCCTAGGTTGCCCGGAACGTACAAATAACCATAGCTTTCACACTGGTGGCTATCATTCGTTTTATATGATGGAAAAACTGTTGTATTTATATTGTATTTTATGCTTCTGGCGTTCACTCCTTAGGCCCTAACTATTCGATCTGGTGGAACAACGGCCTAGGGTGAAGCCTTGGTTGGCCGGAACGTAGAAATGTCCATAACTTTTACACTGGTTGCAATTATTCGTTTTGTACAATGGAAAAACTGTTCTATTTATTTTATATTTTATGCTTCGGGCGTTGACTCCTAAGGCCTTAACTATTCGATCTGGTGGAGCAACGCCCTAGAGTGAAGCCTAGGTTGCCCGGTACGTAGAAATGACCATCACTATCAAACTGGTTGCAATTATTTGTTTTATACGATGGAAAAGCTGTTGTATTTATATCGTATTTTATGCTTCTGGCGCTGACTTCTTAGGCCCTAGCTATTCCATCTGGTGGAACAACGCCCTAGCGTGAAGCCTAGGTTGCCCGGAAAGTAGAAATGACCATAGCTTTCACACTGGTAGCAATTTTTCGTTTTATACGATGGAAAAGCTGTTCTATTTATTTTATATTTTATGCTTCGGGCGTTGACTTCTAAGGCCCTAACTATTCGATCTGGTGGAGCAACGCCCTAGAGTGAAGCCTAGGTTGCCCGGTACGTAGAAATGACCATCACTATCAAACTGGTTGCAATTATTTGTTTTATACGATGGAAAAGCTGTTGTATTTATATCGTATTTTATGCTTCTGGCGTCGACTTCTTAGGCCCTAACTATTCCATCTGGTGCAGCAACGCCCTAGGGTGAAGCCTAGGTTGCCCGGAAAGTAGAAATGGCCATAACTTTCACACTGGTAGCAATTATTCGTTTTATACGATGGAAAAACTGTTCTATTAATTTTGTATTTTATGATTCGGGCGTTGACTTCTAAGGCCCTAACTGTTTGATCTGGTGGAGCATCGCCGTAGAGTGAAGCCTAGGTTGCCCGGAACGTTGAAATGACCATAACTTCCACACTGGTTGCAATTATTCGTTTTATACGATGGAAAAGCTGTTGTATTTATATCGTTTTTATGCTCCTGGCGTTGACTTCTTAGGCCCTAACTATTCCATCTGGTGGAACAACGCCCTAGGGTAAAGCCCAGATTTCGCGGAACGTAGAAATGACCATAACTTTCACACTGGTAGCAATTTTGCGTTTTATACGATGGAAAAACTGTTCTATTTATTTTATATTTTATGCTTCGGGCGTTGACTTCTAGGGCCCTAACTATTCGATCTGGTAGAGCAACGCCCTAGAGTGAAGCCTAGGTTGCCCGGTACGTAGAAATGACTATCACTATCAAAGTGGTTGCAATTATTTGTTTTATACGATGGAAAAGCTGTTGTATTTATATCGTATTTTATGCTTCTGGCGTCGACTTCTTAGGCCCTAACTATTCCATCTGGTGGAACAACGCCCTGGGGTGAAGCCTAGGTTGCCCGGAAAGTAGAAATGTCCATAACTTTCATACTGGTTGCAATTATTCGTTTTATACGATGGAAAAACTGTTGTATTTATATTGTATTTTATGCGTCTGGCGTTCACTTCTTAGGCCCTAACTATTCGATCTGGTGGTACAACGCCCTAGGGTGAAGCCTAGGTTGCCCGGAACGTAGAAATGACCATAGCTTTTACACTGGCAGCAATTATTCGTTTTATACAATGGAAAAACCGTTCTATTTATTTTGTATTTTATGCTTTGGGCGTTGACTTCTAAGGTCCTAACTGTTTCATCTGGTGGAGCATCGCCGTAGAGTGAAGCCTAGGTTGCCCGGAACGTAGAAATGACTATAACTTTCACACTGGTTGCTATTATTCGTTTTATACGGTGGAAAAACTGTTATATTTATATTGCATTTAAACTTCTGGCGTTGACTTCTGAGGCCGTTGCTGTTCGATGTGGTGGAAGAACTCCATAGAGTGAAGCCTAGGTAGCCCGGATCGTAGAAATGTCCATATCCTTCACACTGTTTGCAATTTTTCGTTTTATACGATGGAAAAACTGTTTTATTTATTTTGTATTTTATGCTTCGGGCGTTGACTTCTAAGGCCCTAACTATTCGATGTGGTGGAAGAACACCATAGAGGGAAGCCTAGGTAGCCCGGATCGTAGAAATGTCCATATCTTTCACACTGTTTGCAATTTTTCGTTTTATACGATGGAAAAACAGTTTTATTTATTTTGTATTTTACGCTTCGGGCGTTGACTTCTAAGGCCCTAACTATTCGATCTGGTGGAGCAACGCCCTAGAGTGCAGCCTAGGTTGCCCGGAACGTACAAATAACCATAGCTTTCACACTGGTGGCTATCATTCGTTTTATATGATGGAAAAACTGTTGTATTTATATTGTATTTTATGCTTCTGGCGTTCACTCCTTAGGCCCTAACTATTCGATCTGGTGGAACAACGGCCTAGGGTGAAGCCTTGGTTGGCCGGAACGTAGAAATGTCCATAACTTTTACACTGGTTGCAATTATTCGTTTTGTACAATGGAAAAACTGTTCTATTTATTTTATATTTTATGCTTCGGGCGTTGACTCCTAAGGCCTTAACTATTCGATCTGGTGGAGCAACGCCCTAGAGTGAAGCCTAGGTTGCCCGGTACGTAGAAATGACCATCACTATCAAACTGGTTGCAATTATTTGTTTTATACGATGGAAAAGCTGTTGTATTTATATCGTATTTTATGCTTCTGGCGCTGACTTCTTAGGCCCTAGCTATTCCATCTGGTGGAACAACGCCCTAGCGTGAAGCCTAGGTTGCCCGGAAAGTAGAAATGACCATAGCTTTCACACTGGTAGCAATTTTTCGTTTTATACGATGGAAAAGCTGTTCTATTTATTTTATATTTTATGCCTCGGGCGTTGACTTCTAAGGCCCTAACTATTCGATCTGGTGGAGCAACGCCCTAGAGTGAAGCCTAGGTTGCCCGGTACGTAGAAATGACCATCACTATCAAACTGGTTGCAATTATTTGTTTTATACGATGGAAAAGCTGTTGTATTTATATCGTATTTTATGCTTCTGGCGCTGACTTCTTAGGCCCTAACTATTCCATCTGGTGGAACAACGCCCTAGCGTGAAGCCTAGGTTGCCCGGAGAGTAGAAATGACCATAGCTTTCACACTGGTAGCAATTTTTCGTTTTATACGATGGAAAAGCTGTTCTATTTATTTTATATTTTATGCTTCGGGCGTTGACTTCTAAGGCCCTAACTATTCGATCTGGTGGAGCAACGCCCTAGAGTGAAGCCTAGGATGCCCGGAACGTAGAAATGTCCATAACTTTTACACTGGTTGCAATTATTCGTTTTATACAATGGAATAACCGTTCTATTTATTTTGTATTTTATGCTTCGGGCGTTGACTTCTAAGGCCCTAACTGTTTGATCTGGTGGAGCATCGCCGTAGAGTGAAGCCTAGGTTGCCCGGAACGTAGAAATGACCATAACTTTCACACTGGTTGCTATTATTCGTTGCATACGATGGAAAAACTGTTGTATTTATATTGTATTTTATGCTTCTGGCGTTCACTTCTTAGGGCCTAACTATTCGATCTGATGGAACAATGCCCTAGGGTGAAGCCTAGGTTGCCCGGAACGTAGAAATGACCATAACTTCCACACTGGTTGCAATTATTCGTTTTATACGATGGAAAAGCTGTTGTATTTATATCGTTTTTTATGCTCCTGGCGTTGACTTCTTAGGCCCTAACTATTCCATCTGGTGGAACAACGCCCTAGGGTAAAGCCCAGATTTCGCGGAACGTAGAAATGACCATATCTTTCACACTGGTAGCAATTTTGCGTTTTATACGATTGAAAAACTGTTCTATTTATTTTATATTTTATGCTTCGGGCGTTGACTTCTAGGGCCCTAACTATTCGATCTGGTGGAGCAACGCCCTAGGGTGAAGCCTAGGTTGCCCGGAACGTAGAAATGACCATAGCTTTTACACTGGCAGCAATTATTCGTTTTATACAATGGAAAAACCGTTCTATTTATTTTGTATTTTATGCTTTGGGCGTTGACTTCTAAGGTCCTAACTGTTTCATCTGGTGGAGCATCGCCGTAGAGTGAAGCCTAGGTTGCCCGGAACGTAGAAATGACCATAACTTTCACACTGGTTGCTATTATTCGTTTTATACGATGGAAAAACTGTTATATTTATATTGCATTTAAACTTCTGGCGTTGTCTTCTGAGGCCGTTGCTATTCGATGTGGTGGAAGAACTCCATAGAGTGAAGCCTAGGTAGCCCGGATCGTAGAAATGTCCATATCCTTCACACTGTTTGCAATTTTTCGTTTTATACGATGGAAAAACTGTTTTATTTATTTTGTATTTTATGCTTCGGGCGTTGACTTCTAAGGCCCTAACTATTCGATGTGGTGGAAGAACGCCATAGAGGGAAGCCTAGGTAGCCCGGATCGTAGAAATGTCCATATCTTTCACACTGTTTGCAATTTTTCGTTTTATACGATGGAAAAACTGTTTTATTTATTTTGTATTTTACGCTTCGGGCGTTGACTTCTAAGGCCCTAACTATTCGATCTGGTGGAGCAACGCCCTAGAGTGCAGCCTAGGTTGCCCGGAACGTACAAATAACCATAGCTTTCACACTGGTGGCTATCATTCGTTTTATATGATGGAAAAACTGTTGTATTTATATTGTATTTTATGCTTCTGGCGTTCACTCCTTAGGCCCTAACTATTCGATCTGGTGGAACAACGGCCTAGGGTGAAGCCTAGGTTGGCCGGAACGTAGAAATGTCCATAACTTTTACACTGGTTGCAATTATTCGTTTTGTACAATGGAAAAACTGTTCTATTTATTTTATATTTTATGCTTCGGGCGTTGACTCCTAAGGCCTTAACTATTCGATCTGGTGGTGCAACGCCCTGGAGTGAAGCCTAGGTTGCTCGGTACGTAGAAATGACCATCACTATCAAACTGGATGCAATTATTTGTTTTATACGATGGAAAAGCTGTTGTATTTATATCGTATTTTATGCTTCTGGCGCTGACTTCTTAGGCCCTAACTATTCCATCTGGTGGAACAACGCCCTAGCGTGAAGCCTAGGTTGCCCGGAAAGTAGAAATGACCATAGCTTTCACACTGGTAGCAATTTTTCGTTTTATACGATGGAAAAGCTGTTCTATTTATTTTATATTTTATGCTTCGAGCGTTGACTTCTAAGGCCCTAACTATTCGATCTGGTGGAGCAACGCCCTAGAGTGAAGCCTAGGTTGCCCGGTACGTAGAAATGACCATCACTATCAAACTGGTTGCAATTATTTGTTTTATACGATGGAAAAGCTGTTGTATTTATATCGTATTTTATGCTTCTGGCGCTGACTTCTTAGGCCCTAACTATTCCATCTGGTGTAACAACGCCCTAGCGTGAAGCCTAGGTTGCCCGGAAAGTAGAAATGACCATAGCTTTCACACTGGTAGCAATTTTTCGTTTTATACGATGGAAAAGCTGTTCTATTTATTTTATATTTTATGCTTCGGGCGTTGACTTCTAAGGCCCTAACTATTCGATCTGGTGGAGCAACGCCCCAGAGTGAAGCCTAGGATGCCCGGAACGTAGAAATGTCCATAACTTTTACACTGGTTGCAATTATTCGTTTTATACAATGGAATAACCGTTCTATTTATTTTGTATTTTATGCTTTGGGCGTTGACTTCTAAGGTCCTAACTGTTTCATCTGGTGGAGCATCGCCGTAGAGTGAAGCCTAGGTTGCCCGGAACGTAGAAATGACTATAACTTTCACACTGGTTGCTATTATTCGTTTTATACGGTGGAAAAACTGTTATATTTATATTGCATTTAAACTTCTGGCGTTGACTTCTGAGGCCGTTGCTATTCGATGTGGTGGAAGAACTCCATAGAGTGAAGCCTAGGTAGCCCGGATCGTAGAAATGTCCATATCCTTCACACTGTTTGCAATTTTTCGTTTTATACGATGGAAAAACTGTTGTATTTATATTGTATTTTATGCTTCTGGCGTTCACTTCTTAGGGCCTAACTATTCGATCTGATGGAACAATGCCCTAGGGTGAAGCCTAGGTTGCCCGGAACGTAGAAATGACCATAACTTCCACACTGGTTGCAATTAATCGTTTCATACGATGGAAAAGCTGTTGTATTTATATCGTTTTTTATGCTCCTGGCGTTGACTTCTTAGGCCCTAACTATTCCATCTGGTGGAACAACGCCCTAGGGTAAAGCCCAGATTTCGCGGAACGTAGAAATGACCATAACTTTCACACTGGTAGCAATTATTCGTTTTATACGATGGAAAAACTGTTCTATTAATTTTGTATTTTATGCTTCGGGCGTTGACTTCTAAGGCCCTAACTGTTTGGTCTGGTGGAGCATCGCCGTACAGTGAAGCCTAGGTTGCCCGGTACGTAGAAATGACCATCACTATCAAACTGGTTGCAATTATTTGTTTTATACGATGGAACAGCTGTTGTATTTATATCGTATTTTATGCTTCTGGCGTCGACTTCTTAGGCCCTAACTATTCCATCTGGTGGAACAACGCCCTAGGGTGAAGCCTAGGTTGCCCGGAAAGTAGAAATGGCCATAACTTTCACACTGGTAGCAATTATTCGTTTTATACGATGGAAAAACTGTTCTATTAATTTTGTATTTTATGCTTCGGGCGTTGACTTCTAAGGCCCTAACTGTTTGGTCTGGTGGAGCATCGCCGTACAGTGAAGCCTAGGTTGCCCGGTACGTAGAAATGACCATCACTATCAAACTGGTTGCAATTATTTGTTTTATACGATGGAACAGCTGTTGTATTTATATCGTATTTTATGCTTCTGGCGTTGACTTCTTAGGCCCTAACTATTCGATCTGGTGGAGCAACGCCCTAGAGTGAAACCTAGGTTACCCGGAACGTAGAAATGACCAGTACTTTCATACTGTTTGCAGTTATTCCTGTTATACGATGGAAAAGCTTTTGCATCTTTATTGTATTTTATGCTTCTGGCGTTGACTTCTAAGACCCTAGCTATTCGATTTGGTGGAGCACCGCCCTAGAGTGAAGCCTAGGTTGCCCGGAACGTAGAAATGACCATAACTTCCACACTGGTTGCAATTATTCGTTTTGTACGATGGAAAAGCTGTTGTATTTATATCGTTTTTTATGCTTCTGGCGTTGACTTCTTAGGCCCTAACTATTCCCTCTGGTGGTACAACGCCCTAGGGTGAAGCCTAGGTTGCCCGGAACGTAGAAATGACCATAACTTTTACACTGGTAGCAATTATTCGTTTTATACAATGGAAAAACAGTACTATTTATTTTATATTTTATGCTTCGGGCGTTGACTACTAAGGCCCTAACTGTTTGATCTGGTGAAGCAACGCCGTAGAGTGAAGCCTAGGTTGCCCGGAACGTAGAAATGACCATCACTATCAAACTGGTTGCAATTATTTGTTTTATACGATGGAAAAGCTGTTGTATTTATATCGTATTTTATGCTTCTGGCGTTGACTTCTTAGGCCCTAACTATTCCATCTGGTGGAACAACGCCCTAGGGTGAAGCCTAGGTTGCCCGGAAAGTATAAATGACCATAACTTTCACACTGGTAGCAGTTATTCGTTTTATAGGATGGAAAAACTGTTCTATTTATTTTGTATTTTATGCTTCGGGCGTTGACTTCTAAGGCCCTAACTATTCGATCTGGTAGAGCAACGCCCTAGAGTGAAGCATAGGTTGCTCGGTACGTAGAAATGACCATAAGTTTCATACTGGTTGCAATTATTCGTTTTATACGATGGAAAAACTGTTGTATTTATATTGTATTTTATGCGTCTGGCGTTCACTTCTTAGGCCCTAACTATTCGATCTGGTGGTACAACGCCCTAGGGTGAAGCCTAGGTTGCCTGGAACGTAGAAATGACCATAACTTTTACACTGGCAGCAATTATTCGTTTTATACAATGGAAAAACCGTTCTATTTCTTTTGTATTTTATGCTTCGGGCGTTGACTTCTAATGCCCTATCTGTTTGATCTGGTGGAGCATCGCCGTAGAGTGAAGCCTAGGTTGCCCGCAACGTAGAAATGACCATACCTTTCACACTGGTTGCAATTGTTTGTTTTATACGATGGAAAAGCTGTTGTATTTATATCGTATTTTATGCTTCTGGCGTTGACTTCTGAGGCCGTTGCTATTCGATGTGGTGGAAGACCGCCATAGAGTGAAGCCTAGGTAGCCCGGATCGTAGAAATGTTCATATCTTTCACACTGGTAGCAATTATTCGTTTTATACGATGGAATAACTGTTGCATCTTTATCGTATTTTGTGCTTCTGGCGTTGACTTCTTAGGCCGTAACTATTCGATCTGGTGGAGCACCGCCCTGGAGTGAAACCTAGGTTGCCCGGAACGTAGAAATGACCACTACTATCACACTGGTTGCAAATTAATCCTGCTATACGATGGAAAAGCTGTTGTATTTTTATTGCATTTTATGCTTCGGGCGTTGTCTTCTAAGGCCCTAACCATTCGATCTGGTGGAGCAACGCCCTAGAGTGAAGCCTAGGTTGCCCGATACGTAGAAATGACCATCACTATCAAACTGGTTGCAATTATTTGTTTTATACGATGGAAAAGCTGTTGTATTTATATCGTATTTTATGCTTCTGGCGTTGACTTCTTAGGTCCTAACTATTCCATCAGGTGGAACAACGCCCTAGGGTGAAGCCTAGGTTGCCCGGAAAGTAAAAATGACCATAACTTTCATACTGGTAGCAATTACTCGTTTTATACGATGGAAAAACTGTTCTATTTATTTTGTATTTTATGCTTCGGGCGTTGTCTTCTAAGGCCCTAACCATTCGATCTGGTGGAGCAACGCCCTAGAGTGAAGCCTAGGTTGCCCGGTACGTAGAAATGACCATAACTTTCACACTGGTTGCTATTATTCGTTTTATACGATGGAAAAAGTGTTATATTTATATTGTATTTAAGCTTCTGGCGTTGACTTCTGAGGCCGTTGCTATTCGATGTGGTGGAAGAACGCCACAGAGTGAAGTCTAGGTAGCCCGGATCGTAGAAATGTCCATATCTTTCACACTGTTTGCAAGTTTTCGTTTTATACGATGGAAAAACTGTTTCATTTATTTTGTATTTTATGCTTCGGGCGTTGACTTCTAAGGCCCTAACTATTCGATCTGGTGGAGCAACGCGCTAGAGTGCAGCCTAGATTGCCGGGAACGTAGAAATGACCATAACTTTAACACTGGTAGCAATTATTCGTTTTATCCAATGGAAAAACTGTTCTATTTATTTTGTATTTAATGTTTCGGGCGTTGACTTCTGAGGCCCTAACTGTTTGATCTGGTGGAGCAACGCCCTAGAGTGAAGCCTAGGTTGCCTGGAACGTAGAAATGACCATCCCTTTCACACGGGTTGCAATTATTCCTGTTATAGGATGGAAAGACTGTTGTATTTTTATTGTATTTTATACTTCAGGCGTTGACTTCTGAGGCCCTAGCTATCCGATGTGCTGGAAGATCGCCATACAGTGAAGCCTAGGTTGCCGGGAACGTAGAGATGACAATAACTTTCACACTGGTTGCAATTCTTCATTTTATACGAAGGAAAAACTGTTGCATCTTTATCGTATTTTATGCTTCTGGCGTTGACTTCTTAGGCCGTAACTATTCGATCTGGTGGAGCAATGCCTCAGAGTTAAGTCTAGGATGCCCGTAACGCCGAAATGATCATTACTTTCACGCTTGTTGCAATTATTCCTGTTATGCGATGAAAAGACTGTTGTATTTTTATTGTATTTTATGCTTCAGGCGTGGACTTCTGAGGCCGTAGCTATTCGATGTGGTGGAAGAACGCCATACAGTGAAGCCTAGGTTGCCCGGAACGTAGAAATGACCATTACTTTCACACTGTTTGCAATTATTCCTTTTATACGATGGAAAAGCTGTTGTATTTATATCGTATTTTATGCTTCTGGCGTTGACTTCTTAGGCCGTAACTATTCGATCTGGTGGAGCAACGCCCTGGAGTGAAACCTGTGTTGCCCGGTACGTAGAAATGAACATAAGTTTCATACTGGTTGCAATTATTCGTTTTATACGATGGAAAAACTGTGGTATTTATATTGTATTTTATGCTTCTGGCGTTCAGTTCATAGGCCCTAACTATTCGATCTGGTGGTACAACGCCCTAGGGTGAAGCCTAGGTTGCCCGGAACGTAGAAATGACCATAACTTTTACACTGGCAGCAATTATTCGTTTTATACAATGGAAAAACCGTTCTATTTATTTTGTATTTTATGCTTCGGGCGTTGACTTCTAATGCCCTATCTGTTTGGTCTGGTGGAGCATCGCCGCAGAGTGAAGCCTAGGTTGCCTGGAACGTAGAAATGACCACCACTTTCACACGGGTTGCAATTATTCCTGTTATAGGATGGAAAGACGGTTGTATATTTATTGTATTTTAAACTTCAGGCGTTGACTTCTGAGGCCGTAGCTATTCGATGTGGTGGAAGAACGCCATACAGTGAAGCGTAGGTTGCCCGGAACGTAGAAATGACCATTACTTTCACACTGTTTGCAATTATTCCTTTTATACGATGGAAAAGCTGTTGTATTTATATCGTATTTTATGCTTCTGGCGTTGACTTCTAAGGACCTAACTGTTTGATCTGGTGGAGCAACGCCCTAGAGTGAAGACTAGGTTGCCTGGAACGTAGAAATGATCATCCCTTTCACACGGGTTGCAATTATTCTTGTTATACGATGGGAAGACTGTTGTATTTTTATTGTATTTTATACTTCAGGCGTTGACTTCTGAGGCCGTAGCTATTCGATGTGGTGGAAGAACGCCATACAGTGAAGCCTAGGTTGCCCGGAACGTAGAAATGACCATAACTTTCACACTGGTTGCAATTATTTGTTTTATACGATGGAAAAGCTGTTGTATTTATATCGTATTTTATGCTTCTGGCGTTGACTTCTTAGGACCTAACTATTCCATCTGGTGGAACAACGCCCTAGAGTAAAGCCCAGGTTGCGCGGAACGTAGAAATGACCATAACTTTCACACTGGTAGCAATTATTCGTTTGATACAATGGAAAAACTGTTCTATTTAATTTGTATTTAATGCTTCGGGCGTTGACCTCTAAGGCCCTAACTATTCGATCAGGTGGAGCACCGCCCTAGAGTGAAGCCTAGGTTGCCCGGAACGTAGAAATGACCATAACTTTTACACTGGTAGCAATTATTCGTTTTATACAATGGAAAAACTGTTCTATTTATTTTGTATTTAATGCTTCGGGCGTTGACTTCTAAGGCCCTAACTGTTTGAACTGGTGGAGCAACGCCCTAGAGTGAAGCCTAGGTTGCCTGGAACGTAGAAATGACCATCCCTTTCGCACGGGTTGCAATTATTCCTGTTATAGGATGGAAAGACTGTTGTATTTTTATTGTATTTTATACTTCAGGCGTTGACGTCTGAGGCCGTAGCTATACGATGTGGTGGAAGAACGCCATACAGTGGAGCCTAGGTTTCCCGGAACGTACAAATGACTATAACTTTTATACTGGTAGCAATTATTCGTTTTATGCGATGTAAGAGCTGTTATATTTATATTGTATTTTATGCTTCTGGCGTTGACTTCTGAGGCCGTTGCTTTTCGATGTGGTGGAAGAACGCCATAGAGTGAAGCCTAGGTAGCCCGGAACGTAGAAATGTCCATATCTTTCACTGTTTGCAATTATTCATTTTATACGATGGAAAAACCGTTGCATCTTTATCGTATTTAATGCTTCGGGCGTTGACTTCTAAGGCCCTAACTATTCGATCAGGTGGAGCACCGCCCTAGAGTGAAGCCTAGGTCGCCCGGAACGTAGAAATGACCACTACTATCGCACTGGTTGCAAATTACTCCTGCTAAACGATGGAAAAACTGTTGTATTTTTATTGCATTTTATGCTTCTGGCGTTCACTTCTTAGGCCCTAACTATTCGATCTGGTGGAACAACGGCCTAGGGTGAAGCCTAGGTTGCCCGGAACGTAGAAATGGCCATAACTTTCACACTGGTTGCAATTATTCGTTTTATACGATGGAAAAACTGTTGCATCTTTATCGTATTTTATGCTTCTGGCGTTCACTTCTTAGGCCCTAACTATTCGATCTGGTGGAACAACGCCCTAGGGTGAAGCCTAGGTTGCCCGGAACGTAGAAGTGACCATAACTTTTACATTGGTTGCAATTATTCGTTTTATACAATGGAAAAACCGTTCTGTCTATTTTGTATTTTATGCTTCGGGCGTTGACTTCTAAGGCCCTAACTATACAATCTGTTGGAGCAACGCCCTAGGGTGAAGCCTAGGTTGCTCGGAAAGTTGAAATGACCATAAGTTTCATACTGGTTGCAATTATTCGTTTTATACGATGGAAAAACTGTTGTATTCATATTGTATTATATGCTTCTGGCGTTGACTTCTAAGGCCCTAACTGTTTGATCTGGTGGAGCAACGCCCTAGAGTGAAGCCTAGGTTGCGTGGAACGTAGAAATGACCATCCCTTTCACACGGGTTGCAATTATTCCTGTTATAGGATGGAAAGACTGTTGTATTTTTATTGTATTTTATACTTCAGGCGTTGACTTCCGAGGCCGTGGCTATCCGATGTGGTGGAAGAACGCCATACAGTGAAGCCTAGGTTGCCCGGAACGTAGAAATGACCATAACTTTCACACTGGTTGCAATTATTTGTTTTATACGATGGAAAAGCTGTTGTATTTATATCGTATTTTATGCTTCTGGCGTTGACTTCTGAGGCCGTTGCTTTTCGATGTGGTGGAAGAACGCCATAGAGTGAAGCCTAGGTAGCCCGGAACGTAGAAATGTCCATATCTTTCACTGTTTGCAATTATTCATTTTATACGATGGAAAAACTGTTGCATCTTTATCGTATTTAATGTTTCGGGCGTTGACTTCTAAGGCCCTAACTATTCGATCAGGTGGAGCAACGCCCTAGAGTGAAGCCTAGGTTGCTCGAAATGTAGAAATGACCATAACTTTCACACTGGTTGCTATCATTCGTTTTATATGATGGAAAAGCTGTTGTATTTATATCGTATTTTATGCTTCTGGCGTTGACTTCTTAGGCCCTAACTATTCGATCTGGTGGAACAACGGCCTAGGGTGAAGCCTAGGTTGCCCAGAACGTAGAAATGACCATAACTTTTACACTGGTAGCAATTATTCGTTTTATACAATGGAAAAGCTGTTCTATTTATTTTGTATTTAATGCTTCGGGCGTTGACTTCTAAGGCCCTAACTATACAATCTGTTGGAGCAACGCCCTAGGGTGAAGCCTAGGTTGCTCGGAAAGTTGAAATGACCATAAGTTTCATACTGGTTGCAATTATTCGTTTTATACGATGGAAAAACTGTTGTATTCATATTGTATTATATGCTTCTGGCGTTGACTTCTAAGGCCCTAACTGTTTGATCTGGTGGAGCAACGCCCTAGAGTGAAGCCTAGGTTGCGTGGAACGTAGAAATGACCATCCCTTTCACACGGGTTGCAATTATTCCTGTTATAGGATGGAAAGACTGTTGTATTTTTATTGTATTTTATACTTCAGGCGTTGACTTCCGAGGCCGTGGCTATCCGATGTGGTGGAAGAACGCCATACAGTGAAGCCTAGGTTGCCCGGAACGTAGAAATGACCATAACTTTCACACTGGTTGCAATTATTTGTTTTATACGATGGAAAAGCTGTTGTATTTATATCGTATTTTATGCTTCTGGCGTTGACTTCTGAGGCCGTTGCTTTTCGATGTGGTGGAAGAACGCCATAGAGTGAAGCCTAGGTAGCCCGGAACGTAGAAATGTCCATATCTTTCACTGTTTGCAATTATTCATTTTATACGATGGAAAAACTGTTGCATCTTTATCGTATTTAATGTTTCGGGCGTTGACTTCTAAGGCCCTAACTATTCGATCAGGTGGAGCAACGCCCTAGAGTGAAGCCTAGGTTGCTCGAAATGTAGAAATGACCATAACTTTCACACTGGTTGCTATCATTCGTTTTATATGATGGAAAAGCTGTTGTATTTATATCGTATTTTATGCTTCTGGCGTTGACTTCTTAGGCCCTAACTATTCGATCTGGTGGAACAACGGCCTAGGGTGAAGCCTAGGTTGCCCAGAACGTAGAAATGACCATAACTTTTACACTGGTAGCAATTATTCGTTTTATACAATGGAAAAGCTGTTCTATTTATTTTGTATTTAATGCTTCGGGCGTTGACTTCTAAGGCCCTAACTATTCGATCAGGTGGAGCACCGCCCTAGAGTGAAGCCTAGGTTGCCCGCAACGTAGAAATGACCATAACTTTTACACTGGTTGCAATTATTCGTTTTATACAATTGAAAAACTGTTCTATTTATTTTGTATTTAATGCTTCGGGCGTTGACTTCTAAGGCCCTAACTGTTTGATCTGGTGGAGCAACGCCCTAGAGTGAAGCCTAGGTTGCCTGGAACGTAGAAATGACCATCCCTTTCACACGGGTTGCAATTATTCCTGTTATAGGATGGAAAGACTGTTGTATCTTTATTGTATTTTATACATCAGGCGTTGACATCTGAGGCCGTAACTATACGATGTGGTGGAAGAACGCCATACAGTGAAGTCTAGGTTGCCTGGAACGTACAAATGACTATAACTTTTACACTGGTAGCAATTATTCGTTTTATACCATGTAAAAGCTGTTATATTTATAATGTATTTTATGCTTCTGGCGTTGACTTCTGAGGCCGTTGCTATTAGATGTGGTGGAAGAACGCCATAGAGTGAAGCCTAGGTTGCCTGGAACGTAGAAATGACCATCACTTTCACACGGGTTGCAATTATTCCTGTTATAGGATGGAAAGACTGTTGTATTTTTATTGTATTTTATTGTTCTGGTGTTGACTTCTTAGGCCCTAACTATTCCATCTGGTGTAACAACGCCGTAGAGTGAAGCCTAGGTTGCCCGGAACGTAGAAATGACCACTACTTTCACACTGTTTGCAATTATTCATTTTATACAATGGAAAAACTGTTGTATTTATTTTGTATTTTATGCTTCGGGCGTTGACTTCTAAGGCCCTAACTATTCAATCTGTTGGAGCAAAGCCCTAGGGTGAAGCCTAGGTTGCTCGGAAAGTAGAAATGACCATAAGTTTCATCCTGCTTGCAATTATTCGTTTTATACGATGGAAAAGCTGTTGTATTTATATCGTATTTTATGCTTCTGGCGTTGACTTCTTAGGCCCTAACTATTCCATCTGGTGGAACAACGCCCTAGGGTGAAGCCTAGGCTGCCCGGAACGTAGAAATGACCAGTACTTTCACACTGGTTGCAGTTATTCGTTTTATACAATGGAACAACTGTTCTATTTACTTTGCATTTTATGCTTCGGGCGTTGACTTCTAAGGACCTAACTGTTTGATCTGGTGGAGCAACGCCCTAGAGTGAAGACTAGGTTGCCTGGAACGTAGAAATGATCATCCCTTTCACACGGGTTGCAATTATTCTTGTTATACGATGGGAAGACTGTTGTATTTTTATTGTATTTTATACTTAAGGCGTTGACTTCTGAGGCCGTAGCTATTCGATGTGGTGGAAGAACGCCATACAGTGAAGCCTAGGTTGCCCGGAACGTAGAAATGACCATAACTTTCACACTGGTTGCAATTATTTGTTTTATACGATGGAAAAGCTGTTGTATTTATATCGTATTTTATGCTTCTGGCGTTGACTTCTTAGGACCTAACTATTCCATCTGGTGGAACAACGCCCTAGAGTAAAGCCCAGGTTGCGCGGAACGTAGAAATGACCATAACTTTCACACTGGTAGCAATTATTCGTTTGATACAATGGAAAAACTGTTCTATTTATTTTGTATTTAATGCTTCGGGCGTTGACCTCTAAGGCCCTAACTATTCGATCAGGTGGAGCACCGCCCTAGAGTGAAGCCTAGGTTGCCCGGAACGTAGAAATGACCATAACTTTTACACTGGTAGCAATTATTCGTTTTATACAATGGAAAAACTGTTCTATTTATTTTGTATTTAATGCTTCGGGCGTTGACTTCTAAGGCCCTAACTGTTTGAACTGGTGGAGCAACGCCCTAGAGTGAAGCCTAGGTTGCCTGGAACGTAGAAATGACCATCCCTTTCGCACGGGTTGCAATTATTCCTGTTATAGGATGGAAAGACTGTTGTATTTTTATTGTATTTTATACTTCAGGCGTTGACGTCTGAGGCCGTAGCTATACGATGTGGTGGAAGAACGCCATACAGTGGAGCCTAGGTTTCCCGGAACGTACAAATGACTATAACTTTTATACTGGTAACAATTATTCGTTTTATGCGATGTAAGAGCTGTTATTTTTATATTGTATTTTATGCTTCTGGCGTTGACTTCTGAGGCCGTTGCTTTTCGATGTGGTGGAAGAACGCCATAGAGTGAAGCCTAGGTAGCCCGGAACGTAGAAATGTCCATACCTTTCACTGTTTGCAATTATTCATTTTATACGATGGAAAAACCGTTGCATCTTTATCGTATTTAATGCTTCGGGCGTTGACTTCTAAGGCCCTAACTATTCGATCAGGTGGAGCACCGCCCTAGAGTGAAGCCTAGGTCGCCCGGAACGTAGAAATGACCACTACTATCGCACTGGTTGCAAATTATTCCTGCTAAACGATGGAAAAACTGTTGTATTTTTATTGCATTTTATGCTTCTGGCGTTCACTTCTTAGGCCCTAACTATTCGATCTGGTGGAACAACGGCCTAGGGTGAAGCCTAGGTTGCCCGGAACGTAGAAATGGCCATAACTTTCACACTGGTTGCAATTATTCGTTTTATACGATGGAAAAACTGTTGCATCTTTATCGTATTTTATGCTTCTGGCGTTCACTTCTTAGGCCCTAACTATTCGATCTGGTGGAACAACGCCCTAGGGTGAAGCCTAGGTTGCCCGGAACGTAGAAGTGACCATAACTTTTACATTGGTTGCAATTATTCGTTTTATACAATGGAAAAACCGTTCTATCTATTTTGTATTTTATGCTTCGGGCGTTGACTTCTAAGGCCCTAACTATACAATCTGTTGGAGCAACGCCCTAGGGTGAAGCCTAGGTTGCTCGGAAAGTTGAAATGACCATAAGTTTCATACTGGTTGCAATTATTCGTTTTATACGATGGAAAAACTGTTGCATTCATATTGTATTATATGCTTCTGGCGTTGACTTCTAAGGCCCTAACTGTTTGATCTGGTGGAGCAACGCCCTAGAGTGAAGCCTAGGTTGCGTGGAACGTAGAAATGACCATCCCTTTCACACGGGTTGCAATTATTCCTGTTATAGGATAGAAATACTGTTGTATTTTTATTGTATTTTATACTTCAGGCGTTGACTTCCGAGGCCGTGGCTATCCGATGTGGTGGAAGAACGCCATACAGTGAAGCCTAGGTTGCCCGGAACGTAGAAATGACCATAACTTTCACACTGGTTGCAATTATTTGTTTTATACGATGGAAAAGCTGTTGTATTTATATCGTATTTTATGCTTCTGGCGTTGACTTCTGAGGCCGTTGCTTTTCGATGTGGTGGAAGAACGCCATAGAGTGAAGCCTAGGTAGCCCGGAACGTAGAAATGTCCATATCTTTCACTGTTTGCAATTATTCATTTTATACGATGGAAAAACTGTTGCATCTTTATCGTATTTAATGTTTCGGGCGTTGACTTCTAAGGCCCTAACTATTCGATCAGGTGGAGCAACGCCCTAGAGTGAAGCCTAGGTTGCTCGAAATGTAGAAATGACCATAACTTTCACACTGGTTGCTATCATTCGTTTTATATGATGGAAAAGCTGTTGTATTTATATCGTATTTTATGCTTCTGGCGTTGACTTCTTAGGCCCTAACTATTCGATCTGGTGGAACAACGGCCTAGGGTGAAGCCTAGGTTGCCCAGAACGTAGAAATGACCATAACTTTTACACTGGTAGCAATTATTCGTTTTATACAATGGAAAAGCTGTTCTATTTATTTTGTATTTAATGCTTCGGGCGTTGACTTCTAAGGCCCTAACTATTCGATCAGGTGGAGCACCGCCCTAGAGTGAAGCCTAGGTTGCCCGGAACGTATAAATGACCATAACTTTTACACTGGTTGCAATTATTCGTTTTATACAATGGAAAAACTGTTCTATTTATTTTGTATTTAATGCTTCGGGCGTTGACTTCTAAGGCCCTAACTGTTTGATCTGGTGGAGCAACGCCCTAGAGTGAAGCCTAGGTTGCCTGGAACGTAGAAATGACGATCCCTTTCACACGGGTTGCAATTATTCCTGTTATAGGATGGAAAGACTGTTGTATTTTTATTGTATTTTATACTTCAGGCGTTGACGTCTGAGGCCGTAGCTATACGATGTGGTGGAAGAACGCCATACAGTGAAGCCTAGGTTGCCCGGAACGTACAAATGACTATAACATTTACACTGGTAGCAATTATTCGTTTTATACGATGTAAGAGCTGTTATATTTATATTGTATTTTATGCTTCTGGCGTTGACGTCTGAGGCCGTTGCTTTTCGATGTGGTGGAAGAACGCCATAGAGTGAAGCCTAGGTAGCCCGGAACGTAGAAATGTCCATATCTTTCACTGTTTGCAATTATTCATTTTATACGATGGAAAAACTGTTGCATCTTTATCGTATTTAATGTTTCGGGCGTTGACTTCTAAGGCCCTAACTATTCGATCAGGTGGAGCACCGCCCTAGAGTGAAGCCTAGGTTGCCCGGAACGTAGAAATGACCACTACTATCACACTGGTTGCAAATTATTCCTGCTAAACGATGGAAAAACTGTTGTATTTTTATTGCATTTTATGCTTCTGGCGTTCACTTCTTAGGCCCTAACTATTCGATCTGGTGGAACAACGCCCTAGGGTGAAGCCTAGGTTGCCCGGAACGTAGAAGTGACCATAGCTTTTACACTGGTAGCAATTATTCGTTTTATAGAATGGAAAAACCGTTCTATTTATTTTGTATTTTATGCTACGGGCGTTGACTTCTAAGGCCCTAACTATACAATCTGTTGGAGCAACGACCTAGGTTGAAGCCTAGGTTGCTCGGAACGTTGAAATGACCATAAGTTTCATACTGGTTTCAATTATTCGTTTTATACGATGGAAAAACTGTTGTATTCATATTGTATTTTATGCTTCTGGCGTTGACTTCTAAGGCCCTAACTGTTTGATCTGGTGGAGCAACGCCCTAGAGTGAAGCCTAGGTTGCGTAGAACGTAGAAATGACCATCCCTTTCACACGGGTTGCAATTATTCCTGTTATAGGATGGAAAGACTGTTGTATCTTTATTGTATTTTATACTTCAGGCGTTGACTTCTGAGGCCGTAGCTATCCGATGTGGTGGAAGAACGCCATACAGTGAAGCCTAGGTTGCCCGGAACGTAGAAATGACCATAACTTTCACACTGGTTGCAATTATTTGTTTTATACGATGGAAAAGCTGTTGTATTTATATCGTATTTTATGCTTCTGGCGTTGACTTCTTAGGCCCTAACTATTCCATCTGGTGGAACAGCGTCCTAGAGTAAAGTCCAGGTTGCGCGGAACGTAGAAATGACCATAACTTTCACACTGGTAGCAATTATTCGTTTGATACAATGGAAAAACTGTTGTATTTATTTTGTATTTAATGCTTCGGGCGTTGACTTCTAAGGCCCTAACTATTCGATCAGGTGGAGCAACGCCCTAGAGTGAAGCCTAGGTTGCTCGAAATGTAGAAATGACCATAACTTTCACACTGGTTGCTATCATTCGTTTTATATGATGGAAAAACTGTTGTATTTATATTGTATTTTATGCTTCTGGCGTTCACTTCTTAGGCCCTAACTATTCGATCTGGTGGAACAACGGCCTAGGGTGAAGCCTAGGTTGCGCGGAACGTAGAAATGACCATAACTTTCACACTGGTAGCAATTATTCGTTTGATACAATGGAAAAACTGTTCTATTTATTTTGTATTTAATGTTTCGGGCGTTGACTTCTAAGGCCCCAACTGTTTGATCTGGTGGAGCAACGCCCTAGAGTGAAGCCTAGGTTGCCTGGAACGTAGAAATGACCATCACTTTCACACGGGTTGCATTTATTCCTGTTATAGGATGGAAAGACTGTTGTATTTTTATTGTATTTCATACTTCAGGCGTTGACTTCTGATGCCGCAGCTATTCGATGTGGTGGAAGAACGCCATACAGTGAAGCCTAGGTTGCCGGGAACGTAGAAATGACCATAACTTTCACACTGGTTGCAATTATTTGTTTTATAGGATGGAAAAGCTGTTATATTTATAATGTATTTTATGCTTCTGGCGTTGACTTCTGAGGCCGTTGCTATTCGATGTGGTGGAAGAACGCCATAGAGTGAAGCCTAGGTTGCCTGGAACGTAGAAATGACCATCACTTTCACACGGGTTGCAATTATTCCTGTTATAGGATGGAAAGACTGTTGTATTTTTATTGTATTTTATTGTTCTGGTGTTGACTTCTTAGGCCCTAACTATTCCATCTGGTGTAACAACGCCGTAGAGTGAAGCCTAGGTTGCCCGGAACGTAGAAATGACCACTACTTTCACACTGTTTGCAATTATTCATTTTATACAATGGAAAAACTGTTGTATTTATTTTGTATTTTATGCTTCGGGCGTTGACTTCTAAGGCCCTAACTATTCAATCTGTTGGAGCAAAGCCCTAGGGTGAAGCCTAGGTTGCTCGGAAAGTAGAAATGACCATAAGTTTCATCCTGCTTGCAATTATTCGTTTTATACGATGGAAAAGCTGTTGTATTTATATCGTATTTTATGCTTCTGGCGTTGACTTCTTAGGCCCTAACTATTCCATCTGGTGGAACAACGCCCTAGGGTGAAGCCTAGGCTGCCCGGAACGTAGAAATGACCAGTACTTTCACACTGGTTGCAGTTATTCGTTTTATACAATGGAACAACTGTTCTATTTACTTTGCATTTTATGCTTCGGGCGTTGACTTCTAAGGCCCTAACTATTCGATCTGGTGGAGCAACGCCCTAGAGTGAAGCCTAGGTTGCCCGGGAACTAGAAATGACCATAACTTTCACACTGGTAGCAATTATTCGTTTTTCACATGGAAAAACTGTTCTATTTTTTTGTATTTTATGCTTCGGGCGTTGACTTCTAAGGCCCTAGCTATTCGATCTGGTGGAGCAACGCCCTAGAGTGAAACCTAGGTTACCCGGAACGTAGAAATGACCAGAACGTTCACACTGTTTGCAGTTATTCCTGTTGTATGACGGAAAAACTGTTGCATCTTTATTGTATTTTATGCTTCTGGCGCCGACTTCTAAGGCCCTAACTATTCGATCTGGTGGAGCAACGCCCTAGAGTGAAGCCTAGGTTGCTCGGAACGTAGAAACGACCATTACCTTCACACTGTTTGCAATTATTCATTTTACACTATGGCAAAGCTGTTGTATTTATATTGTATTTTATGCTTCCGGCGTTAACTTCTAAGGCCGTAGCTATCAGATGTGGAGCAGCAACGCCCTAGAGTGACGCGTAGGTTGCCCGGAACGTAGAAATGACCATTACTTTCACAATGTTCGCAATCATTCATTTTATACGATGGCAAAACTGTTGTACTTATATTGTATTTTATGCATCGGGCGTTGACTTCTAAGGCCCTATCTATTCGATTTGGTGGAGCAACGACCTACAGTGAAGCCTAGGTTGCCCGGGAAGTAGAAATGACCATAACTTTCACACTGGTTGCTATTATTCGTTTTATACGATGGAAAAGGTGTTATATTTATATTGAATTTTATGCTTCTGGCATTGAATTCTAAGTCCCTAGCAATCCCATCTGGTGGGGCAACACACTAGAGTGAAGCCTAGGTTGCCCGGAACGTAGTTATGACCATATCTTTCACACTGGTTGCAATTATTCCTGTTATGCGATGGAACAAATGTTGTATTTATATTGTATTTTATGCTTCTGGCGTTGTCTTCTAAGGTCCTAACTATCCGATTTGGTGGAGCAACGCCCAAGAGCGATGCCTAGGATGCCCGGAACGTAGAAATGACCATTACCTTCACGCTTGCTGCAATTATTCCTGTTATACGATGAAAAAACTGTTGTATTTTTATTGCATTTTATGCTTCAGGCGTTGACTTCTACTGCCGTAGCTATTCGATGTGGCGCAGTAACGCCCTAGAGTGAAACCTGGGTTACCCGGATCGTAGAAATGACCATCACTTTCACACTGGATACAATTATTCCTGTTATACGATGGTAAAACTGTTGTATTTTTATTGTATTGTATGCTTCAGGCGATGACTTCTAAGGCCCTAGCTATTCGATCTGGTGTAGCAACGCACTAGGGTGAAGCTTAGGTTGCCCGGAACGTAGAAATGACCATAACTTTCACACTGGTTGCCATTATTCGTTTTATACGATGGAAAAGCTGTTGTATTTATAACGTATTTTATGCTTCTGGCGTTGACTTCTTAGGCCCCAACTATTCCATCTGGTGGAACAACGCCCTACGGTGAAGCCTATGTTGCCCGGAACGTAGAAATGATCATAACTTTCACACTGGAAACAATTATTAGTTTTATACGATGGAATAACTGTTATATTTATATTGTATTTTATGCTTCTGGCGTCGACTTCTTAGGCCCTAACTATTCGATCTGGTGGAACAACGCCCCAGAGTGAAGCCTAGGTTGCCCGGAACGTAGAAATGGCCATCACTTTCAGACTGGTTGCAATAATTCCTGTTATACGATGGAAGAACTCTTGTATATTTATTGTATTTTATGCTTGGGGCGTTGACTTCCATGGCCCTACCTATTCGATCTGGTGGAACAACGCCCTAGGGTGAAGCCAGGGTTGCCCGGAACGCAGAAATGACCAACTCTTTCACACTGGTAGCAATTATTCGTTTTATACATGGAAAATCTGTTGTATTTATTTTGCATTTTATGCTTCGGGCGTTGACTTCTTAGGCCCTAGCAATTCCATCTGGTGGAGCAACACCCTAGAGTGAAGCCTAGGTTGCTCGGAACGTAGAAATGTCCAGTACTTTCACACTGTTTGCAGTTATTCCTGTTGTATGACGGAAAAACTGTTGCATCTTTATTGTATTTTATGCTTCTGGCGCTGACTTCTAAGGCCCTAACTATTGGATCTGGTGGAGCAACGGCCTAGAGTGAAGCCTAGGTTGCTCGGAACGTAGAAACGACCATTACCTTCACACTGTTTGCAATTATTCATTTTATACTATGGCAAAGCTGTTGTATTTATATTGTATTTTATGCTTCCGGCGTTAACTTCTAAGGCCGTAGCTATCAGATGTGGAGCAGCGACGCCCTAGAGTGACGCGTAGGTTGCCCGGAACGTAGAAATGACCATTACTTTCACAATGTTCGCAATCATTCATTTTATACGATGGCAAAACTGTTGTACTTATATTGTATTTTATGCTTCGGGCGTTGACTTCTAAGGCCCTAACTATTCGATTTGGTGGAGCAACGACCTACAGTGAAGCCTAGGTCGCCCGGAACGTAGATACGTCCATAACCATCACACAGGTTGCAATTATTCGTTTTATACGATGGAAAGGCTTTTGTACTTATTTTGTAGTTTATGCTTCTGGCGTTGACTTCTACGGCCCTAACTCTTCGATCTGGTGGAGCAACGCCTCAGAGTTAAGTCTGGGATGCCCGAAATGTCGATATGATCATTACTTTCGCACTGGTTGCAATTAGTCATGCTATACGATGGAAAAACTGATGCATTTTTATTGTGTTTTGTGTTTCTGGCGTTGACTTCTAAGGCCGTAGCTACTAGATATGGTGGAGCACCGCCCTAGAGTGAAGCCTAGGTTGCCCGGAACGTAGAAATGACCACTACTATCACACTGGTTGCAAATTATTCCTGCTAAACGATGGAAAAACTGTTGTATTTTTATTGCATTTTATGCTTCTGGCGTTCACTTCTTAGGCCCTAACTATTCGATCTGGTGGAACAACGCCCTAGGGTGAAGCCTAGGTTGCCCGGAACGTAGAAGTGACCATAGCTTTTACACTGGTAGCAATTATTCGTTTTATAGAATGGAAAAACCGTTCTATTTATTTTGTATTTTATGCTACGGGCGTTGACTTCTAAGGCCCTAACTATACAATCTGTTGGAGCAACGACCTAGGTTGAAGCCTAGGTTGCTCGGAACGTTGAAATGACCATAAGTTTCACACTGGTAGCAATTATTCGTTTTTCACATGGAAAAACTGTTCTATTTTTTTGTATTTTATGCTTCGGGCGTTGACTTCTAAGGCCCTAGCTATTCGATCTGGTGGAGCAACGCCCTAGAGTGAAACCTAGGTTACCCGGAACGTAGAAATGACCAGAACGTTCACACTGTTTGCAGTTATTCCTGTTGTATGACGGAAAAACTGTTGCATCTTTATTGTATTTTATGCTTCTGGCGCCGACTTCTAAGGCCCTAACTATTCGATCTGGTGGAGCAACGCCCTAGAGTGAAGCCTAGGTTGCTCGGAACGTAGAAACGACCATTACCTTCACACTGTTTGCAATTATTCATTTTACACTATGGCAAAGCTGTTGTATTTATATTGTATTTTATGCTTCCGGCGTTAACTTCTAAGGCCGTAGCTATCAGATGTGGAGCAGCAACGCCCTAGAGTGACGCGTAGGTTGCCCGGAACGTAGAAATGACCATTACTTTCACAATGTTCGCAATCATTCATTTTATACGATGGCAAAACTGTTGTACTTATATTGTATTTTATGCATCGGGCGTTGACTTCTAAGGCCCTATCTATTCGATTTGGTGGAGCAACGACCTACAGTGAAGCCTAGGTTGCCCGGGAAGTAGAAATGACCATAACTTTCACACTGGTTGCTATTATTCGTTTTATACGATGGAAAAGGTGTTATATTTATATTGAATTTTATGCTTCTGGCATTGAATTCTAAGTCCCTAGCAATCCCATCTGGTGGGGCAACACACTAGAGTGAAGCCTAGGTTGCCCGGAACGTAGTTATGACCATATCTTTCACACTGGTTGCAATTATTCCTGTTATGCGATGGAACAAATGTTGTATTTATATTGTATTTTATGCTTCTGGCGTTGTCTTCTAAGGTCCTAACTATCCGATTTGGTGGAGCAACGCCCAAGAGCGATGCCTAGGATGCCCGGAACGTAGAAATGACCATTACCTTCACGCTTGCTGCAATTATTCCTGTTATACGATGAAAAAACTGTTGTATTTTTATTGCATTTTATGCTTCAGGCGTTGACTTCTACGGCCGTAGCTATTCGATGTGGCGCAGTAACGCCCTAGAGTGAAACCTGGGTTACCCGGATCGTAGAAATGACCATCACTTTCACACTTGATACAATTATTCCTGTTATACGATGGTAAAACTGTTGTATTTTTATTGTATTGTATGCTTCAGGCGATGACTTCTAAGGCCCTAGCTATTCGATCTGGTGTAGCAACGCACTAGGGTGAAGCTTAGGTTGCCCGGAACGTAGAAATGACCATAACTTTCACACTGGTTGCCATTATTCGTTTTATACGATGGAAAAGCTGTTGTATTTATAACGTATTTTATGCTTCTGGCGTTGACTTCTTAGGCCCCAACTATTCCATCTGGTGGAACAACGCCCTACGGTGAAGCCTATGTTGCCCGGAACGTAGAAATGATCATAACTTTCACACTGGAAACAATTATTAGTTTTATACGATGGAATAACTGTTATATTTATATTGTATTTTATGCTTCTGGCGTCGACTTCTTAGGCCCTAACTATTCGATCTGGTGGAACAACGCCCCAGAGTGAAGCCTAGGTTGCCCGGAACGTAGAAATGGCCATCACTTTCAGACTGGTTGCAATAATTCCTGTTATACGATGGAAGAACTCTTGTATATTTATTGTATTTTATGCTTGGGGCGTTGACTTCCATGGCCCTACCTATTCGATCTGGTGGAACAACGCCCTAGGGTGAAGCCAGGGTTGCCCGGAACGCAGAAATGACCAACTCTTTCACACTGGTAGCAATTATTCGTTTTATACATGGAAAATCTGTTGTATTTATTTTGCATTTTATGCTTCGGGCGTTGACTTCTTAGGCCCTAGCAATTCCATCTGGTGGAGCAACACCCTAGAGTGAAGCCTAGGTTGCTCGGAACGTAGAAATGTCCAGTACTTTCACACTGTTTGCAGTTATTCCTGTTGTATGACGGAAAAACTGTTGCATCTTTATTGTATTTTATGCTTCTGGCGCTGACTTCTAAGGCCCTAACTATTGGATCTGGTGGAGCAACGGCCTAGAGTGAAGCCTAGGTTGCTCGGAACGTAGAAACGACCATTACCTTCACACTGTTTGCAATTATTCATTTTATACTATGGCAAAGCTGTTGTATTTATATTGTATTTTATGCTTCCGGCGTTAACTTCTAAGGCCGTAGCTATCAGGTGTGGAGCAGCGACGCCCTAGAGTGACGCGTAGGTTGCCCGGAACGTAGAAATGACCATTACTTTCACAATGTTCGCAATCATTCATTTTATACGATGGCAAAACTGTTGTACTTATATTGTATTTTATGCTTCGGGCGTTGACTTCTAAGGCCCTAACTATTCGATTTGGTGGAGCAACGACCTACAGTGAAGCCTAGGTCGCCCGGAACGTAGATACGTCCATAACCATCACACAGGTTGCAATTATTCGTTTTATACGATGGAAAGGCTTTTGTACTTATTTTGTAGTTTATGCTTCTGGCGTTGACTTCTACGGCCCTAACTCTTCGATCTGGTGGAGCAACGCCTCAGAGTTAAGTCTGGGATGCCCGAAATGTCGATATGATCATTACTTTCGCACTGGTTGCAATTAGTCATGCTATACGATGGAAAAACTGATGCATTTTTATTGTGTTTTGTGTTTCTGGCGTTGACTTCTAAGGCCGTAGCTACTAGATATGGTGGAGCACCGCCCTAGAGTGAAGCCTAGGTTGCCCGGAACGTAGAAATGACCACTACTATCACACTGGTTGCAAATTATTCCTGCTAAACGATGGAAAAACTGTTGTATTTTTATTGCATTTTATGCTTCTGGCGTTCACTTCTTAGGCCCTAACTATTCGATCTGGTGGAACAACGCCCTAGGGTGAAGCCTAGGTTGCCCGGAACGTAGAAGTGACCATAGCTTTTACACTGGTAGCAATTATTCGTTTTATAGAATGGAAAAACCGTTCTATTTATTTTGTATTTTATGCTACGGGCGTTGACTTCTAAGGCCCTAACTATACAATCTGTTGGAGCAACGACCTAGGTTGAAGCCTAGGTTGCTCGGAACGTTGAAATGACCATAAGTTTCACACTGGTAGCAATTATTCGTTTTTCACATGGAAAAACTGTTCTATTTTTTTGTATTTTATGCTTCGGGCGTTGACTTCTAAGGCCCTAGCTATTCGATCTGGTGGAGCAACGCCCTAGAGTGAAACCTAGGTTACCCGGAACGTAGAAATGACCAGAACGTTCACACTGTTTGCAGTTATTCCTGTTGTATGACGGAAAAACTGTTGCATCTTTATTGTATTTTATGCTTCTGGCGCCGACTTCTAAGGCCCTAACTATTCGATCTGGTGGAGCAACGCCCTAGAGTGAAGCCTAGGTTGCTCGGAACGTAGAAACGACCATTACCTTCACACTGTTTGCAATTATTCATTTTACACTATGGCAAAGCTGTTGTATTTATATTGTATTTTATGCTTCCGGCGTTAACTTCTAAGGCCGTAGCTATCAGATGTGGAGCAGCAACGCCCTAGAGTGACGCGTAGGTTGCCCGGAACGTAGAAATGACCATTACTTTCACAATGTTCGCAATCATTCATTTTATACGATGGCAAAACTGTTGTACTTATATTGTATTTTATGCATCGGGCGTTGACTTCTAAGGCCCTATCTATTCGATTTGGTGGAGCAACGACCTACAGTGAAGCCTAGGTTGCCCGGGAAGTAGAAATGACCATAACTTTCACACTGGTTGCTATTATTCGTTTTATACGATGGAAAAGGTGTTATATTTATATTGAATTTTATGCTTCTGGCATTGAATTCTAAGTCCCTAGCAATCCCATCTGGTGGGGCAACACACTAGAGTGAAGCCTAGGTTGCCCGGAACGTAGTTATGACCATATCTTTCACACTGGTTGCAATTATTCCTGTTATGCGATGGAACAAATGTTGTATTTATATTGTATTTTATGCTTCTGGCGTTGTCTTCTAAGGTCCTAACTATCCGATTTGGTGGAGCAACGCCCAAGAGCGATGCCTAGGATGCCCGGAACGTAGAAATGACCATTACCTTCACGCTTGCTGCAATTATTCCTGTTATACGATGAAAAAACTGTTGTATTTTTATTGCATTTTATGCTTCAGGCGTTGACTTCTACGGCCGTAGCTATTCGATGTGGCGCAGTAACGCCCTAGAGTGAAACCTGGGTTACCCGGATCGTAGAAATGACCATCACTTTCACACTTGATACAATTATTCCTGTTATACGATGGTAAAACTGTTGTATTTTTATTGTATTGTATGCTTCAGGCGATGACTTCTAAGGCCCTAGCTATTCGATCTGGTGTAGCAACGCACTAGGGTGAAGCTTAGGTTGCCCGGAACGTAGAAATGACCATAACTTTCACACTGGTTGCCATTATTCGTTTTATACGATGGAAAAGCTGTTGTATTTATAACGTATTTTATGCTTCTGGCGTTGACTTCTTAGGCCCCAACTATTCCATCTGGTGGAACAACGCCCTACGGTGAAGCCTATGTTGCCCGGAACGTAGAAATGATCATAACTTTCACACTGGAAACAATTATTAGTTTTATACGATGGAATAACTGTTATATTTATATTGTATTTTATGCTTCTGGCGTCGACTTCTTAGGCCCTAACTATTCGATCTGGTGGAACAACGCCCCAGAGTGAAGCCTAGGTTGCCCGGAACGTAGAAATGGCCATCACTTTCAGACTGGTTGCAATAATTCCTGTTATACGATGGAAGAACTCTTGTATATTTATTGTATTTTATGCTTGGGGCGTTGACTTCCATGGCCCTACCTATTCGATCTGGTGGAACAACGCCCTAGGGTGAAGCCAGGGTTGCCCGGAACGCAGAAATGACCAACTCTTTCACACTGGTAGCAATTATTCGTTTTATACATGGAAAATCTGTTGTATTTATTTTGCATTTTATGCTTCGGGCGTTGACTTCTTAGGCCCTAGCAATTCCATCTGGTGGAGCAACACCCTAGAGTGAAGCCTAGGTTGCTCGGAACGTAGAAATGTCCAGTACTTTCACACTGTTTGCAGTTATTCCTGTTGTATGACGGAAAAACTGTTGCATCTTTATTGTATTTTATGCTTCTGGCGCTGACTTCTAAGGCCCTAACTATTGGATCTGGTGGAGCAACGGCCTAGAGTGAAGCCTAGGTTGCTCGGAACGTAGAAACGACCATTACCTTCACACTGTTTGCAATTATTCATTTTATACTATGGCAAAGCTGTTGTATTTATATTGTATTTTATGCTTCCGGCGTTAACTTCTAAGGCCGTAGCTATCAGATGTGGAGCAGCGACGCCCTAGAGTGACGCGTAGGTTGCCCGGAACGTAGAAATGACCATTACTTTCACAATGTTCGCAATCATTCATTTTATACGATGGCAAAACTGTTGTACTTATATTGTATTTTATGCTTCGGGCGTTGACTTCTAAGGCCCTAACTATTCGATTTGGTGGAGCAACGACCTACAGTGAAGCCTAGGTCGCCCGGAACGTAGATACGTCCATAACCATCACACAGGTTGCAATTATTCGTTTTATACGATGGAAAGGCTTTTGTACTTATTTTGTAGTTTATGCTTCTGGCGTTGACTTCTACGGCCCTAACTCTTCGATCTGGTGGAGCAACGCCTCAGAGTTAAGTCTGGGATGCCCGAAATGTCGATATGATCATTACTTTCGCACTGGTTGCAATTAGTCATGCTATACGATGGAAAAACTGATGCATTTTTATTGTGTTTTGTGTTTCTGGCGTTGACTTCTAAGGCCGTAGCTACTAGATATGGTGGAGCACCGCCCTAGAGTGAAGCCTAGGTTGCCCGGAACGTAGAAATGACCACTACTATCACACTGGTTGCAAATTATTCCTGCTAAACGATGGAAAAACTGTTGTATTTTTATTGCATTTTATGCTTCTGGCGTTCACTTCTTAGGCCCTAACTATTCGATCTGGTGGAACAACGCCCTAGGGTGAAGCCTAGGTTGCCCGGAACGTAGAAGTGACCATAGCTTTTACACTGGTAGCAATTATTCGTTTTATAGAATGGAAAAACCGTTCTATTTATTTTGTATTTTATGCTACGGGCGTTGACTTCTAAGGCCCTAACTATACAATCTGTTGGAGCAACGACCTAGGTTGAAGCCTAGGTTGCTCGGAACGTTGAAATGACCATAAGTTTCATACTGGTTTCAATTATTCGTTTTATACGATGGAAAAACTGTTGTATTCATATTGTATTTTATGCTTCTGGCGTTGACTTCTAAGGCCCTAACTGTTTGATCTGGTGGAGCAACGCCCTAGAGTGAAGCCTAGGTTGCGTAGAACGTAGAAATGACCATCCCTTTCACACGGGTTGCAATTATTCCTGTTATAGGATGGAAAGACTGTTGTATCTTTATTGTATTTTATACATCAGGCGTTGACATCTGAGGCCGTAACTATACGATGTGGTGGAAGAACGCCATACAGTGAAGTCTAGGTTGCCCGGAACGTACAAATGACTATAACTTTTACACTGGTAGCAATTATTCGTTTTATACCATGTAAAAGCTGTTATATTTATAATGTATTTTATGCTTCTGGCGTTGACTTCTGAGGCCGTTGCTACTCGATGTGGTGGAAGAACGCCATAGAGTGAAGCCTAGGTTGCCTGGAACGTAGAAATGACCATCACTTTCACACGGGTTGCAATTATTCCTGTTATAGGATGGAAAGACTGTTGTATTTTTATTGTATTTTATTGTTCTGGTGTTGACTTCTTAGGCCCTAATTATTCCATCTGGTGTAACAACGCCGTAGAGTGAAGCCTAGGTTGCCCGGAACGTAGAAATGGCCACTACTTTCACACTGTTTGCAATTATTCATTTTATACAATGGAAAAACTGTTGTATTTATTTTGTATTTTATGCTTCGGGCGTTGACTTCTAAGGCCCTAACTATTCAATCTGTTGGAGCAAAGCCCTAGGGTGAAGCCTAGGTTGCTCGGAAAGTAGAAATGACCATAAGTTTCATCCTGCTTGCAATTATTCGTTTTATACGATGGAAAAGCTGTTGTATTTATATCGTATTTTATGCTTCTGGCGTTGACTTCTTAGGCCCTAACTATTCCATCTGGTGGAGCAACGCCCTAGGGTGAAGCCTAGGCTGCCCGGAACGTAGAAATGACCAGTACTTTCACACTGGTTGCAGTTATTCGTTTTATACAATGGAACAACTGTTCTATTTACTTTGCATTTTATGCTTCGGGCGTTGACTTCTAAGGCCCTAACTATTCGATCTGATGGAGCAACGCCCTAGAGTGAAGCCTAGGTTGCCCGGGAACTAGAAATGACCATAACTTTCACACTGGTAGCAATTATTCGTTTTTCACATGGAAAAACTGTTCTATTTTTTTGTATTTTATGCTTCGGGCGTTGACTTCTAAGGCCCTAGCTATTCGATCTGGTGGAGCAACGCCCTAGAGTGAAACCTAGGTTACCCGGAACGTAGAAATGACCAGAACGTTCACACTGTTTGCAGTTATTCCTGTTGTATGACGGCAAAACTGTTGCATCTTTATTGTATTTTATGCTTCTGGCGCTGACTTCTAAGGCCCTAACTATTCGATCTGGTGGAGCAACGGCCTAGAGTGAAGCCTAGGTTGCTCGGAACGTAGAAACGACCATTACCTTCACACTGTTTGCAATTATTCATTTTATACTATGGCAAAGCTGTTGTATTTATATTGTATTTTATGCTTCCGGCGTTAACTTCTAAGGCCGTAGCTATCAGATGTGGAGCAGCAACGCCCTAGAGTGACGCGTAGGTTGCCCGGAACGTAGAAATGACCATTACTTTCACAATGTTCGCAATCATTCATTTTATACGATGGCAAAACTGTTGTACTTATATTGTATTTTATGCTTCGGGCGTTGACTTCTAAGGCCCTAACTATTCGATTTGGTGGAGCAACGACCTACAGTGAAGCCTAGGTCGCCCGGAACGTAGATATGTCCATAACCATCACACAGGTTGCAATTATTCGTTTTATACGATGGAAAGACTTTTGTACTTATTTTGTAGTTTATGCTTCTGGCGTTGACTTCTACGGCCCTAACTCTTCGATCTGGTGGAGCAACGCCTCAGAGTTAAGTCTGGGATGCCCGAAATGTCGATATGATCATTACTTTCGCACTGGTTGCAATTAGTCATGCTATACGATGGAAAAACTGATGCATTTTTATTGTGTTTTGTGTTTCTGGCGTTGACTTCTAAGGCCGTATCTACTAGATATGGTGGAGCAACGCCCTAGAGTGACGCCTAGGTTACCCGGAACGTAGAAAGGACCATTACTTTCACACTGTTTGCAATTATTCATTTTATACGATGGAAAAGCTGTTGTATATATATTGTATTTTATGCTCCTGGCGTTGACTTCTAAGGCCGTAGCTATTAGATGTGGTGGAGCAACGCCCTAGAGTGACGCCTAGGTTGACCGGAACGTAGAAATGACCATTACTTTCACAATGTCTGCAATTATTCATTTTATACGATGGAAAAACTGTTCTATTTATTTTGCATTTTATGCTTCGGGCGCTGACTTCTAAGGCCCTAACTATTCGATCTGGTGGAGCAACGTCCTAGAGTGAAGCCTAGGTTGGCCGGAACGTAGAAATGACCATAACTTTCACACTGGTAGCAATTAATCGTTTTATACATGGAAAAACTGTTCTATTTTTTTGTATTTTATGCATCGGGCGTTGACTTCTAAGGCCCAAGCTGTTCGATCTGGTGGAGCAACGCCCTAGAGTGAAACCTAGGTTACCCGGAACGTAGAAATGACCAGTACTTTCACACTGTTTGCAGTTATTCCTGTTGTATGACGGAAAAACTGTTGCATCTTTATTGTATTTTATGCTTCTGGCGTTGACTTCTAAGGCCCTAACTATTCGATCTGGTGGAGCAACGCCCTAGAGTGACGCCTAGGTTGACCGGAACGTAGAAATGACCATTACTTTCACAATGTCTGCAATTATTCATTTTATACGATGGAAAAACTGTTGTACTTATATTGTATTTTATCCTTCTGGCGTTGAATTCTAAGTCCCTAGCTATTCGATCTGGTGGAGCAACGCACTAGAGTGAAGCCTAGGTTACCCGGAACGTAGAAATGACCAGTACTTTCACACTGGTTGCAGTTATTCGTCTTATACAGTGGAAAAACTGTTCTATTTATTTTGCATTTTATGCTTCGGGCGCTGACTTCTAAGGCCCTAACTATTCGAACTGGTGGAGCAACGCCCTAGAGTGAAGCCTAGGTTGCCCGGGAAGTAGAAATGACCATAACAATCACACTGGTTGCAATTATTCCTGTTACACGAAGGAAATACTGTTGCACCTTTATTGTATTTTATGCTTCTGGCGTTGACTTCATAGGCCCTAACTATTCGATCTGGTGGAGCAACGTCCTAGAGTGAAGCCTAGGTTCACCGGAACGTAGAAATGACCATAACTTACACACTGGTTACCATTATTCGTTTTATACGATGGAAAAGCTGTTGTATTTATGTCGTATTTTATGCTTCTGGCGTTGACTTCTTAGGCCCTAACTATTCCATCTGGTGGAACAACGCCCTAGGGTGAAGCCTAGGCTGCCCGGAACGTAGAAATGACCAGTACTTTCACACTGGTTGCAGTTATTCGTTTTATACAATGGAACAACTGTTCTATTAATTTTGTATTTTATGCTTCGGGCGTTGACTTCTAAGGCCCTAACTGTTTGATCTGGTGGAGCATCGCCGTAGAGTGAAGCCTAGGTTGCCCGGAACGTTGAAATGACCATAACTTCCACACTGGTTGCAATTATTCGTTTTATACGATGGAAAAGCTGTTGTATTTATATCGTTTTTATGCTCCTGGCGTTGACTTCTTAGGCCCTAACTATTCCATCTGGTGGAACAACGCCCTAGGGTAAAGCCCAGATTTCGCGGAACGTAGAAATGACCATAACTTTCACACTGGTAGCAATTTTGCGTTTTATACGATGGAAAAACTGTTCTATTTATTTTATATTTTATGCTTCGGGCGTTGACTTCTAGGGCCCTAACTATTCGATCTGGTAGAGCAACGCCCTAGAGTGAAGCCTAGGTTGCCCGGTACGTAGAAATGACTATCACTATCAAAGTGGTTGCAATTATTTGTTTTATACGATGGAAAAGCTGTTGTATTTATATCGTATTTTATGCTTCTGGCGTCGACTTCTTAGGCCCTAACTATTCCATCTGGTGGAACAACGCCCTGGGGTGAAGCCTAGGTTGCCCGGAAAGTAGAAATGTCCATAACTTTCATACTGGTTGCAATTATTCGTTTTATACGATGGAAAAACTGTTGTATTTATATTGTATTTTATGCGTCTGGCGTTCACTTCTTAGGCCCTAACTATTCGATCTGGTGGTACAACGCCCTAGGGTGAAGCCTAGGTTGCCCGGAACGTAGAAATGACCATAGCTTTTACACTGGCAGCAATTATTCGTTTTATACAATGGAAAAACCGTTCTATTTATTTTGTATTTTATGCTTTGGGCGTTGACTTCTAAGGTCCTAACTGTTTCATCTGGTGGAGCATCGCCGTAGAGTGAAGCCTAGGTTGCCCGGAACGTAGAAATGACTATAACTTTCACACTGGTTGCTATTATTCGTTTTATACGGTGGAAAAACTGTTATATTTATATTGCATTTAAACTTCTGGCGTTGACTTCTAAGGCCCTAACTATTCGATGTGGTGGAAGAACACCATAGAGGGAAGCCTAGGTAGCCCGGATCGTAGAAATGTCCATATCTTTCACACTGTTTGCAATTTTTCGTTTTATACGATGGAAAAACTGTTTTATTTATTTTGTATTTTACGCTTCGGGCGTTGACTTCTAAGGCCCTAACTATTCGATCTGGTGGAGCAACGCCCTAGAGTGCAGCCTAGGTTGCCCGGAACGTACAAATAACCATAGCTTTCACACTGGTGGCTATCATTCGTTTTATATGATGGAAAAACTGTTGTATTTATATTGTATTTTATGCTTCTGGCGTTCACTCCTTAGGCCCTAACTATTCGATCTGGTGGAACAACGGCCTAGGGTGAAGCCTTGGTTGGCCGGAACGTAGAAATGTCCATAACTTTTACACTGGTTGCAATTATTCGTTTTGTACAATGGAAAAACTGTTCTATTTATTTTATATTTTATGCTTCGGGCGTTGACTCCTAAGGCCTTAACTATTCGATCTGGTGGAGCAACGCCCTAGAGTGAAGCCTAGGTTGCCCGGTACGTAGAAATGACCATCACTATCAAACTGGTTGCAATTATTTGTTTTATACGATGGAAAAGCTGTTGTATTTATATCGTATTTTATGCTTCTGGCGCTGACTTCTTAGGCCCTAGCTATTCCATCTGGTGGAACAACGCCCTAGCGTGAAGCCTAGGTTGCCCGGAAAGTAGAAATGACCATAGCTTTCACACTGGTAGCAATTTTTCGTTTTATACGATGGAAAAGCTGTTCTATTTATTTTATATTTTATGCTTCGGGCGTTGACTTCTAAGGCCCTAACTATTCGATCTGGTGGAGCAACGCCCTAGAGTGAAGCCTAGGATGCCCGGAACGTAGAAATGTCCATAACTTTTACACTGGTTGCAATTATTCGTTTTATACAATGGAATAACCGTTCTATTTATTTTGTATTTTATGCTTCGGGCGTTGACTTCTACGGCCCTAACTGTTTGATCTGGTGGAGCACCGCCGTAGAGTGAAGCCTAGGTTGCCCGGAACGTAGAAATGACCATAACTTTCACACTGGTTGCTATTATTCGTTGCATACGATGGAAAAACTGTTGTATTTATATTGTATTTTATGCTTCTGGCGTTCACTTCTTAGGGCCTAACTATTCGATCTGATGGAACAATGCCCTAGGGTGAAGCCTAGGTTGCCCGGAACGTAGAAATGACCATAACTTCCACACTGGTTGCAATTATTCGTTTTATACGATGGAAAAGCTGTTGTATTTATATCGTTTTTTATGCTCCTGGCGTTGACTTCTTAGGCCCTAACTATTCCATCTGGTGGAACAACGCCCTAGGGTAAAGCCCAGATTTCGCGGAACGTAGAAATGACCATATCTTTCACACTGGTAGCAATTTTGCGTTTTATACGATTGAAAAACTGTTCTATTTATTTTATATTTTATGCTTCGGGCGTTGACTTCTAGGGCCCTAACTATTCGATCTGGTGGAGCAACGCCCTAGGGTGAAGCCTAGGTTGCCCGGAACGTAGAAATGACCATAGCTTTTACACTGGCAGCAATTATTCGTTTTATACAATGGAAAAACCGTTCTATTTATTTTGTATTTTATGCTTTGGGCGTTGACTTCTAAGGCCCTAACTATTCGATCTGGTGGAGCAACGCCCTAGAGTGCAGCCTAGGTTGCCCGGAACGTACAAATAACCATAGCTTTCACACTGGTGGCTATCATTCGTTTTATATGATGGAAAAACTGTTGTATTTATATTGTATTTTATGCTTCTGGCGTTCACTCCTTAGGCCCTAACTATTCGATCTGGTGGAACAACGGCCTAGGGTGAAGCCTAGGTTGGCCGGAACGTAGAAATGTCCATAACTTTTACACTGGTTGCAATTATTCGTTTTGTACAATGGAAAAACTGTTCTATTTATTTTATATTTTATGCTTCGGGCGTTGACTCCTAAGGCCTTAACTATTCGATCTGGTGGTGCAACGCCCTGGAGTGAAGCCTAGGTTGCTCGGTACGTAGAAATGACCATCACTATCAAACTGGATGCAATTATTTGTTTTATACGATGGAAAAGCTGTTGTATTTATATCGTATTTTATGCTTCTGGCGCTGACTTCTTAGGCCCTAACTATTCCATCTGGTGAAACAACGCCCTAGCGTGAAGCCTAGGTTGCCCGGAAAGTAGAAATGACCATAGCTTTCACACTGGTAGCAATTTTTCGTTTTATACGATGGAAAAGCTGTTCTATTTATTTTATATTTTATGCTTCGGGCGTTGACTTCTAAGGCCCTAACTATTCGATCTGGTGGAGCAACGCCCCAGAGTGAAGCCTAGGATGCCCGGAACGTAGAAATGTCCATAACTTTTACACTGGTTGCAATTATTCGTTTTATACAATGGAATAACCGTTCTATTTATTTTGTATTTTATGCTTTGGGCGTTGACTTCTAAGGTCCTAACTGTTTCATCTGGTGGAGCATCGCCGTAGAGTGAAGCCTAGGTTGCCCGGAACGTAGAAATGACTATAACTTTCACACTGGTTGCTATTATTCGTTTTATACGGTGGAAAAACTGTTATATTTATATTGCATTTAAACTTCTGGCGTTGACTTCTGAGGCCGTTGCTATTCGATGTGGTGGAAGAACTCCATAGAGTGAAGCCTAGGTAGCCCGGATCGTAGAAATGTCCATATCCTTCACACTGTTTGCAATTTTTCGTTTTATACGATGGAAAAACTGTTGTATTTATATTGTATTTTATGCTTCTGGCGTTCACTTCTTAGGGCCTAACTATTCGATCTGATGGAACAATGCCCTAGGGTGAAGCCTAGGTTGCCCGGAACGTAGAAATGACCATAACTTCCACACTGGTTGCAATTATTCGTTTCATACGATGGAAAAGCTGTTGTATTTATATCGTTTTTTATGCTCCTGGCGTTGACTTCTTAGGCCCTAACTATTCCATCTGGTGGAACAACGCCCTAGGGTAAAGCCCAGATTTCGCGGAACGTAGAAATGACCATAACTTTCACACTGGTAGCAATTTTGCGTTTTATACGATGGAAAAACTGTTCTATTTATTTTATATTTTATGCTTCGGGCGTTGACTTCTAGGGCCCTAACTATTCGATCTGGTGGAGCAACGCCCTAGAGTGAAGCCTAGGTTGCCCGGTACGTAGAAATGACTATCACTATCAAAGTGGTTGCAATTATTTGTTTTATACGATGGAAAAGCTGTTGTATTTATATCGTATTTTATGCTTCTGGCGTCGACTTCTTAGGCCCTAACTATTCCATCTGGTGGAACAACGCCCTAGGGTGAAGCCTAGGTTGCCCGGAAAGTAGAAATGGCCATAACTTTCACACTGGTAGCAATTATTCGTTTTATACGATGGAAAAACTGTTCTATTAATTTTGTATTTTATGCTTCGGGCGTTGACTTCTAAGGCCCTAACTGTTTGGTCTGGTGGAGCATCGCCGTACAGTGAAGCCTAGGTTGCCCGGTACGTAGAAATGACCATCACTATCAAACTGGTTGCAATTATTTGTTTTATACGATGGAACAGCTGTTGTATTTATATCGTATTTTATGCTTCTGGCGTTGACTTCTTAGGCCCTAACTATTCGATCTGGTGGAGCAACGCCCTAGAGTGAAACCTAGGTTACCCGGAACGTAGAAATGACCAGTACTTTCATACTGTTTGCAGTTATTCCTGTTATACGATGGAAAAGCTTTTGCATCTTTATTGTATTTTATGCTTCTGGCGTTGACTTCTAAGACCCTAGCTATTCGATTTGGTGGAGCACCGCCCTAGAGTGAAGCCTAGGTTGCCCGGAACGTAGAAATGACCATAACTTCCACACTGGTAGCAATTATTCGTTTTATACAATGGAAGAACAGTACTATTTATTTTATATTTTATGCTTCGGGCGTTGACTACTAAGGCCCTAACTGTTTGATCTGGTGAAGCAACGCCGTAGAGTGAAGCCTAGGTTGCCCGGAACGTAGAAATGACCATCACTATCAAACTGGTTGCAATTATTCGTTTTATACAATGGAAAAACCGTTCTGTCTATTTTGTATTTTATGCTTCGGGCGTTGACTTCTAAGGCCCTAACTATACAATCTGTTGGAGCAACGCCCTAGGGTGAAGCCTAGGTTGCTCGGAAAGTTGAAATGACCATAAGTTTCATACTGGTTGCAATTATTCGTTTTATACGATGGAAAAACTGTTGTATTCATATTGTATTATATGCTTCTGGCGTTGACTTCTAAGGCCCTAACTGTTTGATCTGGTGGAGCAACGCCCTAGAGTGAAGCCTAGGTTGCGTGGAACGTAGAAATGACCATAAGTTTCATACTGGTTGCAATTATTCGTTTTATACGATGGAAAAACTGTTGTATTTATATTGTATTTTATGCTTCTGGCGTTCACTTCTTAGGCCCTAACTATTCGATCTGGTGGTACAACGCCCTAGGGTGAAGCCTAGGTTGCCTGGAACGTAGAAATGACCATAACTTTTACACTGGCAGCAATTATTCGTTTTATACAATGGAAAAACCGTTCTATTTCTTTTGTATTTTATGCTTCGGGCGTTGACTTCTAATGCCCTATCTGTTTGATCTGGTGGAGCATCGCCGTAGAGTGAAGCCTAGGTTGCCCGCAACGTAGAAATGACCATAACTTTCACACTGGTTGCAATTGTTTGTTTTATACGATGGAAAAGCTGTTGTATTTATATCGTATTTTATGCTTCTGGCGTTGACTTCTGAGGCCGTTGCTATTCGATGTGGTGGAAGACCGCCATAGAGTGAAGCCTAGGTAGCCCGGATCGTAGAAATGTTCATATCTTTCACACTGGTAGCAATTATTCGTTTTATACGATGGAATAACTGTTGCATCTTTATCGTATTTTGTGCTTCTGGCGTTGACTTCTTAGGCCGTAACTATTCGATCTGGTGGAGCACCGCCCTGGAGTGAAACCTAGGTTGCCCGGAACGTAGAAATGACCACTACTATCACACTGGTTGCAAATTAATCCTGCTATACGATGGAAAAGCTGTTGTATTTTTATTGCATTTTATGCTTCGGGCGTTGTCTTCTAAGGCCCTAACCATTCGATCTGGTGGAGCAACGCCCTAGAGTGAAGCCTAGGTTGCCCGGTACGTAGAAATGACCATCACTATCAAACTGGTTGCAATTATTTGTTTTATACGATGGAAAAGCTGTTGTATTTATATCGTCTTTTATGCTTCTGGCGTTGACTTCTTAGGTCCTAACTATTCCATCAGGTGGAACAACGCCCTAGGGTGAAGCCTAGGTTGCCCGGAAAGTAAAAATGACCATAACTTTCATACTGGTAGCAATTACTCGTTTTATACGATGGAAAAACTGTTCTATTTATTTTGTATTTTATGCTTCGGGCGTTGTCTTCTAAGGCCCTAACCATTCGATCTGGTGGAGCAACGCCCTAGAGTGAAGCCTAGGTTGCCCGGAACGTAGAAATGACCATAACTTTTACACTGGTAGCAATTATTCGTTTTATACAATGGAAAAACTGTTCTATTTATTTTGTATTTAATGCTTCGGGCGTTGACTTCTAAGGCCCTAACTGTTTGAACTGGTGGAGCAACGCCCTAGAGTGAAGCCTAGGTTGCCTGGAACGTAGAAATGACCATCCCTTTCGCACGGGTTGCAATTATTCCTGTTATAGGATGGAAAGACTGTTGTATTTTTATTGTATTTTATACTTCAGGCGTTGACGTCTGAGGCCGTAGCTATACGATGTGGTGGAAGAACGCCATACAGTGGAGCCTAGGTTTCCCGGAACGTACAAATGACTATAACTTTTATACTGGTAGCAATTATTCGTTTTATGCGATGTAAGAGCTGTTATATTTATATTGTATTTTATGCTTCTGGCGTTGACTTCTGAGGCCGTTGCTTTTCGATGTGGTGGAAGAACGCCATAGAGTGAAGCCTAGGTAGCCCGGAACGTAGAAATGTCCATATCTTTCACTGTTTGCAATTATTCATTTTATACGATGGAAAAACCGTTGCATCTTTATCGTATTTAATGCTTCGGGCGTTGACTTCTAAGGCCCTAACTATTCGATCAGGTGGAGCACCGCCCTAGAGTGAAGCCTAGGTCGCCCGGAACGTAGAAATGACCACTACTATCGCACTGGTTGCAAATTATTCCTGCTAAACGATGGAAAAACTGTTGTATTTTTATTGCATTTTATGCTTCTGGCGTTCACTTCTTAGGCCCTAACTATTCGATCTGGTGGAACAACGGCCTAGGGTGAAGCCTAGGTTGCCCGGAACGTAGAAATGGCCATAACTTTCACACTGGTTGCAATTATTCGTTTTATACGATGGAAAAACTGTTGCATCTTTATCGTATTTTATGCTTCTGGCGTTCACTTCTTAGGCCCTAACTATTCGATCTGGTGGAACAACGCCCTAGGGTGAAGCCTAGGTTGCCCGGAACGTAGAAGTGACCATAACTTTTACATTGGTTGCAATTATTCGTTTTATACAATGGAAAAACCGTTCTGTCTATTTTGTATTTTATGCTTCGGGCGTTGACTTCTAAGGCCCTAACTATACAATCTGTTGGAGCAACGCCCTAGGGTGAAGCCTAGGTTGCTCGGAAAGTTGAAATGACCATAAGTTTCATACTGGTTGCAATTATTCGTTTTATACGATGGAAAAACTGTTGTATTCATATTGTATTATATGCTTCTGGCGTTGACTTCTAAGGCCCTAACTGTTTGATCTGGTGGAGCAACGCCCTAGAGTGAAGCCTAGGTTGCGTGGAACGTAGAAATGACCATCCCTTTCACACGGGTTGCAATTATTCCTGTTATAGGATGGAAAGACTGTTGTATTTTTATTGTATTTTATACTTCAGGCGTTGACTTCCGAGGCCGTGGCTATCCGATGTGGTGGAAGAACGCCATACAGTGAAGCCTAGGTTGCCCGGAACGTAGAAATGACCATAACTTTCACACTGGTTGCAGTTATTCGTTTTATACAATGGAACAACTGTTCTATTTACTTTGCATTTTATGCTTCGGGCGTTGACTTCTAAGGACCTAACTGTTTGATCTGGTGGAGCAACGCCCTAGAGTGAAGACTAGGTTGCCTGGAACGTAGAAATGATCATCCCTTTCACACGGGTTGCAATTATTCTTGTTATACGATGGGAAGACTGTTGTATTTTTATTGTATTTTATACTTCAGGCGTTGACTTCTGAGGCCGTAGCTATTCGATGTGGTGGAAGAACGCCATACAGTGAAGCCTAGGTTGCCCGGAACGTAGAAATGACCATAACTTTCACACTGGTTGCAATTATTTGTTTTATACGATGGAAAAGCTGTTGTATTTATATCGTATTTTATGCTTCTGGCGTTGACTTCTTAGGACCTAACTATTCCATCTGGTGGAACAACGCCCTAGAGTAAAGCCCAGGTTGCGCGGAACGTAGAAATGACCATAACTTTCACACTGGTAGCAATTATTCGTTTGATACAATGGAAAAACTGTTCTATTTATTTTGTATTTAATGCTTCGGGCGTTGACCTCTAAGGCCCTAACTATTCGATCAGGTGGAGCACCGCCCTAGAGTGAAGCCTAGGTTGCCCGGAACGTAGAAATGACCATAACTTTTACACTGGTAGCAATTATTCGTTTTATACAATGGAAAAACTGTTCTATTTATTTTGTATTTAATGCTTCGGGCGTTGACTTCTAAGGCCCTAACTGTTTGAACTGGTGGAGCAACGCCCTAGAGTGAAGCCTAGGTTGCCTGGAACGTAGAAATGACCATCCCTTTCGCACGGGTTGCAATTATTCCTGTTATAGGATGGAAAGACTGTTGTATTTTTATTGTATTTTATACTTCAGGCGTTGACGTCTGAGGCCGTAGCTATACGATGTGGTGGAAGAACGCCATACAGTGGAGCCTAGGTTTCCCGGAACGTACAAATGACTATAACTTTTATACTGGTAACAATTATTCGTTTTATGCGATGTAAGAGCTGTTATTTTTATATTGTATTTTATGCTTCTGGCGTTGACTTCTGAGGCCGTTGCTTTTCGATGTGGTGGAAGAACGCCATAGAGTGAAGCCTAGGTAGCCTGGAACGTAGAAATGTCCATATCTTTCACTGTTTGCAATTATTCATTTTATACGATGGAAAAACCGTTGCATCTTTATCGTATTTAATGCTTCGGGCGTTGACTTCTGAGGCCCTAACTATTCGATCAGGTGGAGCACCGCCCTAGAGTGAAGCCTAGGTTGCCCGCAACGTAGAAATGACCATAACTTTTACACTGGTTGCAATTATTCGTTTTATACAATTGAAAAACTGTTCTATTTATTTTGTATTTAATGCTTCGGGCGTTGACTTCTAAGGCCCTAACTGTTTGATCTGGTGGAGCAACGCCCTAGAGTGAAGCCTAGGTTGCCTGGAACGTAGAAATGACCATCCCTTTCACACGGGTTGCAATTATTCCTGTTATAGGATGGAAAGACTGTTGTATCTTTATTGTATTTTATACATCAGGCGTTGACATCTGAGGCCGTAACTATACGATGTGGTGGAAGAACGCCATACAGTGAAGTCTAGGTTGCCTGGAACGTACAAATGACTATAACTTTTACACTGGTAGCAATTATTCGTTTTATACCATGTAAAAGCTGTTATATTTATAATGTATTTTATGCTTCTGGCGTTGACTTCTGAGGCCGTTGCTATTCGATGTGGTGGAAGAACGCCATAGAGTGAAGCCTAGGTTGCCTGGAACGTAGAAATGACCATCACTTTCACACGGGTTGCAATTATTCCTGTTATAGGATGGAAAGACTGTTGTATTTTTATTGTATTTTATTGTTCTGGTGTTGACTTCTTAGGCCCTAACTATTCCATCTGGTGTAACAACGCCGTAGAGTGAAGCCTAGGTTGCCCGGAACGTAGAAATGACCACTACTTTCACACTGTTTGCAATTATTCATTTTATACAATGGAAAAACTGTTGTATTTATTTTGTATTTTATGCTTCGGGCGTTGACTTCTAAGGCCCTAACTATTCAATCTGTTGGAGCAAAGCCCTAGGGTGAAGCCTAGGTTGCTCGGAAAGTAGAAATGACCATAAGTTTCATCCTGCTTGCAATTATTCGTTTTATACGATGGAAAAGCTGTTGTATTTATATCGTATTTTATGCTTCTGGCGTTGACTTCTTAGGCCCTAACTATTCCATCTGGTGGAACAACGCCCTAGGGTGAAGCCTAGGCTGCCCGGAACGTAGAAATGACCAGTACTTTCACACTGGTTGCAGTTATTCGTTTTATACAATGGAACAACTGTTCTATTTACTTTGCATTTTATGCTTCGGGCGTTGACTTCTAAGGACCTAACTGTTTGATCTGGTGGAGCAACGCCCTAGAGTGAAGACTAGGTTGCCTGGAACGTAGAAATGATCATCCCTTTCACACGGGTTGCAATTATTCTTGTTATACGATGGGAAGACTGTTGTATTTTTATTGTATTTTATACTTCAGGCGTTGACTTCTGAGGCCGTAGCTATTCGATGTGGTGGAAGAACGCCATACAGTGAAGCCTAGGTTGCCCGGAACGTAGAAATGACCATAACTTTCACACTGGTTGCAATTATTTGTTTTATACGATGGAAAAGCTGTTGTATTTATATCGTATTTTATGCTTCTGGCGTTGACTTCTTAGGACCTAACTATTCCATCTGGTGGAACAACGCCCTAGAGTAAAGCCCAGGTTGCGCGGAACGTAGAAATGACCATAACTTTCACACTGGTAGCAATTATTCGTTTGATACAATGGAAAAACTGTTCTATTTATTTTGTATTTAATGCTTCGGGCGTTGACCTCTAAGGCCCTAACTATTCGATCAGGTGGAGCACCGCCCTAGAGTGAAGCCTAGGTTGCCCGGAACGTAGAAATGACCATAACTTTTACACTGGTAGCAATTATTCGTTTTATACAATGGAAAAACTGTTCTATTTATTTTGTATTTAATGCTTCGGGCGTTGACTTCTAAGGCCCTAACTGTTTGAACTGGTGGAGCAACGCCCTAGAGTGAAGCCTAGGTTGCCTGGAACGTAGAAATGACCATCCCTTTCGCACGGGTTGCAATTATTCCTGTTATAGGATGGAAAGACTGTTGTATTTTTATTGTATTTTATACTTCAGGCGTTGACGTCTGAGGCCGTAGCTATACGATGTGGTGGAAGAACGCCATACAGTGGAGCCTAGGTTTCCCGGAACGTACAAATGACTATAACTTTTATACTGGTAACAATTATTCGTTTTATGCGATGTAAGAGCTGTTATTTTTATATTGTATTTTATGCTTCTGGCGTTGACTTCTGAGGCCGTTGCTTTTCGATGTGGTGGAAGAACGCCATAGAGTGAAGCCTAGGTAGCCCGGAACGTAGAAATGTCCATATCTTTCACTGTTTGCAATTATTCATTTTATACGATGGAAAAACCGTTGCATCTTTATCGTATTTAATGCTTCGGGCGTTGACTTCTAAGGCCCTAACTATTCGATCAGGTGGAGCACCGCCCTAGAGTGAAGCCTAGGTCGCCCGGAACGTAGAAATGACCACTACTATCGCACTGGTTGCAAATTATTCCTGCTAAACGATGGAAAAACTGTTGTATTTTTATTGCATTTTATGCTTCTGGCGTTCACTTCTTAGGCCCTAACTATTCGATCTGGTGGAACAACGGCCTAGGGTGAAGCCTAGGTTGCCCGGAACGTAGAAATGGCCATAACTTTCACACTGGTTGCAATTATTCGTTTTATACGATGGAAAAACTGTTGCATCTTTATCGTATTTTATGCTTCTGGCGTTCACTTCTTAGGCCCTAACTATTCGATCTGGTGGAACAACGCCCTAGGGTGAAGCCTAGGTTGCCCGGAACGTAGAAGTGACCATAACTTTTACATTGGTTGCAATTATTCGTTTTATACAATGGAAAAACCGTTCTATCTATTTTGTATTTTATGCTTCGGGCGTTGACTTCTAAGGCCCTAACTATACAATCTGTTGGAGCAACGCCCTAGGGTGAAGCCTAGGTTGCTCGGAAAGTTGAAATGACCATAAGTTTCATACTGGTTGCAATTATTCGTTTTATACGATGGAAAAACTGTTGTATTCATATTGTATTATATGCTTCTGGCGTTGACTTCTAAGGCCCTAACTGTTTGATCTGGTGGAGCAACGCCCTAGAGTGAAGCCTAGGTTGCGTGGAACGTAGAAATGACCATCCCTTTCACACGGGTTGCAATTATTCCTGTTATAGGATGGAAATACTGTTGTATTTTTATTGTATTTTATACTTCAGGCGTTGACTTCCGAGGCCGTGGCTATCCGATGTGGTGGAAGAACGCCATACAGTGAAGCCTAGGTTGCCCGGAACGTAGAAATGACCATAACTTTCACACTGGTTGCAATTATTTGTTTTATACGATGGAAAAGCTGTTGTATTTATATCGTATTTTATGCTTCTGGCGTTGACTTCTGAGGCCGTTGCTTTTCGATGTGGTGGAAGAACGCCATAGAGTGAAGCCTAGGTAGCCCGGAACGTAGAAATGTCCATATCTTTCACTGTTTGCAATTATTCATTTTATACGATGGAAAAACTGTTGCATCTTTATCGTATTTAATGTTTCGGGCGTTGACTTCTAAGGCCCTAACTATTCGATCAGGTGGAGCAACGCCCTAGAGTGAAGCCTAGGTTGCTCGAAATGTAGAAATGACCATAACTTTCACACTGGTTGCTATCATTCGTTTTATATGATGGAAAAGCTGTTGTATTTATATCGTATTTTATGCTTCTGGCGTTGACTTCTTAGGCCCTAACTATTCGATCTGGTGGAACAACGGCCTAGGGTGAAGCCTAGGTTGCCCAGAACGTAGAAATGACCATAACTTTTACACTGGTAGCAATTATTCGTTTTATACAATGGAAAAGCTGTTCTATTTATTTTGTATTTAATGCTTCGGGCGTTGACTTCTAAGGCCCTAACTATTCGATCAGGTGGAGCACCGCCCTAGAGTGAAGCCTAGGTTGCCCGGAACGTATAAATGACCATAACTTTTACACTGGTTGCAATTATTCGTTTTATACAATGGAAAAACTGTTCTATTTATTTTGTATTTAATGCCTCGGGCGTTGACTTCTAAGGCCCTAACTGTTTGATCTGGTGGAGCAACGCCCTAGAGTGAAGCCTAGGTTGCCTGGAACGTAGAAATGACCATCCCTTTCGCACGGGTTGCAATTATTCCTGTTATAGGATGGAAAGACTGTTGTATTTTTATTGTATTTTATACTTCAGGCGTTGACGTCTGAGGCCGTAGCTATACGATGTGGTGGAAGAACGCCATACAGTGGAGCCTAGGTTTCCCGGAACGTACAAATGACTATAACTTTTATACTGGTAACAATTATTCGTTTTATGCGATGTAAGAGCTGTTATTTTTATATTGTATTTTATGCTTCTGGCGTTGACTTCTGAGGCCGTTGCTTTTCGATGTGGTGGAAGAACGCCATAGAGTGAAGCCTAGGTAGCCCGGAACGTAGAAATGTCCATATCTTTCACTGTTTGCAATTATTCATTTTATACGATGGAAAAACCGTTGCATCTTTATCGTATTTAATGCTTCGGGCGTTGACTTCTAAGGCCCTAACTATTCGATCAGGTGGAGCACCGCCCTAGAGTGAAGCCTAGGTCGCCCGGAACGTAGAAATGACCACTACTATCGCACTGGTTGCAAATTATTCCTGCTAAACGATGGAAAAACTGTTGTATTTTTATTGCATTTTATGCTTCTGGCGTTCACTTCTTAGGCCCTAACTATTCGATCTGGTGGAACAACGGCCTAGGGTGAAGCCTAGGTTGCCCGGAACGTAGAAATGGCCATAACTTTCACACTGGTTGCAATTATTCGTTTTATACGATGGAAAAACTGTTGCATCTTTATCGTATTTTATGCTTCTGGCGTTCACTTCTTAGGCCCTAACTATTCGATCTGGTGGAACAACGCCCTAGGGTGAAGCCTAGGTTGCCCGGAACGTAGAAGTGACCATAACTTTTACATTGGTTGCAATTATTCGTTTTATACAATGGAAAAACCGTTCTATCTATTTTGTATTTTATGCTTCGGGCGTTGACTTCTAAGGCCCTAACTATACAATCTGTTGGAGCAACGCCCTAGGGTGAAGCCTAGGTTGCTCGGAAAGTTGAAATGACCATAAGTTTCATACTGGTTGCAATTATTCGTTTTATACGATGGAAAAACTGTTGTATTCATATTGTATTATATGCTTCTGGCGTTGACTTCTAAGGCCCTAACTGTTTGATCTGGTGGAGCAACGCCCTAGAGTGAAGCCTAGGTTGCGTGGAACGTAGAAATGACCATCCCTTTCACACGGGTTGCAATTATTCCTGTTATAGGATGGAAATACTGTTGTATTTTTATTGTATTTTATACTTCAGGCGTTGACTTCCGAGGCCGTGGCTATCCGATGTGGTGGAAGAACGCCATACAGTGAAGCCTAGGTTGCCCGGAACGTAGAAATGACCATAACTTTCACACTGGTTGCAATTATTTGTTTTATACGATGGAAAAGCTGTTGTATTTATATCGTATTTTATGCTTCTGGCGTTGACTTCTGAGGCCGTTGCTTTTCGATGTGGTGGAAGAACGCCATAGAGTGAAGCCTAGGTAGCCCGGAACGTAGAAATGTCCATATCTTTCACTGTTTGCAATTATTCATTTTATACGATGGAAAAACTGTTGCATCTTTATCGTATTTAATGTTTCGGGCGTTGACTTCTAAGGCCCTAACTATTCGATCAGGTGGAGCAACGCCCTAGAGTGAAGCCTAGGTTGCTCGAAATGTAGAAATGACCATAACTTTCACACTGGTTGCTATCATTCGTTTTATATGATGGAAAAGCTGTTGTATTTATATCGTATTTTATGCTTCTGGCGTTGACTTCTTAGGCCCTAACTATTCGATCTGGTGGAACAACGGCCTAGGGTGAAGCCTAGGTTGCCCAGAACGTAGAAATGACCATAACTTTTACACTGGTAGCAATTATTCGTTTTATACAATGGAAAAGCTGTTCTATTTATTTTGTATTTAATGCTTCGGGCGTTGACTTCTAAGGCCCTAACTATTCGATCAGGTGGAGCACCGCCCTAGAGTGAAGCCTAGGTTGCCCGGAACGTATAAATGACCATAACTTTTACACTGGTTGCAATTATTCGTTTTATACAATGGAAAAACTGTTCTATTTATTTTGTATTTAATGCCTCGGGCGTTGACTTCTAAGGCCCTAACTGTTTGATCTGGTGGAGCAACGCCCTAGAGTGAAGCCTAGGTTGCCTGGAACGTAGAAATGACGATCCCTTTCACACGGGTTGCAATTATTCCTGTTATAGGATGGAAAGACTGTTGTATTTTTATTGTATTTTATACTTCAGGCGTTGACGTCTGAGGCCGTAGCTATACGATGTGGTGGAAGAACGCCATACAGTGAAGCCTAGGTTGCCCGGAACGTACAAATGACTATAACTTTTACACTGGTAGCAATTATTCGTTTTATACGATGTAAGAGCTGTTATATTTATATTGTATTTTATGCTTCTGGCGTTGACGTCTGAGGCCGTTGCTTTTCGATGTGGTGGAAGAACGCCATAGAGTGAAGCCTAGGTAGCCCGGAACGTAGAAATGTCCATATCTTTCACTGTTTGCAATTATTCATTTTATACGATGGAAAAACTGTTGCATCTTTATCGTATTTAATGTTTCGGGCGTTGACTTCTAAGGCCCTAACTATTCGATCAGGTGGAGCACCGCCCTAGAGTGAAGCCTAGGTTGCCCGGAACGTAGAAATGACCACTACTATCACACTGGTTGCAAATTATTCCTGCTAAACGATGGAAAAACTGTTGTATTTTTATTGCATTTTATGCTTCTGGCGTTCACTTCTTAGGCCCTAACTATTCGATCTGGTGGAACAACGCCCTAGGGTGAAGCCTAGGTTGCCCGGAACGTAGAAGTGACCATAGCTTTTACACTGGTAGCAATTATTCGTTTTATAGAATGGAAAAACCGTTCTATTTATTTTGTATTTTATGCTACGGGCGTTGACTTCTAAGGCCCTAACTATACAATCTGTTGGAGCAACGACCTAGGTTGAAGCCTAGGTTGCTCGGAACGTTGAAATGACCATAAGTTTCATACTGGTTTCAATTATTCGTTTTATACGATGGAAAAACTGTTGTATTCATATTGTATTTTATGCTTCTGGCGTTGACTTCTAAGGCCCTAACTGTTTGATCTGGTGGAGCAACGCCCTAGAGTGAAGCCTAGGTTGCGTAGAACGTAGAAATGACCATCCCTTTCACACGGGTTGCAATTATTCCTGTTATAGGATGGAAAGACTGTTGTATTTTTATTGTATTTCATACTTCAGGCGTTGACTTCTGATGCCGCAGCTATTCGATGTGGTGGAAGAACGCCATACAGTGAAGCCTAGGTTGCCGGGAACGTAGAAATGACCATAACTTTCACACTGGAAACAATTATTAGTTTTATACGATGGAATAACTGTTATATTTATATTGTATTTTATGCTTCTGGCGTCGACTTCTTAGGCCCTAACTATTCGATCTGGTGGAACAACGCCCCAGAGTGAAGCCTAGGTTGCCCGGAACGTAGAAATGGCCATCACTTTCAGACTGGTTGCAATAATTCCTGTTATACGATGGAAGTACTCTTGTATATTTATTGTATTTTATGCTTGGGGCGTTGACTTCCATGGCCCTACCTATTCGATCTGGTGGAACAACGCCCTAGGGTGAAGCCAGGGTTGCCCGGAACGCAGAAATGACCAACTCTTTCACACTGGTAGCAATTATTCGTTTTATACATGGAAAATCTGTTGTATTTATTTTGCATTTTATGCTTCGGGCGTTGACTTCTTAGGCCCTAGCAATTCCATCTGGTGGAGCAACACCCTAGAGTGAAGCCTAGGTTGCTCGGAACGTAGAAATGTCCAGTACTTTCACACTGTTTGCAGTTATTCCTGTTGTATGACGGAAAAACTGTTGCATCTTTATTGTATTTTATGCATCTGGCGCTGACTTCTAAGGCCCTAACTATTCGATCTGGTGGAGCAACGGCCTAGAGTGAAGCCTAGGTTGCTCGGAACGTAGAAACGACCATTACCTTCACACTGTTTGCAATTATTCATTTTATACTATGGCAAAGCTGTTGTATTTATATTGTATTTTATGCTTCCGGCGTTAACTTCTAAGGCCGTAGCTATCAGATGTGGAGCAGCGACGCCCTAGAGTGACGCGTAGGTTGCCCGGAACGTAGAAATGACCATTACTTTCACAATGTTCGCAATCATTCATTTTATACGATGGCAAAACTGTTGTACTTATATTGTATTTTATGCTTCGGGCGTTGACTTCTAAGGCCCTAACTATTCGATTTGGTGGAGCAACGACCTACAGTGAAGCCTAGGTCGCCCGGAACGTAGATACGTCCATAACCATCACACAGGTTGCAATTATTCGTTTTATACGATGGAAAGGCTTTTGTACTTATTTTGTAGTTTATGCTTCTGGCGTTGACTTCTACGGCCCTAACTCTTCGATCTGGTGGAGCAACGCCTCAGAGTTAAGTCTGGGATGCCCGAAATGTCGATATGATCATTACTTTCGCACTGGTTGCAATTAGTCATGCTATACGATGGAAAAACTGATGCATTTTTATTGTGTTTTGTGTTTCTGGCGTTGACTTCTAAGGCCGTAGCTACTAGATATGGTGGAGCACCGCCCTAGAGTGAAGCCTAGGTTGCCCGGAACGTAGAAATGACCACTACTATCACACTGGTTGCAAATTATTCCTGCTAAACGATGGAAAAACTGTTGTATTTTTATTGCATTTTATGCTTCTGGCGTTCACTTCTTAGGCCCTAACTATTCGATCTGGTGGAACAACGCCCTAGGGTGAAGCCTAGGTTGCCCGGAACGTAGAAGTGACCATAGCTTTTACACTGGTAGCAATTATTCGTTTTATAGAATGGAAAAACCGTTCTATTTATTTTGTATTTTATGCTACGGGCGTTGACTTCTAAGGCCCTAACTATACAATCTGTTGGAGCAACGACCTAGGTTGAAGCCTAGGTTGCTCGGAACGTTGAAATGACCATAAGTTTCATACTGGTTTCAATTATTCGTTTTATACGATGGAAAAACTGTTGTATTCATATTGTATTTTATGCTTCTGGCGTTGACTTCTAAGGCCCTAACTGTTTGATCTGGTGGAGCAACGCCCTAGAGTGAAGCCTAGGTTGCGTAGAACGTAGAAATGACCATCCCTTTCACACGGGTTGCAATTATTCCTGTTATAGGATGGAAAGACTGTTGTATCTTTATTGTATTTTATACTTCAGGCGTTGACTTCTGAGGCCGTAGCTATCCGATGTGGTGGAAGAACGCCATACAGTGAAGCCTAGGTTGCCCGGAACGTAGAAATGACCATAACTTTCACACTGGTTGCAATTATTTGTTTTATACGATGGAAAAGCTGTTGTATTTATTTTGTATTTAATGCTTCGGGCGTTGACTTCTAAGGCCCTAACTATTCGATCAGGTGGAGCACCGCCCTAGAGTGAAGCCTAGGTTGCCTGGAACGTAGAAATGACCATCCCTTTCGCACGGGTTGCAATTATTCCTGTTATAGGATGGAAAGACTGTTGTATTTTTATTGTATTTTATACTTCAGGCGTTGACGTCTGAGGCCGTAGCTATACGATGTGGTGGAAGAACGCCATACAGTGGAGCCTAGGTTTCCCGGAACGTACAAATGACTATAACTTTTATACTGGTAACAATTATTCGTTTTATGCGATGTAAGAGCTGTTATTTTTATATTGTATTTTATGCTTCTGGCGTTGACTTCTGAGGCCGTTGCTTTTCGATGTGGTGGAAGAACGCCATAGAGTGAAGCCTAGGTAGCCTGGAACGTAGAAATGTCCATATCTTTCACTGTTTGCAATTATTCATTTTATACGATGGAAAAACCGTTGCATCTTTATCGTATTTAATGCTTCGGGCGTTGACTTCTGAGGCCCTAACTATTCGATCAGGTGGAGCACCGCCCTAGAGTGAAGCCTAGGTTGCCCGCAACGTAGAAATGACCATAACTTTTACACTGGTTGCAATTATTCGTTTTATACAATTGAAAAACTGTTCTATTTATTTTGTATTTAATGCTTCGGGCGTTGACTTCTAAGGCCCTAACTGTTTGATCTGGTGGAGCAACGCCCTAGAGTGAAGCCTAGGTTGCCTGGAACGTAGAAATGACCATCCCTTTCACACGGGTTGCAATTATTCCTGTTATAGGATGGAAAGACTGTTGTATCTTTATTGTATTTTATACATCAGGCGTTGACATCTGAGGCCGTAACTATACGATGTGGTGGAAGAACGCCATACAGTGAAGTCTAGGTTGCCCGGAACGTACAAATGACTATAACTTTTACACTGGTAGCAATTATTCGTTTTATACCATGTAAAAGCTGTTATATTTATAATGTATTTTATGCTTCTGGCGTTGACTTCTGAGGCCGTTGCTACTCGATGTGGTGGAAGAACGCCATAGAGTGAAGCCTAGGTTGCCTGGAACGTAGAAATGACCATCACTTTCACACGGGTTGCAATTATTCCTGTTATAGGATGGAAAGACTGTTGTATTTTTATTGTATTTTATTGTTCTGGTGTTGACTTCTTAGGCCCTAATTATTCCATCTGGTGTAACAACGCCGTAGAGTGAAGCCTAGGTTGCCCGGAACGTAGAAATGACCACTACTTTCACACTGATTGCAATTATTCATTTTATACAATGGAAAAACTGTTGTATTTATTTTGTATTTTATGCTTCGGGCGTTGACTTCTAAGGCCCTAACTATTCAATCTGTTGGAGCAAAGCCCTAGGGTGAAGCCTAGGTTGCTCGGAAAGTAGAAATGACCATAAGTTTCATCCTGCTTGCAATTATTCGTTTTATACGATGGAAAAGCTGTTGTATTTATATCGTATTTTATGCTTCTGGCGTTGACTTCTTAGGCCCTAACTATTCCATCTGGTGGAACAACGCCCTAGGGTGAAGCCTAGGCTGCCCGGAACGTAGAAATGACCAGTACTTTCACACTGGTTGCAGTTATTCGTTTTATACAATGGAACAACTGTTCTATTTACTTTGCATTTTATGCTTCGGGCGTTGACTTCTAAGGCCCTAACTATTCGATCTGGTGGAGCAACGCCCTGGAGTGAAGCCTAGGTTGCCCGGGAACTAGAAATGACCATAACTTTCACACTGGTAGCAATTATTCGTTTTTCACATGGAAAAACTGTTCTATTTTTTTGTATTTTATGCTTCGGGCGTTGACTTCTAAGGCCCTAGCTATTCGATCTGGTGGAGCAACGCCCTAGAGTGAAACCTAGGTTACCCGGAACGTAGAAATGACCAGAACGTTCACACTGTTTGCAGTTATTCCTGTTGTATGACGGAAAAACTGTTGCATCTTTATTGTATTTTATGCTTCTGGCGCCGACTTCTAAGGCCCTAACTATTCGATCTGGTGGAGCAACGGCCTAGAGTGAAGCCTAGGTTGCTCGGAACGAAGAAACGACCATTACCTTCACACTGTTTGCAATTATTCATTTTACACTATGGCAAAGCTGTTGTATTTATATTGTATTTTATGCTTCCGGCGTTAACTTCTAAGGCCGTAGCTATCAGATGTGGAGCAGCGACGCCCTAGAGTGACGCGTAGGTTGCCCGGAACGTAGAAATGACCATTACTTTCACAATGTTCGCAATCATTCATTTTATACGATGGCAAAACTGTTGTACTTATATTGTATTTTATGCTTCGGGCGTTGACTTCTAAGGCCCTAACTATTCGATTTGGTGGAGCAACGACCTACAGTGAAGCCTAGGTCGCCCGGAACGTAGATACGTCCATAACCATCACACAGGTTGCAATTATTCGTTTTATACGATGGAAAGGCTTTTGTACTTATTTTGTAGTTTATGCTTCTGGCGTTGACTTCTACGGCCCTAACTCTTTGATCTGGTGGAGCAACGCCTCAGAGTTAAGTCTGGGATGCCCGAAATGTCGATATGATCATTACTTTCGCACTGGTTGCAATTAGTCATGCTATACGATGGAAAAACTGATGCATTTTTATTGTGTTTTGTGTTTCTGGCGTTGACTTCTAAGGCCGTAGCTACTAGATATGGTGGAGCAACGCCCTAGAGTGACGCCTAGGTTACCCGGAACGTAGAAAGGACCATTACTTTCACACTGTTTGCAATTATTCATTTTATACGATGGAAAAGCTGTTGTATATACATTGTATTTTATGCTCCTGGCGTTGACTTCTAAGGCCGTAGCTATTAGATGTGGTGGAGCAACGCCCTAGAGTGACGCCTAGGTTGACCGGAACGTAGAAATGACCATTACTTTCACAATGTCTGCAATTATTCATTTTATACGATGGAAAAACTGTTCTATTTATTTTGCATTTTATGCTTCGGGCGCTGACTTCTAAGGCCCTAACTATTCGATCTGGTGGAGCAACGTCCTAGAGTGAAGCCTAGGTTGGCCGGAACGTAGAAATGACCATAACTTTCACACTGGTAGCAATTAATCGTTTTATACATGGAAAAACTGTTCTATTTTTTTGTATTTTATGCATCGGGCGTTGACTTCTAAGGCCCAAGCTGTTCGATCTGGTGGAGCAACGCCCTAGAGTGAAACCTAGGTTACCCGGAACGTAGAAATGACCAGTACTTTCACACTGTTTGCAGTTATTCCTGTTGTATGACGGAAAAACTGTTGCATCTTTATTGTATTTTATGCTTCTGGCGTTGACTTCTAAGGCCCTAACTATTCGATCTGGTGGAGCAACGCCCTAGAGTGACGCCTAGGTTGACCGGAACGTAGAAATGACCATTACTTTCACAATGTCTGCAATTATTCATTTTATACGATGGAAAAACTGTTGTACTTATATTGTATTTTATCCTTCTGGCGTTGAATTCTAAGTCCCTAGCTATTCGATCTGGTGGAGCAACGCACTAGAGTGAAGCCTAGGTTACCCGGAACGTAGAAATGACCAGTACTTTCACACTGGTTGCAGTTATTCGTCTTATACAGTGGAAAAACTGTTCTATTTATTTTGCATTTTATGCTTCGGGCGCTGACTTCTAAGGCCCTAACTATTCGAACTGGTAGAGCAACGCCCTAGAGTGAAGCCTAGGTTGCCCGGGAAGTAGAAATGACCATAACAATCACACTGGTTGCAATTATTCCTGTTACACGAAGGAAATACTGTTGCACCTTTATTGTATTTTATGCTTCTGGCGTTGACTTCATAGGCCCTAACTATTCGATCTGGTGGAGCAACGTCCTAGAGTGAAGCCTAGGTTCACCGGAACGTAGAAATGACCATAACTTACACACTGGTTACCATTATTCGTTTTATACGATGGAAAAGCTGTTGTATTTATGTCGTATTTTATGCTTCTGGCGTTGACTTCTTAGGCCCTAACTATTCCATCTGGTGGAACAACGCCCTAGGGTGAAGCCTAGGCTGCCCGGAACGTAGAAATGACCAGTACTTTCACACTGGTTGCAGTTATTCGTTTTATACAATGGAACAACTGTTCTATTTATTTTGCATTTTATGCTTCGGGCGTTGACTTCTAAGGCCCTAACTTTTCGATCTGGTGGAGCAACGTCCTAGAGTGAAGCCTAGGTTCACCGGAACGTAGAAATGACCATAACTTACACACTGGTTACCATTATTCGTTTTATACGATGGAAAAGCTGTTGTATTTATGTCGTATTTTATGCTTCTGGCGTTGACTTCTTAGGCCCTAACTATTCCATCTGGTGGAACAACGCCCTAGGGTGAAGCCTAGGCTGCCCGGAACGTAGAAATGACCAGTACTTTCACACTGGTTGCAGTTATTCGTTTTATACAATGGAACAACTGTTCTATTTATTTTGCATTTTATGCTTCGGGCGTTGACTTCTAAGGCCCTAACTATTCGATCTGGTGGAGCAACGCCCTAGAGTGAAGCCTAGGTTGCCCGGAACGTACAAATGACCATTACATTCACACTGGATGCAATTATTCCTGTTATACGATGGAAAAACTGTTGCACCTTTATTGTATTTTATGCTTCTGGCGTTGACTTCTTAGGCCCTAACTATTCGATCTGGTGGCGCAACGTCCTAGAGTGAAGGATAGGTTGCCCGGAACGTAGAAATGACCATAACTTTCACACTGGTTACCATTATTCGTTTTATACGATGGAAAAGCTGTTGTATTTATATCGTATTTTATGCTTCTGGCGTTGACTTCTTAGGCCCTAGCAATTCCATCTGGTGGAGCAACACCCTAGTGTGAAGCCTAGGTTGCTCGGAACGTAGAAATGACCAGTACTTTCACACTGTTTGCAGTTATTCCTGTTGTATGACGGAAAAACTGTTGCATCTTTCTTGTATTTTATGCTTCTGGCGCTGACTTCTAAGGCCCTAACTATTCGATCTGGTGGAGCAACGGCCTAGAGTGAAGCCTAGGTTGCTCGGAACGTAGAAACGACCATTACCTTCACACTGTTTGCAATTATTCATTTTATAATATGGCAAAGCTGTTGTATTTATATTGTATTTTATGCTTCCGGCGTTAACTTCTAAGGCCGTAGCTATCAGATGCGGAGCAGCAACGCCCTAGAGTGACGCGTAGGTTGCCCGGAACGTAGAAATGACCATTACTTTCACAATGTTCGCAATCATTCATTTTATACGATGGCAAAACTGTTGTACTTATATTGTATTTTATGCTTCGGGCGTTGACTTCTAAGGCCCTAACTATTCGATTTGGTGGAGCAACGACCTACAGTGAAGCCTAGGTCTCCCGGAACGTAGATATGTCCATAACCATCACACAGGTTGCAATTATCCGTTTTATACGATGGAAAGACTTTTGTACTTATTTTGTAGTTTATGCTTCTGGCGTTGACTTCTACGGCCCTAACTCTTCGATCTGGTGGAGCAACGCCTCAGACTTAAGTCTGGGATGCCCGAAATGTCGATATGATCATTACTTTCGCACTGGTTGCAATTAGTCATGCTATACGATGGAAAAACTGCTGCATTTTTATTGTGTTTTGTGTTTCTGGCGTTGACATCTAAGGCCGTAGCTACTAGATATGGTGGAGCAACGCCCTAGAGTGACGCCTAGGTTACCCGCAACGTAGAAAGGACCATTACTTTCACACTGTTTGCAATTATTCATTTTATACGATGGAAAAGCTGTTGTATATATATTGTATTTTATGCTCCTGGCGTTGACTTCTAAGGCCGTAGCTATTAGATGTGGTGGAGCAACGCCCTAGAGTGACACCTAGGTTGACCGGAACGTAGAAATGACCATTACTTTCACAATGTCTGCAATTATTCATTTTATACGATGGAAAAACTGTTCTATTTATTTTGCATTTTATGCTTCAGGCGCTGACTTCTAAGGCCCTAACTATTCGATCTGGTGGAGCAACGTCCTAGAGTGAAGCCTAGGTTGGCCGGAACGTAGAAATGACCATAACTTTCACACTGGTAGCAATTAATCGTTTTATACATGGAAAAACTGTTCTATTTTTTTGTATTTTATGCATCGGGCGTTGACTTCTAGGGCCCAAGCTGTTCGATCTGGTGGAGCAACGCCCTAGAGTGAAACCTAGGTTACCCGGAACGTAGAAATGACCAGTACTTTCACACTGTTTGCAGTTATTCCTGTTGTATGACGGAAAAACTGTTGCATCTTTATTGTATTTTATGCTTCTGGCGTTGACTTCTAAGGCCCTAACTATTCGATCTGGTGGAGCAACGCCCTAGAGTGACGCCTAGGTTGACCGGAACGTAGAAATGACCATTACTTTCACAATGTCTGCAATTATTCATTTTATACGATGGAAAAACTGTTGTACTTATATTGTATTTTATCCTTCTGGCGTTGAATTCTAAGTCCCTAGCTATTCGATCTGGTGGAGCAACGCACTAGAGTGAAGCCTAGGTTACCCGGAACGTAGAAATGACCAGTACTTTCACACTGGTTGCAGTTATTCGTCTTATACAGTGGAAAAACTGTTCTATTTATTTTGCATTTTATGCTTCGGGCGCTGACTTCTAAGGCCCTAACTATTCGAGCTGGTGGAGCAACGCCCTAGAGTGAAGCCTAGGTTGCCCGGGAAGTAGAAATGACCATAAGTTTCATCCTGCTTGCAATTATTCGTTTTATACGATGGAAAAGCTGTTGTATTTATATCGTATTTTATGCTTCTGGCGTTGACTTCTTAGGCCCTAACTATTCCATCTGGTGGAACAACGCCCTAGGGTGAAGCCTAGGCTGCCCGGAACGTAGAAATGACCAGTACTTTCACACTGGTTGCAGTTATTCGTTTTATACAATGGAACAACTGTTCTATTTACTTTGCATTTTATGCTTCGGGCGTTGACTTCTAAGGCCCTAACTATTCGATCTGGTGGAGCAACGCCCTAGAGTGAAGCCTAGGTTGCCCGGGAACTAGAAATGACCATAACTTTCACACTGGTAGCAATTATTCGTTTTTCACATGGAAAAACTGTTCTATTTTTTTGTATTTTATGCTTCGGGCGTTGACTTCTAAGGCCCTAGCTATTCGATCTGGTGGAGCAACGCCCTAGAGTGAAACCTAGGTTACCCGGAACGTAGAAATGACCAGAACGTTCACACTGTTTGCAGTTATTCCTGTTGTATGACGGAAAAACTGTTGCATCTTTATTGTATTTTATGCTTCTGGCGCCGACTTCTAAGGCCCTAACTATTCGATCTGGTGGAGCAACGGCCTAGAGTGAAGCCTAGGTTGCTCGGAACGTAGAAACGACCATTACCTTCACACTGTTTGCAATTATTCATTTTACACTATGGCAAAGCTGTTGTATTTATATTGTATTTTATGCTTCCGGCGTTAACTTCTAAGGCCGTAGCTATCAGATGTGGAGCAGCGACGCCCTAGAGTGACGCGTAGGTTGCCCGGAACGTAGAAATGACCATTACTTTCACAATGTTCGCAATCATTCATTTTATACGATGGCAAAACTGTTGTACTTATATTGTATTTTATGCTTCGGGCGTTGACTTCTAAGGCCCTAACTATTCGATTTGGTGGAGCAACGACCTACAGTGAAGCCTAGGTCGCCCGGAACGTAGATACGTCCATAACCATCACACAGGTTGCAATTATTCGTTTTATACGATGGAAAGGCTTTTGTACTTATTTTGTAGTTTATGCTTCTGGCGTTGACTTCTACGGCCCTAACTCTTCGATCTGGTGGAGCAACGCCTCAGAGTTAAGTCTGGGATGCCCGAAATGTCGATATGATCATTACTTTCGCACTGGTTGCAATTAGTCATGCTATACGATGGAAAAACTGATGCATTTTTATTGTGTTTTGTGTTTCTGGCGTTGACTTCTAAGGCCGTAGCTACTAGATATGGTGGAGCAACGCCCTAGAGTGACGCCTAGGTTGACCGGATCGTAGAAATGACCATTACTTTCACAATGTCTGCAATTATTCATTTTATACGATGGAAAAACTGTTCTATTTATTTTGCATTTTATGCTTCGGGCGTTGACTTCTAAGGCCCTAACTTTTCGATCTGGTGGAGCAACGCCCTAGAGTGAAGCCTAGGTAGCCCGGAACGTAGAAATGACCATTACCTTCACACTGGTTGCAATTATTCCTGTTATACGATGGAAAAACTGTTCAATTTATTTTGCATTTTATGCTTCGTGCGTTGACTTCTAAGGCCCTAACTATTCGATCTGGTGGAGCAACGCCCTAGAGTGAAGCCTAGGTTGCCCGGAACGTACAAATGACCATTACATTCACACTGGATGCAATTATTCCTGTTATACGATGGAAAAACTGTTGCACCTTTATTGTATTTTATGCTTCTGGCGTTGACTTCTTAGGCCCTAACTATTCGATCTGGTGGCGCAACGTCCTAGAGTGAAGCATAGGTTGCCCGGAACGTAGAAATGACCATAACTTTCACACTGGTTACCATTATTCGTTTTATACGATGGAAATGCTGTTGTATTTATATCGTATTTTATGCTTCTGGCGTTGACTTCTTAGGCCCTAGCAATTCCATCTGGTGGAGCAACACCCTAGAGTGAAGCCTAGGTTGCTCGGAACGTAGAAATGACCAGTACTTTCACACTGTTTGCAGTTATTCCTGTTGTATGACGGAAAAACTGTTGCATCTTTATTGTATTTTATGCTTCTGGCGCTGACTTCTAAGGCCCTAACTATTCGATCTGGTGGAGCAACGGCCTAGAGTGAAGCCTAGGTTGCTCGGAACGTAGAAACGACCATTACCTTCACACTGTTTGCAATTATTCATTTTATACTATGGCAAAGCTGTTGTATTTATAATGTATTTTATGCTTCCGGCGTTAACTTCTAAGGCCGTAGCTATCAGATGTGGAGCAGCAACGCCCTAGAGTGACGCGTAGGTTGCCCGGAACGTAGAAATGACCATTACTTTCACAATGTTCGCAATCATTCATTTTATACGATGGCAAAACTGTTGTACTTATATTGTATTTTATGCTTCGGGCGTTGACTTCTAAGGCCCTAACTATTCGATTTGGTGGAGCAACGACCTACAGTGAAGCCTAGGTCGCCCGGAACGTAGATATGTCCATAACCATCACACAGGTTGCAATTATTCGTTTTATACGATGGAAAGACTTTTGTACTTATTTTGTAGTTTATGCTTCTGGCGTTGACTTCTACGGCCCTAACTCTTCGATCTGGTGGAGCAACGCCTCAGAGTTAAGTCTGGGATGCCCGAAATGTCGATATGATCATTACTTTCGCACTGGTTGCAATTAGTCATGCTATACGATGGAAAAACTGATGCATTTTTATTGTGTTTTGTGTTTCTGGCGTTGACTTCTAAGGCCGTATCTACTAGATATGGTGGAGCAACGCCCTAGAGTGACGCCTAGGTTACCCGGAACGTAGAAAGGACCATTACTTTCACACTGTTTGCAATTATTCATTTTATACGATGGAAAAGCTGTTGTATATATATTGTATTTTATGCTCCTGGCGTTGACTTCTAAGGCCGTAGCTATTAGATGTGGTGGAGCAACGCCCTAGAGTGACGCCTAGGTTGACCGGAACGTAGAAATGACCATTACTTTCACAATGTCTGCAATTATTCATTTTATACGATGGAAAAACTGTTCTATTTATTTTGCATTTTATGCTTCGGGCGCTGACTTCTAAGGCCCTAACTATTCGATCTGGTGGAGCAACGTCCTAGAGTGAAGCCTAGGTTGGCCGGAACGTAGAAATGACCATAACTTTCACACTGGTAGCAATTAATCGTTTTATACATGGAAAAACTGTTCTATTTTTTTGTATTTTATGCATCGGGCGTTGACTTCTAAGGCCCAAGCTGTTCGATCTGGTGGAGCAACGCCCTAGAGTGAAACCTAGGTTACCCGGAACGTAGAAATGACCAGTACTTTCACACTGTTTGCAGTTATTCCTGTTGTATGACGGAAAAACTGTTGCATCTTTATTGTATTTTATGCTTCTGGCGTTGACTTCTAAGGCCATAACTATTCGATCTGGTGGAGCAACGCCCTAGAGTGACGCCTAGGTTGACCGGAACGTAGAAATGACCATTACTTTCACAATGTCTGCAATTATTCATTTTATACGATGGAAAAACTGTTGTACTTATATTGTATTTTATCCTTCTGGCGTTGAATTCTAAGTCCCTAGCTATTCGATCTGGTGGAGCAACGCACTAGAGTGAAGCCTAGGTTACCCGGAACGTAGAAATGACCAGTACTTTCACACTGGTTGCAGTTATTCGTCTTATACAGTGGAAAAACTGTTCTATTTATTTTTCATTTTATGCTTCGGGCGCTGACTTCTAAGGCCCTAACTATTCGAACTGGTGGAGCAACGCCCTAGAGTGAAGCCTAGGTTGCCCGGGAAGTAGAAATGACCATAACAATCACACTGGTTGCAATTATTCCTGTTACACGAAGGAAATACTGTTGCACCTTTATTGTATTTTATGCTTCTGGCGTTGACTTCATAGGCCCTAACTATTCGATCTGGTGGAGCAACGTCCTAGAGTGAAGCCTAGGTTCACCGGAACGTAGAAATGACCATAACTTACACACTGGTTACCATTATTCGTTTTATACGATGGAAAAGCTGTTGTATTTATGTCGTATTTTATGCTTCTGGCGTTGACTTCTTAGGCCCTAACTATTCCATCTGGTGGAACAACGCCCTAGGGTGAAGCCTAGGCTGCCCGGAACGTAGAAATGACCAGTACTTTCACACTGGTTGCAGTTATTCGTTTTATACAATGGAACAACTGTTCTATTTATTTTGCATTTTATGCTTCGGGCGTTGACTTCTAAGGCCCTAACTTTTCGATCTGGTGGAGCAACGTCCTAGAGTGAAGCCTAGGTTCACCGGAACGTAGAAATGACCATAACTTACACACTGGTTACCATTATTCGTTTTATACGATGGAAAAGCTGTTGTATTTATGTCGTATTTTATGCTTCTGGCGTTGACTTCTTAGGCCCTAACTATTCCATCTGGTGGAACAACGCCCTAGGGTGAAGCCTAGGCTGCCCGGAACGTAGAAATGACCAGTACTTTCACACTGGTTGCAGTTATTCGTTTTATACAATGGAACAACTGTTCTATTTATTTTGCATTTTATGCTTCGGGCGTTGACTTCTAAGGCCCTAACTATTCGATCTGGTGGAGCAACGCCCTAGAGTGAAGCCTAGGTTGCCCGGAACGTACAAATGACCATAACAATCACACTGGTTGCAATTATTCCTGTTACACGAAGGAAATACTGTTGCACCTTTATTGTATTTTATGCTTCTGGCGTTGACTTCATAGGCCCTAACTATTCGATCTGGTGGAGCAACGTCCTAGAGTGAAGCCTAGGTTCACCGGAACGTAGAAATGACCATAACTTACACACTGGTTATCATTATTCGTTTTATACGATGGAAAAGCTGTTGTATTTATGTCGTATTTTATGCTTCTGGCGTTGACTTCTTAGGCCCTAACTATTCCATCTGGTGGAACAACGCCCTAGGGTGAAGCCTAGGCTGCCCGGAACGTAGAAATGACCAGTACTTTCACACTGGTTGCAGTTATTCGTTTTATACAATGGAACAACTGTTCTATTTATTTTGCATTTTATGCTTCGGGCGTTGACTTCTAAGGCCCTAACTTTTCGATCTGGTGGAGCAACGTCCTAGAGTGAAGCCTAGGTTCACCGGAACGTAGAAATGACCATAACTTACACACTGGTTACCATTATTCGTTTTATACGATGGAAAAGCTGTTGTATTTATGTCGTATTTTATGCTTGTGGCGTTGACTTCTTAGGCCCTAACTATTCCATCTGGTGGAACAACGCCCTAGGGTGAAGCCTAGGCTGCCCGGAACGGAGAAATGACCAGTACTTTCACACTGGTTGCAGTTATTCGTTTTATACAATGGAACAACTGTTCTATTTATTTTGCATTTTATGCTTCGGGCGTTGACTTCTAAGGCCCTAACTTTTCGATCTGGTGGAGCAACGCCCTAGAGTGAAGCCTAGGTTGCCCGGAACGTAGAAATGACCATTACCTTCACACTGGTTGCAATTATTCCTGTTATACGATGGAAAAACTGTTCAATTTATTTTGCATTTTATGCTTCGGGCGTTGACTTCTAAGGCCCTAACTATTCGATCTGGTGGAGCAACGCCCTAGAGTGAAGCCTAGGTTGCCCGGAACGTAGAACATACGATTACCTTCACACTGGTTGCAATTATTCCTGTTATACGATGGAAAAACTGTTGCACCATTATTGTATTTTATGCTTCTGGCGTTGACTTCATAGGCCCTAACTATTTGATCTGGTGGAGCAACGCCCTAGAGTGAAACCTAGGTTACACGGAACGTAAAAATGACCAGTACTTTCACACTGGTTGCAGTTATTCGTTTTATACAATGGAAAAACTGTTCTATTTATTTTGCATTTTATGCTTCGGGCGTTGACTTCTAAGGCCCTAACTATTCGATCTGGTGAAGCAACGCACTAGATTGAAGCCTAGGTTGCCGGAACGTAGAAATGGCCATAACTTTCTCACTGGTTACCATTATTCGTTTTATACGATGGAAAAGCTGTTGTATTTATATCGTATTTTATGCTTCTGGCGTCGACTTCTAAGGCCCTAACTATTCCATCTGGTGGAACAACGCCCTACGGTGAAGCCTAGGTTCCCCGGAACGTAGAAATGACCATAACTTTCACACTGGTAGCAATTAAACGTTTTATACGATGGAAAGACTGTTGTATTTATTTTGTAGTTTATGCTTATGGCGTTGACTTCTAAGGCCCTAACTCTTCGATCCGGTGGAGCAACGCCTCAGAGTTAAGCCTAGGATGCCCGAAACGTCGATATGATCTTTTCTCTCGCACTGGTTGCAATTATTCCTCTTATACGATGGAAAAACTGTTGCATCTTTATTGTATTTTATGCTTCCGGCGTTGACTTGTAAGTCCCTATCTATTTGATCTGGTAGAGCAACGCCCTAGAGTGAAGCCTAGGTTGCTCGGAATGTAGAAATGTCCATAATTTTCACACTGGTTGCAATTATTCGTTTTATACGATGGAAAAGCTGTTGTATTTATATTGTATTTTATGCTTCAGGCGTTGACTTCGTAGGCCCTAACTATTCGATCTGGTGGAGCAACGCCCTAGAGTGGAACCTAGGTTGCCCGGAACGTAGAAATGACCATTGCTATCACACTGGTTGCAATTATTCATTTTATACGATGGAAAAGCTGTTGTATTTATATTGTATTTTATGCTTTCGGCGTTGACTTCTAAGGCCGTAGCTATTCGATGTGGTGGAGCAACGCCCTAGAGTGACCCCTAGGTTACCCGGAACGTAGAAATGGCCAGTACTTTCACACTGGTTGCAGTTATTCCTGTTATACGATAGAAATACTGTTGTATTTTTATTGTACTTTATGCTTCTGGCGTTGACTTCTAAGGCCGTAGCTATTCGATATGGTGGAGCAACGCCCTAGAGTGACCCCTGGGTTACCCGGAACGTAGAAATGGCCAGTACCTTCACACTGGTTGCAGTTATTCCTGTTATACGATGGAAAGACTGTTGCATGTTTATTGTATTTTATGCTTCTGGCGTCGACTTCTACGGTCCTAACTATTCGATCTGGTGGAGCAACGCCCTAGAGTGTAGCATAGGCTGCCCGGAACGTAGAAATGACTAGTACTTTCACACTGGCTGCAGTTATTCATTTTGTGCGATGGAAAAGCCCTTCTATTTATATTGTATTTCATGCTTCTAGCGTTGACTTCTCAGGCCCTAAATATTCGATCTGTTGGAACAACGCCCTAGATTGAAGCCGAGGTTGCCCGGAACGTAGAGATGACCATGACTTTCACACTGGTTGCAATTATTCGTTTTATACGATGGAAAAACTGCTCTACTTATTTTGTATTTTATGCTGCGGGTGTTGACTTCTAAGGCCATAACTATTCAATCTGTTGGTACAACGCCAAAGGGTGAAGCCTATGTTGCCCGGAACGTAGAAATGACCATAATTTTCATACTGGTTGCAATTATTCGTTTTATACGATGGAAAAGCTGTGGCATCTTTATTGTATTTTATACATCTGGGGTTGACTTCTAAGGCCGTAGCTATTAGATGTGGTGGAGCAACGGCCTAGAGAGACGCCTAGGTTGCCGGGAACGTAGAAATGACCATTACATTCACAATGTTTTCAATTATTCATTTTATACGATGGAAAAGCTTTTGTACTTATATTGTATTTTATGCTTCTGGCGTTGACTTCTTAGGACCTAACTACTCGATCTGGTGGAACAACGCCCTAGAGTGAAGCCTAGGTTGCACGGAACGTAGCAATGACCATAACTTTCACACTGGTAGCAATTATTCGTTTTACACGATGGAAAAACTGTTCTATTTATTTTGTATTTTATGCTTCGGGCGTTGACTTCTACGGCCCTAGCTATTCGATCTGGTCGAGGAACGCCCTAGTGTGAAGCCTAGGTTGCCCTAACGTAGAAATGACCATAACTTCCACACTGGTAGCAATTATTCGTTTTATACGATGGAAAAACTGTTTTATTTATTTGGTATTTTACACTTCTGGCGTTGACTTCTTATGCCCTAACTATTCCCTCTGGCGGATCAACGCCCTAGAGTGAAACCTACGTTGCCCGGAACGTAGAAACGACTATTACTTTCACACTGGTTGCAATTATTCGTTTTATACGATGGAAAAACTGCTCTACTTATTTTGTATTTTATGCTTCGGGCGTTGACTTCTAACGCCCTAACTATTCAATCTGTTGGTGCAACGCCCAAGGGTGCAGCTATGTTGCCCGGAAAGTAGAAATGGCGTTAACTTTCATATTGGTTGCAATTATTCGTTTTATACGATGGAAAAACTGTTTTATTTATTTCGTATTTTATGCTTCGGGCGTTGACTTCTAAGGCCCTAACTATTCGATCTGGTGCCGCAACGCCCTAGAGTGAGGCCCAGGTTGCCCGGAACGTAGAAATGACCATAACTTTCACACTGGTTGCAGTTATTCCTGTTATACGATGGAAAAACTTTTGCATCTTTATTGTACTTTATGCTTCTGGCGTTGACTTCTAACGCCCTAGCTATTCGATTTGGTGGAGCAACGCCCGATAGTGAAGCCTAGGTTGCCCGGAACGTAGAAATGACCATAACTTTCACACTGGTTGCTATCATTCGTTTTATACGATGGAAAAACTGTTATATTTATATTGTATTTTATGCTTCTGGCGTTGACTTCTTAGGCCCTAACTGTTCGATCTGGTGGAGCAACGTCCTAGGGTGAAGCCTAGGATGCCCGGAAAGTAGAAATGACCATAACTTTCACACTCTTTGCAATTATTCGTTTTATACGATGGAAAAGCTGTGGCATCTTTATTGTATTTTATTCATCTGGGGTTGACTTCTAATTCCGTAGCTATTAGATGTGGTGAAGCAACGTCCTAGAGTGACGCCTAAGTTGCCCGGAACGTAGAAATGACCATTACCTTCACACTGGTTGCAATTATTCGTTTTATACGATGGAAAAACTGTTTTATTTATTTTGTATTTTATGTTTCGGGCGTTGACTTCTAAGGCCCTAACTTTTCAATCTGTTGGTGCAACGCCCAAGGGTGAAGCCTATGTTGCCCGGAAAGTAGAAATGACGTTAACGTTCATACTGGTTGCAATTATTCGTTTTATGCGATGGAAAAACTGTTTTATTTATTTTGCGTTTTATGCTTCGGGCGTTGTCTTCTAAGGCCCTAACTATTCGATCTGGTGGGGCAACGCCCTAGAGTGAAGCCTAGGCTGCCCGGAAAGTAGAAATGACCATAACTTTCATCCTGGTTGCAATTATTCGTTTTATATGATGGAAAAACTGTTGTATTTATATAGGGTTTTATGCTTCGGGCGTTGACTTCTAAGGCCCTAACTATTCGATCTGGTGGAACAACGCCCTAGGGTGAAGCCTAGGATGCCCGGAAAGTAGAAATGACCATAACTGTCACACTGGTAGCAATTATTCGTTTTATACGATGGAAAAACTGTTTTATTTATTTTGTATTTTACACTTCTGGCGTTGATTTCTTATGCCCTAACTATTCCCTCTTTCCGATCAACGCCCTAGAGTGAAACCTACGTTGCCCGGAACGTAGAAATGACTATTACTTTCACACTGGTTGCAATTATTCGTTTTATACGATGGAAAAGCTGTTGCATTTATTTTGTATTTTATGCTTCTGGCGTTGACTTCTTAGGCCCTAACTATTCCATCTGGTGGAACAACGCCCTAGGGTGAAGCCTAGGTTGCGCGGAACGTAGAAATGACCATAACTTTCACACTGGTAGCAATTATTCGTTTTATACGATGGTAAAACTGTTTTATTTATTTGGTATTTTATGCTTCCGGCGTTGACTTCTATGGCCCTAACTATTTGATCTGGTGGAGCACAGCGCTAGAGTGAAGCCTAGGTTGCCCGGAACGTAGAGAAGACCATTACCTTCACACTGGTTGCAATTATTCGTTTTATACGATGGAAAAACTGTTCTACTTATATTGTATTTTATGCTTCGGGCGTTGACTTCTAAGGCCCTAACTATTCAATCTGTTGGTGCAACGCCCAAGGGTGAAGCTATGTTGCCCGGAAAGTAGAAATGGCGTTAACTTTCATACTGGTTGCAATTATTCGTTTTATGCGATGGAAAAACTGTTTTATTTATTTTGTATTTTATGCTTTGGGCGTTGACTTCTAAGGCCCTAACTATTCGATCTGGTGGCGCAACGGCCTAGAGTGAAGCCTAGGTTGCCCGGAACGTAGAAATGACCATAACCTTCACACTAGTTGCTATCATTCGTTTTATACGATGGAAAAACTGTTATATTTATATTGTATTTTATGCCTCTGGCGTTGGCTTCTTAGGCCCTAACTTCTCGATCTGGTGGAACAATGTCCTAGGGTGAAGCCTAGGATGCCCGGAAAGTAGAAATGACCATAACTTTCACACTGGTTGCAATTATTCGTTTTATACGATGGAAAAGCTGTGGCACCTTTATTGTATTTTATTCATCTGGGGTTGACTTCTAATTCCGTAGCTATTAGATGTGGTGGAGCAACGCCCTAGAGTGACGCCTAAGTTGCCCGGAACGTAGAAATGACCATTACCTTCACACTGGTTGCAATTATTCGTTTTATACGATGGAAAAACTGTTCTATTTATTTTGTATTTTATGCTACGGGCGTCGACTCCTAAGGCCATAACTATTCAATCTGTTGGTGCAACGCCCAAGCGGGAAGCCTATGTTGCCCGGAATGTAGAAATGACGTTAACTTTCATACTGGTTGCCATTATTCGTTTTATACTATGGAAAAGCTGTTTTATTTATTTTGTATTTTACGCTTCGGGCGTTGACTTCTAAGGCCCTAACTATTCCATCTGGTGGAACAACGCCCTAGGGTGAAGCCTAGGTTGCCTGGAACGTAGAAATGACCATCACTATCACACTGGTTGCAATTATACCTGATATAGGATGGAAAGACTGTTGTATTTTTATTGTATTTTATACTTCAGGCGTTGACTTCTAAGGCCATAGCTATTCGATCAGGTCGAGCAACGCCCTAGAGTGAAGCCTAGGTTGCCCGGAAAGTAGAAATGACCATAACTTCCACACTGGTTGCAATTATTCGTTTTATACGATGGAAAAGCTGTTCTATTTATATCGTATTTTATGCTTCTGGCGTTGACTTCTTAGGCCCTAACTATTCCATCTGGTGGAACAACGCCCTCGGGTGAAGCCTAGGTTGCGCGGAACGTAGAAATGACCATAACTTTCACACTGGAAGCAATTATTCGTTTTATACGATGGAAAAACTGTTCTATTTATTTTGTATTTTATGCTACGGGCGTTGACTCCTAAGGCCATAACTATTCAATCTGTTGGTGCAACGCCCAAGCGGGAAGCCTATGTTGCTCGGAATGTAGAAATGACGTTAACTTTCATACTGGTTGCAATTATTCGTTTTATACTATGGAAAAGCTGTTTTATTTATTTTGTATTTTACGCTTCGGGCGTTGACTTCTAAGGCCCTAACTATTCGATCTGGTGGCGCAACGCCCTAGAGTGAAGCCTAGGTTGCCCGGAACGTAGAAATGACCATAATTTTCATACTGGTTGCAATTATTCGTTTTATACGATGGAAAAACTGTTCTATTTATTTTGTATTTTATGCTTCGGGTGTTGACTTCTAAGGCCTCAACTATTCAATCTGCTGGTGCAACGCCCAAGGGTGAAGCCTATGTTGCCCGGAAAGTAGAAATGACGTTAACTTTCATACTGGTTGCAATTATACGTTTTATACGATGGACGAACTGTTGTATTTATATCGTATTTTATGCTTCGGGCGTTGACTTCTCAGGCCCTAGCTATTCCATCTGGTGGAGCAACGCCCCAGAGTGAAGCCTAGGTTGCCCGGAACGTAGCAATGACCATCACAAAAAAACTGGTTGCAATTATTCCTGTTATATGATGGAAAAACTGTTGTATTTTTAATGCATTTTATGCTTCGGGCATTGACTTCTAAGGCCCTAACTATTCAATCTGTTGGAGCAACGCCCTAGGGTGAAGCCTATGTTGCCCGGAATGTAGAAATGACGTTAACTTTCATACTGGTTGCAATTATTCGTTTTATACTATGGAAAAGCTGTTTTATTTATTTTGTATTTTACGCTTCGGGCGTTGACTTCTAAGGCCCTAACTATTCCATCTGGTGGAATAACGCCCTAGGGTGAAGCCTAGGTTGCGCGGAACGTAGAAATGACCATAACTTTCACACTGGTAGCAATTATTCGTTTTATACGATGGTAAAACTGTTTTATTTATTTGGTATTTTATGCTTCCGGCGTTGACTTCTAAGGCCCTAACTATTTGATCTGGTGGAGCACCGCGCTAGAGTGAAGCCTAGGTTGCCCGGAACGTAGAGAAGACCATTACCTTCACACTGGTTGCAATTATTCGTTTTGTACGATGGAAAAACTGTTCTACTTATATTGTATTTTATGCTTCGGGCGTTGACTTCTAAGGCCCTAACTATTCAATCTGTTGGTGCAACGCCCAAGGGTGAAGCTATGTTGCCCGGAAAGTAGAAATGGCGTTAACGTTCATACTGGTTGCAATTACTCGTTTTATACGATGGAAAAACTGTTTTATTTATTTCGTATTTTATGCTTCGGGCGTTGACTTCTAAGGCCCTAACTATTCGATCTGGTGCCGCAACGCCCTAGAGTGAGGCCCAGGTTGCCCGGAACATAGAAATGACCATAACTTTCACACTGTTTGCAGTTATTCCTGTTATACGATGGAAAAACTTTTGCATCTTTATTGTACTTTATGCTTCTGGCGTTGACTTCTAACGCCCTAGCTATTCGATTTGGTGGAGCAACGCCCGATAGTGAAGCCTAGGTTGCCCGGAACGTAGAAATGACCATAACTTTCACACTGGTTGCTATCATTCGTTTTATACGATGGAAAAACTGTTATATTTATATTGTATTTTATGCTTTTGGCGTTGATTTCTTAGGCCCTAACTGTTCGATCTGGTGGAACAACGTCCTAGGGTGAAGCCTAGGATGCCCGGAAAGTAGAAATGACCATAACTTTCACACTGGTTGCAATTATTCGTTTTATACGATGGAAAAGCTGTGGCACCTTTATTGTATTTTATTCATCTGGGTTTGACTTCTAATTCCGTAGCTATTAGATGTGGTGGAGCAACGCCCTAGAGTGACGCCTAAGTTGCCCGGAACGTAGAAATGACCATTACCTTCACACTGGTTGCAATTATTCGTTTTATACGATGGAAAAACTGTTCTATTTATTTTGTATTTTATGCTACGGGCGTCGACTCCTAAGGCCATAACTATTCCATCTGGTGGAACAACGCCCTAGGGTGAAGCCTAGGTTGCCTGGAACGTAGAAATGACCATCACTATCACACTGGTTGCAATTATACCTGATATAGGATGGAAAGACTGTTGTATTTTTATTGTATTTTATACTTCAGGCGTTGACTTCTAAGGCCATAGCTATTCGATCAGGTCGAGCAACGTCCTAGAGTGAAGCCTAGGTTGCCCGGAAAGTAGAAATGACCATAACTTCCACACTGGTTGCAATTATTCGTTTTATACGATGGAAAAGCTGTTCTATTTATATCGTATTTTATGCTTCTGGCGTTGACTTCTTAGGCCCTAACTATTCCATCTGATGGAACAACGCCCTCGGGTGAAGCCTAGGTTGCGCGGAACGTAGAAATGGCCATAACTTTTACACTGGTAGCAATTATTCGTTTTATACGATGGAAAAACTGTTCTATTTATTTTGTATTTTATGCTACGGGCGTTGACTTCTAAGGCCATAACTATTCAATCTGTTGGTGCAACGCCCAAGGGTGAAGCCTATGTTGCCCGGAAAGTAGAAATGACCATAATTTTCACACTGGTTGCAATTATTCGTTTTATACGATGGAAAAGCTGTGGCATCTTTATTGTATTTTATACATCTGGGGTTGACTTCTAAGGCCGTAGCTATTAGATGTGGTGGAGCAACGCCCTAGAGTGACGCCTAGGTTGCCGGGAACGTAGAAAAGACCATTACCTGCACACTGGTTGCAATTATTCGTTTTATACGATGGAAAAACTGTTCTATTTATTTTGTATTTTATGCTTCGGGCGTTGACTTCTAAGGCCTTAACTATTCAATCTGCTGGTGCAACGCCAAAGGGTGAAGCCTATGTTGCCCGGAAAGTAGAAATGACGTTAACTCTCATACTGGTTGCAATTATTCGTTTTATACGATGGACGAACTGTTGTATTTATATCGTATTTTATGCTTCTGGCGTTGACGTCTAAGGACCTAACTATTCGATCTTGTGGGGCAACGCTCTGGAGTGAAGCCTAGGTTGCTCGGAATGTAGGAATGACCATAAATTTCACACTGGTTGCAATCATTCGTTTTATACGATGGAAAAACTGTTGCATCTTTATCGTATTTTATGCTTCGGGCGTGGACTTGTTAGGCCCTAACTTTTCGATCTGGTGGAGCAACTCCCTAGAGTGAAGCCTAGGTTGCCCGGAACGTAGAAATGACCATTACTTTTACACTGGTAGCAATTATTCGTTTTATACAATGGAAAAACTGTTCTATTTATTTTGCATTTTATGCTTCGGGCGTTGACTTCTAAGGCCCTCACTGATTGATCTGGTGGAGCAACGCCCTAGAGTAAAGCCTAGATTGCCCGGAACGCAGAAATGACCATAAGTTTCACACTGGTTGCAATTATTCCTGTTCTACGATGGACAAACTGTTGTATTTATATCGTATTTTATGCTTCTGGCGTTGACTTCTAAGGCCCTAACTGTTTGTTCCGGTGGAGCAACGACCTAGAGTGAAGCCAAGGTTGCCCGGAACGCAGAAATGACCATAACTTTCACACTGGTTGCAATTATTCCTGTTCTACGATGGACAAACTGTTGTATTTATATCGTGTTTTATGCTTCTGGCGTTGACTTCTAAGGACCTAACTATTCGATCTGGTGGTGCAACGCCCTAGAGTGAAGCCTAGGTTGCTCGGAATGTAGAAATAACCATAACTTTCACACGGGTTGCAATTATACGTTCTTTACGATGGAAAAGCTGTTGTATTTATATTGTATTTATATTGTATTTTATGACTCTGGCGTTGACTTCTAAGGCCCTAGCTATTCGATCTAGTGTAGCAACGCCCTAGAGTGAAGCCTAGGTTGCCCGGAACGTAGAAGTGACCATCACTTTCAAACTGGTTGCAATTAATCCTGTTATACGATGGAAAAACTGTTGTATTTTTATTGTATTTAATGCTTCTGGCGTTCACTTCTTAGGCCCTAACTATTCCATCTGGTGGAACAACGCCCTAGGGTGAAGCCTAGGTTGCCCGGAAAGCAGAAATGACCATAACTTTTATACTGGTTGCAATTATTCGTTTTATATGGTGGAAAAACTGTAGTATTTATATTGTATTTTATGCTTCTGGCGTTGACTTCTAAGGCCCTAACTATTCGATCAGGTGGAGCAACGCCCTAGAGTGAAGCCTAGGTTGCTCGAAATGTAGAAAGGACCATAACTTTCACACTGGTTGCAATTATTCGTTTTATACGATGGAAAAGCTGTTGTATTTATATCGCATTTTATGCTTCTGGCGTAGACTTCTTAGGCCCTAACTATTCCATCTGGTGGAAAAACGCGCTCGGGTAAAGCCAAGATTGCGCGGAACGTAGAAATGACCGTAACTTTCACACTGGTTGCTATCATTCGTTTTATATGATGGAAAAACTGTTGTATTTATATTGTATTTTATGCTTCTGGCGTTGACTTCATAGGCCGTAACTATTCGCTCTGGTGGAGCAACGCCCTGGAGTGAAACCTAGGGTGCCCGGAACGTAGAAATGACCATAACTTTCACACTGGTAGCAATTAATCCTGTTATACGATGGAAAAACTATTCTATTTTTATTGCATTTTATGCTTCGGGCGCTGACTTCTAAGGCCCTAACTATTCAATCTGTTGGAGCAACGCCCCAGAGTGAAGCCTAGGTTACCCGGAAAGTAGAAATGACCATCACTTTCAAACTGGTTGCAATTATTCGTTTTACACGATGGAAAAACTGTTGTATTTATATTGTATTTTATGCTTCTGGCGTTGACTTCTAAGGACCTAACTATTCGATCTGGTGGTGCAACGCCCTACAGTGATGCCTAGGTTGCCCGGAACGTATATATGACCATAACCTTCACACTGGTTGCAAATTATTCCTGCTATACGATGGAAAAACTGTTGTATTTTTATTGCATTTTATGCTTCGGGCATTGACTTCTAAGGCCCTAGCTATGCAATCTGTTGGAGCAACGCCCTAGGGGTAAGCCTAGGTTGCCCGGAACGTAGAAATGACCATAACTTTCACACTGGTTGCAATTATTCGTTTTATACGATGGAAAAGCTGTCGTATTTATATCGTATTTTATGCTTCAGGCGTTGACTTCTTAGGCCCTAACTATTCCATCTGGTGGAACAACGCCCTAGGGTGAAGTCTAGGTTGCCCGGAAAGTAGAAATGACCATAACTTTCACACTGGTAGCAATTATTCGTTTTATACGATGGAAAAACTGTTCTATTTATTTTATACTTTATGCCTCGGGCGTTGACTTCTAAGGCCGTAACTATTCGACCTGGTGGAGCAACGCCCTAGAGTGATGCCTAGGTTGCCCGGTACGTAGAAATGACCATCACTATCAAACTGGTTGCAATTATTTCTTTTATACGATGGAAAAGCTGTTGCATTTATACCGTATTTTATGCTTCTGGCGCTGACTTCTTAGGCCCTAACTATTCCATCTGGTGGAACAACGCCCTAGGGTGAAGCCTAGGTTGCCCGGAAAGCAGAAATGACCATAACTTTCATACTGGTTGCAATTATTCGTTTTATATGGTGGAAAAACTGTAGTATTTATATTGTATTTTATGCTTCTGGCGTTGACTTCTAAGGCCCTAACTATTCGATCAGGTGGAGCAACGCCCTAGAGTGAAGCCTAGGTTGCTCGAAATGTAGAAAGGACCATAACTTTCACACTGGTTGCAATTATTCGTTTTATACGATGGAAAAGCTGTTGTATTTATATCGCATTTTATGCTTCTGGCGTAGACTTCTTAGGCCCTAACTATTCCATCTGGTGGAAAAACGCGCTCGGGTAAAGCCAAGATTGCGCGGAACGTAGAAATGACCGTAACTTTCACACTGGTTGCTATCATTCGTTTTATATGATGGAAAAACTGTTGTATTTATATCGTATTTTATGCATCTGGCGTTGACTTCTTAGGCCCTAACTATTCCATCTGGTGTAACAACGCCCTAGGGTAAAGCCAAGATTGCGCGGAACGTAGAAATGACCATAGCTTTCACACTGGTTGCTATCATTCGTTTTATATGATGGAAAAACTGTTGTATTTATATTGTATTTTATGGTTCTGGCGTTGACTTCATAGGCCGTAACTATTCGATCTGGTGGAGCAACGCCCTGGAGTGAAACCTAGGTTGCCCGGAACGTAGAAGTGACCATAACTTTAACACAGGTAGCAATTATTCGTTTTATACGATGGAAAAACTGTTCTATTTATTTTGTACTTTATGCTTCGGGCGTTGACTTCTAAGGCCCTAACTATTCGATCTGGTGGAGCAACGCACTAGAGTGAAGCCTAGGTTGTCCGGTACGTAGAAATGACCATCACTATCAAACTGGTTGCAATTATTTGTTTTATACGATGGAAAAGCTGTTGTATTTATATCGTATTTTATGCTTCTGGCGTTGACTTCTTAGGCCCTAACTATTCCATCTGGTGGAACAACGCCCTAGGGTGAAGCCTAGGTTCCCCGGAACGTAGAAATGACCATAACTTTTACACTGGCAGCAATTATTCGTTTTATACAATGGAAAAACCGTTCTATTTATTTTGTATTTTATGCTTCGGTCGTTGACTTCTAAGGCGCTAACTGTTTGATCTGGTGGAGCATCGCCGTAGAGTGAAGCCTATGTTGCCCGGAACCTAGAAATGACCATAACTTTCACACTGGTTGCTATTATTCGTTTTATACGATGGAAAAACTGTTCTATTTATTTTGTACTTTATGCTTCAGGCGTTGACTTCTAGGGCCCTAACTATTCCATCTGGTGGAACAGCGCCCTAGGGTAAAGACCAAGATTGCGCGGAACGTAGAAATGACCATAACTTTCACACTGGTTGCTATCATTCGTTTTATATGATGGAAAAACTGTTGTATTTATATTGTATTTTATGGTTCTGGCGTTGACTTCATAGGCCGTAACTATTCGATCTGGTGGAGCAACTCCCTGGAGTGAAACCTAGGTTGCCCGGAACGTAGAAATGACCATAACTTTCACACAGGTAGCAATTATTCGTATTATACGATGGAAAAACTGTTCTATTTATTTTGTACTTTATGCTCCGGGCGTTGACTTCTAAGGCCCTAACTATACGATCTGGTGGAGCAACGCACTAGAGTGAAGCCTAGGTTGTCCGGTACGTAGAAATGACCATCACTATCAAACTGGTTGCAATTATTTGTTTTATACGATGGAAAAGCTGTTGTATTTATATCGTATTTTATGCATCTGGCGTTGACTTCTAAGGACCTAACTATTCGACCTGGTGGAGCAACGCCCTAGAGTGAAGCCTAGGTTGCTCGAAATGTAGAAAGGACCATAACTTTCACACTGGTTGCAATTATTCGTTTTATACGATGGAAAAGCTGTTGTATTTATATCGCATTTTATGCTTCTGGCGTAGACTTCTTAGGCCCTAACTATTCCATCTGGTGGAAAAACGCGCTCGGGTAAAGCCAAGATTGCGCGGAACGTAGAAATGACCGTAACTTTCACACTGGTTGCTATCATTCGTTTTATATGATGGAAAAACTGTTGTATTTATATTGTATTTTATGCTTCTGGCGTTGACTTCATAGGCCCTAACTATTCAATCTGTTGGAACAACGCCCCAGAGTGAAGCCTAGGTTACCCGGAACGTAGAAATGACCATCACTTTCAAACTGGTTGCAATTATTCGTTTTACACGATGGAAAAACTGTTGTATTTATATTGTATTTTATGCTTCTGGCGTTGACTTCTAAGGACCTAACTATTCGATCTGGTGGTGCAACGCCCTACAGTGATGCCTAGGTTGCCCGGAACGTATATATGACCATAACCTTCACACTGGTTGCAAATTATTCCTGCTATACGATGGAAAAACTGTTGTATTTTTATTGCATTTTATGCTTCGGGCATTGACTTCTAAGGCCCTAGCTATGCAATCTGTTGGAGCAACGCCCTAGGGGTAAGCCTAGGTTGCCCGGAACGTAGAAATGACCATAACTTTCACACTGGTTGCAATTATTCGTTTTATACGATGGAAAAGCTGTTGTATTTATATCGTATTTTATGCTTCAGGCGTTGACTTCTTAGGCCCTAACTATTCCATCTGGTGGAACAACGCCCTAGGGTGAAGTCTAGGTTGCCCGGAAAGTAGAAATGACCATAACTTTCACACTGGTAGCAATTATTCGTTTTATACGATGGAAAAACTGTTCTATTTATATTGTATTTAAGCTTCTGGCGTTGACTTCAGAGGCCGTAACTATTCGATCTGGTGGAGCAACGCCCTAGAGTGATGCCTAGGTTGCCCGGTACGTAGAAATGACCATCACTATCAAACTGGTTGCAATTATTCGTTTTATATGGTGGAAAAACTGTAGTATTTATATTGTATTTTATGCTTCTGGCGTTGACTTCTAAGGCCCTAACTATTCGATCTGGTAGAGCAACTCCCTAGAGTGCACCCTAGGTTGCCCGGAACGTAGAAATGACCATTACATTCACACTGTTTGCAATTATTCCTTTTATACGATGGTACAGCTGTTGTATTTATATCGTATTTTATGCTTCTGGCGTTGACTTCTAAGGTCCTAACTATTCGATCTGGTGGAGCAACGCCCTGGAGTGAAACCTGGGTTGCCCGGAACGTAGAAATGACCACTACTATCACACAGGTTGCAAATTATTCCTGCTATACGATGGAAAAACTGTTGTATTTTTATTGCATTTTATGCGTCTGGCGGTCACTTCTTAGGCCCTCACTATTCGATCTGGTGGAGCAACGCCCTAGGGTGGAGCCTATGTTGCCCGGAACGTTCAAATGACCATAGCATTTACACTCGTAGCAATTATTCGTTTTATACAATGGAAAAACCGTTCTATTTATTTTGTATTTCATGCTTCGGGCCTTGACTTCTAAGGCCCTAACTATTCAATCTGTTGGAGCAACGCCCTAGTGTGATGCCTAGGTTGCCCGGAAAGTAGAAGTGACCATAACTTTCATACTGGTTGCAATTATTCGATTTATACGATGAAAAAACTGTTGTATTTATATTGTATTTTATGCTTCTGGCGTTGACTTCTTAGGCCCTAACTATTCGATCTGGTGGAACAACGCCGTAGAGTGAAGCCTAGGTTGCCCGGAACGTAGAAATGACCATTACTTTCACACTGTTTGCAATTATTCGTTTTATACGATGGAAAAACTGTTGCATCTTTATCGTATTTTATGCTTCTGGCGTTGACTTCTTAGGCCGTAACTATCCGATCTGGTGGAGCAACGCCCTGGAGTGAAACCTGGGTTGCCCGGAACGTAGAAATGACCACTACTTTCACACTGTTTGCAATTATTCATTTAATACGATGGAAATGCTGTTGTATTTATATCGTATTTTACGCTTCGGGCGTTGACTTCTTAGGCCCTAACATTTCGATCTGGTGGAGCAACGCCCGACAGTGAAGCGTAGGTTGCCCGGAACGTAGAAATGACCATTACTTTCACACTGTTTGCAATTATTCCTGTTATGCGATGAAAAGACTGTTGTATTTTTATTGTATTTTATGCTTCAGGCGTGGACTTCTGAGGCCGTAGCTATTCGATGTGGTGGAAGAACGCCATACAGTGAAGCCTAGGTTGCCCGGAGCGTAGAAATGACCACTACTTTCACACTGTTTGCAATTATTCCTTTTATACGATGGAAAAGCTGTTGTATTTATATCGTATTTTATGCTTCTGGCGTTGACTTCTTAGGCCCTAACTATTCGATCTGGTGGAACAACGCCGTAGAGTGAAGCCTAGGTAGCCCGGAACGTAGAAATGACCATTACTTTCACACTGTTTGCAATTATTCGTTTTATACGATGGAAAAACTGTTGTATTTTTATTGCATCTTATGCGTCTGGCGTTGACTTCTTAGGCCGTAACTATTCGATCTGGTGGAGCACCGCCCTGGAGTGAAGCCTAGGTTGCCCGGAACGTAGAAATGACCACTACTATCACACTGGTTGCAAATTATTCCTGCTATACGATGGAAAAACTGTTGTATTTTTATTGCATTTTATGCTTCGGGCGTTGACTTCTAAGGCCCTAACTATTCAATCTGTTGGAGCAAAGCCATAGGGTGAAGCCTAGGTTGCTCGGAAAGTAGAAATGACCATAAGTTTCATACTGGTTGCAATTATTCGTTTTATACGATGGAAAAACTGTTGTATTTATATTGTATTTTATGCTTCTGGCGTTGACTTCTCCGGCCCTAATTATTCGATCTGGTGGAACAACGCCGTAGAGTGAAGCCTAGGTTGCCCGAACGTAGAAATGACCATTACTTTCACACTGTTTGCAATTATTCCTTTTATACGAAGGAAAAGCTGTTGTCTTTATATCGTATTTTATGCTTCTGGCCTTCACTTCTTAGGCCCTAACTATTCGATCTGGTGGAACAACGCCCTAGGGTGAAGCCTAGGTTGCCCGGAACGTAGAAATGACCATAGCTTTTACACTGATAGCAATTATTCATTTTATACAATGGAAAAACCGTACTATTTATTTTGTATTTTATGCTTCGGGCGTTGACTTCTAAGGCCCTAACTATTCAATCTGTTGGAGCAACGCCCTAGGGTGAAGCCTAGGTTGCTCGTAAAGCAGAAATGACCATAAGTTTCATACTGGTTGCAATTATGCGTTCTATACGATGGAAAAACTGTTGTATTTATATTGTATTTTATGCTTCTGGCGTTGACTACTTAGGCACTAACTATTCGATCTTGTGGAACAACGCCCGACAGTGAAGCCTAGGTTGCCCGGAACGTAGAAATGACCATTACTTTCACACTGTTTGCAATTATTCGTTTTATACGATGGAAAAACTGTTGTATTTTTATTGCATCTTATGCGTCTGGCGTTCACTTGTTAGGCCCTAACTATTGGATCTGTTGGAACAACGCCCTAGGGTCAGGCCTAGGTTGCCCGGAACGTAGAAATGACCATAGCTTTTACTCTCGTAACAATTATTCGTTTTATGCAATGGAAAAACCGTTCTATTTATTTTGTATTTTATGCTTCGGGCGTTGACTTCTAAGGCCCTAACTATTCAATCTGTTGGAGCAAAGCCCTAGGGTGAAGCCTAGGTTGCTCGGAAAGTAGAAATGACCATAAGTTTCATACTGGTTGCAATTATTCGTTTTATACGATGGAAAAACTGTTGCATTTATATTGTATCTTATGCTTCTGGCGTTGACTTCTTAGGCCCTAACTATTCCATCTGGTGGAACATCGCCCTAGAGTGAAGCCCAGGTTGCGCGGAACGTAGAAATGACCATAACTTTCACACTGGTAGCAATTATTCGTTTTATACATTGGAAAAACTGTTCTATTTATATTGTATTTTATGCTTCTGGCGTTGACTACTTAGGCCCTAACTATTCGATCTTGTGGAACAACGCCCTAGAGTGAAGCCTAGGTTGCCTGGAACGTAGAAATGACCATCACTTTCACACGGGTTGCAATTATTCCTGTTATAGGATGGAAAGACTGTTGTATTTTTATTGTATTTTATTCTCCTGGTGTTGACTTCTGAGGCCCTAAGTATTCGATTTGGTGGACTAACGCCGTAGAGTGAAGCCTAGGTTGCCCGGAACGTAGAAATGAACATTACTTTCACACTGTTTGCAATTATTCCTTTTATACGATGGAACAGCTGTTGTATTTATATCGTATTTTATGCTTCGGGCGTTGACTTCTAAGGACCTAGCTATTCGGTCTGGTGGAGCAACGCCCTAGAGTGAAGCCTAGGTTGCTCGGAATGTAGAAATGACCATAACTTTCACACTGGTTGCAATTATTCGTTTTATACGATGGAAAAACTGTTGCATCTTTATCCTATTTTGTGCTTCTGGCGTTGACTTCTTAGGCCGTAACTATTCGATCTGGTGGAGCACCGCCCTGGAGTGAAGCCTAGGTTGCCCGGAACGTAGAAATGACCACTACTATCACACTGGTTGCAAATTATTCCTGCTATACGATGGAAAAACTGTTGTATTTTTATTGCATTTTATGCTTCGGGCGTTGACTTCTAAGGCCCTAACTATTCAATCTGTTGGAGCAAAGCCATAGGGTGAAGCCTAGGTTGCTCGGAAAGTAGAAATGACCATAAGTTTCATACTGGTTGCAATTATTCGTTTTATACGATGGAAAAACTGTTGTATTTATATTGTATTTTATGCTTCTGGCGTTGACTTCTCCGGCCCTAATTATTCGATCTGGTGGAACAACGCCGTAGAGTGAAGCCTAGGTTGCCCGGAACGTAGAAATGAACATTACTTTCACACTGTTTGCAATTATTCCTTTTATACGATGGAAAAGCTGTTGCCTTTATATCGTATTTTATGCTTCTGGCCTTCACTTCTTAGGCCCTAACTATTCGATCTGGTGGAACAACGCCCTAGGGTGAAGCCTAGGTTGCCCGGAACGTAGAAATGACCATAGCTTTTACACTGATAGCAATTATTCATTTTATACAATGGAAAAACCGTTCTATTTATTTTGTATTTTATGCTTCGGGCGTTGACTTCTAAGGCCCTAACTATTCAATCTGTTGGAGCAACGCCCTAGGGTGAAGCCTAGGTTGCTCGTAAAGCAGAAATGACCATAAGTTTCATACTGGTTGCAATTATGCGTTCTATACGATGGAAAAGCTGTTGTATTTATATTGTATTTTATGCTTCTGGCGTTGACTACTTAGGCACTAACTATTCGATCTTGTGGAACAACGCCCGGCAGTGAAGCCTAGGTTGCCCGGAACGTAGAAATGACCATTACCTTCACACTGTTTGCAATTATTCGTTTTATACGATGGAAAAACTGTTGTATTTTTATTGCATCTTATGCGTCTGGCGTTCACTTGTTAGGCCCTAACTATTGGATCCGGTGGAACAACGCCCTAGGGTCAGGCCTAGGTTGCCCGGAACGTAGAAATGACCATAGCTTTTACTCTCGTAGCAATTATTCGTTTTATGCAATGGAAAAACCGTTCTATTTGTTTTGTATTTTATGCTTCGGGCGTTGACTTCTAAGGCCCTAACTATTCAATCTGTTGGAGCAAAGCCCTAGGGTGAAGCCTAGGTTGCTCGGAAAGTAGAAATGACCATAAGTTTCATACTGGTTGCAATTATTCGTTTTATACGATGGAAAAACTGTTGTATTTATATTGTATTTTATGCTTCTGGCGTTGACTTCTCCGGCCCTAATTATTCGATCTGGTGGAACATCGCCCTAGAGTGAAGCCCAGGTTGCGCGGAACGTAGAAATGACCATTACTTTCACACTGTTTGCAATTATTCCTTTTATACGATGGAAAAGCTGTTGTCTTTATATCGTATTTTATGCTTCTGGCGTTCACTTCTTAGGCCCTAACTATTCAATCTGGTGGAACAACGCCCTAGGGTGAAGCCTAGGTTGCTCGTAAAGTATAAATGACCATAAGTTTCATACTGGTTGCAATTATGCGTTCTATACGATGGAAAAACTGTTGTATTTATATTGTATTTTATGCTTCTGGCGTTGACTACTTAGGCACTAACTATTCGATCTTGTGGATCAACGCCCGACAGTGAAGCCTAGGTTGCCCGGAACGTAGAAATGACCATTACTTTCACACTGTTTGCAATTATTCCTGTTATGCGATGAAAAGACTGTTGTCTTTTTATTGTATTTTATGCTTCAGGCGTGGACTTCTGAGGCCGTAGCTATTCGATGTGGTGGAAGAACGCCATACAGTGAAGCCTAGGTTGCCCGGAGCGTAGAAATGACCACTACTTTCACACTGTTTGCAATTACTCCTTTTATACGATGGAAAAGCTGTTGTATTTATATCGTATTTTATGCTTCTGGCGTTGACTTCTTAGGCCCTAACTATTCGATCTGGTGGAACAACGCCGTAGAGTGAAGCCTAGGTTGCCCGGAACGTAGAAATGGCCATTACTTTCACACTGTTTGCAATTATTCGTTTTATACGATGGAAAAACTGTTGTATTTTTATTGCATCTTATGCGTCTGGCGTTCACTTGTTAGGCCCTAACTATTGGATCCGGTGGAGCAACGCCCTAGGGTCAGGCCTAGGTTGCCCGGAACGTAGAAATGACCATAGCTTTTACTCTCGTAGCAATTATTCGTTTTATGCAATGGAAAAACCGTTCTATTTATTTTGTATTTTATGCTTCGGGCGTTGACTTCTAAGGCCCTAACTATTCAATCTGTTGGAGCAAAGCCCTAGGGTGAAGCCTAGGTTGCTCGGAAAGTAGAAATGACCATAAGTTTCATACTGGTTGCAATTATTCGTTTTATACGATGGAAAAACTGTTGTATTTATATTGTATTTTATGCGTCTGGCGTTGACTTCTTAGGCCCTAACTATTCCATCTGGTGGAACATCGCCCTAGAGTGAAGCCCAGGTTGCGCGGAACGTAGAAATGACCATAACTTTCACACTGGTAGCAATTATTCGTTTTATACATTGGAAAAACTGTTCTATTTATATTGTATTTTATGCTTCTGGCGTTGACTACTTAGGCCCTAACTATTCGATCTGGTGGAGCAACGCCCTAGAGTGAAGCCTAGGTTGCCCGGTACGTAGAGATGACCATCACTATCAAACTGGTTGCAATTATTTGTTTTATACATTGGAAAAACTGTCCTATTTATATTGTATTTTATGCTTCTGGCGTTGACTACTTAGGCCCTAACTATTCGATCTTGTGGGACAACGCCCCAGAGTGAAGCCTAGGTTGCCCGGAACGTAGAAATGACCATTACTTTCACACTGTTTGCAATTATTCCTTTTATGCGATGGAACAGCTGTTGTATTTATATCATATTTTATGCTTCTGGCGTTGACTTCTAAGGTCCTAACTATTCGATCTGGTGGAGCAACGCCCTAGAGTAAAGCCTAGGTTGCTCGGAATGTAGAAATGACCATAAGTTGCATACTGGTTGCAATTATTCGTTTTATACGATGGAAAAACTGTTGTATTTATATTGTCTTTTATGCTTCTGGGGTTGACTTCTAAGGCCCTAAATATTCGATCTGGTGGAGCAATGCCTCAGAATTAAGTCTAGGATGCCCGAAACGCCGAAATGATCATTACTTTCACGCTTGTTGCAATTATTCCTGTTATACGATGAAAAGACTGTTGTATTTTTATTGTATTTTATGCTTCAGGCGTGGACTTCTGAGGCCGTAGCTATTCGATGTGGTGGAAGAACGCCATACAGTGAAGCCTAGGTTGCCCGGAACGTAGAAATGACCACTACTTTCACACTGTGTGCAATTATTCATTTAATACGATGGAAATGCTGTTGTATTTATATCGTATTTTATGCTTCTGGCGTTGACTTCTAAGGTCCTAACTATTCGATCTGGTGGAGCAACGCCCTAGAGTAAAGCCCAGGTTGCGCGGAACGTAGAAATGGCCATAACTTTCACACTGGTAGCAATTATTCGTTTTATACATTGGAAAAACTGTTCTATTTATATTGTATTTTATGCTTCTGGCGTTGACTACTTAGGCCCTAACTATTCGATCTTGTGGGACAACGCCCTAGAGTGAAGCCTAGGTTGCCCGGAACGTAGAAATGGCCATTACTTTCACACTGTTTGCAATTATTCCTTTTATGCGATGGAACAGCTGTTGTATTTATATCATATTTTATGCTTCTGGCGTTGACTTCTAAGGTCCTAACTATTCGATCTGGTGGAGCAACGCCCTAGAGTAAAGCCTAGGTTGCTCGGAATGTAGAAATGACCATAAGTTGCATACTGGTTGCAATTATTCGTTTTATACGATGGAAAAACTGTTGCATTTATATTGTATTTTATGCTTCCGGGGTTGACTTCTAAGGCCCTAAATATTCGATCTGGTGGAGCAATGCCTCAGAATTAAGTCTAGGATGCCCGAAACGCCGAAATGATCATTACTTTCACGCTTGTTGCAATTATTCCTGTTATACGATGAAAAGACTGTTGAATTTTTATTGTATTTTATGCTTCAGGCGTGGACTTCTGAGGCCGTAGCTATTCGATGTGGTGGAAGAACGCCATACAGTGAAGCCTAGGTTGCCCGGAACGTAGATATGACCATAACCTTCACACAGGTTGCAATTATTCGTTTTATACGGTGTAAAGGCTGTTGTATTTATTTTGTATTTTATTCTTCTGGTATTGACTTCTTAGGCCCTGACTATTCGATCTGGTTTAACAACGCCGTAGAGTGAAGCCTAGGTTGCCCGAACGTAGAAATGACCATTACTTTCACACTGTTTGCAATTATTCCTTTTATACGATGGAAAAGCTGTTGTATTAATATCGTATTTTATGCTTCTGGCGTTGACTTCTAAGGACCAAACTATTCGATCTGGTGGAGCAACGCCCTAGAGTGAAGCCTAGGTTGCTCGGAATGAAGAAATGACCATAACTTTCACACTGATTGCAATTATTCTTTTTATACGATGGAAAAACTGTTGCATCTTCATCGTATTTTATGCTTCTGGCGTTGACTTCTTAGGCCGTAACTATTCGATCTGGTGGAGCAATGCCCTGGAGTGAAACCTGGGTTGCCCGGAACGTAGAAATGACCACTACTATCACACTGGTTGCAAATTATTCCTGCTATACGATGGAAAAACTGTTGTATTTTTATTGCATTTTATGCTTCTGGCGTTCACTTCTTAGGCCCTAATTATTCTATCTGGTGGGACAACGGCCTAGGGTGAAGCCTAGGTTGCCCGGAACGTAGAAATGACCATAACTTTCACACTGGTTGCAATTATTTGTTTTATACGATGGAAAAGCTGTTGTATTTATATCGTATTTTATGCTTCTGGCGTTGGCTTCTAAGGACCTAGCTATTCGGTCTGGTGGAGCAACGCCCTAGAGTGAAGCCTAGGTTGCTCGGAATGTAGAAATGACCATAACTTTCCCACTGGTTGCAATTATTCGTTTTATACCATGGAAAAACTGTTGCATCTTTATCGTATTTTGTGCTTCTGGCGTTGACTTCTTAGGCCGTAACTATTCGATCTGGTGGAGCACCGCCCTGGAGTGAAGCCTAGGTTGCCCGGAACGTAGAAATGACCACTACTATCACACTGGTTGCAAATTATTCCTGCTATACGATGGAAAAACTGTTGTATTTTTATTGCATTTTATGCTTCGGGCGTTGACTTCTAAGGCCCTAACTATTCAATCTGTTGGAGCAAAGCCATAGGGTGAAGCCTAGGCTGCCCGGAGCGTAGAAATGACCACTACTTTCACACTGTTTGCAATTATTCCTTTTATACGATGGAAAAGCTGTTGTATTTATATCGTATTTTATGCTTCGGGCGTTGACTTCTAAGGCCCTAACTATTCGATCTGGTAGAGCAACGCCCTAGAGTGAAGCCTAGGTTGCCCGGTACGTAGAAATGACCATAGGTTTCATACTGGTTGCAATTATTCGTTTTATACGATTGAAAAACTGTTGTATTTATATTGTATTTTATGCTTCTGGCGTTGACTTCTCCGGCCCTAATTATTCAATCTGGGGGAACAACGCCGTAGAGTGAAGCCTAGGTTGCCCGAACGTAGAAATGACCATTATTTTCACACTGTTTGCAATTATTCCTTTTATACGATGGAACAGCTGTTGTATTTATATCGTATTTTATGCTTCTGGCGTTGACTTCTAAGGTCCTAACTATTCGATCTGGTGGAGCGACGCCCTAGAGTAAAGCCCAGGTTGCGCGGAACGTAGAAATGACCATAACTTTCACACTGGTAGCAATTATTCGTTTTATACATTGGAAAAACTGTTCTATTTATATTGTATTTTATGCTTCTGGCGTTGACTACTTAGGCCCTAACTATTCGATCTTGTGGGACAACGCCCTAGAGTGAAGCCTAGGTTGCCCGGAACGTAGAAATGACCATTACTTTCACACTGTTTGCAATTATTCCTTTTATACGATGGAACAGCTGTTGTATTTATATCGTATTTTATGCTTCTGGCGTTGACGTCTAAGGTCCTAACTATTCGATCTGGTGGAGCAACGCCCTAGAGTAAAGTCTAGGTTGCTCGGAATGTAGAAATGACCATAAGTTGCACACTGGTTGCAATTATTCGTTTTATACGATGGAAAAACTGTTGTATTTATATTGTATTTTATGCTTCTGGGGTTGACTTCTAAGGCCCTAAATATTCGATCTGGTGGAGCAATGCCTCAGAATTAAGTCTAGGATGCCCGAAACGCCGAAATGATCATTACTTTCACGCTTGTTGCAATTATTCCTGTTATACGATGAAAAGACTGTTGTATTTTTATTGTATTTTATGCTTCAGGCGTGGACTTCTGAGGCCGTAGCCATTCGATGTGGTGGAAGAACGCCATACAGTGAAGCCTAGATTGCCCGGAACGTAGAAATGACCACTACTTTCACACTGTTTGCAATTATTCATTTAATACGATGGAAATGCTGTTGTATTTATATCGTATATTATGCTTCGGGCGTTGACTTCTTAGGCCCAAACATTTCGATCTGGTGGAGCAACGCCCGACAGTGAAGCCTAGGTTGCCCGGAACGTAGATATGACCATTACCTTCACACAGGTTGCAATTATTCGTTTTATACGGTGTAAAGGCTGTTGTATTTGTTTTGTATTTTATTCTTCTGGTATTGACTTCTTAGGCCCTGACTATTCGATCTGGTTTAACAACGCCGTAGAGTGAAGCCTAGGTTGCCCGAACGTAGAAATGACCATTACTTTCACACTGTTCGCAATTATTCCTTTTATACGATGGAAAAGCTGTTGTATTTATATCGTATTTTATGCTTCTGGCGTTCACTTCTTAGGCCCTAACTATTCGATCTGGTGGAACAACGCCCTAGGGTGAAGCCTAGGTTGCCCGGAACGTAGAAATGACCATAGCTTTAACACTGGTAGCAATTATTCATTTTATACAATGGAAAAACCGTTCTATTTATTTTGTATTTTATGCTTCGGGCGTTGACTTCTAAGGCCCTAACTATTCAATCTGTTGGAGCAACGCCCTAGGGTGAAGCCTAGGTTGCTCGTAAAGTAGAAATGACCATAAGTTTCATACTGGTTGCAATTATGCGTTCTATACGATGGAAAAACTGTTGTATTTATATTGTATTTTATGCTTCTGGCGTTGACTACTTAGGCACTAACTTTTCGATCTTGTGGAACGACGCCCGACAGTGAAGCCTAGGTTGCCCGGAACGTAGAAATGACCATTACTTTCACACTGTTTGCAGTTATTCCTGTTATGCGATGAAAAGACTGTTGTATTTTTATTGTATTTTATGCTTCAGGCGTGGACTTCTGAGGCCGTAGCTATTCGATGTGGTGGAAGAACGCCATACAGTGAAGCCTAGGTTGCCCGGAGCGTAGAAATGAACACTACTTTCACACTGTTTGCAATTATTCCTTTTATACGATGGAAAAGCTGTTGTATTTATATCGTATTTTATGCTTCTGGCGTTGACTTCTTAGGCCCTAACTATTCAATCTGGTGGAACAACGCCCTAGGGTGAAGCCTAGGTTGCCCGGAAAGTAGAAATGACCATAACTATCACACTGGTAGCAATTATTCGTTTTATACGATGGAAAAACTGTTGTATTTATATTGTATTTTATGCTTCTGGGGTTGACTTCTAAGGCCCTAAATATTCGATCTGGTGGAGCAATGCCTCAGAATTAAGTCTAGGATGCCCGAAACGCCGAAATGATCATTACTTTCACGCTTGTAGCAATTATTCCTGTTATACGATGAAAAGACTGTTGTATTTTTATTGTATTTTATGCTTCAGGCGTGGACTTCTGAGGCCGTAGCTATTCGATGTGGTGGAAGAACGCCATACAGTGAAGCCTAGATTGCCGGAACGTAGAAATGACCACTACTTTCACACTGTTTGCAATTATTCAATTAATACGATGGAAATGCTGTTGTATTTATATCGTATTTTATGCTCCGGGCGTTGACTTCTTAGGCCCTAACATTTCGATCTGGTGGAGCAACGCCCGACAGTGAAGCCTAGGTTGCCCGGAACGTAGATATGACCATTACCTTCACACAGGTTGCAATTATTCGTTTTATACGGTGTAAAGGCTGTTGTATTTGTTTTGTATTTTATTCTTCTGGTATTGACTTCTTAGGCCCTGACTATTCGATCTGGTTTAACAACGCCGTAGAGTGAAGCCTAGGTTGCCCGAACGTAGAAATGACCATTACTTTCACACTGTTTGCAATTATTCCTTTTATATGATGGAAAAGCTGTTGTATTTATATAGTATTTTATGCTTCTGGCGTTGACTTCTAAGGACCAAACTATTCGATTTGGTGGAGCAACGCCCTAGAGTGAAGCCTAGGTTGCTCGGAATGTAGAAATGACCATTACTTTCACACTGATTGCAATTACTCTTTTTATACGATGGAAAAACTGTTGCATCTTCATCGTATTTTATGCTTCTGGCGTTGACTTCTTAGGCCGTAACTATTCGATCTGGTGGAGCAATGCCCTGGAGTGAAACCTGGGTTGCCCGGAATGTAGAAATGACCACTACTATCACACTGGTTGCAAATTATTCCTGCTATACGATGGAAAAACTGTTGTATTTATATTGCATTTTATGCTTCTGGCGTTGACTTCTAAGGACCTAACTATTCGATCTGGTGGAGCAACGCCCTAGAGTGAAGCCTAGGTTGCTCGGAATGTAGAAATGACCACTTTCACACTGATTGCAATTATTCGTTTTATACGATGGAAAAACTGTTGTATTTTTATTGCATCTTATGCGTCTGGCGTTCACTTCTTAGGCCCTAACTATTGGATCCGGTGGAGCAACGCCCTAGGGTCAGGCCTAGGTTGCCCGGAACGTAGAAATGACCATAGCTGTTACTCTCGTAGCAATTACTCGTTTTATACAATGGAAAAACCGTTCTATTTATTTTGTATTTTATGCTTCGGGCGTTGACTTCTAAGGCCCTAACTATTCAATCTGTAGGAGCAAAGCCCTAGGGTGAAGCCTAGGTTGCTCGGAAAGTAGAAATGACCATAAGTTTCATACTGGTTGCAATTATTCGTTTTATACGATGGAAAAACTGTTGTATTTATATTGTATTTTATGCTTCTGGCGTTGACTTCTTAGGCACTAATTATTCGATCTGGTGGAACAACGCCGTAGAGTAAAGCCCAGGTTGCGCGGAACGTAGAAATGACCATAACTTTCACACTGGTAGCAATTATTCGTTTTATACATTGGAAAAACTGTTCTATTTATATTGTATTTTATGCTTCTGGCGTTGACTACTTAGGCCCTAACTATTCGATCTTGTGGAACAACGCCCTAGAGTGAAGCCTAGGTTGCCTGGAACGTAGAAATGACCATCACTTTCACACGGGTTGCAATTATTCGTTTTATACGATGGAAAAACTGTTGCATCTTCATCGTATTTTATGCTTCTGGCGTTGACTTCTTAGGCCCTAACTATTCGATCTTGTGGTACAACGCCCTAGAGTGAAGCCTAGGTTGCCCGGAACGTAGAAATGACCATAACTTTCACACTGGTTATAATTATTTGTTTTATACGATGGAAAAGCTGTTGTATCTATATCGTATTTTATGCTTCTGGCGTTGACTTCTTAGGCCCTAACTATTCCATCTGGTGGAACATCGCTCTAGAGTAAAGCCCAGGTTGCGCGGAACGTAGAAATGACCATAACTGTCACACTGGTAGCAATTATTCGTTTTATACATTGGAAAAACTGTTCTATTTATATTGTATTTTATGCTTCTGGCGTTGACTACTTAGGCCCTAACTATTCGATCTTGTGGAACAACGCCCTAGAGTGAAGCCTAGGTTGCCTGGAACGTAGAAATGACCATCACTTTCACATGGGTTGCAATTATTCCTGTTATAGGATGGAAAGACTGTTGTATTTTTATTGTATTTTATTCTCCTGGTGTTGACTTCTTAGGCCCTAAGTATTCGATTTGGTGGAACAACGCCGTAGAGTGAAGCGTAGGTTGCCCGGAACGTAGAAATGACCATTGCTTTCACACTGTTTGCAATTATTCCTTTTATACGATGGAACAGCTGTTGTATTTATATCGTATTTTATGCTTCTGGCGTTGACTTCTAAGGTCTAACTATTCGATCTGGTGGAGCAACGCCCTAGAGTGAAGAGTAGGTTGCTCGGAATGTAGAAATGACCATAAGTTGCATACTGGTTGCAATTATTCGTTTTATACGATGGAAAAACTGTTGCATCTTTATCGTATTTTATGCTTCTGGCGTTGACTTCATAGGCCGTAACTATCCGATCTGGTGGAGCAACGCCCTGGAGTTAAACCTGGGTTGCCCGGAACGTAGAAATGACCACTACTATCACACTGGTTGCAAATTATTCCTGCTATACGATGGAAGAACTGTTGTATTTTTATTGCATTTTATGCGTCTGGCGTTCACTTCTTAGGCCCTAACTATTCGATCTGGTGGAACAACGCCCTAGGGTGAAGCCTAGGTTGCCCGAAACGTAGAAATGACCATAGCTTTTACACTCGTAGCAATTATTCGTTTTATACAATGGAAAAACCGTTCTATTTATTTTGTATTTTATGATTCGGGCGTTGACTTCTAAGGCCCGAACTATTCAATCTGTTGCAGCAAAGCCCTAGGGTGAAGCCTAGGTTGCTCGGAAAGTAGAAATGACCATAAGTTTCATACTGGTTGCAATTATTCGTTTTATACGATGGAAAAACTGTTGTATTTATATTGTATTTTATGCTTCTGGCGTTGACTTCTCCGGCCCTGATTATTCGATCTGGTGGAACAACGCCGTAGAGTGAAGCCTAGGTTGCCCGGAACGTAGAAATGACCATTACTTTCACACTGTTTGCAATTATTCCTTTTATACGATGGAAAAGCTGTTGTATTTATATCGTATTTTATGCTTCTGGCGTTGACTTCTAAGGTCCTAACTATTCGATCTGGTGGAGCAACGCCCTAGAGTAAAGCCTAGGTTGCTCGGAATGTAGAAATGACCATAAGTTGCATACTGGTTGCAATTATTCGTTTTATACGATGGAAAAACTGATGTATTTATATTGTATTTTATGCTTCTGGGGTTGATTTCTAAGGCCCTAAATATTCGATCTGGTGGAGCAATGCCTCAGAATTAAGTCTAGGATGCCCGAAACGCCGAAATGATCATTACTTTCACGCTTGTTGCAATTATTCCTGTTATACGATGAAAAGACTGTTGTATTTTTATTGTATTTTATGCTTCAGGCGTGGACTTCTGAGGCCGTAGCTATTCGATGTGGTGGAAGAACGCTATACAGTGAATCCTAGGTTGCCTGGAACGTAGAAATGACCACTACTTTCACACTGTTTGCAATTATTCATATAATACGATGGAAATGCTGTTGTATTTATATCGTATTTTATGCTTCGGGCGTTGACTTCTTAGGCCCTAACATTTCGATCTGGTGGAGCAACGCCCGACAGTGAAGCCTAGGTTGCCCGGAACGTAGATATGACCATGACCTTCACACAGGTTGCAATTGTTCGTTTTATACGGTGTAAAGGCTGTTGTATTTATTTTGTATTTTATTCTTCTGGTATTGACTTCTTAGGCCCTGACTATTCGATCTGGTTTAACAACGCCGTAGAGTGAATCCTAGGTTGCCCGGAACGTAGAAATGACCACTATTTTCACACTGTTTGCAATTATTCATATAATGCGATGGAAATGCTGTTGTATTTATATCGTATTTTATGCTTCGGGCGTTGACTTCTTAGGCCCTAACATTTCGATCTGGTGGAGCAACGCCCGACAGTGAAGCCTAGGTTGCCCGGAACGTAGATATGACCATGACCTTCACACAGGTTGCAATTATTCGTTTTATACGGTGTAAAGGCTGTTGTATTTATTTTGTATTTTATTCTTCTGGTATTGACTTCTTAGGCCCTGACTATTCGATCTGGTTTAACAACGCCGTAGAGTGAAGCCCAGGTTGCCCGAACGTAGAAATGACCATTACTTTCACACTGATTGTAATTATTTGTTATATACGATGGAAAAGCTGTTGTATTTATATCGTATTTTATGCCTCTGGCGTTCACTTCTAAGGACCTAACTATTCGATCTGGTGGAGCAACGCCCTAGAGTGAAGCCTAGGTTGCTCGGAATGTAGAAATGACCATAACTTTCACACTGATTGCAATTATTCGTTTTATACGATGGAGAAGCTGTTGCATCTTCATCGGATTTTATGCTTCTGGCGTTGACTTCTTAGGCCGTAACTATTCGATCTGGTGGAGCAACGCCCTGGAGTGAAACCTGGGTTGCCCGGAACGTAGAAATGACCACTACTATCACACTGGTTGCAAACTATTCCTGCTATACGATGGAGAAACTGTTGTATTTTTATTGCATTTTATGCTTCTGGCGTTCACTTCTTAGGCCCTAACTATTCGATCTGGAGGAACAACGGCCTAGGGTGAAGCCTACGTTGCCCGGAACGTAGAAATGACCATAACTTTCACACTGGTTGCGATTATTTGTTTTATACGATGGAAAAGCTGTTGTATTTATATCGTATTTTATGCTTCTGGCGTTGACTTCTTAGGCCCTAACTATTCCATCTGGTGGAACAACGCCCTAGAGTAAAGCCCAGGCTGCGCGGAACGTAGAAATGACAATATCTTTCACACTGGTAGCAATTATTCGTTTTATACGATGGAAGAATTGTTCTATTTATTTTGTATTTTATGCTTCGGGCGTTGACTTCTGAGGCCCTAGCTATTCGATCTGGTCGAGCAACGCCGTAGAGTGAAGCCTAGGTTGCCCGGAACGTAGAAATGACCATAACTTCCACACTGGTACAATTATTCGTTTTATACGATGTAAAAGCTGTTGTATTTATATCGTATTTTATGCTTCTGACGTTGACTTCTTAGGCCCTAACTACTCGACCTGGAGGAGCGACGCCCTAGAGTGAAACCTAGGTTGCCCGGAACCTAGAAATGACCATTACATTCACACTGGTTGCAATTATTCCGTTTATACGGTGGAAAAACTGTTGTATTTTTATTGTATTCTATGCTTCTGGCGTTTAATTCTAAGTCGCTAGCTATTTGATCTGGTGGAGCAACGACCTAGAGTGAAGCCTAGGTTTCCCGAACGTAGAAATGACCATTACTTTCACACTGTTTGCAGTTATTCCTTTTACACGATGGAAAAGCTGTTGTATTTATATCGTATTTTATGCTTCTGGCGTTGACTTCTAAGGACCTAACTATTCGATCTGGTTGAGCAACGCTCTAGAGTGAAGCCTAGGTTGTTCGGAATGTAGAAATGACCATAACTTTCACACTGATTGCAATTATTCGTTTTATACGATGGAAAAACTGTTGCATCTTCATCGTATTTTGTGCTTCTGGCGGTGACTTCTTAGGCCGTAACTATTCGATCTGGTGGAGCAACGCCCTGAAGTGAAACATGGGTTGCCCGGAACGTTGAAATGACCACTACTATCACACTGGTTGCAAACTATTCCTGCTATACGATGGAAAACCTGTTGTATTTTTATTGTATTTTATGCTTCAGGCGTGGACTTCTGAGGCCGTAGTTATTCGATGTGGTGGTAGAACGCCATACACTGAAGCCTAGGTTGCCCGGAACGTAGAAATGACCACTACTTTCACACTGTTTGCAATTATTCATTTAATACGATGGAAATGCTGTTGTATTTATATCGTATTTTATGCTTCGGGCGTTGACTTCTTAGGCCCTAACATTTCGATCTGGTGGAGCAACGCCCGACAGTGAAGCCTAGGTTGCCCGGAACGTAGAAATGACCATTACTTTCACACTGTTTGCAATTATTCCTTCTATACGATGGAAAAGCTGTTGTAATTATATCGTATTTTATGCTTCTGCCGTTGACTTCTTAGGCCCTAACTATTCGATCTGGCGGAACAACGCCGTAGAGTGAAGCCTAGGTTGCCCGGAACGTAGAAATGACCATAACTTTCACACTGTTTGCAATTATTCGTTTTATACGATGGAAAAACTGTTGCATCTTCATCGTATTTTATGCTTCTGGCGTTGACTTCTTAGGCCGTAACTATCCGATCTTGTGGAACAACGCCCTAGAGTGAAGCCTAGGTTGCCTGGAACGTAGAAATGACCATCACTTTCACACGGGTTGCAATTATTCGTGTTATAGAATGTTAAGACTGTTGTATTTTTATTGTATTTTATACTTCAGGCGTTGACTTCTGAGGCCGTAGCTATTCGATGTGGTGGAAGAACGCCATACACTGAAGCCTAGGTTGCCCGGAACGTAGAAATGACCATAAGTTTCATTCTGGTTGCAATTAGTCGTTTTATACGATGGAAAAACTGTTGTATTTTTATTGCACTTTATGCGTCTGGCGTTCACTTCTTAGGCCCTAACTATTGGATCTGGTGGAACAACGCCCTAGGGTCAAGCCTAGGTTGCCCGGAACGTAGAAATGACCATAGCTTTTACACTCGTAGCAATTATTCGTTTTATACAATGGAAAAACCGTTCTAATTATTTTGTATTTTATGCTTCTGGCGTTGACTACTTAGGCCCTAACTATTCGATCTTGTGGAACAACGCCCTAGAGTGAAGCCTAGGTTGCCCGGAACGTAGAAATGACCATTACTTTCACACTGTTTGCAATTATTCCTTTTATACGATGGAACAGCTGTTGTATTTATATCGTATTTTATGCTTCTGGCGTTGACTTCTAATGTCCTAACTATTCGATCTGGTGGAGCAACGCCCTAGAGTAAAGCCTAGGTTGCTCGGAATGTAGAAATGACCATAAGTTGCATACTGGTTGCAATTATTCGTTTTATACGATGGAAAAACTGTTGTATTTATATTGTATTTTATGCTCCTGGGGTTGACTTCTAAGGCCCTAAATATTCGATCTGGTGGAGCAATGCCTCAGAATTAAGTCTAGGATGCCCGAAACGCCGAAATGATCATTACTTTCACGCTTGTTGCAATTATTCCTGTTATACGATGAAAATACTGTTGTATTTTTATTGTATTTTATGCTTCAGGCGTGGACTTCTGAGGCCGTAGCAATTCGATGTGGTGGAAGAACGCCATACAGTGAAGCCTAGGTAGCCCGGAACGTAGAAATGACCACTACTTTCACACTGTTTGCAATTATTCATTTAATACGATGGAAATGCTGTTGTATTTATATCGTATTTTATGCTTCGGGCTTAGACTTCTTAGGCCCTAACATTTCGATCTGGTGGAGCAACGCCCGACAGTGAAGCCTAGGTTCCCCGGAACGTAGATATGACCATAACCTTCACACAGGTTGCAATTATTCGTTTTATACAGTGTAAAGGCTGTTGTATTTATTTTGTATTTTATTCTTCTGGTGTTGACTTCTTAGGCCCTCACTATTCGATCTGGTTTAACAACGCCGTAGAGTGAAGCCTAGGTTGCCCGGAACGTAGAAATGACCATTACCTTCACACTGTTTGCAATTATTCCTTTTATACGATGGAAAAGCTGTTGTATTAAATCGTATTTTATGCTTCTGGCGTTGACTTCTTAGGCCCTAACTATTCAATCTGTTGGAGCAAAGCCCTAGGGTGAAGCCTAGGTTGCTCGGAATGTAGAAATGACCATAACTTTCACACTGATTGCAATTATTCTTTTTATACGATGGAAAAACTGTTTTATTTTTATTGCATTTTATGCTTCTGGCGTTCACTTCTTAGGCCCTAACTATTCGATCTGGAGGAACAACGGCCTAGGGTGAAGCCTACGTTGCCCGGAACGTAGAAATGAGCATAACTATCACACTGGTTGCAATTATTTGTTTTATACGATGGAAAAGCTGTTGTATTTATATCGTATTTTGTGCTTCTGGCGTTGACTTCTTAGGCCCTAACTATTCCATCTGGTGGAACAACGCCCTAGAGTAAATCCCAGGTTGCGCGGAACGTAGAAATGACCATAACTTTCACACTGGTAGCAATTATTCGTTTTATACGATGGAAAAATTGTTCTATTTATTTTGTATTTTATGCTTCGGGCGTTGACTTCTAAGGCCCTAGCTATTCGATCTGGTCGAGCAACGCCGTAGAGTGAAGCCTAGCTTGCCCGGAACGTAGAAATGACCATAACTTCCACACTGGTTGCAATTATTCGTTTTATACGATGTAAAAGCTGTTGTATTTTTATTGTATTCTATGCTTCTGGCGTTTAATTCTAAGTCGCTAGCTATTTGATCTGGTGGAGCAACGACCTAGAGTGAAGCCTAGGTTGCCCGAACGTAGAAATGACCATTACTTTCACACTGTTTGCAATTATTCCTTTTACACAATGGAAAAGCTGTTGTATTTATATCGTATTTTATGCTTCTGGCGTTGACTTCTAAGGACCTAACTATTCGATCTGGTGGAGCAACGCCCTAGAGTGAAGCCTAGGTTGCTCGGAATGTAGAAATGACCATAACTTTAACACTGATTGCAATTATTCCTTTTATACTATGGAAAAACTGTTGCATCTTCATCGTATTTTATGCTTCTGGCGTTGACTTCTTAGGCCGTAACTATTCGATCTGGCGGAGCAAGGCCCTGGAGTGAAACATGGGTTGCCCGGAACGTAGAAATGACCACTACTATCACACTGGTTGCAAATTATTCCTGCTATACGATGGAAAAGCTGTTGTATTTTTATTGTATTTTATGCTTCAGGCGTGGACTTCTGAGGCCGTAGCTATTCGATGTGGTGGAAGAACGCCATACACTGAAGCCTAGGTTGCCCGGAACGTAGAAATGACCATAAGTTTCATACTGGTTGCAATTATTCGGTTTATACGATGGAAAAACTGTTGTATTTATATTGTATTTTATGCTTCTGGTGTTCACTTCTTAGGCCCTAACTATTCGATCTGGTGGAGCAACGTCCTAGGGTGAAGCCTAGGTTGCCCGGAACGTAGAAATGACCATCACTTTCACACGGGTTGCAATTATTTCTGTTATAGGATGGAAAGCCTGTTGTATTTTTATTGTATTTTATTCTCCTGGTGTTGACTTCTTAGGCCCTAACTATTCGATCTGGTGGAACAACGCCGTAGAGTGAAGCCTAGGTTGCCCGGAACGTAGAAATGACCATTACTTTCACACTGTTTGCTATTATTCCTTTTCTACGATGGAACAGCTGTTGTATTTATATCGTATTTTATGCTTCTGGCGTTGACTTCTAAGGTCCTAACTATTCGATCTGGTGGAGCAACGCCCTAGAGTGAAGCCTAGGTTGCTCGGAATGTAGAAATGACCAGTACATTCACACTGGTTGCAGTTATTCCTGTAAAACGATGGAAAAACTGTTGCATCTTTATTGTATTTTAAGCTTCTGGCGTTGACTTCTAAGGCCCTAACTATTCGATCTGGTGGAGCAACGCCCTAGGGTGAAGCCTAGGTTGGCCGGAATGTAGAAATCACCATAACTTTCACACTGGTAGCAATTATTCGTTTTATACGATGGAAAAACTGTTGTATTTATTTTGTATTTTATGCTTCGGGCGTTGACTTCTAAGGCCCTAACTATTCGATCTGGTAGAGCAACGCCCTAGGGTGAAGCCTAGGTTGCCCGGAACGTAGAAATGACCATAACTTTTACACTGGCAGCAATTATTCGTTTTATACAATGGAAAAACCGTTCTGTTTATTTTGTATTTTATGCTTCGGGCGTTGACTTCTAATGCCCTATCTGTTTCATCTGGTGGAGCATCGCCGTAGAGTGAAGCCTAGGTTGCCCGGAACGTAGAAATGACCATAACTTTCACACTGGTAGCAATTATTCGTTTTATACGATGGAAAAACTGTTGTATTTATTTTGTATTTTATGCTTCGGGCGTTGACTTCTAAGGCCCTAACTATTCGATCTGGTAGAGCAACGCCCTAGGGTGAAGCCTAGGTAGCCCGGATCGTAGAAATGTCCATATCTTTCACACTGTTTGCAATTTTTCGTTTTGTACGATGGAAAATCTGTTTTATGTATTTTGTATTTTATGCTTCTGGCGTTGACTTCTAAGGACCTAACTATTCGATCTGGTGGAGCAACGCCCTAGAGTGAAGCCTAGGTTGCTCGGAATGTAGAAATGACCATAACTTTCACACTGATTGCAATTATTCGTTTTATACGATGGAAAAACTGTTGCATCTTCATCGTATTTTATGCTTCTGGCGTTGACTTCTTAGGCCGTAACTATTCGATCTGGTGGAGCAAGGCAATGGAGTGAAACATGGGTTGCCCGGAACGTAGAAATGACCATCACTTTCACACGGGTTGCAATTATTCCTGTTATAGGATGGAAAGACTGTTGTATTTTTATTGTATTTTATTCTCCTGGTGTTGACTTCTTAGGCCCTAACTATTCGATCTGGTGGAACAACGCCGTAGAGTGAAGCCTAGGTTGCCCGGAACGTAGAAATGACCATTACTTTCACACTGTTTGCTATTATTCCTTTTATACGATGGAACAGCTGTTGTACTTATATCGTATTTTATGCTTCTGGCGTTGACTTCTAAGGTCCTAACTATTCGATCTGGTGGAGCAACGCCCTAGAGTGAAGCCTAGGTTGCTCGGAATGTAGAAATGACCAGAAGTTGCATACTGGTTGCAATTATTCGTTTTATACGATGGAAAAACTGTTGTATTTATATTGTATTTTATGCTTCTGGGGTTGACTTCTAAGGCCCTAAATATTCGATCTGGTGGAGCAATGCCTCAGACTTAAGTCTAGGATGCCCGAAACGCCGAAATGATGATTACTTTCACGCGTGTTGCAATTATTCCTGTTATACGATGAAAAGACTGTTGTATTTTTATTGTATTTTATGCTTCAGACGTGGACTTCTGAGGCCGTAGCTATTCGATGTGGTGGAAGAACGCCATACAGTGAAGCCCAGGTTGCCCGGAACGTAGAAATGACCATAACTATCACACTGGTTGCTATCACTCGTTTTATATGATTGAAAAACTGTTGTATTTATATTGTATTTCATGCTTCTGGCGTTCACTTCTTAGGCCCTAACTATTCGATCTGGTGGTGCAACTCCCTAGGGTGAAGCCTAGGTTGCTCGGAAAGTAGAAATGACCATAACTTTCATACTGGTTGCGATTATTCGTTTTATACGATGGAAAAACTGTTGTATTTATATCGTGTTTTGTGCTTCTAGCGTTGACTTCTTAGGCCCTAACTATTCCATCTGGTGGAACAACGCCCTAGGGTGAATCCTAGGTTGCCCGGAAAGTAGAAATGCCCATAACTTCCACACTGGTAGAAATTATTCGTTTTATACGATTGAAAAACTGTACTATTTATTTTGTATTTTATGCTTCGGGCGTTGACTTCTAAGGCCCTAGCTGTTCGATCTGGTGGAGGAACGCCCTAGAGTGAAGCCTAGGTTGCCCGGAACGTAGAAATGACCATCACTTTCAAACCGGTTGCAATTATTCCTGTTATATGATGGAAAAACTGTTGTATTTTTATTGCATTTTATGCTTCGGGCATTGACTTCTAAGGCCCTAACTATTCAATCTGTGGGAGCTACGCCCTAGGGTGAAGCCTAGGTTGCCCGGAAAGAAGAAATGACCATAACTTTCATACTGGTTGCAATTATTCGTTTTATACGATGAAAAAACTGTTGTATTTATATTCCATTTTATGCTTCTGGCGTTCACTTCTTAGGCCCTAACTATTCGATCTGGTGGAACAACGCCGTATGGTGAAGCCTAGGTTGCCCGGAACGTAGAAATGACCATTACCTTCACGCTTGTTGCAATTATTCCTGTTAGACGATGGAAAAACAGTTGTATCTTTATTGTATTTTATGCTTCTGGCGTTTAATTCTAAGTCCCTAGCTGTTCGATCTGGTGGAGCAACGACCCAGAGTGAAGCCTAGGTTGCCCGGAACGTAGAAATGACCATTACATTCACACTGGTTGCAATTATTCCGGTTATACGATGGAAAAACTGTTGTATTTTTATTGCATTCTATGCTTCTGGCGTTTAATTCTAAGTCGCTAGCTATTCGATCTGGTGGAGCAACGACCCAGAGTGAAGCCTAGGTTGCCCGGAACGTAGAAATGGCCATTACTTTCACACTGTTTGCAGTTATTCCTGTTAAACGATGGAAAACCTGTTGTATTTTTATTGCATTCTATGCTTCTAGCGTTTAATTCTAAGTCGCTAGCTATTCGATCTGGTGGAGCAACGACCCAGAGTGAAGCCTAGGTTGCCCGGAACGTAGAAATGGCCATTACTTTCACACTGTTTGCAGTTATTCCTGTTAAACGATGGAAAAACTGTTGCATCTTTATTGTATTTTATGCTTCTGGCGCTGACTTCTAAGGCCGTAACTATCCGATCTGGTGGAGCAACGCCCTAGAGTGAAGCCTAGGTTGGCCGGAACGTAGAAATCACCATTACTTTCACACTGTTTGCAAATATACATTATATACGATGGAAAAGCTGTTGTATTTATATTGTATTTTATGCTTCTGGCGTTGACTTCTTACGCCCTAACTATTTAATCTGGTGGAGCAACGCCCTAGAGTGAAGCCTAGGTTGCCCGGAACGTAGAAATGACCATTACTTTCATACTGTTTGCAATTATTCCTTTTATACGATGGAAAAGCTGTTGTATTTATATGGTATTTTATGCTTCTGGCGTTCACTTCTTAGGCCCTAACTATTCGATCTGGTGGAGCAACGCCCTAGGGTGAAGCCAAGGTTGCCCGGAACGTAGAAATGACCATCACTTTCCAACTGGTTGCAATTAATCCTGTTATACGGTGGAAAAACTGTTGTATTTTTTTTGCATTTTATGCTTCGGGCGCTGACTTCTAAGGCCCTAACTATTCAATCTGTTGGCGCAACGCCCTAGAGTGAAGCCTAGGTTACCCGGAACGTAGAAATGACCATAACTTTCACACTGGTTGCAATTATTCGTTTTATACGATGGAAAAGCTGTTGTATTTATATCGTATTTTATGCTTCTGGCGTTGACTTCTTAGGCCCTAACTATTCCATCTGGTGGAACAACGCCCTAGTGTGAAGTCTAGGTTGCCCGGAAAGTAGAAATGACCATAACTTTCACACTGGTAGCAATTATTCGTTTTATACGATGGAAAAACTGTTCTATTTATTTTATACTTTATGCCTCGGGCGTTGACTTCTAAGGCCCTAACTATTCCTTCTGGTGGAACAACGCCCTAGGGTGAAGTCTACGTTGCCCGGAAAGTAGAAATGACCATCACTTTCACACTGGTAGCAATTATTCGTTTTATACGATGGAAAAACTGTTCTATTTATTTTATACTTTATGCCTCGGGCGTTGACTTCTAAGGCCCTAACTATTCGATCTGGTGGAGCAACGCCCTAGAGTGAAGCCTAGGTTACCCGGAACGTAGAAATGACCATCACTTTCAAACTGGTTGCAATTATTCGTTTTATACGATGGAAAAACTGTTGTATTTATATTGTACTTTATGCTTCTGGCGTTGACTTCTAAGGACCTAACTATTCGATCTGGTGGAGCAACGCCCTACAGTGATGCCTAGGTTGCCCGGAACGTAGATATGACCATAACCTTCACACTGGTTGCAAATTATTCTTGCTATACGATGGAAAAACTGTTGTATTTTTATTGCATTTTATGCATCGGGCATAGACTTCTAAGGCCCTAGCTATGCAATCTGTTGGAGCATCGCCCTAGGGGGAAGCCTAGGTTGCCCGGAACGTAGAAATGACCATAACCTTCACACTGGTTGCAATTATTCGTTTTATACGATGGAAAAGCTGTTGCATTTATATCGTATTTTATGCTTCTGGCGTTGACTTCTTAGGCTCTAACTATTCCATCTGGTGGAACATCGCCCTAGGGTAAAGCCAAGATTGCGCGGAACGTAGAAGTGACCATAACTTTCACGCTGGTTGCTATCATTCGTTTTATATGATGGAAAAACTGTTGTATTTATATTGTATTTTATGCTTCTGGCGTTGACTTCATAGGCCGTACCTATTCGATCTGGTGGAGCAACGCCCTGGAGTGAAACCTAGGTTGCCCGGACCGTAGAAATGACCATAACTTTCACACAGGTAGCAATTATTCGTTTTATACGATGGAAAAACTGTTGTATTTTTATTGCATTTTATGCTTCGGGCGTTGACTTCTAAGGCCCTAACTCTTAGATCTGGTGGAGCAACGCCTCAGACTTAAGCCTAGGATGCCAGAAAAGTCGAAATGATCATTACTTTCGCACTTTGCAATTAGTCATGCTATACGATGGAAAGACTGTGGCATTTTTATTGTATTTTATGCTTCTGGCGTTGACTTTTAAGGCCGTAGCTATTAGATGTGGTGGAGCAACGCCCTTGAGTGTCGCATAGGTTGCCCGGAACGTAGAAATGTCCATTACTTTCACAATTTTTGCAAATATACATTTTATACGATGGAAAAACTGTTGTACTTGTATTGTATTTTATTCTTCTGGCGTTGAATTATAAGTCCCTAGCTATTCTATCTGGTGGAGCAACGCCCTAGAGTGAAACCTAGGTTACCCGGAACGTAGAAATGACCAGTACCTTCACACTGGTTGCAGTTATTCGTTTTATACGATTGAAAAACTGTTCTATTTATTTTGCATTTTATGCTTCGGGCGTTGACTTCTAAGGCGCTAACTATTCAATCTGTTGGAGAAACGCCCTAGGGTATATCCTAGGTTGCCCGGAAAGTAGAAATGTCCATAACTTTCATACTGGTTGCAATTATTCGTTTTATATGATGGAAAAACTGTTGTATTTATATTGTATTTTATGCTTCTGGCGTTCACTTCTTAGGCCCTAACTATTCGATCTGGTGGAACAACGGCCTACGGTGAAGCCTAGGTTGCCCGCAACGTAGAAATGGCCATAACTTTTACACTGGTAGCAATTATTCGTTTTACACAATGGAAAAACTGTTCTATTTATTTTCTATTTAATGCTTCGGGCGTTGGCTTCTAAGGCCCTAACTGTTTGATCTGGTGGAGCAACGCCCTAGAGTGAAGCCTAGGTTGCCCGGAACGTAGAAATGACCATCACTTTCAAACCGGTTGCAATTATTCCTGTTATATGATGGAAAAACTGTTGTATTTTTATTGCATTTTATGCTTCGGGCATTGACTTCTAAGGCCCTAACTATTCAATCTGTGGGAGCTACGCCCTAGGGTGAAGCCTAGGTTGCCCGGAAAGAAGAAATGACCATAACTTTCATACTGGTTGCAATTATTCGTTTTATACGATGAAAAAACTGTTGTATTTATATTCCATTTTATGCTTCTGGCGTTCACTTCTTAGGCCCTAACTATTCGATCTGGTGGAACAACGCCGTATGGTGAAGCCTGGGTTGCCCGGAACGTAGAAATGACCATTACCTTCACGCTTGTTGCAATTATTCCTGTTAGACGATGGAAAAACAGTTGTATCTTTATTGTATTTTATGCTTCTGGCGTTTAATTCTAAGTCCCTAGCTGTTCGATCTGGTGGAGCAACGACCCAGAGTGAAGCCTAGGTTGCCCGGAACGTAGAAATGACCATTACATTCACACTGGTTGCAATTATTCCGGTTATACGATGGAAAAACTGTTGTATTTTTATTGCATTCTATGCTTCTGGCGTTTAATTCTAAGTCGCTAGCTATTCGATCTGGTGGAGCAACGACCCAGAGTGAAGCCTAGGTTGCCCGGAACGTAGAAATGGCCATTACTTTCACACTGTTTGCAGTTATTCCTGTTAAACGATGGAAAACCTGTTGTATTTTTATTGCATTCTATGCTTCTAGCGTTTAATTCTAAGTCGCTAGCTATTCGATCTGGTGGAGCAACGACCCAGAGTGAAGCCTAGGTTGCCCGGAACGTAGAAATGGCCATTACTTTCACACTGTTTGCAGTTATTCCTGTTAAACGATGGAAAAACTGTTGCATCTTTATTGTATTTTATGCTTCTGGCGCTGACTTCTAAGGCCGTAACTATCCGATCTGGTGGAGCAACGCCCTAGAGTGAAGCCTAGGTTGGCCGGAACGTAGAAATCACCATTACTTTCACACTGTTTGCAAATATACATTATATACGATGGAAAAGCTGTTGTATTTATATTGTATTTTATGCTTCTGGCGTTGACTTCTTACGCCCTAACTATTTAATCTGGTGGAGCAACGCCCTAGAGTGAAGCCTAGGTTACCCGGAACGTAGAAATGACCATCACTTTCAAACTGGTTGCAATTATTCGTTTTATACGATGGAAAAACTGTTGTATTTATATTGTACTTTATGCTTCTGGCGTTGACTTCTAAGGACCTAACTATTCGATCTGGTGGAGCAACGCCCTACAGTGATGCCTAGGTTGCCCGGAACGTAGATATGACCATAACCTTCACACTGGTTGCAAATTATTCTTGCTATACGATGGAAAAACTGTTGTATTTTTATTGCATTTTATGCATCGGGCATAGACTTCTAAGGCCCTAGCTATGCAATCTGTTGGAGCATCGCCCTAGGGGGAAGCCTAGGTTGCCCGGAACGTAGAAATGACCATAACCTTCACACTGGTTGCAATTATTCGTTTTATACGATGGAAAAGCTGTTGCATTTATATCGTATTTTATGCTTCTGGCGTTGACTTCTTAGGCTCTAACTATTCCATCTGGTGGAACATCGCCCTAGGGTAAAGCCAAGATTGCGCGGAACGTAGAAGTGACCATAACTTTCACACTGGTTGCTATCATTCGTTTTATATGATGGAAAAACTGTTGTATTTATATTGTATTTTATGCTTCTGGCGTTGACTTCATAGGCCGTACCTATTCGATCTGGTGGAGCAACGCCCTGGAGTGAAACCTAGGTTGCCCGGACCGTAGAAATGACCATAACTTTCACACAGGTAGCAATTATTCGTTTTATACGATGGAAAAACTGTTGTATTTTTATTGCATTTTATGCTTCGGGCGTTGACTTCTAAGGCCCTAACTCTTAGATCTGGTGGAGCAACGCCTCAGACTTAAGCCTAGGATGCCAGAAAAGTCGAAATGATCATTACTTTCGCACTTTGCAATTAGTCATGCTATACGATGGAAAGACTGTGGCATTTTTATTGTATTTTATGCTTCTGGCGTTGACTTTTAAGGCCGTAGCTATTAGATGTGGTGGAGCAACGCCCTTGAGTGTCGCATAGGTTGCCCGGAACGTAGAAATGTCCATTACTTTCACAATTTTTGCAAATATACATTTTATACGATGGAAAAACTGTTGTACTTGTATTGTATTTTATTCTTCTGGCGTTGAATTATAAGTCCCTAGCTATTCTATCTGGTGGAGCAACGCCCTAGAGTGAAACCTAGGTTACCCGGAACGTAGAAATGACCAGTACCTTCACACTGGTTGCAGTTATTCGTTTTATACGATTGAAAAACTGTTCTATTTATTTTGCATTTTATGCTTCGGGCGTTGACTTCTAAGGCGCTAACTATTCAATCTGTTGGAGAAACGCCCTAGGGTATATCCTAGGTTGCCCGCAAAGTAGAAATGTCCATAACTTTCATACTGGTTGCAATTATTCGTTTTATATGATGGAAAAACTGTTGTATTTATATTGTATTTTATGCTTCTGGCGTTCACTTCTTAGGCCCTAACTATTCGATCTGGTGGAACAACGGCCTACGGTGAAGCCTAGGTTGCCCGCAACGTAGAAATGGCCATAACTTTTACACTGGTAGCAATTATTCGTTTTACACAATGGAAAAACTGTTCTATTTATTTTCTATTTAATGCTTCGGGCGTTGGCTTCTAAGGCCCTAACTGTTTGATCTGGTGGAGCAACGCCCTAGAGTGAAGCCTACGTTGCCCGGAACGTAGAAATGAACATAGCTTTCACACTGGTTGCTATTATTCGCTTTATACGATGGAAAAACTGTTATATTTATATTGTATTTTATGCTTCAGGCGTTGACTTCGTAGGCCCTAACTATTCAATCTGGTGGAACAACGCCCTAGGGTGAAGCCTAGGTTGCCCGGAACGTAGAAATGACCATAACTTTTACACTGGTAGCAATTATTCGTTTTATACAATGGAAAAACTGTTGTATTTATATGGTATTTTATGCTTCTGGCGTTGACTTCTTAGGCCCTAACTATTCGATCTGGTGGAGCAATGCCTCAGAGTTAAGTCCAGGATGCCCGAAACGCCGAAATGATCATTACTTTCACGCTTGTTGCAATTATTCCTGTTATACGATGAAAACACCGTTGTATTTTTATTGTATTTTATGCTTCAGGCGTAGGTTTCTAAGGCCGTAGCTATTCGATATGGTGGAGCACCGCCCTAGAGTGTAGCCTAGGTTGCCCGGAACGTAGAAATGACCATAACTTTTACACTGGTAGCAATTATTCGTTTTATACGATGGAAAAACTGTTGTATTTATATTGTATTTTATGCTTCTGGCGTTCACTTCTTAGGCCCTAACTGTTTGATCTGGTGGAGCAACGCCCTAGAGTGAAGCCTAGGTTGCCGGAACGTAGAAATGACCATTACTTTCATACTGTTTGCAATTATTCCTCTTATACGATGGAAAAGCTGTTGTATTTATATTGTATTTTATGCTTCTGGCGTTCACTTCTAAGGTCCTAACTATTCGATCTGGTGGAGCAACGCCCTAGAGTGAAGCCTAGGTTGCTCGGAATGTAGAAATGACCAGAAGTTGCATACTGGTTGCAATTATTCGTTTTATACGATGGAAAAACTGTTGTATTTATATTGTATTTTATGCTTCTGGGGTTGACTTCTAAGGCCCTAAATATTCGATCTGGTGGAGCAATGCCTCAGACTTAAGTCTAGGATGCCCGAAACGCCGAAATGATGATTACTTTCACGCTTGTTGCAATTATTCCTGTTATACGATGAAAAGACTGTTGTATTTTTATTGTATTTTATGCTTCAGGCGTGGACTTCTGAGGCCGTAGCTATTCGATGTGGTGGAAGAACGCCATACAGTGAAGCCCAGGTTGCCCGGAACGTAGAAATGACCATAACTATCACACTGGTTGCTATCATTCGTTTTATATGATTGAAAAACTGTTGTATTTATATTGTATTTCATGCTTCTGGCGTTCACTTCTTAGGCCCTAACTATTCGATCTGGTGGTGCAACTCCCTAGGGTGAAGCCTAGGTTGCTCGGAAAGTAGAAATGACCATAACTTTCATACTGGTTGCGATTATTCGTTTTATACGATGGAAAAACTGTTGTATTTATATCGTGTTTTGTGCTTCTAGCGTTGACTTCTTAGGCCCTAACTATTCCATCTGGTGGAACAACGCCCTAGGGTGAATGCTAGGTTGCCCGGAAAGTAGAAATGCCCATAACTTCCACACTGGTAGAAATTATTCGTTTTATACGATTGAAAAACTGTACTATTTATTTTGTATTTTATGCTTCTGGCGTTCACTTCTTAGGCCCTAACTATTCGATCTGGTGGAACAACGCCGTATGGTGAAGCCTAGGTTGCCCGGAAAGTAGAAATGACCATTACCTTCACGCTTGTTGCAATTATTCCTGTTAGACGATGGAAAAACAGTTGTATCTTTATTGTATTTTATGCTTCTGGCGTTTAATTCTAAGTCCCTAGCTGTTCGATCTGGTGGAGCAACGACCCAGAGTGAAGCCTAGGTTGCCCGGAACGTAGAAATGACCATTACATTCACACTGGTTGCAATTATTCCGGTTATACGATGGAAAAACTGTTGTATTTTTATTGCATTCTATGCTTCTGGCGTTTAATTCTAAGTCGCTAGCTATTCGATCTGGTGGAGCAACGACCCAGAGTGAAGCCTAGGTTGCCCGGAACGTAGAAATGGCCATTACTTTCACACTGTTTGCAGTTATTCCTGTTAAACGATGGAAAACCTGTTGTAATTTTATTGCATTCTATGCTTCTAGCGTTTAATTCTAAGTCGATAGCTATTCGATCTGGTGGAGCAACGCCCTAGAGTGAAGCCTAGGTTGGCCGGAACGTAGAAATCACCATTACTTTCACACTGTTTGCAAATATACATTATATACGATGGAAAAGCTGTTGTATTTATATTGTATTTTATGCTTCTGGCGTTGACTTCTTACGCCCTAACTATTTAATCTGGTGGAGCAACGCCCTAGAGTGAAGCCTAGGTTGCCCGGAACGTAGAAATGACCATTACTTTCATACTGTTTGCAATTATTCCTTTTATACGATGGAAAAGCTGTTGTATTTATATCGTATTTTATGCTTCTGGCGTTGACTTCTAAGGCCCTAACTATTCCTTCTGGTGGAACAACGCCCTAGGGTGAAGTCTACGTTGCCCGGAAAGTAGAAATGACCATAACTTTCACACTGGTAGCAATTATTCGTTTTATACGATGGAAAAACTGTTCGATTTATTTTATACTTTATGCCTCGGGCGTTGACTTCTAAGGCCCTAACTATTCGATCTGGTGGAGCAACGCCCTAGAGTGAAGCCTAGGTTACCCGGAACGTAGAAATGACCATCACTTTCAAACTGGTTGCAATTATTCGTTTTATACGATGGAAAAACTGTTGTATTTATATTGTACTTTATGCTTCTCGCGTTGACTTCTAAGGACCTAACTATTCGATCTGGTGGAGCAACGCCCTACAGTGATGCCTAGGTTGCCCGGAACGTAGATATGACCATAACCTTCACACTGGTTGCAAATTATTCTTGCTATACGATGGAAAAACTGTTGTATTTTTATTGCATTTTATGCATCGGGCATAGACTTCTAAGGCCCTAGCTATGCAATCTGTTGGAGCATCGCCCCAGGGGGAAGCCTAGGTTGCCCGGAACGTAGAAATGACCATAACTATCACACAGGTAGCAATTATTCGTTTTATACGATGGAAAAACTGTTGTATTTTTATTGCATTTTATGCTTCGGGCGTTGACTTCTAAGGCCCTAACTCTTAGATCTGGTGGAGCAACGCCTCAGACTTAAGCCTAGGATGCCAGAAAAGTCGAAATGATCATTACTTTCGCACTTTGCAATTAGTCATGCTATACGATGGAAAGACTGTGGCATTTTTATTGTATTTTATGCTTCTGGCGTTGACTTTTAAGGCCGTAGCTATTAGATGTGGTGGAGCAACGCCCTTGAGTGTCGCATAGGTTGCCCGGAACGTAGAAATGTCCATTACTTTCACAATTTTTGCAAATATACATTTTATACGATGGAAAAACTGTTGTACTTGTATTGTATTTTATTCTTCTGGCGTTGAATTATAAGTCCCTAGCTATTCTATCTGGTGGAGCAACGCCCTAGAGTGAAACCTAGGTTACCCGGAACGTAGAAATGACCAGTACCTTCACACTGGTTGCAGTTATTCGTTTTATACGATTGAAAAACTGTTCTATTTATTTTGCATTTTATGCTTCGGGCGTTGACTTCTAAGGCGCTAACTATTCAATCTGTTGGAGAAACGCCCTAGGGTATATCCTAGGTTGCCCGGAAAGTAGAAATGTCCATAACTTTCATACTGGTTGCAATTATTCGTTTTATATGATGGAAAAACTGTTGTATTTATATTGTATTTTATGCTTCTGGCGTTCACTTCTTAGGCCCTAACTATTCGATCTGGTGGAACAACGGCCTACGGTGAAGCCTAGGTTGCCCGCAACGTAGAAATGGCCATAACTTTTACACTGGTAGCAATTATTCGTTTTACACAATGGAAAAACTGTTCTATTTATTTTCTATTTAATGCTTCGGGCGTTGGCTTCTAAGGCCCTAACTGTTTGATCTGGTGGAGCAACGCCCTAGAGTGAAGCCTACGTTGCCCGGAACGTAGAAATGAACATAGCTTTCACACTGGTTGCTATTATTCGCTTTATACGATGGAAAAACTGTTATATTTATATTGTATTTTATGCTTCAGGCGTTGACTTCTTAGGCCCTAACTATTCAATCTGGTGGAACAACGCCCTAGGGTGAAGCCTAGGTTGCCCGGAACGTAGAAATGACCATAACTTTTACACTGGTAGCAATTATTCGTTTTATACAATGGAAAAACTGTTGTATTTATATGGTATTTTATGCTTCTGGCGTTGACTTCTTAGGCCCTAACTATTCGATCTGGTGGAGCAATGCCTCAGAGTTAAGTCTAGGATGCCCGAAACGCCGAAATGATCATTACTTTCACGCTTGTTGCAATTATTCCTGTTATACGATGAAAAGACCGTTGTATTTTTATTGTATTTTATGCTTCAGGCGTAGGCTTCTAAGGCTGTAGCTATTCGATATGGTGGAGCACCGCCTTAGAGCGTAGCCTAGGTTGCCCGGAACGTAGAAATGACCATAACTTTTACACTGGTAGCAATTACTCGTTTTATACGATGGAAAAGCTGTTGTATTTATATTGTATTTTATGCTTCTGGCGTTGACTTCTTGGGCCCTAACTCCATCTGGTGGAACAACGCCCTAGGGTAAAGCCAAGATTGCGCGGAACGTAGAAATGACCATAGCTTTCACACAGGTAGCAATTATTCGTTTTATACGATGGAAAAACTGTTGTATTTTTATTGCATTTTATGCTTCGGGCGTTGACTTCCAAGGCCCTAACTATTCAATCTGTTGGAGCAACGCCCTAGAGTGAAGCCTAGGTTGCTCGGAATGTAGAAATGACCATAACATTCACACTGGTTGCAATTATTCGTTTTATACGATGGAAAAACTGTTGTATTTATATTGTATTTTATGCTTCTGGCGTTCACTTCTTAGGCGCTAACTATTCGATCTGGTGGAGCAATGCCTCAGAGTTAAGTCTAGGATGCCCGAAACGCTGAAATGATCATTACTTTCACGCTTGTTGCAATTATTCCTGTTATACGATGAAAAGACCGTTGTATTTTTATTGTATGTTATGCTTCAGGCGTAGGCTTCTAAGGCCGTAACTATTCGATATGGTGGAGCACCGCCCTAGAGTGAAGCCTAGGTTGCCCGGAACGTAGAAATGACCATAACTTTTACACTGGTAGCAATTACTCGTTTTATACGATGGAAAAGCTGTTGTATTTATATTGTATTTTATGCTTCTGGTGTTCACTTCTTAGGCCCTAACTGTTTGATCTGGTGGAGCAACGCCCTAGAGTGAAGCCTAGGTTGCCCGGAACGTAGAAATGACCATTACTTTCACACTGTTTGCAATTATTCCTTTTATAGGATGGAAAATCTGTTGTATTTATATTGTATTTTATGCTTCTGGCATTCACTTCTTAGGCCCTAACTATTCGATCTGGTGGAACAACGCCCTAGGGTGAAGCCAAGGTTGCCCGGAACGTAGAAATGACCATCACTTTCAAACTGGTTGCAATTAATCCTGTTATACGATGGAAAAACTGTTGTATTTTTATTGCATTTTATGCTTCGGGCGCTGACTTCTAAGGCCCTAACTATTCAATCTGTTGGAGCAACGCCCTAGAGTGAAGCCTAGGTTACCCGGAACGTAGAAATGACCATCACTTTCAAACTGGTTGCAATTATTCGTTTTATACGATGGAAAATCTGTTGTATTTATATTGTATTTTATGCTTCTGGCGTTGACTTCTAGGGACCTAACTATTCGATCTGGTGGAGCAACGCCCTACAGTGACGCCTAGGTTGCCCGGAACGTAGATATGACCATAACCTTCACACTGGTTGCAAATTATTCCTGCTATACGATGGAAAAACTGTTGTATCTTTATTGCATTTTATGCTTCGGGCATTGACTTCTAAGGCCCTAGCTATGCAATCTGTTGGAGCAACGCCCTAGGGGGAAGCCTAGGTTGCCCGGAACGTAGAAATGACCATAACTTTCACACTGGTTGCAATTATTCGTTTTATACGATGGAAAAACTGTTGTATTTTTATTGCATTTTATGCTTCGGGCGCTGACTTCTAAGGCCCTAACTATTCAATCTGTTGGAGAAACGCCCTAGGGTATATCCTAGGTTGCCCGGAAAGTAGAAATGTCCATAACTTTCATACTGGTTGCAATTATTCGTTTTATATGATGGAAAAACTGTTGTATTTATATTGTATTTTATGCTTCTGGCGTTCACTTCTTAGGCCCTAACTATTCGATCTGGTGGAACAACGGCCTACGGTGAAGCCTAGGTTGCCCGCAACGTAGAAATGGCCATAACTTTTACACTGGTATCAATTATTCGTTTTACACAATGGAAAAACTGTTCTATTTATTTTCTATTTAATGCTTCGGGCGTTGGCTTCTAAGGCCCTAACTGTTTGATCTGGTGGAGCAACGCCCTAGAGTGAAGCCTACGTTGCCCGGAACGTAGAAATGAACATAGCTTTCACACTGGTTGCTATTATTCGCTTTATACGATGGAAAAACTGTTATATTTATATTGTATTTTATGCTTCAGGCGTTGACTTCTTAGGCCCTAACTATACAATCTGGTGGAACAACGCCCTTGGGTGAAGCCTAGGTTGCCCGGAACGTAGAAATGACCATAACTTTTACACTGGTAGCAATTATTCGTTTTATACAATGGAAAAACTGTTGTATTTATATGGTATTTTATGCTTCTGGCGTTGACTTCTTAGGCCCTAACTATTCGATCTGGTGGAGCAATGCCTCAGAGTTAAGTCTAGGATGCCCGAAACGCCGAAATGATCATTACTTTCACGCTTGTTGCAATTATTCCTGTTATACGATGAAAAGACCGTTGTATTTTTATTGTATTTTATGCTTCAGGCGTAGGCTTCTAAGGCTGTAGCTATTCGATATGGTGGAGCACCGCCCTAGAGCGTAGCCTAGGTTGCCCGGAACGTAGAAATGACCATAACTTTTACACTGGTAGCAATTACTCGTTTTATACGATGGAAAAGCTGTTGTATTTATATTGTATTTTATGCTTCTGGTGTTCTCTTCTTAGGCCCTAACTATTCGATCTGGTTGAACAACGCCCTAGGGTGAAGCAAAGGTTGCCCGGAACGTAGAAATGACCATCACTTTCAAACTGGTTGCAATTACTCGTTTTATACGATGGAAAAGCTGTTGTATTTATATTGTATTTTATGCTTCTGGTGTTCACTTCTTAGGCCCTAACTGTTTGATCTGGTGGAGCAACGCCCTAGAGTGAAGCCTAGGTTGCCCGGTACGTAGAAATGACCATCACTATCAAACTGGTTGCAATTATTTGTTTTATACGATGGAAAAGCTGTTGTGTTTATATCGTATTTTATGCTTCTGGCGTTGACTTCTTGGGCCCTAACTCCATCTGGTGGAACAACGCCCTAGGGTAAAGCCAAGATTGCGCGGAACGTAGAAATGACCATAGCTTTCACACAGGTAGCAATTATTCGTTTTATACGATGGAAAAACTGTTGTATTTTTATTGCATTTTATGCTTCGGGCGTTGACTTCCAAGGCCCTAACTATTCAATCTGTTGGAGCAACGCCCTAGAGTGAAGCCTAGGTTGCTCGGAATGTAGAAATGACCATAACTTTCACACTGGTTGCAATTATTCGTTTTATACGATGGAAAAACTGTTGTATTTATATTGTATTTTATGCTTCTGGCGTTCACTTCTTAGGCGCTAACTATTCGATCTGGTGGAGCAATGCCTCAGAGTTAAGTCTAGGATGCCCGAAACGCTGAAATGATCATTACTTTCACGCTTGTTGCAATTATTCCTGTTATACGATGAAAAGACCGTTGTATTTTTATTGTATGTTATGCTTCAGGCGTAGGCTTCTAAGGCCGTAACTATTCGATATGGTGGAGCACCGCCCTAGAGTGAAGCCTAGGTTGCCCGGAACGTAGAAATGACCATAACTTTTACACTGGTAGCAATTACTCGTTTTATACGATGGAAAAGCTGTTGTATTTATATTGTATTTTATGCTTCTGGCATTCACTTCTTAGGCCCTAACTATTCGATCTGGTGGAACAACGCCCTAGGGTGAAGCCAAGGTTGCCCGGAACGTAGAAATGACCATCACTTTCAAACTGGTTGCAATTAATCCTGTTATACGATGGAAAAACTGTTGTATTTTTATTGCATTTTATGCTTCGGGCGCTGACTTCTAAGGCCCTAACTATTCAATCTGTTGGAGCAACGCCCTAGAGTGAAGCCTAGGTTACCCGGAACGTAGAAATGACCATCACTTTCAAACTGGTTGCAATTATTCGTTTTATACGATGGAAAATCTGTTGTATTTATATTGTATTTTATGCTTCTGGCGTTGACTTCTAGGGACCTAACTATTCGATCTGGTGGAGCAACGCCCTACAGTGACGCCTAGGTTGCCCGGAACGTAGATATGACCATAACCTTCACACTGGTTGCAAATTATTCCTGCTATACGATGGAAAAACTGTTGTATCTCTATTGCATTTTATGCTTCGGGCATTCACTTCTAAGGCCCTAGCTATGCAATCTGTTGGAGCAACGCCCTAGGGGGAAGCCTAGGTTGCCCGGAACGTAGAAATGACCATAACTTTCACACTGGTTGCAATTATTCGTTTTATACGATGGAAAAGCTGTTGTATTTATATTGTATTTTATGCTTCTGGCGTTGACTTCATAGGCCGTAACTATTCGATCTGGTGGAGCAACGCCCTGGAGTGAAACCTAGGTTGCCCGGAACGTAGAAATGACCATAACTTTCACACAGGTAGCAATTATTCGTTTTATACGATGGAAAAACTGTTCTATTTATTTTGTACTTTATGCTTCGGGCGTTGACTTCTAAGGCCCTAACTATTCCTTCTGGTGGAACAACGCCCTAGGGTGAAGTCTAGGTTGCCCGGAAAGTAGAAATGACCATCACTATCAAACTGGTTGTAATTATTTGTTTTATACAATGTAAAAGCTGTTGTATTTATATCGTATTTTATGCTTCTGGCGTTGACTTCTTAGGCCCTAACTATTCCATCTGGTGGAACAACGCCCTAGGGTGAAGCCTAGGTTCCCCGGAACGTAGAAATGACCATAACTTTTACACTGGCAGCAATTATTCGTTTTATACAATTGAAAAACCGTTCTATTTATTTTGTATTTTATGCTTCGGGCGTTGACTTCTAAGGCGCTAACTGTTTGATCTGGTGGAGCATCGCCGTAGAGTGAAGCCTATGTTGCCCGGAACGTAGAAATGACCATAACTTTCACACTGGTTGCTATTATTCGTTTTATACGACGGAAAAACTGTTCTATTTATTTTGTACTTTATGCTTCGGGCGTTGACTTCTAAGGCCCTAACTATTCGATCTGGTGGAGCAACGCCCTAGAGTGAAGCCTAGGTTGCTCGGAAAGTAGAAATGACCATAACATTCACACTGGTTGCTATTATTCGTTTTATACGATGGAAAAACTGTTCTATTTATTTTGTACTTTATGCTTCGGGCGTTGACTTCTAAGGCCCTAACTATTCCATCTGGTGGAACAACGCCCTAGGGTAAAGCCAGGATTGCGCGGAACGTAGAAATGACCATAACTTTCACACTGGTTGCTATCATTCGTTTTATATGATGGAAAAACTGTTGTATTTATATTGTATTTTATGGTTCTGGCGTTGACTTCATAGGCCGTAACTATTCGATCTGGAGGAGCAACGCCCTGGAGTGAAACCTAGGTTGCCCGGAACGTAGAAATGACCATAACTTTCACACAGGTAGCAATTATTCGTTTTATACGATGGAAAAACTGTTCTATTTATTTTGTACTTTATGCTTCGGGCGTTCGCTTCTAAGGCCCTAACTATTCGATCTGGTGGAGCAACGCACTAGAGTGAAGCCTAGCTTGTCCGGTACGTAGAAATGACCATCACTATCAAACTGGTTGCAATTATTTGTTTTATACGATGGAAAAGCTGTGGTATTTATATCGTATTTTATGCTGCTGGCGTTGACTTCTTAGGCCCTAACTATTCCGTCTGGTGGAACAACGCCCTAGGGTGAAGCCTAGGTTCCCCGGAACGTAGAAATGACCATAACTTTCACACTGGTAGCAATTATTCGTTTTATACGATGGAAAAACTGTTGTATTTTTATTGCATTTTATGCTTCGGGCGTTGACTTCTAAGGCCCTAACTATTCAATCTGTTGGAGCAACGCCCTAGAGTGAAGCCTAGGTTGCTCGGAATGTAGAAATGACCATAACTTTCACAGTGGTTGCAATTATTCGTTTTATACGATGGAAAAACTGTTGTATTTATATTTTATTTTATGCTTCTGGCGTTCACTTCTTAGGCCCTAACTATTCAATCTGGTGGAACAACGCCCTAGGGTGAAGCCTAGGTTGCCCGGAACGTAGAAATGACCATAACATTTACACTGGTAGCAATTATTCGTTTTATACAATGGAAAAGCTGTTGTATTTATATTGTATTTTATGCTTCTGGCGTTCACTTCTTAGGCCCTAACTATTCGATCTGGTGGAACAACGCCCTAGGGTGAAGCCAAGGTTGCCCGGAACGTAGAAATGACCATCACTTTCATACTGGTTGCAATTACTCGTTTTATATGGTGGAAAAACTGTAGTATTTATATTGTATTCTATGGTTCTGGCGTTGACTTCGAAGGCCCTAACTATTCGATCAGGTGGAGCAACGCCCTAGAGTGAAGCCTAGGTTGCTCGAAATGTAGAAAGGACCATAACTTTCACAATGGTTGCAATTATTCGTTTTATACGATGTAAAAGCTGTTGTATTTATATCGCATTTTATGCTTCTGGCGTTGACTTCTTAGGCCCTAACTATTCCATCTGGTGGAAAAACGCGCTCTGGTAAAGCCAATATTGCGCGGAACGTGGAAATGACCGTAACTTTCACACTGGTTGCTATCATTCGTTTTATATGACGGAAAAACTGTTGTATTTATATTGTATTTCATGCTTCTGGCGTTGACTTCATAGGCCGTAACTATTCGCTCTGGTGGAGCAACGCCCTGGAGTGAAACCTAGGGTGCCCGGAACGTAGAAATGACCATAACTTTCACACTGGTAGCAATTATTCGTTTTATACGATGGAAAAACTGTTCTATTTATTTTGTACATTATGCTTCGGGCGTTGACTTCTAAGGCCCTAACTATTCGATCTGGTGGAGCAACGCCCTAGAATGAAGCCTAGGTTGTCCGGTACGTAGAAATGACCATCACTGTCAAACTGGTTGCAATTATTTGTTTTATACGATGGAAAAGCTGTTGTATTTATATCGCATTTTATGCTTCTGGCGTTGACTTCTTAGGCCCTAACTATTCCATCTGGTGGAAAAACGCGCTCGGGTAAAGCCAAGATTGCGCGGAACGCGGAAATGACCGTAACTTTCACACTGGTTGCTATCATTCGTTTTATATGATGGAAAAACTGTTGTATTTATATTGTATTTTATGCTTCTGGCGTTGACTTCATAGGCCGTAACTATTCGCTCTGGTGGAGCAACGCCCTGGAGTGAAACCTAGGGTGCCCGGAACGTGGAAATGACCGTAACTTTCACACTGGTTGCTATTATTCGTTTTATACGATGGAAAAACTGTTCTATTTATTTTGTACTTTATGCTTCGGGCGTTGACTTCTAAGGCCCTAACTATTCCATCTGGTGGAACAACGCCCTAGGGTAAAGCCAGGATTGCGCGGAACGTAGAAATGACCATAACTTTCACACTGGTTGCTATCATTCGTTTTATATGATGGAAAAACTGTTGTATTTATATTGTATTTTATGGTTCTGGCGTTGACTTCATAGGCCGTAACTATTCGATCTGGAGGAGCAACGCCCTGGAGTGAAACCTAGGTTGCCCGGAACGTAGAAATGACCATAACTTTCACACAGGTAGCAATTATTCGTTTTATACGATGGAAAAACTGTTCTATTTATTTTGTACTTTATGCTTCGGGCGTTCGCTTCTAAGGCCCTAACTATTCGATCTGGTGGAGCAACGCACTAGAGTGAAGCCTAGCTTGTCCGGTACGTAGAAATGACCATCACTATCAAACTGGTTGCAATTATTTGTTTTATACGATGGAAAAGCTGTGGTATTTATATCGTATTTTATGCTGCTGGCGTTGACTTCTTAGGCCCTAACTATTCCGTCTGGTGGAACAACGCCCTAGGGTGAAGCCTAGGTTCCCCGGAACGTAGAAATGACCATAACTTTCACACTGGTAGCAATTATTCGTTTTATACGATGGAAAAACTGTTGTATTTTTATTGCATTTTATGCTTCGGGCGTTGACTTCTAAGGCCCTAACTATTCAATCTGTTGGAGCAACGCCCTAGAGTGAAGCCTAGGTTGCTCGGAATGTAGAAATGACCATAACTTTCACAGTGGTTGCAATTATTCGTTTTATACGATGGAAAAACTGTTGTATTTATATTTTATTTTATGCTTCTGGCGTTCACTTCTTAGGCCCTAACTATTCAATCTGGTGGAACAACGCCCTAGGGTGAAGCCTAGGTTGCCCGGAACGTAGAAATGACCATAACATTTACACTGGTAGCAATTATTCGTTTTATACAATGGAAAAGCTGTTGTATTTATATTGTATTTTATGCTTCTGGCGTTCACTTCTTAGGCCCTAACTATTCGATCTGGTGGAACAACGCCCTAGGGTGAAGCCAAGGTTGCCCGGAACGTAGAAATGACCATCACTTTCATACTGGTTGCAATTACTCGTTTTATATGGTGGAAAAACTGTAGTATTTATATTGTATTCTATGGTTCTGGCGTTGACTTCGAAGGCCCTAACTATTCGATCAGGTGGAGCAACGCCCTAGAGTGAAGCCTAGGTTGCTCGAAATGTAGAAAGGACCATAACTTTCACAATGGTTGCAATTATTCGTTTTATACGATGTAAAAGCTGTTGTATTTATATCGCATTTTATGCTTCTGGCGTTGACTTCTTAGGCCCTAACTATTCCATCTGGTGGAAAAACGCGCTCTGGTAAAGCCAATATTGCGCGGAACGTGGAAATGACCGTAACTTTCACACTGGTTGCTATCATTCGTTTTATATGACGGAAAAACTGTTGTATTTATATTGTATTTCATGCTTCTGGCGTTGACTTCATAGGCCGTAACTATTCGCTCTGGTGGAGCAACGCCCTGGAGTGAAACCTAGGGTGCCCGGAACGTAGAAATGACCATAACTTTCACACTGGTAGCAATTATTCGTTTTATACGATGGAAAAACTGTTCTATTTATTTTGTACATTATGCTTCGGGCGTTGACTTCTAAGGCCCTAACTATTCGATCTGGTGGAGCAACGCCCTAGAATGAAGCCTAGGTTGTCCGGTACGTAGAAATGACCATCACTATCAAACTGGTTGCAATTATTTGTTTTATACGATGGAAAAGCTGTTGTATTTATATCGCATTTTATGCTTCTGGCGTTGACTTCTTAGGCCCTAACTATTCCATCTGGTGGAAAAACGCGCTCGGGTAAAGCCAAGATTGCGCGGAACGCGGAAATGACCGTAACTTTCACACTGGTTGCTATCATTCGTTTTATATGATGGAAAAACTGTTGTATTTATATTGTATTTTATGCTTCTGGCGTTGACTTCATAGGCCGTAACTATTCGCTCTGGTGGAGCAACGCCCTGGAGTGAAACCTAGGGTGCCCGGAACGTAGAAATGACCATAACTTTCACACTGGTAGCAATTATTCGTTTTATACGATGGAAAAGCTGTTGTATTTATATCGTTTTTTATGCTTCTGGCGTTGACTTCTAAGGCCCTAACTATTCGATCTGGTGGAGCAACGCCCTAGAGTGAAGCCTAGGTTGTCCGGTACGTAGAAATGACCATCACTATCAAACTGGTTGCAATTATTTGTTTTATACGATGGAAAAGCTGTTGTATTTATATCGTATTTTATGCTTCTGGCGTTGACTTCTTAGGCCCTAACTATTCCTTCTGGTGGAACAACGCCCTAGGGTGAAGCCCAGGTTCCCCGGAACGTAGAAATGACCATAACTTTTACGCTGGCAGCAATTATTCGTTTTATACAATGGAAAAACCGTTCTATTTATTTTGTATTTTATGCTTCGGGCGTTGACTTCTAAGGCGCTAACTGTTTGATCTGGTGGAACAACGCCCTAGGGTGAAGCCTAGGTTGCCCGGAACGTAGAAATGACCATAACCTTTACACTGGTAGCAATTATTCGTTCTATACAATGGAAAAGCTATTGTATTTATATCGTATTTTATGCTTCTGGCGTTGACTTCTTAGGCCCTAACTATACCATCTGGTGGAAAAACGCGCTCGGGTAAAGCCAAGGTTGCGCAGAACGTAGAAATGACCGTAACTTTCACACTGGTTGCTATCATTCGTTTTATATGATGGAAAAACTGTTGTATTTATATTGTATTTTATGCTTCTGGCGTTGACTTCATAGGCCGTAACTATTCGCTCTGGTGGAGCAACGCCCTGGAGTGAAACCTAGGGTGCCCGGAACGTAGAAATGACCATAACTTTCACACTGGTTGCTATCATTCGTTTTATAGGATGGAAAAGCTGTTGTATTTATATCGTATTTTATGCTTCTGGCGTTGACTTCTTAGGCCCTAACTATTCGATCTGGTGGAGCAACGCCCTAGAGTGAAACCTAGGTTGCCCGGAACGTAGAAATGACCATCACTTTCAAACTGGTTGCAATTATTCGTTTTACACGATGGAAAAACTGTTGTACTTATATTGTATTTTATGCTTCTGGCGTTGACTTCTAAGGATCTAACTATTCGATCTGGTGGTGCAACGCCATACAGTGATGCCTAGGTTGCCCGGAACGTATATATGACCATAACCTTCACACTGGTTGCAAATTATTCCTGCTATACGATGGAAAAACTGTTGTATTTTTATTGCATTTTATGCTTCGGGCATTGACTTCTAAGGCCCTAGCTATGCAATCTGTTGGAGCAACGCTCTAGGGGGAAGCCTAGGTTGCCCGGAACGTAGAAATGACCATAACTTTCACACTGGTTGCTATCATTCGTTTTATATGATGGAAAAACTGTTGTATTTATATTGTATTTTATGGTTCTGGCGTTGACTTCATAGGCCGTAACTATTCGATCTGGTGGAGCAACGCCCTGGAGTGAAACCTAGGTTGCACGGAACGTAGAAATGACCATAACTTTCACACAGGTAGCAATTATTCGTTTTATACAATGGAAAAGCTGTTGTATTTATGTTGTATTTTATGCTTCTGGCGTTGACTTCTTAGGCCCTAACTGTTTGATCTGGTGGAGCAACGCCCTAGAGTGAAGCCTAGGTTGCCCGGAACGTAGAAATGACCATAACTTTCACACTGGTTGCAATTATTCGTTTTATACGATGGAAAAGCTGTTGTATTTATATCGTATTTTATGCTTCTGGCGTTGACTTCTTAGGCCCTAACTATTCCATCTGGCGGAACAACGCCCTAGGGTGAAGTCTAGGTTGCCCGGAAAGTAGAAATGACCATAACTTTCACACTGGTAGCAATTATTCGTTTTATACGATGGAAAAACTGTTCTATTTATTTTATACTTTATGCCTCGGGCGTTGACTTCTAAGGCCCTAACTATTCGATCTGGTGGAGCAACGCCCTAGAGTGAAGCCTAGGTTGCCCGGTACGTAGAAATGACCATCACTATCAAACTGGTTGCAATTATTTGTTTTATACGATGGAAAAGCTGTTGTATTTATATCGTATTTTATGCTTCTGGCGTTGACTTCTTGGGCCCTAACTATTCCATCTGGTGGAACAACGCCCTAGGGTAAAGCCAAGATTGCGCGGAACGTAGAAATGACCATAACTTTCACACTGGTTGCTATCATTCGTTTTATATGATGGAAAAACTGTTGTATTTATATTGTATTTTATGGTTCTGGCGTTGACTTCTAAGGCCCTAACTATTCGATCAGGTGGAGCAACGCCCTAGAGTGAAGCCTAGGTTGCTCGAAATGTAGAAAGGACCATAACTTTCACACTGGTTGCAATTATTCGTTTTATACGATGTAAAAGCTGTTGTATTTATATCGCATTTTATGCTTCTGGCGTTGACTTCTTAGGCCCTAACTATTCCATCTGGTGGAAAAACGCGCTCGGGTAAAGCCAAGATTGCGCGGAACGTAGAAATGACCGTAACTTTCACACTGGTTGCTATCATTCGTTTTATATGATGGAAAAACTGTTGTATTTATATTGTATTTTATGCTTCTGGCGTTGACTTCATAGGCCGTAACTATTCGATCTGGTGGAGCAACGCCCTGGAGTGAAACCTAGGTTGCCCGGAACGTAGAAATGACCATAACTTTCACACAGGTAGCAATTATTCGTTTTATACGATGGAAAAACTGTTCTATTTATTTTGTACTTTATGCTTCGGGCGTTGACTTCTAAGGCCCTAACTATTCCTTCTGGTGGAACAACGCCCTAGGGTGAAGTCTAGGTTGCCCGGAAAGTAGACATGACCATCACTATCAAACTGGTTGTAATTATTTGTTTTATACAATGTAAAAGCTGTTGTATTTATATCGTATTTTATGCTTCTGGCGTTGACTTCTTAGGCCCTAACTATTCCATCTGGTGGAACAACGCCCTAGGGTGAAGCCTAGGTTCCCCGGAACGTAGAAATGACCATAACTTTTACACTGGCAGCAATTATTCGTTTTATACAATTGAAAAACCGTTCTATTTATTTTGTATTTTATGCTTCGGGCGTTGACTTCTAAGGCGCTAACTGTTTGATCTGGTGGAGCATCGCCGTAGAGTGAAGCCTATGTTGCCCGGAACGTAGAAATGACCATAACTTTCACACTGGTTGCTATTATTCGTTTTATACGACGGAAAAACTGTTCTATTTATTTTGTACTTTATGCTTCGGGCGTTGACTTCTAAGGCCCTAACTATTCGATCTGGTGGAGCAACGCCCTAGAGTGAAGCCTAGGTTGCTCGGAAAGTAGAAATGACCATAACTTTCACACTGGTTGCTATTATTCGTTTTATACGATGGAAAAACTGTTCTATTTATTTTGTACTTTATGCTTCGGGCGTTGACTTCTAAGGCCCTAACTATTCCATCTGGTGGAACAACGCCCTAGGGTAAAGCCAGGATTGCGCGGAACGTAGAAATGACCATAACTTTCACACTGGTTGCTATCATTCGTTTTATATGATGGAAAAACTGTTGTATTTATATTGTATTTTATGGTTCTGGCGTTGACTTCATAGGCCGTAACTATTCGATCTGGAGGAGCAACGCCCTGGAGTGAAACCTAGGTTGCCCGGAACGTAGAAATGACCATAACTTTCACACAGGTAGCAATTATTCGTTTTATACGATGGAAAAACTGTTCTATTTATTTTGTACTTTATGCTTCGGGCGTTCGCTTCTAAGGCCCTAACTATTCGATCTGGTGGAGCAACGCACTAGAGTGAAGCCTAGCTTGTCCGGTACGTAGAAATGACCATCACTATCAAACTGGTTGCAATTATTTGTTTTATACGATGGAAAAGCTGTGGTATTTATATCGTATTTTATGCTGCTGGCGTTCACTTCTTAGGCCCTAACTATTCCGTCTGGTGGAACAACGCCCTAGGGTGAAGCCTAGGTTCCCCGGAACGTAGAAATGACCATAACTTTCACACTGGTAGCAATTATTCGTTTTATACGATGGAAAAACTGTTGTATTTTTATTGCATTTTATGCTTCGGGCGTTGACTTCTAAGGCCCTAACTATTCAATCTGTTGGAGCAACGCCCTAGAGTGAAGCCTAGGTTGCTCGGAATGTAGAAATGACCATAACTTTCACAGTGGTTGCAATTATTCGTTTTATACGATGGAAAAACTGTTGTATTTATATTTTATTTTATGCTTCTGGCGTTCACTTCTTAGGCCCTAACTATTCAATCTGGTGGAACAACGCCCTAGGGTGAAGCCTAGGTTGCCCGGAACGTAGAAATGACCATAACATTTACACTGGTAGCAATTATTCGTTTTATACAATGGAAAAGCTGTTGTATTTATATTGTATTTTATGCTTCTGGCGTTCACTTCTTAGGCCCTAACTATTCGATCTGGTGGAACAACGCCCTAGGGTGAAGCCAAGGTTGCCCGGAACGTAGAAATGACCATCACTTTCATACTGGTTGCAATTACTCGTTTTATATGGTGGAAAAACTGTAGTATTTATATTGTATTCTATGGTTCTGGCGTTGACTTCGAAGGCCCTAACTATTCGATCAGGTGGAGCAACGCCCTAGAGTGAAGCCTAGGTTGCTCGAAATGTAGAAAGGACCATAACTTTCACAATGGTTGCAATTATTCGTTTTATACGATGTAAAAGCTGTTGTATTTATATCGCATTTTATGCTTCTGGCGTTGACTTCTTAGGCCCTAACTATTCCATCTGGTGGAAAAACGCGCTCGGGTAAAGCCAATATTGCGCGGAACGTGGAAATGACCGTAACTTTCACACTGGTTGCTATCATTCGTTTTATATGACGGAAAAACTGTTGTATTTATATTGTATTTCATGCTTCTGGCGTTGACTTCATAGGCCGTAACTATTCGCTCTGGTGGAGCAACGCCCTGGAGTGAAACCTAGGGTGCCCGGAACGTAGAAATGACCATAACTTTCACACTGGTAGCAATTATTCGTTTTATACGATGGAAAAACTGTTCTATTTATTTTGTACATTATGCTTCGGGCGTTGACTTCTAAGGCCCTAACTATTCGATCTGGTGGAGCAACGCCCTAGAATGAAGCCTAGGTTGTCCGGTACGTAGAAATGACCATCACTATCAAACTGGTTGCAATTATTTGTTTTATACGATGGAAAAGCTGTTGTATTTATATCGTATTTTATGCTTCTGGCGTTGACTTCTTAGGCCCTAACTATTCCTTCTGGTGGAACAACGCCCTAGGGTGAAGCCCAGGTTCCCCGGAACGTAGAAATGACCATAACTTTTACGCTGGCAGCAATTATTCGTTTTATACAATGGAAAAACCGTTCTATTTATTTTGTATTTTATGCTTCGGGCGTTGACTTCTAAGGCGCTAACTGTTTGATCTGGTGGAACAACGCCCTAGGGTGAAGCCTAGGTTGCCCGGAACGTAGAAATGACCATAACCTTTACACTGGTAGCAATTATTCGTTCTATACAATGGAAAAGCTATTGTATTTATATCGTATTTTATGCTTCTGGCGTTGACTTCTTAGGCCCTAACTATACCATCTGGTGGAAAAACGCGCTCGGGTAAAGCCAAGGTTGCGCAGAACGTAGAAATGACCGTAACTTTCACACTGGTTGCTATCATTCGTTTTATATGATGGAAAAACTGTTGTATTTATATTGTATTTTATGCTTCTGGCGTTGACTTCATAGGCCGTAACTATTCGCTCTGGTGGAGCAACGCCCTGGAGTGAAACCTAGGGTGCCCGGAACGTAGAAATGACCATAACTTTCACACTGGTTGCTATCATTCGTTTTATAGGATGGAAAAGCTGTTGTATTTATATCGTATTTTATGCTTCTGGCGTTGACTTCTTAGGCCCTAACTATTCGATCTGGTGGAGCAACGCCCTAGAGTGAAACCTAGGTTGCCCGGAACGTAGAAATGGCCATAACTTTCACACTGGTTGCTATCATTCGTTTTATAGGATGGAAAAGCTGTTGTATTTATATCGTATTTTATGCTTCTGGCGTTGACTTCTTAGGCCCTAACTATTCGATCTGGTGGAGCAACGCCCTAGAGTGAAACCTAGGTTACCCGGAACGTAGAAATGACCATAACTTTCACACTGGTAGCAATTATTCGTTTTTACAATGGAAAAACTGTTCTATTTATTTTGTATTTAATGCTTCGGGCGTTGACTTCTAAGGCCCTAACTGTTTGATCTGGTGGAGCAATGCCCTAGAGTGAAGCCTAGGTTGCCTGGAACGTAGAAATGACCATCACTTTCACACGGGTTGCAATTATTCCTGTTATAGGATGGAAAGACTGTTGTATTTTTATTGTATTTTATACTTCAGGCGTTGACTTCTGAGGCCGTAGCTATTCGATGTGGTGGAAGAACGCCATACAGAGAAGCCTAGGTTGCCCGGAACGTAGAAATGACCATAACTTTCACACTGGTTGCAATTATTTGTTTTATACGATGGAAAAGCTGTTGTATTTATATCGTATTTTATGCTTCTGGCGTTGACTTCTTAGGGCCCTAACTATTCCATCTGGTGGAACAACGCCCTAGAGTAAAGCCCAGGTTGCGCCGAACGTAGAAATGACCATAACTTTCACACTGGTTGCAATTATTCATTTTATACGATGGAAAAACTGTTGTACTTATATTGTATTTTATTCTTTTGCGTTGAATTCTAAGTCCCTAGCTATTCGATCTGGTGGAACAACGCCCTAGAGTGAAACTTAGGTTACCCGGAACGTAGAAATGACCAGTACTTTCATACTGTTTGCAGTTATACCTGTTATAGGATGGAAAAACTTTTGCATCTTTATTGTATTTTATGCTTCTGGCGTCGGCTTCTAAGGCCCTAGCTATTCGATTTGGTGGCGCACGGCCCTAGAGTGAGGCCTAGGTTGCCCGGAAAGTAGAAATGACCATAACTTCCACACTGGTTGCAATTATTCGTTTTATACGATGGAAAAGCTGTTGTATTTATATCGTTTTTTATGCTCCTGGCGTTGACTTCTTAGGCCCTAACTATTCCATCTGGTGGAACAACGCCCTAGGGTAAAGCCCAGATTGCGCGGCACGTAGAAATGACCATAACTTTCACACTGGTAGCAATTTTTCGTTTTAAACGATGGAAAAACTGTTCTATTTATTTTATATTTTATGCTTCGGGCGTTGACTTCTAAGGCCCTAACTATTCGATCTGGTGGAGCAACGCCGTAGAGTGAAGCCTAGGTTGCCCGGAACGTAGAAATGACCATAACTTTTACACTGGTAGCAATTATTCGTTTTATACAATGGAAAAACTGTTCTATTTATTTTGTATTTAATGCTTCGGGCGTTGATTTCTAAGGCCCTAACTGTTTGATCTGGTGGAGCAGCGCCCTAGAGTGAAGCCTAGGTTGCCTGGAACGTAGAAATGACCATCACTTTCATACGGGTTGCAATTATTCCTGTTATAGGATGGAAAGACTGTTGTATTTTTATTGTATTTTATACTTCAGGCGTTGACTTCTGAGGCCGTAGCTTTTCGATGTGGTGGAAGAACGCCATACAGAGAAGCCTAGGTTGCCCGGAACGTAGAAATGACCATAACTTTCACACTGGTTGCAATTATTTGTTTTATACGATGGAAAAGCTGTTGTATTTATATCGTATTTTATGCTTCTGGCGTTGACTTCTTAGGGCCCTAACTATTCCATCTGGTGGAACAACGCCCTAGAGTAAAGCCCAGGTTGCGCGGAACGTAGAAATGACCATAACTTTCACACTGGTAGCAATTATTCGTTTTATACACTGGAAAAACTGTTCTATTTATTTTGTATTTAATGCTTAGGGCGTGGACTTCTAAGGCCCTAACTATTCGATCAGGTGGAGCAACGCCCTAGAGTGAAGCCCAGGTTGCTCGAAATGTAGAAATGACCATAACTTTCACACTGGTTGCAATTATTCATTTTATACGATGGAAAAACTGTTGTACTTATATTGTATTTTATTCTTTTGGCGATGAATTCTAAGTCCCTAGCTATTCGATCTGGTGGAGCAACGCCCTAGAGTGAAACTTAGGTTACCCGGAACGTAGAAATGACCAGTACTTTCATACTGTTTGCAGTTATACCTGTTATAGGATGGAAAAACTTCAGCATCTTTATTGTATTTTATGCTTCTGGCGTTGACTTCTAAGGCCCTAGCTATTCGATTTGGTGGAGCACCGGCCTAGAGTGAAGTCTAGGTTGCCCGGAACGTAGAAATGACCATAACTTCCACACTGGTTGCAATTATTCGTTTTATACGATGGAAAAGCTGTTGTATTTATATCGTTATTTATGCTTCTGGCGTTGACTTCTTAGGCCCTAACTATTCCATCTGGTGGTACAACGCCCTAGGGTGAAGCCTAGGTTGCCCGGAACGTAGAAATGACCATAACTTTCACACAGGTAGCAATTATTCGTTTTATACGATGGAAAAACTGTTCTATTTATTTTGTACTTTATGCTTCTGGCGTTGACTTCTAAGGCCCTAACTATTCGATCTGGTGGAGCAACGCACTAGAGTGAAGCCTAGGTTGTCCGGTACGTAGAAATGACCATCACTATCAAACTGGTTGCAATTATTTGTTTTATACGATGGAAAAGCTGTTGTATTTATATCGTATTTTATGCTGCTGGCGTTGACTTCTTAGGCCCTAACTATTCCATCTGGTGGAACAACGCCCTAGGGTGAAGCCTAGGTTCCCCGGAACGTAGAAATGACCATAACTTTCACACTGGTAGCAATTATTCGTTTTATACGATGGAAAAACTGTTGTATTTTTATTGCATTTTATGCTTCTGGCGTTCACTTCTTAGGCCGTAACTATTCAATCTGGTGGAACAACGCCCTAGGGTGAAGCCTAGGTTGCCCGGAACGTAGAAATGACCATAACCTTTACACTGGTAGCAATTATTCGTTTTATACAATGGAAAAGCTGTTGTATTTATATTGCATTTTATGCTTCTGGCGTTCACTTCTTAGGCCCTAACTGTTTGATCTGGTGGAGCAACGCCCTAGAGTGAAGCCTAGGTTGCCCGGAACGTAGAAATGACCATTACTTTCACACTGTTTGCAATTATTCCTTTTATAGGATGGAAAAGCTGTTGTATTTATATTGTATTTTATGCTTCTGGCGTTCACTTCTTAGGCCCTAACTATTCGATCTGGTGGAACAACGCCCTAGGGTGAAGCTAAGGTTGCCCGGAACGTAGAAATGACCATCACTTCCAAACTGGTTGCAATTAATCCTGTTATACGATGGAAAAACTATTGTATTTTTATTGCATTTTATGCTTCGGGCGCTGACTTCTAAGGCCCTAACTATTCAATCTGTTGGAGCAACGCCCCAGAGTGAAGCCTAGGTTACCCGGAACGTAGAAATGACCATCACTTTCAAACTGGTTGCAATTATTCGTTTTCCACGATGGAAAAACTGTTGTATTTATATTGTATTTTATGCTTCTGGCGTTGACGTCTAAGGACCTAACTATTCGATCCGGTGGTGCAACGCCCTACAGTGATGCCTAGGTTGCCCGGAACGTATATATGACCATAACCTTCACACTGGTTGCAAATTATTCCTGCTATACGATGGAAAGCTGTTGTATTTTTATTGCATTTTATGCTTCGGGCATTGACTTCTAAGGCCCTAGCTATGCAATCTGTTTGAGCAACGCCCTAGGGGGAAGCCTAGGTTGCCCGCAACGTAGAAATGACCATAACTTTCTCACTGGTTGCAATTATTCGTCTTATACGATGGAAAAGCTGTTGTATTTATATCGTATTTTATGCTTCTGGCGTTGACTTCTTAGGCCCTAACTATTCCATCTGGTGGAACAACGCCCTAGGGTGAAGTCTAGGTTGCCCGGAAAGTAGAAATGATCATAACTTTCACACTGGTAGCAATTATTCGTTTTATACGATGGAAAAACTGTTCTATTTATTTTATACTTTATGCCTCGGGCGTTGACTTCTATGGCCCTAACTATTCGATCTGGTGGAGCAACGCCCTAGAGGGATGCCTAGGTTGCCCGGTACGTAGAAATGACCATCACTATCAAACTGGTTGCAATTATTTGTTTTATACGATGGAAAAGCTGTTGTATTTATACCGTATTTTATGCTTCTGGCGTTGACTTCTTAGGCCCTAACTATTCCATCTGGTGGAACAACGCCCTAGGGTGAAGCCTAGGTTGCCCGGAAAGTAGAAATGATCATAACTTTCACACTGGTAGCAATTATTCGTTTTATACGATGGAAAAACTGTTCTATTTATTTTATACTTTATGCCTCGGGCGTTGACTTCTATGGCCCTAACTATTCGATCTGGTGGAGCAACGCCCTAGAGTGATGCCTAGGTTGCCCGGTACGTAGAAATGACCATCACTATCAAACTGGTTGCAATTATTTGTTTTATACGATGGAAAAGCTGTTGTATTTATACCGTATTTTATGCTTCTGGCGTTGACTTCTTAGGCCCTAACTATTCCATCTGGTGGAACAACGCCCTAGGGTGAAGCCTAGGTTGCCCGAAAAGCAGAAATGACCATAACTTTCATACTGGTTGCAATTATTCGTTTTATGTGGTGGAAAAACTGTAGTATTTATATTGTATTTTATGCTTCTGGCGTTGACTTCTAAGGCCCTAACTATTCGATCAGGTGGAGCAACGCCCTAGAGTGAAGCCTAGGTTGCTCGATATGTAGAAAGGACCATAACTTTCACACTGGTTGCAATTATTCGTTTTATACGATGGAAAAGCTGTTGTATTTATATCGCATTTTATGCTTCTGGCGTTGACTTCTTAGGCCCTAACTATTCCATCTGGTGGAAAAACGCGCTCGGGTAAAGCCAAGATTGCGCGGAACGCGGAAATGACCGTAACTTTCACACTGGTTGCTATCATTCGTTTTATATGATGGAAAAACTGTTGTATTTATATTGTATTTTATGCTTCTGGCGTTGACTTCATAAGCCGTAACTATTCGCTCTGGTGGAGCAACGCCCTGGAGTGAAACCTAGGGTGCCCGGAACGTAGAAATGACCATAACTTTCACACTGGTAGCGATTATTCGTTTTATACGATGGAAAAGCTGTTGTATTTATATCGTTTTTTATGCTTCTGGCGTTGACTTCTAAGGCCCTAACTATTCGATCTGGTGGAGCAACGCCCTAGAGTGAAGCCTAGGTTGTCCGGTACGTAGAAATGACCATCACTATCAAACTGGTTGCAATTATTTGTTTTATACGATGGAAAAGCTGTTGTATTTATATCGTATTTTATGCTTCTGGCGTTGACTTCTTAGGCCCTAACTATTCCTTCTGGTGGAACAACGCCCTAGGGTGAAGCCCAGGTTCCCCGGAACGTAGAAATGACCATAACTTTTACGCTGGCAGCAATTATTCGTTTTATACAATGGAAAAACCGTTCTATTTATTTTGTATTTTATGCTTCGGGCGTTGACTTCTAAGGCCCTAACTATTCGATCAGGTGGAGCAACGCCCTAGAGTGAAGCCTAGGTTGCTCGATATGTAGAAAGGACCATAACTTTCACACTGGTTGCAATTATTCGTTTTATACGATGGAAAAGCTGTTGTATTTATATCGCATTTTATGCTTCTGGCGTTGACTTCTTAGGCCCTAACTATTCCATCTGGTGGAAAAACGCGCTCGGGTAAAGCCAAGATTGCGCGGAACGCGGAAATGACCGTAACTTTCACACTGGTTGCTATCATTCGTTTTATATGATGGAAAAACTGTTGTATTTATATTGTATTTTATGCTTCTGGCGTTGACTTCATAGGCCGTAACTATTCGCTCTGGTGGAGCTACGCCCTGGAGTGAAACCTAGGGTGCCCGGAACGTAGAAATGACCATAACTTTCACACTGGTAGCGATTATTCGTTTTATACGATGGAAAAGCTGTTGTATTTATATCGTTTTTTATGCTTCTGGCGTTGACTTCTATGGCCCTAACTATTCGATCTGGTGGAGCAACGCCCTAGAGGGATGCCCAGGTTGCCCGGTACGTAGAAATGACCATCACTATCAAACTGGTTGCAATTATTTGTTTTATACGATGGAAAAGCTGTTGTATTTATACCGTATTTTATGCTTCTGGCGTTGACTTCTTAGGCCCTAACTATTCCATCTGGTGGAACAACGCCCTAGGGTGAAGCCTAGGTTGCCCGGAAAGTAGAAATGATCATAACTTTCACACTGGTAGCAATTATTCGTTTTATACGATGGAAAAACTGTTCTATTTATTTTATACTTTATGCCTCGGGCGTTGACTTCTATGGCCCTAACTATTCGATCTGGTGGAGCAACGCCCTAGAGTGATGCCTAGGTTGCCCGGTACGTAGAAATGACCATCACTATCAAACTGGTTGCAATTATTTGTTTTATACGATGGAAAAGCTGTTGTATTTATACCGTATTTTATGCTTCTGGCGTTGACTTCTTAGGCCCTAACTATTCCATCTGGTGGAACAGCGCCCTAGGGTGAAGCCTAGGTTGCCCGAAAAGCAGAAATGACCATAACTTTCATACTGGTTGCAATTATTCGTTTTATGTGGTGGAAAAACTGTAGTATTTATATTGTATTTTATGCTTCTGGCGTTGACTTCTAAGGCCCTAACTATTCGATCAGGTGGAGCAACGCCCTAGAGTGAAGCCTAGGTTGCTCGATATGTAGAAAGGACCATAACTTTCACACTGGTTGCAATTATTCGTTTTATACGATGGAAAAGCTGTTGTATTTATATCGCATTTTATGCTTCTGGCGTTGACTTCTTAGGCCCTAACTATTCCATCTGGTGGAAAAACGCGCTCGGGTAAAGCCAAGATTGCGCGGAACGCGGAAATGACCGTAACTTTCACACTGGTTGCTATCATTCGTTTTATATGATGGAAAAACTGTTGTATTTATATTGTATTTTATGCTTCTGGCGTTGACTTCATAAGCCGTAACTATTCGCTCTGGTGGAGCAACGCCCTGGAGTGAAACCTAGGGTGCCCGGAACGTAGAAATGACCATAACTTTCACACTGGTAGCGATTATTCGTTTTATACGATGGAAAAGCTGTTGTATTTATATCGTTTTTTATGCTTCTGGCGTTGACTTCTAAGGCCCTAACTATTCGATCTGGTGGAGCAACGCCCTAGAGTGAAGCCTAGGTTGTCCGGTACGTAGAAATGACCATCACTATCAAACTGGTTGCAATTATTTGTTTTATACGATGGAAAAGCTGTTGTATTTATATCGTATTTTATGCTTCTGGCGTTGACTTCTTAGGCCCTAACTATTCCTTCTGGTGGAACAACGCCCTAGGGTGAAGCCCAGGTTCCCCGGAACGTAGAAATGACCATAACTTTTACGCTGGCAGCAATTATTCGTTTTATACAATGGAAAAACCGTTCTATTTATTTTGTATTTTATGCTTCGGGCGTTGACTTCTAAGGCCCTAACTATTCGATCAGGTGGAGCAACGCCCTAGAGTGAAGCCTAGGTTGCTCGATATGTAGAAAGGACCATAACTTTCACACTGGTTGCAATTATTCGTTTTATACGATGGAAAAGCTGTTGTATTTATATCGCATTTTATGCTTCTGGCGTTGACTTCTTAGGCCCTAACTATTCCATCTGGTGGAAAAACGCGCTCGGGTAAAGCCAAGATTGCGCGGAACGCGGAAATGACCGTAACTTTCACACTGGTTGCTATCATTCGTTTTATATGATGGAAAAACTGTTGTATTTATATTGTATTTTATGCTTCTGGCGTTGACTTCATAGGCCGTAACTATTCGCTCTGGTGGAGCTACGCCCTGGAGTGAAACCTAGGGTGCCCGGAACGTAGAAATGACCATAACTTTCACACTGGTAGCGATTATTCGTTTTATACGATGGAAAAGCTGTTGTATTTATATCGTTTTTTATGCTTCTGGCGTTGACTTCTAAGGCCCTAACTATTCGATCTGGTGGAGCAACGCCCTAGAGTGAAGCCTAGGTTGTCCGGTACGTAGAAATGACCATCACTATCAAACTGGTTGCAATTATTTGTTTTATACGATCGAAAAGCTGTTGTATTTATATCGTATTTTATGCTTCTGGCGTTGACTTCTTAGGCCCTAACTATTCCTTCTGGTGGAACAACGCCCTAGGGTGAAGCCCAGGTTCCCCGGAACGTAGAAATGACCATAACTTTTACGCTGGCAGCAATTATTCGTTTTATACAATGGAAAAACCGTTCTATTTATTTTGTATTTTATGCTTCGGGCGTTGACTTCTAAGGCGCTAACTGTTTGATCTGGTGGAACAACGCCCTAGGGTGAAGCCTAGGTTGCCCGGAACGTAGAAATGACCATAACCTTTACACTGGTAGCAATTATTCGTTTTATACAATGGAAAAGCTGTTGTGTTTATATCGTTTTTTATGCTTCTGGCGGTGACTTCTCAGGCCCTAACTATTCCATCTGGTGGAAAAACGCGCTCGGGTAAAGCCAAGATTGCGCGGAACGCGGAAATGACCGTAACTTTCACACTGGTTGCTATCATTCGTTTTATATGATGGAAAAACTGTTGTATTTATATTGTATTTTATGCTTCTGGCGTTGACTTCATAGGCCGTAACTATTCGCTCTGGTGGAGCAACGCCCTGGAGTGAAACCTAGGGTGCCCGGAACGTAGAAATGACCATAACTTTCACACTGGTAGCGATTATTCGTTTTATACGATGGAAAAGCTGTTGTATTTATATCGGTTTTTATGCTTCTGGCGTTGACTTCTAAGGCCCTAACTATTCGATCTGGTGGAGCAACGCCCTAGAGTGAAGCCTAGGTTGTCCGGTACGTAGAAATGACCATCACTATCAAACTGGTTGCAATTATTTGTTTTATACGATCGAAAAGCTGTTGTATTTATATCGTATTTTATGCTTCTGGCGTTGACTTCTTAGGCCCTAACTATTCCTTCTGGTGGAACAACGCCCTAGGGTGAAGCCTAGGTTGCCCGGAACGTAGAAATGACCATAACCTTTACACTGGTAGCAATTATTCGTTTTATACAATGGAAAAGCTGTTGTGTTTATATCGTTTTTTATGCTTCTGGCGTTGACTTCTCAGGCCCTAACTATTCCATCTGGTGGTAGATCGCCCTAGGGTGAAGCCTAGGTTGCCCGGAAAGCAGAAATGACCATAACTTTCATACTGGTTGCAATTATTCGTTTTATATGGTGGAAAATCTGTAGTATTTATATTGTATTTTATGCTTCTGGCGTTGACTTCTAAGGCCCTAACTATTCGATCAGGTGGAGCAACGCCCTGGAGTGAAGCCTAGGTTGCCCGGAAAGCAGAAATGACCATAACTTTCATACTGGTTGCAATTATTCGTTTTATATGGTGGAAAAACTGTAGTATTTATATTGTATTTTATGCTTCTGGCGTTGACTTCTAAGGCCCTAACTATTCGATCAGGTGGAGCAACGCCCTAGAGTGAAGCCTAGGTTGCTCGAAATGTAGAAAGGACCATAACTTTCACACTGGTTGCAATTATTCGTTTTACACGATGGAAAAGCTGTTGTATTTATATCGTATTTTATGCTTCTGGCGTTGACTTCTTAGGCCCTAACTATTCCATCTGGTGGAAAAACGCGCTCCGGTAAAGCCAAGGTTGCGCAGAACGTAGAAATGACCGTAACTTTCACACTGGTTGCTATCATTCGTTTTATATGATGGAAAAACTGTTGTATTTATATTGTATTTTATGCTTCTGGCGTTGACTTCATAGGCCGTAACTATTCGCTCTGGTGGAGTAACGCCCTGGAGTGAAACCTAGGGTGCCCGGAACGTAGAAATGACCATAACTTTCACACTGGTTGCTATCATTCGTTTTATAGGATGGAAAAGCTGTTGTATTTATATCGTATTTTATGCTTCTGGCGTTGACTTCTTAGGCCCTAACTATTCGATCTGGTGGAGCAACGCCCTAGAGTGAAACCTAGGTTGCCCGGAACGTAGAAATGACCATAACTTTCACACTGGTTGCTATCATTCATTTTATACGATGGAAAAACTGTTGTACTTATATTGTATTTTATTCTTTTGGCGTTGAATTCTAAGTCCCTAGCTATTCGATCTGGTGGAACAACGCCCTAGGGTGAAGCCTAGGTTGCCCGGAACGTAGAAATGACCATAACCTTTACACTGGTAGCAATTATTCGTTTTATACAATGGAAAAGCTGTTGTGTTTATATCGTTTTTTATGCTTCTGGCGTTGACTTCTCAGGCCCTGACTATTCCATCTGGTGGAAAAACGCGCTCGGGTAAAGCCAAGATTGCGCGGAACGCGGAAATGACCGTAACTTTCACACTGGTTGCTATCATTCGTTTTATATGATGGAAAAACTGTTGTATTTATATTGTATTTTATGCTTCTGGCGTTGACTTCATAGGCCGTAACTATTCGCTCTGGTGGAGCAACGCCCTGGAGTGAAACCTAGGGTGCCCGGAACGTAGAAATGACCATAACTTTCACACTGGTAGCGATTATTCGTTTTATACGATGGAAAAGCTGTTGTATTTATATCGTTTTTTATGCTTCTGGCGTTGACTTCTAAGGCCCTAACTATTCGATCTGGTGGAGCAACGCCCTAGAGTGAAGCCTAGGTTGTCCGGTACGTAGAAATGACCATCACTATCAAACTGGTTGCAATTATTTGTTTTATACGATCGAAAAGCTGTTGTATTTATATCGTATTTTATGCTTCTGGCGTTGACTTCTTAGGCCCTAACTATTCCTTCTGGTGGAACAACGCCCTAGGGTGAAGCCCAGGTTCCCCGGAACGTAGAAATGACCATAACTTTCATACTGGTTGCAATTATTCGTTTTATATGGTGGAAAATCTGTAGTATTTATATTGTATTTTATGCTTCTGGCGTTGACTTCTAAGGCCCTAACTATTCGATCAGGTGGAGCAACGCCCTGGAGTGAAGCCTAGGTTGCCCGGAAAGCAGAAATGACCATAACTTTCATACTGGTTGCAATTATTCGTTTTATATGGTGGAAAAACTGTAGTATTTATATTGTATTTTATGCTTCTGGCGTTGACTTCTAAGGCCCTAACTATTCGATCAGGTGGAGCAACGCCCTAGAGTGAAGCCTAGGTTGCTCGAAATGTAGAAAGGACCATAACTTTCACACTGGTTGCAATTATTCGTTTTACACGATGGAAAAGCTGTTGTATTTATATCGTATTTTATGCTTCTGGCGTTGACTTCTTAGGCCCTAACTATTCCATCTGGTGGAAAAACGCGCTCCGGTAAAGCCAAGGTTGCGCAGAACGTAGAAATGACCGTAACTTTCACACTGGTTGCTATCATTCGTTTTATATGATGGAAAAACTGTTGTATTTATATTGTATTTTATGCTTCTGGCGTTGACTTCATAGGCCGTAACTATTCGCTCTGGTGGAGCAACGCCCTGGAGTGAAACCTAGGGTGCCCGGAACGTAGAAATGACCATAACTTTCACACTGGTTGCTATCATTCGTTTTATAGGATGGAAAAGCTGTTGTATTTATATCGTATTTTATGCTTCTGGCGTTGACTTCTTAGGCCCTAACTATTCGATCTGGTGAAGCAACGCCCTAGAGTGAAACCTAGGTTGCCCGGAACGTAGAAATGACCATAACTTTCACACTGGTTGCTATCATTCATTTTATACGATGGAAAAACTGTTGTACTTATATTGTATTTTATTCTTTTGGCGTTGAATTCTAAGTCCCTAGCTATTCGATCTGGTGGAACAACGCCCTAGAGTGAAACTTAGGTTACCCGGAACGTAGAAATGACCAGTACTTTCATACTGTTTGCAGTTATACCTGTTATAGGATGGAAAAACTTTAGCATCTTTATTGTATTTTATGCTTCTGGCGTTGACTTCTAAGGCCCTAGCTATTCGATTTGGTGGAGCACCGGCCTAGAGTGAAGTCTAGGTTGCCCGGAACGTAGAAATGACCATAACTTCCACACTGGTTGCAATTATTCGTTTTACACGATGGAAAAGCTGTTGTATTTATATCGCTTTTTATGCTTCTGGCGTTGACTTCTTAGGCCCTAACTATTCCATCTGGTGGTACAACGCCCTAGGGTGAAGCCTAGGTTGCCCGGAACGTAGAAATGACCATAACTTTCACACTGGTTGCTATTATTCGTTGTATACGATGGAAAAACTGTATTATTTATTTTGTATTTTACGCTTCGGGCGTTGACTTCTAAGGCCCTAACTATTCGATCTGGTGGAGCAACGCCCTAGAGTGCAGCCTAGGTTGCCTGGAACGTAGAAATGACCATAACTTTCACACTGGTTGCTATCATTCGTTTTATATGATGGAAAAGCTGTTGTATTTATATCGTATTTTATGCTTCTGGCGTTGACTTCTTAGGCCCTAACTATTCCATCTGGTGGAATAACGCCCTGTGGTGAAGCCTAGGTTGCCCGGAAAGTAGAAATGACCATAACTTACACACTGGTAGCAATTATTCGTTTTATACATTGGAAAAACTGTTCTATTTATTTTGTATTTTATGCCTCGGGCGTTGACTTCTAAGGCCCTAACTATTCGATCTGGTAGAGCAACGCCCTAGAGTGCAGCCTAGGTTGCCTGGAACGTAGAAATGACCATAACTTTCACACTGGTTGCTATCATTCGTTTTATAGGATGGAAATGCTGTTGTATTTATATCGTATTTTATGCTTCTGGCGTTGACTTCTTAGGCCCTAACTATTCGATCTGGTGGAGCAACGCCCTAGAGTGAAACCTAGGTTACCCGGAACGAAGAAATGACAAGTACTTTCATACTGTTTGCAGATATTCCTGTTATACGATGAAAAAACTTTTGCATCTTTATTGTATTTTATGCTTCTGGCGTTGGCTTCTAAGGCCCTAGCTATTCGATTTGGTGGAGCACGGCCCTAGAGTGAAGCCTAGGTTGCCCGGAAAGTAGAAATGACCATAACTTCCACACTGGTTGCAATTATTCGTTTTATACGATGGAAAAGCTGTTGTATTTATATCGTTTTTTATGCTCCTGGCGTTGACTTCTTAGGCCCTAACTATTCCATCTGGTGGAACAACGCCCTAGGGTAAAGCCCAGATTGCGCGGCACGTAGAAATGACCATAACTTTCACACTGGTAGCAATTTTTCGTTTTAAACGATGGAAAAACTGTTCTATATATTTTATATTTTATGCTTCGGGCGTTAACTTCTAAGGCCCTAACTATTCGATCTGGTGGAGCAACGCCCTAGAGTGAAGCCTAGGTTGCCCGGTACGCAGAAATGACCATCACTATCAACATGGTTACAATTATTTGTTTTATACGATGGAAAAGCTGTTGTATTTATACCGTATTTTATGCTTCGGGCGTTGACTTCTAAGGCCCTAACTGTTTGATCTGGTGGAGCAACGCCCTAGAGTGAAGCCTAGGTTGCCTGGAACGTAGAAATGACCATCACTATCAACATGGTTACAATTATTTGTTTTATACGATGGAAAAGCTGTTGCATTTATATCGTATTTTATGCTTCTGGCGTTGACCTCTTAGGCCCTAACTATTCCATCTGGTGGAACAACGACCTAGGGTGAAGCCTAGGTTGCCCGGAAAGTAGAAATGACCATAACTTTCACACTGGCAGCAATTATTCGTTTTATACAATGGAAAAACCGTTCTATTGATTTTGTATTTTATGCTTCGGGCGTTGACTTCCAAGGCCCTAACTGTTTGATCTGGTGGAGCATCGCCGTAGAGTGAAGCCTAGGTTGCCCGGAACGTAGAAATGACCATAACTTTTACACTGGTAGCAATTATTCGTTTTATACAATGGAAAAACTGTTCTATTTATTTTGTATTTAATGCTTCGGGCGTTGACTTCTAAGGCCCTAACTGTTTGATCTGGTGGAGCAACGCCCTAGAGTGAAGCCTAGGTTGCCTGGAACGTAGAAATGACCATCACTTTCATACGGGTTGCAATTATTCCTGTTATAGGATGGAAAGACTGTTGTATTTTTATTGTATTTTATACTTCAGGCGTTGACTTCTGAGGCCGTAGCTATTCGATGTGGTGGAAGAACGCCATACAGAGAAGCCTAGGTTGCCCGGAACGTAGAAATGACCATAACTTTCACACTGGTTGCAATTATTTGTTTTATACGATGGAAAAGCTGTTGTATTTATATCGTATTTTATGCTTCTGGCGTTGACTTCTTAGGGCCCTAACTATTCCATCTGGTGGAACAACGCCCTAGAGTAAAGCCCAGGTTGCGCGGAACGTAGAAATGATCATAACTTTCACACTGGTAGCAATTATTCGTTTTATACGATGGAAAAACTGTTCTATTTATTTTATACTTTATGCCTCGGGCGTTGACTTCTATGGCCCTAACTATTCGATCTGGTGGAGCAACGCCCTAGAGGGATGCCTAGGTTGCCCGGTACGTAGAAATGACCATCACTATCAAACTGGTTGCAATTATTTGTTTTATACGATGGAAAAGCTGTTGTATTTATACCGTATTTTATGCTTCGGGCGTTGACTTCTAAGGCCCTAACTGTTTGATCTGGTGGAGCAACGCCCTAGAGTGAAGCCTAGGTTGACTGGAACGTAGAAATGACCATCACTTTCATACGGGTTGCAATTATTCCTGTTATAGGATGGAAAGACTGTTGTATTTTTATTGTATTTTATACTTCAGGCGTTGACTTCTGAGGCCGTAGCTATTCGATGTGGTGCAAGAACGCCATACAGAGAAGCCTAGGTTGCCCGGAACGTAGAAATGACCATAACTTTCACACTGGTTGCAATTATTTGTTTTATACGATGGAAAAGCTGTTGTATTTATATCGTATTTTATGCTTCTGGCGTTGACTTCTTAGGGCCCTAACTATTCCATCTGGTGGAACAACGCCCTAGAGTAAAGCCCAGGTTGCGCGGAACGTAGAAATGATCATAACTTTCACACTGGTAGCAATTATTCGTTTTATACGATGGAAAAACTGTTCTATTTATTTTATACTTTATGCCTCGGGCGTTGACTTCTAAGGCCCTAACTATTCGATCTGGTGGAGCAACGCCCTAGAGTGAAGCCTAGGTTGCCCGGTACGCAGAAATGACCATCACTATCAACATGGTTACAATTATTTGTTTTATACGATGGAAAAGCTGTTGCATTTATATCGTATTTTATGCTTCTGGCGTTGAGCTCTTAGGCCCTAACTATTCCATCTGGTGGAACAACGACCTAGGGTGAAGCCTAGGTTGCCCGGAAAGTAGAAATGACCATAACTTTCACACTGGCAGCAATTATTCGTTTTATACAATGGAAAAACCGTTCTATTGATTTTGTATTTTATGCTTCGGGCGTTGACTTCCAAGGCCCTAACTGTTTGATCTGGTGGAGCATCGCCGTAGAGTGAAGCCTAGGTTGCCCGGAACGTAGAAATGACCATAACTTTTACACTGGTAGCAATTATTCGTTTTATACAATGGAAAAACTGTTCTATTTATTTTGTATTTAATGCTTCGGGCGTTGACTTCTAAGGCCCTAACTGTTTGATCTGGTGGAGCAACGCCCTAGAGTGAAGCCTAGGTTGCCTGGAACGTAGAAATGACCATCACTTTCATACGGGTTGCAATTATTCCTGTTATAGGATGGAAAGACTGTTGTATTTTTATTGTATTTTATACTTCAGGCGTTGACTTCTGAGGCCGTAGCTATTCGATGTGGTGGAAGAACGCCCTAGGGTGAAGCCTAGGTTGCCCGGAAAGTAGAAATGATCATAACTTTCACACTGGTAGCAATTATTCGTTTTATACGATGGAAAAACTGTTCTATTTATTTTATACTTTATGCCTCGGGCGTTGACTTCTATGGCCCTAACTATTCGATCTGGTGGAGCAACGCCCTAGAGTGATGCCTAGGTTGCCCGGTACGTAGAAATGACCATCACTATCAAACTGGTTGCAATTATTTGTTTTATACGATGGAAAAGCTGTTGTATTTATACCGTATTTTATGCTTCTGGCGTTGACTTCTTAGGCCCTAACTATTCCATCTGGTGGAACAACGCCCTAGGGTGAAGCCTAGGTTGCCCGAAAAGCAGAAATGACCATAACTTTCATACTGGTTGCAATTATTCGTTTTATGTGGTGGAAAAACTGTAGTATTTATATTGTATTTTATGCTTCTGGCGTTGACTTCTAAGGCCCTAACTATTCGATCAGGTGGAGCAACGCCCTAGAGTGAAGCCTAGGTTGCTCGATATGTAGAAAGGACCATAACTTTCACACTGGTTGCAATTATTCGTTTTATACGATGGAAAAGCTGTTGTATTTACATCGCATTTTATGCTTCTGGCGTTGACTTCTTAGGCCCTAACTATTCCATCTGGTGGAAAAACGCGCTCGGGTGAAGCCAAGATTGCGCGGAACGCGGAAATGACCGTAACTTTCACACTGGTTGCTATCATTCGTTTTATATGATGGAAAAACTGTTGTATTTATATTGTATTTTATGCTTCTGGCGTTGACTTCATAGGCCGTAACTATTCGCTCTGGTGGAGCAACGCCCTGGAGTGAAACCTAGGGTGCCCGGAACGTAGAAATGACCATAACTTTCACACTGGTAGCGATTATTCGTTTTATACGATGGAAAAGCTGTTGTATTTATATCGTTTTTTATGCTTCTGGCTTTGACTTCTAAGGCCCTAACTATTCGATCTGGTGGAGCAACGCCCTAGAGTGAAGCCTAGGTTGTCCGGTACGTAGAAATGACCATCACTATCAAACTGGTTGCAATTATTTGTTTTATACGATGGAAAAGCTGTTGTATTTATATCGTATTTTATGCTTCTGGCGTTGACTTCTTAGGCCCTAACTATTCCTTCTGGTGGAACAACGCCCTAGGGTGAAGCCCAGGTTCCCCGGAACGTAGAAATGACCATAACTTTTACGCTGGCAGCAATTATTCGTTTTATACAATGGAAAAACCGTTCTATTTATTTTGTATTTTATGCTTCGGGCGTTGACTTCTAAGGCCCTAACTATTCGATCAGGTGGAGCAACGCCCTAGAGTGAAGCCTAGGTTGCTCGATATGTAGAAAGGACCATAACTTTCACACTGGTTGCAATTATTCGTTTTATACGATGGAAAGGCTGTTGTATTTATATCGCATTTTATGCTTCTGGCGTTGACTTCTTAGGCCCTAACTATTCCATCTGGTGGAAAAACGCGCTCGGGTAAAGCCAAGATTGCGCGGAACGCGGAAATGACCGTAACTTTCACACTGGTTGCTATCATTCGTTTTATATGATGGAAAAACTGTTGTATTTATATTGTATTTTATGCTTCTGGCGTTGACTTCATAGGCCGTAACTATTCGCTCTGGTGGAGCAACGCCCTGGAGTGAAACCTAGGGTGCCCGGAACGTAGAAATGACCATAACTTTCACACTGGTAGCGATTATTCGTTTTATACGATGGAAAAGCTGTTGTATTTATATCGTTTTTTATGCTTCTGGCGTTGACTTCTAAGGCCCTAACTATTCGATCTGGTGGAGCAACGCCCTAGAGTGAAGCCTAGGTTGTCCGGTACGTAGAAATGACCATCACTATCAAACTGGTTGCAATTATTTGTTTTATACGATGGAAAAGCTGTTGTATTTATATCGTATTTTATGCTTCTGGCGTTGACTTCTTAGGCCCTAACTATTCCTTCTGGTGGAACAACGCCCTAGGGTGAAGCCCAGGTTCCCCGGAACGTAGAAATGACCATAACTTTTACGCTGGCAGCAATTATTCGTTTTATACAATGGAAAAACCGTTCTATTTATTTTGTATTTTATGCTTCGGGCGTTGACTTCTAAGGCGCTAACTGTTTGATCTGGTGGAACAACGCCCTAGGGTGAAGCCTAGGTTGCCCGGAACGTAGAAATGACCATAACCTTTACACTGGTAGCAATTATTCGTTTTATACAATGGAAAAGCTGTTGTGTTTATATCGTTTTTTATGCTTCTGGCGTTGACTTCTCAGGCCCTAACTATTCCATCTGGTGGTAGATCGCCCTAGGGTGAAGCCTAGGTTGCCCGGAAAGCAGAAATGACCATAACTTTCATACTGGTTGCAATTATTCGTTTTATATGGTGGAAAATCTGTAGTATTTATATTGTATTTTATGCTTCTGGCGTTGACTTCTAAGGCCCTAACTATTCGATCAGGTGGAGCAACGCCCTGGAGTGAAGCCTAGGTTGCCCGGAAAGCAGAAATGACCATAACTTTCATACTGGTTGCAATTATTCGTTTTATATGGTGGAAAAACTGTAGTATTTATATTGTATTTTATGCTTCTGGCGTTGACTTCTAAGGCCCTAACTATTCGATCAGGTGGAGCAACGCCCTAGAGTGAAGCCTAGGTTGCTCGAAATGTAGAAAGGACCATAACTTTCACACTGGTTGCAATTATTCGTTTTACACGATGGAAAGGCTGTTGTATTTATATCGTATTTTATGCTTCTGGCGTTGACTTCTTAGGCCCTAACTATTCCATCTGGTGGAAAAACGCGCTCCGGTAAAGCCAAGGTTGCGCAGAACGTAGAAATGACCGTAACTTTCACACTGGTTGCTATCATTCGTTTTATATGATGGAAAAACTGTTGTATTTATATTGTATTTTATGCTTCTGGCGTTGACTTCATAGGCCGTAACTATTCGCTCTGGTGGAGCAACGCCCTGGAGTGAAACCTAGGGTGCCCGGAACGTAGAAATGACCATAACTTTCACACTGGTTGCTATCATTCGTTTTATAGGATGGAAAAGCTGTTGTATTTATATCGTATTTTATGCTTCTGGCGTTGACTTCTTAGGCCCTAACTATTCGATCTGATGGAGCAACGCCCTAGAGTGAAACCTAGGTTGCCCGGAACGTAGAAATGACCATAACTTTCACACTGGTTGCTATCATTCGTTTTATAGGATGGAAAAGCTGTTGTATTTATATCGTATTTTATGCTTCTGGCTCTGACTTCTTAGGCCCTAACTATTCGATCTGGTGGAGCAACGCCCTAGAGTGAAACCTAGGTTACCCGGAACGTAGAAATGACCATAACTTTCACACTGGTAGCAATTATTCGTTTTTACAATGGAAAAACTGTTCTATTTATTTTGTATTTAATGCTTCGGGCGTTGACTTCTAAGGCCCTAACTGTTTGATCTGGTGGAGCAACGCCCTAGAGTGAAGCCTAGGTTGCCTGGAACGTAGAAATGACCATCACTTTCACACGGGTTGCAATTATTCCTGTTATAGGATGGAAAGACTGTTGTATTTTTATTGTATTTTATACTTCAGGCGTTGACTTCTGAGGCCGTAGCTATTCGATGTGGTGGAAGAACGCCATACAGAGAAGCCTAGGTTGCCCGGAACGTAGAAATGACCATAACTTTCACACTGGTTGCAATTATTTGTTTTATACGATAGAAAAGCTGTTGTATTTATATCGTATTTTATGCTTCTGGCGTTGACTTCTTAGGGCCCTAACTATTCCATCTGGTGGAACAACGCCCTAGTGTAAAGCCCAGGTTGTGCCGAACGTAGAAATGACCATAACTTTCACACTGGTAGCAATTATTCGTTTTATACACTGGAAAAACTGTTCTATTTATTTTGTATTTAATGCTTAGGGCGTGGACTTCTAAGGCCCTAACTATTCGATCAGGTGGAGCAACGCCCTAGAGTGAAGCCTAGGTTGCTCGAAATGTAGAAATGACCATAACTTTCACACTGGTTGCAATTATTCATTTTATACGATGGAAAAACTGTTGTACTTATATTGTATTTTATTCTTTTGGCGTTGAATTCTAAGTCCCTAGCTATTCGATCTGGTGGAACAACGCCCTAGAGTGAAACTTAGGTTACCCGGAACGTAGAAATGACCAGTACTTTCATACTGTTTGCAGTTATACCTGTTATAGGATGGAAAAACTTTAGCATCTTTATTGTATTTTATGCTTCTGGCGTTGACTTCTAAGGCCCTAGCTATTCGATTTGGTGGAGCACCGGCCTAGAGTGAAGTCTAGGTTGCCCGGAACGTAGAAATGACCATAACTTCCACACTGGTTGCAATTATTCGTTTTACACGATGGAAAAGCTGTTGTATTTATATCGCTTTTTATGCTTCTGGCGTTGACTTCTTAGGCCCTAACTATTCCATCTGGTGGTACAACGCCCTAGGGTGAAGCCTAGGTTGCCCGGAACGTAGAAATGACCATAACTTTCACACTGGTTGCTATTATTCGTTGTATACGATGGAAAAACTGTTTTATTTATTTTGTATTTTACGCTTCGGGCGTTGACTTCTAAGGCCCTAACTATTCGATCTGGTGGAGCAACGCCCTAGAGTGCAGCCTAGGTTGCCCGGAACGTAGAAATGACCATAACTTTCACACTGGTTGCTATCATTCGTTTTATATGATGGAAAAGCTGTTGTATTTATATCGTATTTTATGCTTCTGGCGTTGACTTCTTAGGCCCTAACTATTCCATCTGGTGGAATAACGCCCTGTGGTGAAGCCTAGGTTGCCCGGAAAGTAGAAATGACCATAACTTACACACTGGTAGCAATTATTCGTTTTATACATTGGAAAAACTGTTCTATTTATTTTGTATTTTATGCCTCGGGCGTTGACTTCTAAGGCCCTAACTATTCGATCTGGTAGAGCAACGCCCTAGAGTGCAGCCTAGGTTGCCTGGAACGTAGAAATGACCATAACTTTCACACTGGTTGCTATCATTCGTTTTATAGGATGGAAAAGCTGTTGTATTTATATCGTATTTTATGCTTCTGGCGTTGACTTCTTAGGCCCTAACTATTCGATCTGGTGGAGCAACGCCCTAGAGTGAAACCTAGGTTACCCGGAACGTAGAAATGACAAGTACTTTCATACTGTTTGCAGATATTCCTGTTATACGATGAAAAAACTTTTGCATCTTTATTGTATTTTATGCTTCTGGCGTTGGCTTCTAAGGCCCTAGCTATTCGATTTGGTGGAGCACGGCCCTAGAGTGAAGCCTAGGTTGCCCGGAAAGTAGAAATGACCATAACTTCCACACTGGTTGCAATTATTCGTTTTATACGATGGAAAAGCTGTTGTATTTATATCGTTTTTTATGCTCCTGGCGTTGACTTCTTAGGCCCTAACTATTCCATCTGGTGGAACAACGCCCTAGGGTAAAGCCCAGATTGCGCGGCACGTAGAAATGACCATAACTTTCACACTGGTAGCAATTTTTCGTTTTAAACGATGGAAAAACTGTTCTATATATTTTATATTTTATGCTTCGGGCGTTGACTTCTAAGGCCCTAACTATTCGATCTGGTGGAGCAACGCCCTAGAGTGAAGCCTAGGTTGCCCGGTACGCAGAAATGACCATCACTATCAACATGGTTACAATTATTTGTTTTATACGATGGAAAAGCTGTTGCATTTATATCGTATTTTATGCTTCTGGCGTTGACCTCTTAGGCCCTAACTATTCCATCTGGTGGAACAACGACCTAGGGTGAAGCCTAGGTTGCCCGGAAAGTAGAAATGACCATAACTTTCACACTGGCAGCAATTATTCGTTTTATACAATGGAAAAACCGTTCTATTGATTTTGTATTTTATGCTTCGGGCGTTGACTTCCAAGACCCTAACTGTTTGATCTGGTGGAGCATCGCCGTAGAGTGAAGCCTAGGTTGCCCGGAACGTAGAAATGACCATAACTTTTACACTGGTAGCAATTATTCGTTTTATACAATGGAAAAACTGTTCTATTTATTTTGTATTTAATGCTTCGGGCGTTGACTTCTAAGGCCCTAACTGTTTGATCTGGTGGAGCGACGCCCTAGAGTGAAGCCTAGGTTGCCTGGAACGTAGAAATGACCATCACTTTCATACGGGTTGCAATTATTCCTGTTATAGGATGGAAAGACTGTTGTATTTTTATTGTATTTTATACTTCAGGCGTTGACTTCTGAGGCCGTAGCTATTCGATGTGGTGGAAGAACGCCATACAGAGAAGCCTAGGTTGCCCGGAACGTAGAAATGACCATAACATTCACACTGGTTGCAATTATTTGTTTTATACGATGGAAAAGCTGTTGTATTTATATCGTATTTTATGCTTCTGGCGCTGACTTCTTAGGGCCCTAACTATTCCATCTGGTGGAACAACGCCCTAGAGTAAAGCCCAGGTTACGCGGAACGTAGAAATGACCATAACTTTCACACTGGTAGCAATTATTCGTTTTATACACTGGAAAAATTGTTCTATTTATTTTGTATTTAATGCTTAGGGCGTGGACTTCTAAGGCCCTAACTATTCGATCAGGTGGAGCAACGCCCTAGAGTGAAGCCCAGGTTGCTCGAAATGTAGAAATGACCATAACTTTCACACTGGTTGCAATTATTCATTTTATACGATGGAAAAACTGTTGTACTTATATTGTATTTTATTCTTTTGGCGATGAATTCTAAGTCCCTAGCTATTCGATCTGGTGGAGCAACGCCCTAGAGTGAAACTTAGGTTACCCGGAACGTAGAAATGACCAGTACTTTCATACTGTTTGCAGTTATACCTGTTATAGGATGGAAAAACTTTAGCATCTTTATTGTATTTTATGCTTCTGGCGTTGACTTCTAAGGCCCTAGCTATTCGATTTGGTGGAGCACCGGCCTAGAGTGAAGTCTAGGTTGCCCGGAACGTAGAAATGACCATAACATCCACACTGGTTGCAATTATTCGTTTTATACGATGGAAAAGCTGTTGTATTTATACCGTATTTTATGCTTCTGGCGTTGACTTCTTAGGCCCTAACTATTCCATCTGGTGGAACAACGCCCTAGGGTGAAGCCTAGGTTGCCCGGAAAGCAGAAATGACCATAACTTTCATACTGGTTGCAATTATTCGTTTTATATGGTGGAAAAACTGTAGTATTTATATTGTATTTTATGCTTCTGGCGTTGACTTCTAAGGCCCTAACTATTCGATCAGGTGGAGCAACGCCCTAGAGTGAAGCCTAGGTTGCTCGAAATGTAGAAAGGACCATAACTTTCACACTGGTTGCAATTATTCGTTTTACACGATGGAAAAGCTGTTGTATTTATATCGTATTTTATGCTTCTGGCGTTGACTTCTTAGGCCCTAACTATTCCATCTGGTGGAAAAATGCGCTCGGGTAAAGCCAAGGTTGCGCGGAACGTAGAAATGACCGTAACTTTCACACTGGTTGCTATCATTCGTTTTATATGATGGAAAAACTGTTGTATTTATATTGTATTTTATGCTTCTGGCGTTGACTTCATAGGCCGTAACTATTCGCTCTGGTGGAGCAACGCCCTGGAGTGAAACCTAGGGTGCCCGGAACGTAGAAATGACCATAACTTTCACACTGGTAGCAATTATTCGTTTTATACGATGGAAAAACTGTTCTATTTATTTTGTACATTATGCTTCGGGCGTTGACGTCTAAGGCCCTAACTATTCGATCTGGTGGAGCAACGCCCTAGAGTGAAGCCTAGGTTGTCCGGTACGTAGAAATGACCATCACTATCAAACTGGTTGCAATTATTTGTTTTATACGATGGAAAAGCTGTTGTATTTATATCGTATTTTATGCTTCTGGCGTTGACTTCTTAGGCCCTAACTATTCGATCTGGTGGAGCAACGCCCTAGAGTGAAACCTAGGTTGCCCGGAACGTAGAAATGACCATTACGTTCACACTGTTTGCAATTATTCGTTTTATACGATGGAAAAACTGTTGTATTTATTTTGTATTTAATGCTTCGGGCGTTGACTTCTACGGCCCTAACTGTTTGATCTGGTGGAGCAACGCCCCAGGGTGAAGCCTAGGTTACCTGGAACGTAGAAATGACCATCACTTTCACACGGGTTGCAATTATTTCTGTTATAGGATGGAAAGACTGTTGTATTTTTATTGTATTTTATACTTCAGGCGTTGACTTCTGAGGCCGTAGCTATTCGATGTGGTGGAAGAACGCCATACAGTGAAGCCTAGGTTGCCCGGAACGTAGAAATGACCATAACTTTCACACTGGTTGCAATTATTTGTTTTATACGATGGAAAAGCTGTTGTATTTATATCGTATTTTATGCTTCTGGCGTTGACTTCTTAGGGCCCTAACTATTCCATCTGGTGGAACAACGCCCTAGAGTAAAGCCCAGGTTGCGCGGAACGTATAAATGACCATAACTTTCACACTGGTAGCAATTATTTGTTTTATACAATGGAAAAACTGTTGTACTTATATTGTATTTTATTCTTATGGCGTTGAATTCTAAGTCCCTAGCTATTCGATCTGGTGGAGCAACGCCCTAGAGTGAAACCTAGGTTACCCGGAACGTATAAATGACCAGTACTTTCATACTGTTTGCAGTTATACCTGTTATAGGATGGAAAAACTTTTGCATCTTTATTGTATTTTATGCTTCTGGCGTTGACTTCTAAGGCCCTAGCTATTCGATTTGGTGGAGCACCGGCCTAGAGTGAAGTCTAGGTTGCCCGGAACGTAGAAATGACCATAACTTCCACACTGGTTGCAATTATTCGTTTTATACGATGGAAAAGCTGTTGTATTTATATCGTTTTTTATGCTTCTGGCGTTGACTTATTTGGCCCTAACTATTCCATCTGGTGGTACAACGCCCTATGGTGAAGCCTAGGTTGCCCGGAACGTAGAAATGAAAATAACTTTTACACTGGTAGCAATAATTCGTTTTATACAATGGAAAAACCGTTCTATTTATTTTATATTTTATGTTTCGGGCGTTGACTTCTAAGTCCCTAACTGTTTGATCTGTTGGAGCAGCGCCGTAGAGTGAAGCCTAGGTTGCCCGGAACGTAGAAATGACCATCACTATCAAACTGGTTGCAATTATTTGTTTTATACAATGGAAAAGCTGTTGTATTTGTATCGTATTTTATGCTTCTGGCGTTGACTTCTTAGGCCCTAACTATTCCATCTGGTGGAACAACGCCCTAGGGTGAAGCCTAGGTTGCCCGGGAAGTAGAAATGACCATAACTTTCACACTGGTAGCAGTTATTCGTTTTATAGAATGGAAAAACTGTTCTATTTATTTTGTATTTTATGCTTCGGGCGTTGACTTCTAAGACCCTAACTATTCGATCTGGTAGAGCAACGCCCTAGAGTGAAGCCTAGGTTGCCCGGTACGTAGAAATGACCATAAGTTTCATACTGGTTGCAATTATTCGTTTTATACGATGGAGAAACTGTTGTATTTATATTGTATTTTATGCTTCTGGCGTTCACTTCTTAGGCCCTAACTATTCGATATGGTAGTACAACGCCCTAGGGTGAAGCCTAGGTTGCCCGGAACGTAGAAATGACCATAACTTTTACACTGGCAGCAATTATTCGTTTTATACAATGGAAAAACCGTTCTATTTATTTTGTATTTTATGCTTCGGGCGTTGACGTCTAAGGCCCTAACTGTTTGATCTGGTGGAGCATCGCCGTAGAGTGAAGCCTAGGTTGCCCGGAACGTAGAAATGACCATAACTTTCACACTGGTTGCTATTATTCGTTGTATACGATGGAAAAACTGTTATATTTATATTGTATTTAAGCTTCTGGCGTTGACTTCGGAGGCCGTTGCTATTCGATGTGGTGGAAGATCGCCATAGAGGGAAGCCTAGGTAGCCCGGATCGTAGAAATGTCCATATCTTTCACACTGGTTGCTATCATTCGTTTTATATGATGGAAAAACTGTTGTATTTATATTGTATTTTATGCTTCTGGCGTTGACTTCTAAGGACCTAACTATTCGGTCTGGTGGAGCAACGCCCTAGAGTGAAGCCTAGGTTGCTCGGAATGTAGAAATGACCATAACTTTCACACTGGTTGCAATTATTCGTTTTATACGATGGAAAAACTGTTGCATCTTCATCGTATTTTATGCTTCTGGCGTTGACTTCTTAGGCCGTAACTATTCGATCTGGTGGAGCAACGCCCTAGAGTGAAGCCTAGGTTGCCTGAAACGTAGAAATGATCATTACTTTCACGCTTGTTGCAATTATTCCTGTTATGCGATGAAAAGACTGTTGTATTTTTATTGTATTTTATGCATCAGGCGTGGACTTCTGAGGCCGTAGCTATTCGATGTGGTGGAGGAACGCCATACAGTGAAGCCTAGGTTGCCCGGGGCGTAGAAATGACCACTACTTTCACACTGTTTGCAATTATTCATTTAATACGATGGAAATGCTGTTGTATTTATATCGTATTTTATGCTTCGGGCGTTGACTTCTTAGGCCCTAACATTTCGATCTTGTGGAGCAACGCCCGACAGTGAAGCCTAGGTTGCCCGGAACGTAGATATGACCATAACCTTCACACAGGTTGCAATTATTCGTTTTATACGGTGTAAAGGCTGCTGTATTTATTTTGTATTTTTTCTTCTGGTGTTGACTTCTTAGGACCTATCTATTCGATCTGGTGGAGCAACGCCCTAGAGTGAAGCCTGGGTTGCTCGGAATGTAGAAATGACCATAACTTTCACACTGATTGCAATTATTCGTTTTATACGATTGAAAAAAAGTTGCATCTTCATCGTATTTTATGCTTCTGGCGTTGACTTCTTAGGCCGTAACTATTCGATCTGGTGGAGCAACGCCCTAGAGTGAAACCTGGGTTGCCCGGAACGTAGAAATGACCACTACTATCACACTGGTTGCAAATTATTCCTGCTATACGATGGAAAAACTGTTGTATTTTTATTGCATTTTATGCTTCTGGCGTTCACTTCTTAGGCCCTAACTATTCCATCTGGTGGAACAACGGCCTAGAGTGAAGCCTAGGTTGCCCGGAACGTAGATATGACCATAACCTTCACACAGATTGCAATTATTCGTTTTATACGGTGTAAAGGCTGTTGTATTTATTTCATATTTTATTCTTCTGGTGTTGACTTCTTAGGCACTAACTATTCGATCTGGTGGAACAACGCCGTAGAGTGAAGCCTAGGTTGCCCGGAACGTAGAAATGACCATTACTTTCACACTGTTTGCAATTATTCCTTTTATACGATGGAAAAGCTGTAGTATTTATATCGTATTTTATGCTTCTGGCGTTGACTTCTTAGGCCCTAACTGTTTGATCTGGTGGAGCATCGCCGTAGAGTGAAGCCTAGGTTGCCCGGAACGTAGAAATGACCATAACTTTCACACTGGTTGCTATTATTCGTTGTATACGATGGAAAAACTGTTATATTTATATTGTATTTAAGCTTCTGGCGTTGACTTCGGAGGCCGTTGCTATTCGATGTGGTGGAAGATCGCCATAGAGGGAAGCCTAGGTAGCCCGGATCGTAGAAATGTCCATATCTTTCACACTGGTTGCTATCATTCGTTTTATATGATGGAAAAACTGTTGTATTTATATTGTATTTTATGCTTCTGGCGTTGACATCTAAGGACCTAACTATTCGGTCTGGTGGAGCAACGCCCCAGAGTGAAGCCTAGGTTGCTCGGAATGTAGAAATGACCATAACTTTCACACTGGTTGCAATTATTCGTTTTATACGATGGAAAAACTGTTGCATCTTCATCGTATTTTATGCTTCTGGCGTTGACTTCTTAGGCCGTAACTATTCGATCTGGTGGAGCAACGCCCTAGAGTGAAGCCTAGGTTGCCTGAAACGTAGAAATGATCATTACCTTCACGCTTGTTGCAATTATTCCTGTTATGCGATGAAAAGACTGTTGTATTTTTATTGTATTTTATGCTTCAGGCGTGGCCTTCTGAGGCCGTAGCTATTCTATGTGGTGGAAGAACGCCATACAGTGAAGCCTAGGTTGCCCGGGGCGTAGAAATGACCACTACTTTCACACTGTTTGCAATTATTCATTTAATACGATGGAAATGCTGTTGTATTTATATCGTATTTTATGCTTCGGGCGTAGACTTCTTAGACCCTAACATTTCGATCTGGTGGAGCAACGCCCGACAGTGAAGCCTAGGTTGCCCGGAACGTAGATATGACCATAACCTTCACACAGGTTGCAATTATTCGTTTTATACGGTGTAATGGCTGTTGTATTTATTTTGTATTTTATTCTTCTGGTATTGACTTCTTAGGCCCTGACTATTCGATCTGGTTTAACAACGCCGTTGAGTGAAGCCTAGGTTGCCCGAGCGTAGAAATGACCATTACTTTCACACTGTTTGCAATTATTCCTTTTATACGATGGAAAAGCTGTTGTATTTATATCGTATTTTATGCTTCTGGCGTTGACTTCTAAGGACCAAACTATTCGATCTGGTGGAGCAACGCCCTAGAGTGAAGCCTAGGTTGCTCGGAATGTAGAAATGACCATAACTTTCACACTGATTGCAATTATTCTTTTTATACGATGGAAAAACTGTTGCATCTTCATCGTATTTTATGGTTCTGGCGTTGACGTCTTAGGCCCTAGCTATTCGATCTGGTGGAACAACGCCGTAGAGTGAAGTCTAGGTTGCCCGGAACGTAGAAATGACCATAACTTCCACACTGGTTGCAATTATTCGTTTTATACGATGGAAAAGCTGTTGTATTTATATCGTTATTTATGCTTCTGGCGTTGACTTCTTAGGCCCTAACTATTCCATCTGGTGGTACAACGCGCTAGGGTGAAGCCTAGGTTGCCCGGAAAGTAGAAATGACCATAACTTTCACACTGGTAGCAGTTATTCGTTTTATAGGATGGAAAAACTGTTCTATTTATTTTATACTTTATGCCTCGGGCGTTGACTTCTAAGGCCCTAACTATTCGATCTTGTGGAGCAACGCCCTAGAGTGATGCCTAGGTTGCCCGGTACGTAGAAATGACCATCACTATCAAACTGGTTGCAATTATTTGTTTTATACGATGGAAAAGCTGTTGTATTTATACCGTATTTTATGCTTCTGGCGTTGACTTCTTAGGCCCTAACTATTCCATCTGGTGGAACAACGCCCTAGGGTGAAGCCTAGGTTGCCCGGAAAGCAGAAATGACCATAACTTTCATACTGGTTGCAATTATTCGTTTTATATGGTGGAAAAACTGTAGTATTTATATTGTATTTTATGCTTCTGGCGTTGACTTCTAAGGCCCTAACTATTCGATCAGGTGGAGCAACGCCCTAGAGTGAAGCCTAGGTTGCTCGAAATGTAGAAAGGACCATAACTTTCACACTGGTTGCAATTATTCGTTTTACACGATGGAAAAGCTGTTGTATTTATATCGTATTTTATGCTTCTGGCGTTGACTTCTTAGGCCCTAACTATTCCATCTGGTGGAAAAACGCGCTCGGGTAAAGCCAAGGTTGCGCGGAACGTAGAAATGACCGTAACTTTCACACTGGTTGCTATCATTCGTTTTATATGATGGAAAAACTGTTGTATTTATATTGTATTTTATGCTTCTGGCGTTGACTTCATAGGCCGTAACTATTCGCTCTGGTGGAGCAACGCCCTGGAGTGAAACCTAGGGTGCCCGGAACGTAGAAATGACCATAACTTTCACACTGGTAGCAATTATTCGTTTTATACGATGGAAAAACTGTTCTATTTATTTTGTACATTATGCTTCGGGCGTTGACGTCTAAGGCCCTAACTATTCGATCTGGTGGAGCAACGCCCTAGAGTGAAGCCTAGGTTGTCCGGTACGTAGAAATGACCATCACTATCAAACTGGTTGCAATTATTTGTTTTATACGATGGAAAAGCTGTTGTATTTATATCGTATTTTATGCTTCTGGCGTTGACTTCTTAGGCCCTAACTATTCGATCTGGTGGAGCAACGCCCTAGAGTGAAACCTAGGTTGCCCGGAACGTAGAAATGACCATTACGTTCACACTGTTTGCAATTATTCGTTTTATACGATGGAAAAACTGTTGTATTTATTTTGTATTTAATGCTTCGGGCGTTGACTTCTAAGGCCCTAACTGTTTGATCTGGTGGAGCAACGCCCCAGGGTGAAGCCTAGGTTACCTGGAACGTAGAAATGACCATCACTTTCACACGGGTTGCAATTATTTCTGTTATAGGATGGAAAGACTGTTGTATTTTTATTGTATTTTATACTTCAGGCGTTGACTTCTGAGGCCGTAGCTATTCGATGTGGTGGAAGAACGCCATACAGTGAAGCCTAGGTTGCCCGGAACGTAGAAATGACCATAACTTTCACACTGGTTGCAATTATTTGTTTTATACGATGGAAAAGCTGTTGTATTTATATCGTATTTTATGCTTCTGGCGTTGACTTCTTAGGGCCCTAACTATTCCATCTGGTGGAACAACGCCCTAGAGTAAAGCCCAGGTTGCGCGGAACGTATAAATGACCATAACTTTCACACTGGTAGCAATTATTTGTTTTATACAATGGAAAAACTGTTGTACTTATATTGTATTTTATTCTTATGGCGTTGAATTCTAAGTCCCTAGCTATTCGATCTGGTGGAGCAACGCCCTAGAGTGAAACCTAGGTTACCCGGAACGTATAAATGACCAGTACTTTCATACTGTTTGCAGTTATACCTGTTATAGGATGGAAAAACTTTTGCATCTTTATTGTATTTTATGCTTCTGGCGTTGACTTCTAAGGCCCTAGCTATTCGATTTGGTGGAGCACCGGCCTAGAGTGAAGTCTAGGTTGCCCGGAACGTAGAAATGACCATAACTTCCACACTGGTTGCAATTATTCGTTTTATACGATGGAAAAGCTGTTGTATTTATATCGTTTTTTATGCTTCTGGCGTTGACTTATTTGGCCCTAACTATTCCATCTGGTGGTACAACGCCCTATGGTGAAGCCTAGGTTGCCCGGAACGTAGAAATGAAAATAACTTTTACACTGGTAGCAATAATTCGTTTTATACAATGGAAAAACCGTTCTATTTATTTTATATTTTATGTTTCGGGCGTTGACTTCTAAGTCCCTAACTGTTTGATCTGTTGGAGCAGCGCCGTAGAGTGAAGCCTAGGTTGCCCGGAACGTAGAAATGACCATCACTATCAAACTGGTTGCAATTATTTGTTTTATACAATGGAAAAGCTGTTGTATTTGTATCGTATTTTATGCTTCTGGCGTTGACTTCTTAGGCCCTAACTATTCCATCTGGTGGAACAACGCCCTAGGGTGAAGCCTAGGTTGCCCGGGAAGTAGAAATGACCATAACTTTCACACTGGTAGCAGTTATTCGTTTTATAGAATGGAAAAACTGTTCTCTTTATTTTGTATTTTATGCTTCGGGCGTTGACTTCTAAGACCCTAACTATTCGATCTGGTAGAGCAACGCCCTAGAGTGAAGCCTAGGTTGCCCGGTACGTAGAAATGACCATAAGTTTCATACTGGTTGCAATTATTCGTTTTATACGATGGAGAAACTGTTGTATTTATATTGTATTTTATGCTTCTGGCGTTCACTTCTTAGGCCCTAACTATTCGATATGGTAGTACAACGCCCTAGGGTGAAGCCTAGGTTGCGCGGAACGTAGAAATGACCATAACTTTTACACTGGCAGCAATTATTCGTTTTATACAATGGAAAAACCGTTCTATTTATTTTGTATTTTATGCTTCGGGCGTTGACGTCTAAGGCCCTAACTGTTTGATCTGGTGGAGCATCGCCGTAGAGTGAAGCCTAGGTTGCCCGGAACGTAGAAATGACCATAACTTTCACACTGGTTGCTATTATTCGTTGTATACGATGGAAAAACTGTTATATTTATATTGTATTTAAGCTTCTGGCGTTGACTTCGGAGGCCGTTGCTATTCGATGTGGTGGAAGATCGCCATAGAGGGAAGCCTAGGTAGCCCGGATCGTAGAAATGTCCATATCTTTCACACTGGTTGCTATCATTCGTTTTATATGATGGAAAAACTGTTGTATTTATATTGTATTTTATGCTTCTGGCGTTGACTTCTAAGGACCTAACTATTCGGTCTGGTGGAGCAACGCCCTAGAGTGAAGCCTAGGTTGCTCGGAATGTAGAAATGACCATAACATTCACACTGGTTGCAATTATTCGTTTTATACGATGGAAAAACTGTAGCATCTTCATCGTATTTTATGCTTCTGGCGTTGACTTCTTAGGCCGTAACTATTCGATCTGGTGGAGCAACGCCCTAGAGTGAAGCCTAGGTTGCCTGAAACGTAGAAATGATCATTACTTTCACGCTTGTTGCAATTATTCCTGTTATGCGATGAAAAGACTGTTGTATTTTTATTGTATTTTATGCATCAGGCGTGGACTTCTGAGGCCGTAGCTATTCGATGTGGTGGAGGAACGCCATACAGTGAAGCCTAGGTTGCCCGGGGCGTAGAAATGACCACTACTTTCACACTGTTTGCAATTATTCATTTAATACGATGGAAATGCTGTTGTATTTATATCGTATTTTATGCTTCGGGCGTTGACTTCTTAGGCCCTAACATTTCGATCTTGTGGAGCAACGCCCGACAGTGAAGCCTAGGTTGCCCGGAACGTAGATATGACCATAACCTTCACACAGGTTGCAATTATTCGTTTTATACGGTGTAAAGGCTGCTGTATTTATTTTGTATTTTTTCTTCTGGTGTTGACTTCTTAGGACCTATCTATTCGATCTGGTGGAGCAACGCCCTAGAGTGAAGCCTGGGTTGCTCGGAATGTAGAAATGACCATAACTTTCACACTGATTGCAATTATTCGTTTTATACGATTGAAAAAAAGTTGCATCTTCATCGTATTTTATGCTTCTGGCGTTGACTTCTTAGGCCGTAACTGTTCGATCTGGTGGAGCAACGCCCTGGAGTGAAACCTGGGTTGCCCGGAACGTAGAAATGACCACTACTATCACACTGGTTGCAAATTATTCCTGCTATACGATGGAAAAACTGTTGTATTTTTATTGCATTTTATGCTTCTGGCGTTCACTTCTTAGGCCCTAACTATTCCATCTGGTGGAACAACGGCCTAGAGTGAAGCCTAGGTTGCCCGGAACGTAGATATGACCATAACCTTCACACAGATTGCAATTATTCGTTTTATACGGTGTAAAGGCTGTTGTATTTATTTCATATTTTATTCTTCTGGTGTTGACTTCTTAGGCACTAACTATTCGATCTGGTGGAACAACGCCGTAGAGTGAAGCCTAGGTTGCCCGGAACGTAGAAATGACCATTACTTTCACACTGTTTGCAATTATTCCTTTTATACGATGGAAAAGCTGTAGTATTTATATCGTATTTTATGCTTCTGGCGTTGACTTCTTAGGCCCTAACTGTTTGATCTGGTGGAGCATCGCCGTAGATTGAAGCCTAGGTTGCCCGGAACGTAGAAATGACCATAACTTTCACACTGGTTGCTATTATTCGTTGTATACGATGGAAAAACTGTTATATTTATATTGTATTTAAGCTTCTGGCGTTGACTTCGGAGGCCGTTGCTATTCGATGTGGTGGAAGATCGCCATAGAGGGAAGCCTAGGTAGCCCGGATCGTAGAAATGTCCATATCTTTCACACTGGTTGCTATCATTCGTTTTATATGATGGAAAAACTGTTGTATTTATATTGTATTTTATGCTTCTGGCGTTGACATCTAAGGACCTAACTATTCGGTCTGGTGGAGCAACGCCCTAGAGTGAAGCCTAGGTTGCTCGGAATGTAGAAATGACCATAACTTTCACACTGGTTGCAATTATTCGTTTTATACGATGGAAAAACTGTTGCATCTTCATCGTATTTTATGCTTCTGGCGTTGACTTCTTAGGCCGTAACTATTCGATCTGGTGGAGCAACGCCCTAGAGTGAAGCCTAGGTTGCCTGAAACGTAGAAATGATCATTACCTTCACGCTTGTTGCAATTATTCCTGTTATGCGATGAAAAGACTGTTGTATTTTTATTGTATTTTATGCTTCAGGCGTGGCCTTCTGAGGCCGTAGCTATTCTATGTGGTGGAAGAACGCCATACAGTGAAGCCTAGGTTGCCCGGGGCGTAGAAATGACCACTACTTTCACACTGTTTGCAATTATTCATTTAATACGATGGAAATGCTGTTGTATTTATATCGTATTTTATGCTTCGGGCGTAGACTTCTTAGACCCTAACATTTCGATCTGGTGGAGCAACGCCCGACAGTGAAGCCTAGGTTGCCCGGAACGTAGATATGACCATAACCTTCACACAGGTTGCAATTATTCGTTTTATACGGTGTAATGGCTGTTGTATTTATTTTGTATTTTATTCTTCTGGTATTGACTTCTTAGGCCCTGACTATTCGATCTGGTTTAACAACGCCGTTGAGTGAAGCCTAGGTTGCCCGAACGTAGAAATGACCATTACTTTCACACTGTTTGCAATTATTCCTTTTATACGATGGAAAAGCTGTTGTATTTATATCGTATTTTATGCTTCTGGCGTTGACTTCTAAGGACCAAACAATTCGATCTGGTGGAGCAACGCCCTAGAGTGAAGCCTAGGTTGCTCGGAATGTAGAAATGACCATAACTTTCACACTGATTGCAATTATTCTTTTTATACGATGGAAAAACTGTTGCATCTTCATCGTATTTTATGGTTCTGGCGTTGACGTCTTAGGCCCTAGCTATTCGATCTGGTGGAACAACGCCGTAGAGTGAAGCCTAGGTTGCCCGGAACGTAGAAATGACCATTACTTTCACACTGTTTGCAATTATTCGTTTTATACGATGGAAAAACTGTTGTATTTTTATTGCATTTTATGCGTCTGGCGTTCACTTCTTAGGCCCTAACTATTCGATCTGGTGGAACAACGCCCTAGGGTCAGGCCTAGGTTGCCCTGAACGTAGAAATGACCATAGCTTTTACACTGGTTGCTATCATTCGTTTTATACAATGGAAAAACCGTTCTATTTATTTTGTATTTTATGCTTCGGGCGTTGACTTCTAAGGCCCTAACTATTCAATCTGTTGGAGGAAAGCCCTAGGGTGAAGCCTAGGTTGCTCGGAAAGTAGAAATGACCATAAGTTTCATACTGGTTGCAATTATTCGTTTTATACGATGGAAAAACTGTTGTATTTATATTGTATTTTATGCTTCTGGCGTTGACTTCTCCGGCCCTAATTATTCGATCTGGTGGAACAACGCCGTAGAGGGAAGCCTGGGTTGCCCGAACGTAGAAATGACCATTACTTTCACACTGTTTGCAATTATTCCTTTTATACGATGGAAAAGCTGTTGTATTTATATCGTATTTTATGCTTCTGCCGCTGACTTCTAAGGACATAACTATTCGATCTGGTGGAGCAACGCCCTAGAGTGAAGCCTAGGTTGCTCGGAATGTAGAAATGACCATAACTTTCACACTGATTGCAATTATTCGTTTTATACGATTGAAAAACTGTTGCATCTTCATCGTATTTTATGCTTCTGGCGTTGACTTCTTAGGCCGTATCTATTCGATCTGGTGGAGCAACGCCCTGGAGTGAAACCTGGGTTGCCCGGAACGTAGAAATGACCACTACTATCACACTGGTTGCAAATTATTCCTGCTATACGATGGAAAAACTGTTGTATTTTTATTGCATTTTATGCTTCTGGCGTTCACTTCTTAGGCCCTAACTATTCGATTTGGTGGAACAACGGCCTAGGCTGAAGCCTAGGACGCCCGGAACGTAGAAATGACCATTACTTTCACACTGTTTGCAATTATTCCTTTTATACGATGGAACAGCTGTTGTATTTATATCGTATTTTATGCTTCTGGCGTTGACTTCTTAGGCCCTAACTATTCGATCTGGTGGAGCAACGCCCTAGAGTGAAACCTAGGTTGCCCGGAACGTAGAAATGACCATAACTTTCACACTGGTAGCAATTATTCGTTTTATACAATGGAAAAACTGTTCTATTTATTTTGTATTTAATGCTTCGGGCGTTGACTTCTAAGGCCCTAACTGTTTGATCTGGTGGAGCAACGCCCTAGAGTGAAGCCTAGGTTACCTGGAACGTAGAAATGACCATCACTTTCACACGGGTTGCAATTATTCCTGTTATAGGATGGAAAGACTGTTGTATTTTTATTGTATTTTATACTTCAGGCGTTGACTTCTGAGGCCGTAGCTATTCGATGTGGTGGAAGAACGCCATACAGTGAAGCCTAGGTTGCCCGGAACGTAGAAATGACCATAACTTTCACACTGGTTGCAATTATTTGTTTTATACGATGGAAAAGCTGTTGTATTTATATCGTATTTTATGCTTCTGGCGTTGACTTCTTAGGGCCCTAACTATTCCATCTGGTGGAACAACGCCCTAGAGTTAAGCCCAGGTTGCGCGGAACGTATAAATGACCATAACTTTCACACTGGTAGCAATTATTCGTTTTATACAATGGAAAAATTGTTCTATTTATTTTGTATTTAATGCCTAGGGCGTGGACTTCTAAGGCCCTAACTATTCGATCAGGTGGAGCAACGCCCTAGAGTGAAGCCTAGGTTGCTCGAAATGTAGAAATGACCATAACTTTCACACAGGCTGCAATTATTCATTTTATACGATGGAAAAACTGTTGTACTTATATTGTATTTTATTCTTATGGCGTTGAATTCTAAGTCCCTAGCTATTCGATCTGGTGGAGCAACGCCCTAGAGTGAAACCCAGGTTACCCGGAACGTAGAAATGACCAGTACTTTCATACTGTTTGCAGTTATACCTGTTATAGGATGGAAAAACTTTTGCATCTTTATTGTATTTTATGCTTCTGGCGTTGACTTCTAAGGCCCTAGCTATTCGATTTGGTGGAGCACCGGCCTAGAGTGAAGTCTAGGTTGCCCGGAACGTAGAAATGACCATAACTTCCACACTGGTTGCAATTATTCGTTTTATACGATGGAAAAGCTGTTGTATTTATATCGTTTTTTATGCTTCTGGCGTTGACTTCTTAGGCCCTAACTATTCCAACTGGTGATACAACGCCCTATGGTGAAGCCTAGGTTGCCCGGAACGTAGAAATGAAAATAACTTTTACACTGGTAGCAATAATTCGTTTTATACAATGGAAAAACCGTTCTATTTATTTTATATTTTATGTTTCGGGCGTTGACTTCTAAGGCCCTAACTGTTTGATCTGTTGGAGCAACGCCGTAGAGTGAAGCCTAGGTTGCCCGGAACGTAGAAATGACCATCACTATCAAACTGGTTGCAATTATTTGTTTTATACAATGGAAAAGCTGTTGTATTTATATCGTATTTTATGCTTCTGGCGTTGACTTCTTAGGCCCTAACTATTCCATCTGGTGGAACAACGCCCTAGGGTGAAGCCTAGGTTGCCCGGAAAGTAGAAATGACCATAACTTTCACACTGGTAGCAGTTATTCGTTTTATAGAATGGAAAAACTGTTCTATTTATTTTGTATTTTATGCTTCGGGCGTTGACTTCTAAGACCCGAACTATTCGATCTGGTAGAGCAACGCCCTAGAGTGAAGCCTAGGTTGCCCGGTACGTAGAAATGACCATAAGTTTCATACTGGTTGCAATTATTCGTTTTATACGATGGAAAAACTGTTGTATTTATATTGTATTTTATGCTTCTGGCGTTCACTTCTTAGGCCCTAACTATTCGATCAGGTAGTACAACGCCCTAGGGTGAAGCCTAGGTTGCCCGGAACGTAGAAATGACCATAACTTTTACACTGGCAGCAATTATTCGTTTTATACAATGGAAAAACCGTTCTATTTATTTTGTATTTTATGCTTCGGGCGTTGACGTCTAAGGCCCTAACTGTTTGATCTGGTGGAGCATCGCCGTAGAGTGAAGCCTAGGTTGCCCGGAACGTAGAAATGACCATAACTTTCACACTGGTTGCTATTATTCGTTGTATACGATGGAAAAACTGTTATATTTATATTGTATTTAAGCTTCTGGCGTTGACTTCGGAGGCCGTTGCTATTCGATGTGGTGGAAGATCGCCATAGAGGGAAGCCTAGGTAGCCCGGATCGTAGAAATGTCCATATCTTTCACACTGGTTGCTATCATTCGTTTTATATGATGGAAAAACTGTTGTATTTATATTGTATTTTATGCTTCTGGCGTTGACATCTAAGGACCTAACTATTCGGTCTGGTGGAGCAACGCCCTAGAGTGAAGCCTAGGTTGCTCGGAATGTAGAAATGACCATAACTTTCACACTGGTTGCAATTATTCGTTTTATACGATGGAAAAACTGTTGCATCTTCATCGTATTTTATGCTTCTGGCGTTGACTTCTTAGGCCGTAACTATTCGATCTGGTGGAGCAACGCCCTAGAGTGAAGCCTAGGTTGCCTGAAACGTAGAAATGATCATTACCTTCACGCTTGTTGCAATTATTCCTGTTATGCGATGAAAAGACTGTTGTATTTTTATTGTATTTTATGCTTCAGGCGTGGCCTTCTGAGGCCGTAGCTATTCTATGTGGTGGAAGAACGCCATACAGTGAAGCCTAGGTTGCCCGGGGCGTAGAAATGACCACTACTTTCACACTGTTTGCAATTATTCATTTAATACGATGGAAATGCTGTTGTATTTATATCGTATTTTATGCTTCGGGCGTTGACTTCTTAGGCCCTAACATTTCGATCTTGTGGAGCAACGCCCGACAGTGAAGCCTAGGTTGCCCGGAACGTAGATATGACCATAACCTTCACACAGGTTGCAATTATTCGTTTTATACGGTGTAAAGGCTGCTGTATTTATTTTGTATTTTTTCTTCTGGTGTTGACTTCTTAGGACCTATCTATTCGATCTGGTGGAGCAACGCCCTAGAGTGAAGCCTAGGTTGCTCGGAATGTAGAAGTGACCATAACTTTCACACTGATTGCAATTATTCGTTTTATACGATTGAAAAAAAGTTGCATCTTCATCGTATTTTATGCTTCTGGCGTTTACTTCTTAGGCCGTAACTATTCGATCTGGTGGAGCAACGCCCTGGAGTGAAACCTGGGTTGCCCGGAACGTAGAAATGACCATTACTTTCACACTGTTTGCAATTATTCCTTTTATACGATGGAACAGCTGTTGTATTTATATCGTATTTTATGCTTCTGGCGTTGACTTCTTAGGCCCTAACTATTCGATCTGGTGGAACAACGCCGTAGAGTGAAGCCTAGGTTGCCCGGAACGTAGAAATGACCATTACTTTCACACTGTTTGCAATTATTCGTTTTATACGATGGAAAAACTGTTGTATTTTTATTGCATCTTATGCGTCTGGCGTTCACATCTTAGGCCCTAACTATTGGATCCGGTGGAACAACGCCCTAGGGTCAGGCCTAGGTTGCCCGGAACGTAGAAATGACCATAGCTTTTACTCTCGTAGCAATTATTCGTTTTATACAATGGAAAAACCGTTCTATTTATTTTGTATTTTATGCTTCGGGCGTTGACTTCTAAGGCCCTAACTATTCAATCTGTTGGAGCAAAGCCCTAGAGTGAAGCCTAGGTTGCTCGGAAAGTAGAAATGACCATAAGTTTCATACTGGTTGCAATTATTCGTTTTATACGATGGAAAAACTGTTGTATTTATATTGTATTTTATGCTTCTGGCGTTGACTTCTTAGGCCCTAATTATTCGATCTGGTGGAACAACGCCGTAGAGTAAAGCCCAGGTTGCGCGGAACGTAGAAATGACCATAACTTTCACACTGGTACCAATTATTCGTTTTATACATTGGAAAAACTGTTCAATTTATATTGTATTTTATGCTTCTGGCGTTGACTACTTAGGCCCTAACTATTCGATCATGTGGAACAACGCCCTAGAGTGAAGCCTAGGTTGCCTGGAACGTAGAAATGACCATCACTTTCACACGGGTTGCAATTATTCGTTTTATACGATGGAAAAACTGTTGCATCTTCATCGTATTTGATGCTTCTGGCGTTGACTTCTTAGGCCCTAACTATTCGATCTTGTGGAACAACGCCCTAGAGTGAAGCCTAGGTTGCCCGGAACGTAGAAATGACCATTACTTTCACACTGTTTGCAATTATTCCTTTTATACGATGGAACAGCTGTTGTATTTATATCGTATTTTATGCTTCTGGCGTTGACTTCTAAGGTCCTAGCTATTCGATCTGGTGGAGCAACGACCTAGAGTAAAGCCTAGGTTGCTCGGAATGTAGAAATGACCATAAGTTGCATACCGGTTGCAATTATTCGTTTTATACGATGGAAAAACTGTTGTATTTACATTGTATTTTATGCTTCTGGGGTTGACTTCTAAGGCCCTAGATATTCGATCTGGTGGAGCAATGCCTCAGAATTAAGTCTAGGATGCCCGAAACGCCGAAATGATCATTACTTTCACGCTTGTTGCAATTATTCCTGTTATACGATGAAAAGACTGTTATATTTTTATTGTATTTTATGCTTCAGTCGTGGACTTCTGAGGCCGTAGCTATTCGATGTGGTGGAAGAGCGCCATACAGTGAAGCCTAGGTTGCCCGGAACGTAGAAATGACCACTACTTTCACACTGTTTGCAATTATTCATTTAATACGATGGAAATGCTGTTGTATTTATATCGTATTTTATGCTTCGGGCGTAGACTTCTTAGACCCTAACATTTCGATCTGGTGGAGCAACGCCCGACAGTGAAGCCTAGGTTGCCCGGAACGTAGATATGACCATAACCTTCACACAGGTTGCAATTATTCGTTTTATACGGTGTAATGCCTGTTGTCTTTATTTTGTATTTTATTCTTCTGGTAATGACTTCTTAGGCCCTGACTATTCGATCTGGTTTAACAACGCCGTTGAGTGAAGCCTAGGTTGCCCGAACGTAGAAATGACCATTACTTTCACACTGTTTGCAATTATTCCTTTTATACGATGGAAAAGCTGTTGTATTTATATCGCTTTTTATGCTTCTGGCGTTGACTTCTAAGGACCAAACAATTCGATCTGGTGGAGCAACGCCCCAGAGTGAAACCTAGGTTGCTCGGAATGTAGAAATGACCATAACTTTCACACTGATTGCAATTATTCTTTTTATACGATGGAAAAACTGTTGCATCTTCATCGTATTTTATGCTTCTGGCGTTGACTTCTTAGGCCGTAACTATTCGATCTGGTGGAGCAATGCCCTGGAGTGAAACCTGGGTTGCCCGGAACGTAGAAATGACCACTACTATCACAATGGTTGCAAATTATTCCTGCTATACGATGGAAAAACTGTTGTATTTACATTGTATTTTATGCTTCTGGGGTTGACTTCTAAGGCCCTAGATATTCGATCTGGTGGAGCAATGCCTCAGAATTAAGTCTAGGATGCCCGAAACGCCGAAATGATCATTACTTTCACGCTTGTTGCAGTTATTCCTGTTATACGATGAAAAGACTGTTGCATTTTTATTGTATTTTATGCTTCAGGCGTGGACTTCTGAGGCCGTAGCTATTCGATGTGGTGGAAGAGCGCCATACAGTGAAGCCTAGGTTGCCCGGAACGTAGAAATGACCACTACTTTCACACTGTTTGCAATTATTCATTTAATACGATGGAAATGCTGTTGTATTTATATCGTATTTTATGCTTCGGGCGTAGACTTCTTAGACCCTAACATTTCGATCTGGTGGAGCAACGCCCGACAGTGAAGCCTAGGTTGCCCGGAACGTAGATATGACCATAACCTTCGCACAGGTTGCAATTATTCGTTTTATACGGTGTAATGGCTGTTGTATTTATTTTGTATTTTATTCTTCTGGTATTGACTTCTTAGGCCCTGACTATTCGATCTGGTTTAACAACGCCGTTGAGTGAAGCCTAGGTTGCCCGAACGTAGAAATGACCATTACTTTCACACTGTTTGCAATTATTCCTTTTATACGATGGAAAAGCTGTTTTATTTATATCGTATTTTATGCTTCTGGCGTTGACTTCTAAGGACCAAACAATTCGATCTGGTGGAGCAACGCCCTAGAGTGAAGCCTAGGTTGCTCGGAATGTAGAAATGACCATAACTTTCACACAGATTGCAATTATTCTTTTTATACGATGGAAAAACTGTTGCATCTTCATCGTATTTTATGCTTCTGGCGTCGACTTCTTAGGCCGTAACTATTCGATCTGGTGGAGCAATGCCCTGGAGTGAAACCTGGGTTGCCCGGAACGTAGAAATGACCACTACTATCACACTGGTTGCAAATTATTCCTGCTATACGATGGAAAAACTGTTGTATTTTTATTGCATTTTATGCTTCTGGCGCTGACTTCTAAGGTCCTAACTATTCGATCTGGTGGAGCAACGCCCTAGAGTGAAGCCTAGGTTGCTCGGAATGTAGAAATGACCATAAGTTGCATACTGGTTGCAATTATTCGTTTTATACGATGGAAAGACTGTTGCATCTTTATCGTATTTTATGCTTCTGGCGTTGACTTCTTAGGCCGTAACTATCCGATCTGGTGGAGCAACGCCCTGGAGTTAAACCTGGGTTGCCCGGAACGTAGAAATGACCACTACTTTCACACTGTTTGCAATTATTCATTTAATACGATGGAAATGCTGTTGTATTTATATCGTATTTTATGCTTCGGGCGTAGACTTCTTAGGCCCTAACATTTCCATCTGGTGGAGCAACGCCCGACAGTGAAGCCTATGTTGCCCGGAACATAGATGTGACCATAACCTTCACACAGGTTGCAATTATTCGTTTTATACGGTGTAAAGGCTGTTGTATTTATTTTGTATTTTATTCTTCTGGTGTTGACTTCTTAGGCCCTAACTATTCGATCTGGTGGAACAACGCCGTAGAGTGAAGCCTAGGTTGCCCGGAACGTAGAAATGACCATTACTTTCACACTGTTTGCAATTATTCCTTTTATACGATGGAAAAGCTGTTGTATTTATATCGTATTTTATGCTTCTGGCGTTGACTTCTAAGGCCCTAACTATTCGATCTGGTGGAACAACGCCGTAGAGTGAAGCCTAGGTTGCCCGGAACGTAGAAATGACCATTACTTTCACACTGTTTGCAATTATTCGTTTTATACGATGGAAAAACTGTTGTGTTTTTATTGCATTTTATGCGTCTGGCGTTCACTTCTTAGGCCCTAACTATTGGATCTGGTGGAACAACGCCCTAGGGTCAAGCCTAGGTTGCCCGGAACGTAGAAATGACCATAGCTTTTACACTCGTAGCAATTATTCGTTTTATACAATGGAAAAACCGTTCTAATTATTTTGTATTTTATGCTTCGGGCGTTGACTTCTAAGGCCCTAACTATTCAATCTGTTGGAGCAAAGCCCTAGGGTGTAGCCTAGGTTGCTCGGAAAGGAGAAATGACCATAAGTTTCATACTGGTTGCAATTATTCGTTTTATACGATGGAAAAACTGTTGTATTTATATTGTATTTTATGCTTCTGGCGTTGACTTCTTAGGCCCTAATAATTCGATCTGGTGGAACAACGCCGTAGAGTAAAGCCCAGGTTGCGCGCAACGTAGAAATGATCATAACTTTCACACTGGTAGCAATTATTCGTTTTATACATTGGAAAAACTGTTCTATTTATATTGTATTTTATGCTTCTGGCGTTGACTACTTAGGCCCTAACTATTCGATCTTGTGGAACAACGCCCTAGAGTGAAGCCTAGGTTGCCTGGAACGTAGAAATGACCATCACTTTCACACGGGTTGGAATTATTCGTTTTATACGATGGAAAAACTGTTGCATCTTCATCGTATTTTATGCTTCTGGCGTTGACTTCTAAGGTCCTAACTATTCGATCTGGTGGAGCAACGCCCTAGAGTAAGGCCTAGGTCGCTCGGAATGTAGAAATGACCATAACTTGCATACTGGTTGCAATTATTCGTTTTATACGATGGAAAAACTGTTGTATTTACATTGTATTTTATGCTTCTGGGGTTGACTTCTAAGGCCCTAGATATTCGATCTGGTGGAACAACGCCGTAGAGTGAAGCCTAGGTTGCCCGGAACGTAGAAATGACCATTACTTTCACACTGTTTGCAATTATTCGTTTTATACGATGGAAAAACTGTTGTATTTTTATTGCATTTTATGCGTCTGGCGTTCACTTCTTAGGCCCTAACTATTGGATCTGGTGGAACAACGCCCTAGGGTCAGGCCTAGGTTGCCCTGAACGTAGAAATGACCATAGCTTTTACACTCGTAGCAATTATTCGTTTTATACAATGGAAGAACCGTTCTAATTATTTTGTATTTTATGCTTCGGGCGTTGACTTCTAAGGCCCTAACTATTCAATCTGTTGGAGCAAAGCCCTAGGGTGAGGCCTAGGTTGCCCGGAACGTAGAAATGACCATGACTTTCACACTGGTTGCAATTATTTGTTTTATACGATGGAAAAGCTGTTGTATTTATATCGTATTTTATGCTTCTGGCGTTGACTTCTAACGACCTAGCTATTCGGTCTGGTGGAGCAACGCCCTAGAGTGAAGCCTAGGTTGCTCGGAATGTAGAAATGACCATAACTTTCACACTGGTTGCAATTATTCGTTTTCTACGATGGAAAAACTGTTGCATCTTTATCGTATTTTGTGCTTCTGGCGTTGACTTCTTAGGCCGTAACTATTCGATCTGGTGGAGCACCGCCCTGGAGCGAAGCCTAGGTTGCCCGGAACGTAGAAATGACCACTACTATCACACTGGTTGCAAATTATTCATGCTATACGATGGAAAAACTGTTGTATTTTTATTGCATTTTATGCTCCGGGCATTGACTTCTAAGGCCCTAGCTATTCATTCTGTTGGAGCAACGCCCTAGGGTGAAGCCTAGGTTGCCCGGAACGTAGAAATGACCATAACTTTCACACTGTTTGCAATTATTCCATTTATACGATGGAAAAGCTGTTGTATTTACATTGTATTTTATGCTTCTCGGGTTGACTTCTAAGGCCCTAGATATTCGATCTGGTGGAGCAATGCCTCAGAATTAAGTCTAGGATGCCCGAAACGCCGAAATGATCATTACTGTCACGCTTGTTGCAATTATTCCTGTTATACGGTGAAAAGACTGTTGTATTTTTATTGTATTTTATGCTTCAGGCGTGGACTTCTGAGGCCGTAGCTATTCGATGTGGTGGAAGAGCGCCATAGAGTGAAGCCTAGGTTGCCCGGAACGTAGAAATGACCACTACTTTCACACTGTTTGCAATTATTCATTTAATACGATGGAAATGCTGTTGTATTTATATCGTATTTTATGCTTCGGGCGTAGACTTCTTAGGCCCTAACATTTCGATCTGGTGGAGCAACGCCCGACAGTGAAGCCTAGGTTGCCCGGAACGTAGATATGACCATAACCTTCACACAGGTTGCAATTATTCGTTTTATACGGTGTAAAGGCTGTTGTATTTATTTTGTATTTTATTCTTCTGGTGTTGACTTCTTAGGACCTAACTATTCGATCTGGTGGAACAACGCCGTAGAGTGAAGCCTAGGTTGCCCGGAACGTAGAAATGACCATTACTTTCACACTGTTTGCAATTATTCCTTTTATACGATGGAAAAGCTGTTGTATTTATATCGTATTTTATGCTTCTGGCGTTGACTTCTTAGGCCCTAACTATTCGATCTGTTAGAACAACGCCGTAGAGTGAAGCCTAGGTTGCCCGGAACGTAGAAATGACCATTACTTTCACACTGTTTGCAATTATTCGTTTTATACGATGGAAAAACTGTTGTGCTTTTATTGCATTTTATGCGTCTGGCGTTCACTTCTTAGGCCCTAACTATTGGATCTGGTGGAACAACGCCCTAGGGTCAAGCCTAGGTTGCCCGGAACGTAGAAATGACCATAGCTTTTACACTCGTAGCAATTATTCGTTTTATACAATGGAAAAACCGTTCTAATTATTTTGTATTTTATGCTTCGGGCGTTGACTTCTAAGGCCCTAACTATTCAATCTGTTGGAGCAATGCCCTAGGGTGAAGCCTAGGTTGCTCGGAAAGGAGAAATGAACATAAGTTTCATACTGGTTGCAATTATTCGTTTTATACGATGGAAAAACTGTTGTATTTATATTGTATTTTATGCTTCTGGCGTTGACTTCTTAGGCCCTAATTATTCGATCTGGTGGAACAACGCCGCAGAGTAAAGCCCAGGTTGCGCGGAACGTAGAAATGACCATTACTTTCACACTGTTTGCAATTATTCCTTTTATACGATGGAAAAGCTGTTGTATTTATATCGTATTTTATGCTTCTGGCGCTGACTTCTAAGGACCTAACTATTCGATCTGGTGGAGCAACGCCCTAGAGTGAAGCCTAGGTTGCTAGGAATGTAGAAATGACCATAACTTTCACACTGATTGCAATTATTCGTTTTATACGATTGAAAAACTGTTGCATCTTCATCGTATTTTATGCTTCTGGCGTTGACTTCTTAGGCCGCATCTATTCGATCTGGTGGAGCAACGCCCTGGAGTGAAACCTGGGTTGCCCGGAACGTAGAAGTGACCACTACTATCACACTGGTTGCAAATTATTCCTGCTATACGATGGAAAAACTGTTGTATTTTTATTGCATTTTATGCTTCTGGCGTTCACTTCTTAGGCAATAACTATTCGATTTGGTGGAACAACGGCCTAGGCTGAAGCCTGGGTTGCCCGGAACGTAGAAATGACCATTACTTTCACACTGTTTGCAATTATTCCTTTTATACAATGGAACAGCTGTTGTATTTATATCGTATTTTATGCTTCTGGCGTTGACTTCTAAGGACCAAACAATTCGATCTGGTGGAGCAACGCCCTAGAGTGAAGCCTAGGTTGCTCGGAATGTAGAAATGACCATAACTTTCACACTGATTGCAATTATTCTTTTTATACGATGGAAAAACTGTTGCATCTTCATCGTATTTTATGCTTCTGGCGTTGACTTCTTAGGCCGTAACTATTCGATCTGGTGGAGCAATGCCCTGGAGTGAAACCTGGGTTGCCCGGAACGTAGAAATGACCACTACTATCACACTGGTTGCAAATTATTCCTGCTATACGATGGAAAAACTGTTGTATTTTTATTGCATTTTATGCTTCTGGCGTTCACTTCTTAGGCCCTAACTATTCTATCTGGTGGAGCAACGGCCTAGGGTGAAGCCTAGGTTGCCCGGAACGTAGAAATGACCATGACTTTCACACTGGTTGCAATTATTTGTTTTATACGATGGAAAAGCTGTTGTATTTATATCGTATTTTATGCTTCTGGCGTTGACTTCTAACGACCTAGCTATTCGGTCTGGTGGAGCAACGCCCTAGAGTGAAGCCTAGGTTGCTCGGAATGTAGAAATGACCATAACTTTCACACTGGTTGCAATTATTCGTTTTATACGATGGAAAAACTGTTGCATCTTTATCGTATTTTGTGCTTCTGGCGTTGACTTCTTAGGCCGTAACTATTCGATCTGGTGGAGCACCGCCCTGGAGTGAAGCCTAGGTTGCCCGGAACGTAGAAATGACCACTACTATCACACTGGTTGCAAATTATTCATGCTATACGATGGAAAAACTGTTGTATTTTTATTGCATTTTATGCTCCGGGCATTGACTTCTAAGGCCCTAACTATTCATTCTGTTGGAGCAACGCCCTAGGGTGAAGCCTAGGTTGCCCGGAACGTAGAAATGACCATAACTTTCACACTGTTTGCAATTATTCCATTTATACGATGGAAAAGCTGTTGTATTTACATTGTATTTTATGCTTCTCGGGTTGACTTCTAAGGCCCTAGATATTCGATCTGGTGGAGCAATGCCTCAGAATTAAGTCTAGGATGCCCGAAACGCCGAAATGATCATTACTTTCACGCTTGTTGCAATTATTCCTGTTATACGATGAAAAGACTGTTGTATTTTTATTGTATTTTATGCTTCAGGCGTGGACTTCTGAGGCCGTAGCTATTCGATGTGGTGGAAGAGCGCCATACAGTGAAGCCTAGGTTGCCCGGAACGTAGAAATGACCACTACTTTCACACTGTTTGCAATTATTCATTTAATACGATGGAAATGCTGTTGTATTTATATCGTATTTTATGCTTCGGGCGTAGACTTCTTAGGCCCTAACATTTCGATCTGGTGGAGCAACGCCCGACAGTGAAGCCTAGGTTGCCCGGAACGTAGATATGACCATAACCTTCACACAGGTTGCAATTATTCGTTTTATACGGTGTAATGGCTGTTGTATTTATTTTGTATTTTATTCTTCTGGTATTGACTTCTTAGGCCCTGACTATTCGATCTGGTTTAACAACGCCGTTGAGTGAAGCCTAGGTTGCCCGAACGTAGAAATGACCATTACTTTCACACTGTTTGCAATTATTCCTTTTATACGATGGAAAAGCTGTTGTATTTATATCGTATTTTATGCTTCTGGCGTTGACTTCTAAGGACCAAACAATTCGATCTGGTGGAGCAACGCCCTAGAGTGAAGCCTAGGTTGCTCGGAATGTAGAAATGACCATAACTTTCACACTGATTGCAATTATTCTTTTTATACGATGGAAAAACTGTTGCATCTTCATCGTATTTTATGCTTCTGGCGTTGACTTCTTAGGCCGTAACTATTCGATCTGGTGGAGCAATGCCCTGGAGTGAAACCTGGGTTGCCCGGAACGTAGAAGTGACCACTACTATCACACTGGTTGCAAATTATTCCTGCTATACGATGGAAAAACTGTTGTATTTTTATTGCATTTTATGCTTCTGGCGTTCACTTCTTAGGCAATAACTATTCGATTTGGTGGAACAACGGCCTAGGCTGAAGCCTAGGTTGCCCGGAACGTAGAAATGACCATTACTTTCACACTGTTTGCAATTATTCCTTTTATACAATGGAACAGCTGTTGTATTTATATCGTATTTTATGCTTCTGGCGTTGACTTCTAAGGACCAAACAATTCGATCTGGTGGAGCAACGCCCTAGAGTGAAGCCTAGGCTGCTCGGAATGTAGAAATGACCATAACTTTCACACTGATTGCAATTATTCTTTTTATACGATGGAAAAACTGTTGCATCTTCATCGTATTTTATGCTTCTGGCGTTGACTTCTTAGGCCGTAACTATTCGATCTGGTGGAGCAATGCCCTGGAGTGAAACCTGGGTTGCCCGGAACGTAGAAATGACCACTACTATCACACTGGTTGCAAATTATTCCTGCTATACGATGGAAAAACTGTTGTATTTTTATTGCATTTTATGCTTCTGGCGTTCACTTCTTAGGCCCTAACTATTCTATCTGGTGGAGCAACGGCCTAGGGTGAAGCCTAGGTTGCCCGGAACGTAGAAATGACCATGACTTTCACACTGGTTGCAATTATTTGTTTTATACGATGGAAAAGCTGTTGTATTTATATCGTATTTTATGCTTCTGGCGTTGACTTCTAACGACCAAGCTATTCGGTCTGGTGGAGCAACGCCCTAGAGTGAAGCCTAGGTTGCTCGGAATGTAGAAATGACCACAACTTTCACACTGGTTGCAATTATTCGTTTTATACGATGGAAAAACTGTTGCATCTTTATCGTATTTTGTGCTTCCGGCGTTGACTTCTTAGGCCGTAACTATTCGATCTGGTGGAGCACCGCCCTGGAGTGAAGCCTAGGTTGCCCGGAACGTAGAAATGACCACTACTATCACACTAGTTGCAAATTATTCATGCTATACGATGGAAAAACTGTTGTATTTTTATTGCATTTTATGCTCCGGGCATTGACTTCTAAGGCCCTAACTATTCATTCTGTTGGAGCAACGCCCTAGGGTGAAGCCTAGGTTGCCCGGAACGTAGAAATGACCATAACTTTCACACTGTTTGCAATTATTCCATTTATACGATGGAAAAGCTGTTGTATTTACATTGTATTTTATGCTTCTCGGGTTGACTTCTAAGGCCCTAGATATTCGATCTGGTGGAGCAATGCCTCAGAATTAAGTATAGGATGCCCGAAACGCCGAAATGATCATTACTTTCACGCTTGTTGCTATTATTCCTGTTATACGATGAAAAGACTGTTGTATTTTTATTGTATTTTATGCTTCAGGCGTGGACTTCTGAGGCCGTAGCTATTCGATGTGGTGGAAGAGCGCCATACAGTGAAGCCTAGGTTGCCCGGAACGTAGAAATGACCACTACTTTCACACTGTTTGCAATTATTCATTTAATACGATGGAAATGCTGTTGTATTTATATCGTATTTTATGCTTCGGGCGTAGACTTCTTAGGCCCTAACATTTCGATCTGGTGGAGCAACGCCCGACAGTGAAGCCTAGGTTGCCCGGAACGTAGATATGACCATAACCTTCACACAGGTTGCAATTATTCGTTTTATACGGTGTAATGTCTGTTGTATTTATTTTGTATTTTATTCTTCTGGTATTGACTTCTTAGGCCCTGACTATTCGATCTGGTTTAACAACGCCGTTGAGTGAAGCCTAGGTTGCCCGAACGTAGAAATGACCATTACTTTCACACTGTTTGCAATTATTCCTTTTATACGATGGAAAAGCTGTTGTATTTATATCGTATTTTATGCTTCTGGCGTTGACTTCTAAGGACCAAACAATTCGATCTGGTGGAGCAACGCCCTAGAGTGAAGCCTAGGTTGCTCGGAATGTAGAAATGACCATAACTTTCACACTGATTGCAATTATTCTTTTTATACGATGGAAAAACTGTTGCATCTTCATCGTATTTTATGCTTCTGGCGTTGACTTCTTAGGCCGTAACTATTCGATCTGGTGGAGCAATGCCCTGGAGTGAAACCTGGGTTGCCCGGAACGTAGAAATGACCACTACCATCACACTGGTTGCAAATTATTCCTGCTATACGATGGAAAAACTGTTGCATTTTTATTGCATTTTATGCTTCTGGCGTTCACTTCTTAGGCCCTAACTATTCTATCTGGTGGAGCAACGGCCTAGGGTGAAGCCTAGGTTGCCCGGAACGTAGAAATGACCATAACTTTCACACTGGTTGCAATTATTTGTTTTATACGATGGAAAAGCTGTTGTATTTATATCGTATTTTATGCTTCTGGCGTTGACTTCTAACGACCTAGCTATTCGGTCTGGTGGAGCAACGCCCTAGAGTGAAGCCTAGGTTGCTCGGAATGTAGAAATGACCATAACTTTCACACTGGTTGCAATTATTCGTTTTATACGATGGAAAAACTGTTGCATCTTTATCGTATTTTGTGCTTCTGGCGTTGACTTCTTAGGCCGTAACTATTCGATCTGGTGGAGCACCGCCCTGGAGTGAAGCCTAGGTTGCCCGGAACGTAGAAATGACCACTACTATCACACTGGTTGCAAATTATTCATGCTATACGATGGAAAAACTGTTGTATTTTTATTGCATTTTATGCTCCGGGCATTGACTTCTAAGGCCCTAACTATTCATTCTGTTGGAGCAACGCCCTAGGGTGAAGCCTAGGTTGCCCGGAGCGTAGAAATGACCATAACTTTCACACTGTTTGCAATTATTCCATTTATACGATGGAAAAGCTGTTGTATTTACATTGTATTTTATGCTTCTCGGGTTGACTTCTAAGGCCCTAGATATTCGATCTGGTGGAGCAATGCCTCAGAATTAAGTCTAGGATGCCCGAAACGCCGAAATGATCATTACTTTCACGCTTGTTGCAATTATTCCTGTTATACGATGAAAAGACTGTTGTATTTTTATTGTATTTTATGCTTCAGGCGTGGACTTCTGAGGCCGTAGCTATTCGATGTGGTGGAAGAGCGCCATACAGTGAAGCCTAGGTTGCCCGGAACGTAGAAATGACCACTACTTTCACACTGTTTGCAATTATTCATTTAATACGATGGAAATGCTGTTGTATTTATATCGTATTTTATGCTTCGGGCGTAGACTTCTTAGGCCCTAACATTTCGATCTGGTGGAGCAACGCCCGACAGTGAAGCCTAGGTTGCCCGGAACATAGATGTGACCATAACCTTCACACAGGTTGCAATTATTCGTTTTATACGGTGTAAAGGCTGTTGTATTTATTTTGTATTTTATTCTTCTGGTGTTGACTTCTTAGGCCCTAACTATTCGATCTGGTGGAACAACGCCCTAGAGTGAAGCCTAGGTTGCCTGGAACGTAGAAATGACCATCCCTTTCACAAGGGTTGCAATTATTCCTGTTATAGGATGGATAGACTGTTGTATTTTTATAGTATTTTATACTTCAGGCGTTGACTTCTGAGGCCGTAGCTACCCGATGTGGTGGAAGAACGCCATACAGTGAAGCCTAGGTTGCCCGGAACGTAGAAATGACCATAACTTTCACACTGCTTGCAATTATTTGTTTTATACGATGGAAAAGCTGTTGTATTTATATCGTATTTTATGCTTCTGGCGTTGACTTCTTAGGCCCTAACTATTCCATCTGGTGGAACAACGCCCTAGAGTAAAGACCAGGTTGCGCGGAACGTAGAAATGACCATAACTTTCACACTGGTAGCAATTATTCGTTTGATCCAATGGAAAAACTGTTCTATTTATTTTGTATTTAATGCTTCGGGCGTTGACTTCTAAGGCCCTAACTATTCGACCAGGTGGAGCAACGCCCTAGAGTGAAGCCTAGGTTGCTCGAAATGTAGAAATGACCATGACTTTCACACTGGTTGCTATCATTCGTTTTATATGATGGAAAAACTGTTGTATTTATATTGTATTTTATGCTTCTGGCGTTCACTTCTTAGGCCCTAACTATTCGATCTGGTGGAGCAACGCCCTGGAGTGAAACCTGGGTTGCCCGGAACGTAGAAATGACCACTACTATCATACTGGTTGCAAATTATTCCTGCTATACGATGGAGAAACTGTTGTATTTTTATTGCATTTTATGCTTCTGGCGTTCACTTCTTAGCCCCTAACTATTCGATCTGGTGGAACAACGGCCTAGGGTGAAGCCTACGTTGCCCGGAACGTAGAAATGACCATAACTTTCACACTGGTTGCAATTATTTGTTTTATACGATGGAAAAGCTGTTGTATTTATATCGTATTTTATGCTTCTGGCGTTGACTTGTTAGGCCCTAACTATTCGATCTGGAGGAACAACGCCCTAGAGTGAAGCCCAGGTTGCGCGGAACGTAGAAATGACCACTACTTTCACACTGTTTGCAATTATTCGTTTTATACGATGGAAAAACTGTTGTATTTTTATTGCATTTTATGCGTCTGGCGTTCACTTCTTAGGCCCTAACTATTGGATCTGGTGGAACAACGCCCTAGGGTCAAGCCTAGGTTGCCCGGAATGTAGAAATGACCATAACTTTCACACTGATTGCAATTATTCGGTTTATACGATGGAAAAACTGTTGCATCTTCATCGTATTTTATGCTTCTGGCGTTGACTTCTTAGGCCCTAACTATTCGATCTTGTGGAACAACGCCCTAGAGTGAAGCCTAGGTTGCCCGGAACGTAGAAATGACCGTTACTTTCACACTGTTTGCAATTATTCCTTTTATACGATGGAACAGCTGTTGTATTTATATCGTATTTTCTGCTTCTGGCGTTGACTTCTAAGGTCCTAACTATTCGATCTGGTGGAGCAACGCCCTAGAGTAAGGCCTAGGTTGCTCGGAATGTAGAAATGACCATAACTTTCACACTGGTTGCAATTATTTGTTTTATACGATGGAAAAGCTGTTGTATTTATATCGTATTTTATGCTTCTGGCGTTGACTTCTAACGACCTAGCTATTCGGTCTGGTGGAGCAACGCCCTGGAGTGAAGCCTGGGTTGCCCGGAACGTAGAAATGACCACTACTATCATACTGGTTGCAAATTATTCCTGCTATACGATGGAGAAGCTGTTGTATTTTTATTGCATTTTATGCTTCTGGCGTTCACTTCTTAGCCCCTAACTATTCGATCTGGTGGAACAACGGCCTAGGGTGAAGCCTACGTTGCCCGGAACGTAGAAATGACCATAACTTTCACACTGGTTGCAATTATTCCTTTTATACGATGGAAAAGCTGTTGTATTTATATCGTATTTTATGCTTCTGGCGTTGACTTCTTAGGCCCTAACTATTCGATCTGGTGGAACAACGCCGTAGAGTGAAGCCTAGGTTGCCCGGAACGTAGAAATGACCATTACTTTCACACTGTTTGCAATTATTCGTTTTATACGATGGAAAAACTGTTGTGCTTTTATTGCATTTTATGCGTCTGGCGTTCACTTCTTAGGCCCTCACTATTGGATCTGGTGGAACAACGCCCTAGGGTCAAGCCTAGGTTGCCCGGAACGTAGAAATGACCATAGCTTTTACACTCGTAGCAATTATTCGTTTTATACAATGGAAAAACCGTTCTAATTATTTTGTATTTTATGCTTCGGGCGTTGACTTCTAAGGCCCTAACTATTCAATCTGTTGGAGCAAAGCCCTAGGGTGAAGCCTAGGTTGCTCGGAAAGGAGAAATGACCATAAGTTTCATACTGGTTGCAATTATTCGTTTTATACGATGGGAAAACTGTTGTATTTATATTGTATTTTATGCTTCTGGCGTTGACTACTTAGGCACTAACTATTCGATCTTGTGGAACAACGCCCTAGAGTGTAGCCTAGGTTGCCTGGAACGTAGAAATGATCATTACTTTCACGCTTGTTGCATTTATTCCTGTTATGCGATGAAAAGACTGTTGTATTTTTATTGTATTTTATGCTTCAGGCGTGGACTTCTGAGGCCGTAGCTATTCGATGTGGTGGAGGAACGCCATACAGTGAAGCCTAGGTTGCTCGGAATGTAGAAATGACCATAACTTTCACACTGATTGCAGTTATTCTTTTTATACGATGGAAAAACTGTTGCATCTTCATCGTATTTTATGCTTCTGGCGTTGACTTCTTAGGCCGTAACTATTCGATCTGGTGGGACAACGGCCTAGGGTGAAGCCTAGGTTGCCCGGAACGTAGAAATGACCATAACTTTCACACTGGTTGCAATTATTTGTTTTATACGATGGAAAAGCTGTTGTATTTATATCGTATTTTATGCTTCTGGCGTTGACTTCTAAGGACCTAACTATTCGGTCTGGTGGAGCAACGCCCTAGAGTGAAGCCTAGGTTGCTCGGAATGTAGAAATGACCATAACTTTCACACTGGTTGCAATTATTCGTTTTATACGATGGAAAAACTGTTGCATCTTTATCGTATTTTGTGCTTCTGGCGTTGACTTCTTAGGCCGTAACTATTCGACCTGGTGGAGCACCGCCATGGAGTGAAGCCTGGGTTGCCCGGAACGTAGAAATGACCATAACTTTCACACTGGTTGCTATTATTCGTTTTATACGATGGAAAAACTGTTATATTTAAATTGTATTTAAGCTTCTGGCGTTGACTTCTGAGGCCGTTGCTATTCGATGTGGTGGAAGAACGCCACAGAGTGAAACCTAGGTAGCCCGGCTCGTAGAAATGTCCATATCTTTCACACTGCTTGCAATTTTTCGTTTTATACGATGGAAAAACTGTTTTATTTATTTTGTATTTTATGCTTCGGGCGTTGACTTCTAAGGCCCTAACTATTCGATCTGGTGGAGCAACGCTCTAGAGTGCAGCCTAGATTGCCCGGAACGTAGAAATGACCATAACTATCACACTGGTTGCTATCATTCGTTTTATATGATTGAAAAACTGTAGTATTTATATTGTATTTCATGCTTCTGGCGTTCACTTCTTAGGCCCTAACTATTCGATCTCGTGGAACAACGGCCTAGGGTGAAGTCTAGGTTGCCCGGAACGTAGAAATGACCATAACTTTTACACTGGTAGCAATTTTTCGTTTTATACAATTGAAAAACTGTTCTATTTATTTTGTATTTAATGCTTCGGGCGTTGACTTCTAAGGCCCTAACTGTTTGATCTGGTGGAGCAACGCCCTAGAGTGAAGCCTAGGTTGCCTGGAACGTAGAAATGACCATCCCTTTCACACGGGTTGCAATTATTCCTGTTATAGGATGGAAAGACTATTGTATTTTTATTGTATTTTATACTTCAGGCGTTGACTTCTGAGGCCGTAGCTATCCGATGTGGTGGAAGGACGCCATACAGTGAAGCCTAGGTTGCCCGGAACGTAGAAATGACCATAACATTCACACTGGTTGCAATTATTTGTTTTATACGATGGAAAAGCTGTTGTATTTATATCGTATTTTATGCTTCTGGCGTTCACTTCTTAGGCCCTAACTATTCGATCTGGTGGAGCAACGCCCTGGAGTGAAACCTGGGTTGCCCGGAACGTAGAAATGACCACTACTATCATACTGGTTGCAAATTATTCCTGCTATACGGTGGAGAAACTGTTGTATTTTTATTGCATTTTATGCTTCTGGCGTTCACTTCTTAGGCCCTAACTATTCGATCTGGAGGAACAACGGCCTAGGGTGAAGCCTACGTTGCCCCGAACGTAGAAATGACCATAACTTTCACACTGGTTGCAATTATTTGTTTTATACGATGGAAAAGCTGTTGTATTTATATCGTATTTTCTGCTTCTGGCGTTGACTTCTTAGGCCCTAACTATTCCATCTGGTGGAACAACGCCCTAGAGTAAAGCCCAGGTTGCGCGGAACGTAGAAATGACCATAACTTTCACACTGGTAGCAATTATTCGTTTTATACGATGGAAAAATTGTTCTATTTATTTTGTATTTTATGCTTCGGGCGTTGACTTCTAAGGCCCTAGCTATTCGATCTGGTCGAGCAACGCCGTAGAGTGAAGCCTAGGTTGCCCGGAACGTAGAAATGACCATAACTTCCACACTGGTTGCAATTATTCGTTTTATACGATGTAAAAGCTGTTGTATTTATATCGTATTTTATGCTTCTGACGTTGACTTCTTAGGCCCTAACTACTCGACCTGGAGGAGCAACGCCCTAGAGTGAAAGCTAGGTTGCCCGGAACCTAGAAATGACCATTACATTCACACTGGTTGCAATTATTCCTGTTATACGATGGAAAAACTGTTGTATTTTTATTGTATTCTATGCTTCTGGCGTTTAGTTCTAAGTCGCTAGCTATTTCATCTGGTGGAGCAACGACCTAGAGTAAAGCCCAGGTTGCGCGGAACGTAGAAATGACCATAACTTTCACACTGGTAGCAATTATTCGTTTTATACGATGGAAAAATTGTTCTATTTATTTTGTATTTTATGCTTCGGGCGTTGACTTCTAAGGCCCTAGCTATTCGATCTGGTCGAGCAACGCCGTAGAGTGAAGCCTAGGTTGCCCGGAACGTAGAAATGACCATAACTTCCACACTGGTTGCAATTATTCGTTTTATACGATGTAAAAGCTGTTTTATTTATATTGTACTTTATGCTTCTGGCGTTCACTTCATAGGCCCAAACTATTCGATCTGGTGGTACAACGCCCTAGGGTGAAGCCTAGGTTGCCCGGAACGTAGAAATGACCATGAGTTTTACACTGGCAGTGTTTAAAAAGCGGTTATATAACGGGCATTTGGCTCGTCCGCGAGATTCGTAATTTGTTGGTATACGTGACCGACCGAAGGTGGCCTTCGGTTGGAGCATACGTTGTCCTAGCAGCAAAACACGATCAGCTGTCGTATGACTTGTTTTTGTCGTCAAAATTAAAGTTCAAACAAAGTAAGCGTTGTCGAGCAACGGTTTTGAACTCCAGGCTCGATGTCGAGTGGGGACATCGGAGCCTGAAGGAGAGAGAGAGTACATCGTACTACATTAGCACGAGACAAAAGATAATTTGTGAGCGCCGCGTAGTGGTAAAATTTGGCACGTCTTCCGCTTCGCGGAGACACGCGTGGCTCTCGCCCCAGTCGTCTTACGACAATCAAGCTTGACGCTGTCAGTTCGACCGTTCGTCAAGCGCATCTCAGCTCGCCAGTTTCCAGATTTCAAGTAGTTTGGTTACCAGACACTTGAAATCTCACTAGCTCTCAAAAGCTGAACCTCTGTCGCCGACAGACTAGGAAGCTCTGCTCGATTCGTACGTATAATACATACGAAAGAGCACCTGGTTTGTTTTAGGAGACAATTGATCGAGATTTGCACTCTTGGAATCGGGGCCTGCCCTGATTCTCTGAGTCTCGTTTCGTCTCGGAGCAACAAAGGCCGCTGCCTGTTGGATCCCTGAGAGACGGGTTACAACAGAGAGAGATAACGTACGTGCCTATCACCTCTGCGTTACTCGTGCTCTGCCACCCCGTTTAGTAGCAACCCCCGTGTGACGAATAGAAGCACACGGTAAGGTGAACGGAGTCGCGGAGCCTCTGGCCGTCCTCAGCCTCCAGGACCAGCAATTCGCTGGTTATAGCGTGTCCCTCCGCTCACGAATCCCTAAATTACTTGGATTCGTACGGAACGAACCTTTCCAAAAGGTGCAAGGCGAAGAGAAGAGGTCCCTCCTCCTCTCAAGCCACTCGTTCATCGACTTCTTCTTCGCGCCAGAAGAAGAGTCGATAATACAGTCCACTGCATTACCTTTGCGTTACTGGCAAGGTTTTGCTTACCCCTCCAAATAGGCTCGCGAGCGCAGCCTGGAGTTGGGAATCTTTGGTATAGCCAGACTTACACTCTTGTTTACCGCCGCGGTTCCGCCGCTATCTCTCTTTTTCAGACGTCAACGTCGCTAAGGGGAGCACCGGCGTCACCACCAGCCAGGCCCTCCGATCCGCCGACGACCACCCGAGCCGACGAGGACCGGAGCAGCACCCAGCCCCCAAGACAAGACAAAGTCTTCAATAAACGTCGCTTAAAAGCCCTTTTCAGGGCCGACAAAATATAAAACTTTGTGTTTTCGTTCCTTTCGAATTCCCTTCATCTCACCTCATCCGGACCTCCGTTGGATCCCTTACTTTAAGCGATTCCAACAGGCAGCAATTATTCATTTCATACAATGGAAAAACCGTTCTATTTATTTTGTATTTTATGCTTCGGGCGTTGACTTCTAATGCCCTATCTGTTTGATCTGGTGGAGCATCGCCGTAGAGTGAAGCCTAGGTTGCCCGGAACGTAGAAATGACCATTACTTTCACACTGTTTGCAATTATTCCTTTTATACGATGGAAAAGCTGTTGTATTAAATCGTATTTTATGCTTCTGGGGTTGACTTCTTAGGCCCTAACTATTCAATCTGTTGGAGCAAAGCCCTAGGGTGAAGCCTAGGTTGCTCGGAAAGTAGAAATGACCATAAGTTTCATACTGGTTGCAATTATTCGTTTTATACGCTAGAAAAACTGTTGTATTTATATTGTATTTTATGCTTCTGGCGTTGACTTCTCAGGACCTAATTATTCGATCTGGTGGAGCAATGCCTCAGAGTTAAGTCTAGGATGCCCGTAACGCCGAAATGATCATTACTTTCACGCTTGTTGCAATTATTCCTGTTATGCGATGAAAAGACTGTTGTATTTTTATTGCATTTTATGCTTCAGGCGTGGACTTCTGAGGCCGTAGCTATTCGATGTGGTGGAAGAACGCCATACAGTGAAGCCTAGGTTGCCCGGAACGTAGAAATGACCACTACATTCACACTGTTTGCAATTATTCGTTTTATACGATGGAAAAACTGTTGTATTTTTATTGCATTTTATGCGTCTGGCGTTCACTTCTTAGGCCCTAACTATTGGATCTGGTGGAACAACGCCCTAGGGTCAAGCCTAGGTTGCCCGGAATGTAGAAATGACCATAACTTTCACACTGATTGCAATTATTCGGTTTATACGATGGAAAAACTGTTGCATCTTCATCGTATTTTATGCTTCTGGCGTTGACTTCTTAGGCCGTAACTATTCGATCTGGTGGAGCAACGCCCTGCAGTGAAACCTGGGTTGCCCGGAACGTAGAAATGACCACTACTATCACACTGGTTGCAAATTATTCCTGCTATACGATGGAAAAACTGTTGTATTTTTATTGCATTTTATGCTTCTGGCGTTCACTTCTTAGGCCCTAACTATTCGATCTGGTGGAACAACGGCCTAGGGTGAAGCCTACGTTGCCCGGAACGTAGAAATGACCATAACTTTCACACTGGTTGCAATTATTTGTTTTATACGATGGAAAAGCTGTTGTATTTATATCGTATTTTATGCTTCTGGCGTTGACTTCTAAGGCCCTAACTATTCCATCTGGTGGAACAACGACCTAGAGTAAAGCCCAGGTTGCGCGGAACGTAGAAATGACCATAACTTTCACACTGGTAGCAATTATTCGTTTTATACATTGGAAAAACTGTTCTATTTATATTGTATTTTATGCTTCTGGCGTTGACTACTTAGGCCCTAAGTATTCGATCTTGTGGAACAACGCCCTAGAGTGAAGCCTAGGTTGCCTGGAACGTAGAAATGAACATCACTTTCACACGGGTTGCAATTATTCCTGTTATAGGATGGAAAGACTGTTGCATTTTTATTGTATTTTATTCTCCTGGTGTTGACTTCTTAGGCCCTAACTATTCGATCTGGTGGAACAACGCCGTAGAGTGAAGCCTAGGTTGCCCGGAACGTAGAAATGACCATTACTTTCACACTGTTTGCAATTATTCCTTTTATACGATGGAACAGCTGTTGTATTTATATCGTATTTTATGCTTCTGGCGTTGACTTCTAAGGTCCTAACTATTCGATCTGGTCGAGCAACGGCCTAGAGTGAAGCCTAGGTTGCTCGGAATGTAGAAATGACCAGAAGTTGCATACTGGTTGCAATTATTCGTTTTATACGATGGAAAAACTGTTGTATTTATATTGTATTTTATGCTTCTGGGGTTGACTTCTAAGGCCCTAACTATTCAATCTGCTGGTGCAACGCCCAAGGGTGAAGCCTATGTTGCCCGGAAAGTAGAAATGACGTTAACATTCATACTGGTTCCAATTATTCGTTTTATACGATGGAAAAACTGTTTTATTTATTTTGTATTTTATGCTTCGGTCGTTGACTTCTAAAGCCCTAACTATTCGATATGGTGGAGCAACGCCCTAGAGTGAAGCCTAGGTTGCCCGGATCGTAGAAATGACCATAACTTTCACACTGGTTGCTACTATTCGTTTTATACGATGGAAAAACTGTTATATTTAGATTGTATTTCATGCTTCTCACGTTGACTTCTTAGGCCCTAACTATTCGATCTGGTGGGACAACGCCCTAGAGTGAAGCCTAGGTTGCCTGGAACGTAGAAATGGCCATTACTTTCTCACTGTTTGCAGTTATTCCTGTTATAAGATCGAAAAACTGTTGTATTTTTATTGCATTTTATGCTTCTGGCGTTGACTTCTAAGGCCCTAGCTATTCGATTTGGTGGAGCAACGCCCTAGAGTGGAGCCTAGGTTGCCCGGTACGTAGAAATGACCATTACTTTCACACTGTTTGCTATTATCCGTTTTATACGATGGAAAAACTGTTACATTTATATTGTATTTTATGCTTCTGGCGTTGACTGCTTAGGCCCTAACTATGCGATCTGGTGGAACAACGCCCTAGAGTGTAGCCTAGATTGCCTGGAACGTAGAAATGTCCATTACTTTCACACTGTTTGCAATTATTCGTTTTATACGATGGAAAAGCTGTTGTATTTATATCGTATTTTATGCATCTGGCGTTGACTTCTGAGGCCGTTGCTATTCGATGTGGTGGAAGAACGCCATAGAGTGAAGCCTAGGTAGCCCGGATCGTAGAAATGTCCATATCTTTCACACTGTTTGCAATTTTTCGTTTTGTACGATGGAAAATCTGTTTTATTTATTTTGTACTTTATGCTTCGGGCGTTGACTTCTAAGGCCCTAACTATTCGATCTGGTGGAGCAACGCCCTAGAGTGGAGCCTAGGTTGCCTGGAACGAAGAAATGATCATTACTTTCACGCTTGTTGCAATTATTCCTGTTATGCGATGAAAAGACTGCTGTATTTTTATTGTATTTTATCCTTCAGGCGTGGACTTCTGAGGCCGTAGCTATTCGATTTGGTGGAAGAACGCCATGCAGTGAAGCCTAGGTTGACCGAAACGTAGAAATGACCACTAGTTTCACACTGTCTGCAATTATTCATTTAATACGATGGAAATGCTGTTGTATTTATATAGTATTTTATGCTTCGGGCGTTGACTTCTTAGGCCCTAACATTTCGATCTGGTGGAGCAACGCCCGACAGTGAAGCCTAGGTTGCCCGGAACGTAGAAATTACCATAGCTTTTACACTCGTAGCAATTATTCGTTTTATACAATGGAAAAACCGTTCTAATTATTTTGTATTTTATGATTCGGGCGTTGACTTCTAAGCCCCTAACTATTCAATCTGTTGGAGCAAAGCCCTAGGGTGATGCCTAGGTTGCTCGGAAAGGACAAAATGACCATAAGTTTCATACTGGTTGCAATTATTCGTTTTATACGATGGAAAAACTGTTGTATTTATATTGTATTCTATGCTTCTGGCGTTTAATTCTAAGTCGCTAGCTATTTGATCTGGTGGAGCAACGACCTAGAGTGAAGCCTAGGTTGCCGGAACGTAGAAATGACCATAACTTTCACACTGGTTGCTATTATTCGTTTCATACGATGGAAAAACTGTTATATTTATTTTGTATTTTATGCTTCTGACGTTGACTTCTTAGGCCCTAACTATTCGATCTGGTGGAACAACGCCCTAGAGTGAAGCCTAGGTTGCCTGGAACGTAGAAATGACCATTACTTTCACACTGTTTGCAGTTATTCCTGTTATACGATGGAAAAACTGTTGCATCTTCATTGTATTTTATGCTTCTGGCGTTGATTTCTAAGGCCCTAACTATTCCATCTGGTGGAGCAACGCCCTAGAGTGAGGCCTAGGTTGCCCGGGACGGAGAAATGACCATTACATTCACACTGTTTGCAGTTATTCCTGTTATAAGATCGAAAAACTGTTGTATTTTTATTGCATTTTATGCTTCTGGCGTTGACTTCTAAGGCCCTAGCTATTCGATTTGGTGGAGCAACGCCCTAGAGTGGAGCCTAGGTTGCCCGGTACGTAGAAATGACCATTACTTTCACACTGTTTGCTATTATCCGTTTTATACGATGGAAAAACTGTTACATTTATATTGTATTTTATGCTTCTGGCGTTGACTGCCTAGGCCCTAACTATGCGATCTGGTGGAACAACGCCCTAGAGTGTAGCCTAGATTGCCTGGAACGTAGAAATGTGCATTACTTTCACACTGTTTGCAATTATTCGTTTTATACGATGGAAAAGCTGTTGTATTTATATCGTATTTTATGCATCTGGCGTTGACTTCTGAGGCCGTTGCTATTCGATGTGGTGGAAGAACGCCATAGAGTGAAGCCTAGGTAGCCCGGATCGTAGAAATGTCCATATCTTTCACACTGTTTGCAATTTTTCGTTTTGTACGATGGAAAATCTGTTTTATTTATTTTGTACTTTATGCTTCGGGCGTTGACTTCTAAGGCCCTAACTATTCGATCTGGTGGAGCAACGCCCTAGAGTGGAGCCTAGGTTGCCTGGAACGAAGAAATGATCATTACTTTCACGCTTGTTGCAATTATTCCTGTTATGCGATGAAAAGACTGCTGTATTTTTATTGTATTTTATCCTTCAGGCGTGGACTTCTGAGGCCGTAGCTATTCGATTTGGTGGAAGAACGCCATGCAGTGAAGCCTAGGTTGACCGAAACGTAGAAATGACCACTAGTTTCACACTGTCTGCAATTATTCATTTAATACGATGGAAATGCTGTTGTATTTATATAGTATTTTATGCTTCGGGCGTTGACTTCTTAGGCCCTAACATTTCGATCTGGTGGAGCAACGCCCGACAGTGAAGCCTAGGTTGCCCGGAACGTAGAAATGACCATAGCTTTTACACTCGTAGCAATTATTCGTTTTATACAATGGAAAAACCGTTCTAATTATTTTGTATTTTATGATTCGGGCGTTGACTTCTAAGCCCCTAACTATTCAATCTGTTGGAGCAAAGCCCTAGGGTGATGCCTAGGTTGCTCGGAAAGGACAAAATGACCATAACTTTCACACTGGTTGCTATTATTCGTTTTATACGATGGAAAAACTGTTATATTTATTTTGTATTTTATGCTTCTGACGTTGACTTCTTAGGCCCTAACTATTCGATCTGGTGGAACAACGCCCTAGAGTGAAGCCTAGGTTGCCTGGAACGTAGAAATGACCATTACTTTCACACTGTTTGCAGTTATTCCTGTTATACGATGGAAAAACTGTTGCATCTTCATTGTATTTTATGCTTCTGGCGTTGATTTCTAAGGCCCTAACTATTCCATCTGGTGGAGCAACGCCCTAGAGTGAGGCCTAGGTTGCCCGGGACGGAGAAATGACCATTACATTCACACTGGTTGCAATTATTCCTGTTATACGACGGAAAAACTGTTGTATTTTTATCGTATTTTATGCTTCTGGAGTTGCCTTCTTAGACCCTAACTATTCGATCTGGTGGAACAACGCCCTTGGGTGAAGCCTAGGTTGCGCGGAACGTAGCAATGACCATAACCTTCACACTGGTTGCTATTATTCGTTTTATACGATGGAAAAGCTGTTATATTTATATTGTATTTTATGCTTCTGACGTTGACTTCTTAGGCCCTAACTATTCGATCTGGTCGAACAACGCCCTAGAGTGAAGCCTGGGATGCCTGGAACGTAGAAATAACCATTACTTTCACACTGTTTGCAGTTATTCCTGTTATACGATGGAAAAACTGTTTCATCTTTATTGTATTTTATGCATCTGGCGTTGACTTCTAAGGCCCTAACTATTCCATCTGGTGGACCAACGCCCTAGAGTGAAGCCTAGGTTGCCCGGAACGTAGAAATGAACATCACTTTCAAACTGGTTACAATTACTCCTGTTATATGATGTAAAAACTGTTGTATTTTGATTGCATTTTATGCTTCGGGCATTGACTTCTAGGGCCCTAACTATTCAATCTGTTGGAGCAACGCCCTAGGGTGAATCCTAGGTTGCCCGGAAAGTAGAAATGACCATAACTTTCACACTGATTGCTATTATTCGTTTTATACAATGGAAAAACGGTTACATTTATTTTGTATTTTATGCTTCGGGCGTTGACTTCTAAGGCCCTAACTGTTGAATCTGGTGGAGCAACGCCCTAGAGTGAAGCCTAGGTTGCCCGGAACGCAGAAATGACCGTAACTTTCGCACTGGTTGCAAATATTCCTGTTCTACGATGGACAAACTGTTGTATTTATATCGTATTTTATGCTTCTGGCGTTGACTTCTAAGGACCTAACTATTCGATCTGGTGGAGCAACGTTCTAGAGTGAAGTCTAGGTTGCTCGGAATGTAGGAATGACCATAAATTTCACACTGGTTGCAATTATTCGTTTTATACGATGGAAAAACATTTGCATCTTTATCGTATTTTATGCTTCTGGCGTGGACTTCTAAGGCCCTAACTATTCGATCTGGTGGAGCAACGCCCTAGAGTGAAGCCTAGGTTTCTCGGAATGTAGAAATGACCATAACTTTCACACTGGTTGCAATTATTCATTTTATACGATGGAAAAACTGTTGTACTTATATTGTATTTTATTCTTATGGCGTTGAATTCTAAGTCCCTAGCTATACGATCTGGTGGAGCAACGCCCTAGAGTGAAACCTAGGTTACCCGGAACGTCGAAATGACCAGTACTTTCATTCTGTTTGCAGTTATTCCTGTTATATGATGGAAAAACTGTTGCATCTTTATTGTATTTTATGCTTCTGGCGTTGATTTCTAAGGCCCTAACTATTCGATCTGGTGGAGCAACGCTCTAGATTGAAGCCTAGGTTGCCCGGAACGTAGAAATGACCATAAGTTTCATACTGATTGCAATTATTCGTTTTATACGATGGAAAAACTGTTGTATTTATATTGTATTTTATGCTTCGGGCGTTGACTTCTATGGCCCTACCTGTTTGATCTGGTGGAACAACACCCTAGAGTGAAGCCTAGGTTGCCCGGAACGTAGAAATGACAATAACTTTCACACTGGTTGTTATTATTCGTTTTATACAATGTAAAAACTCTTACATTTATATTGTATTTTATGCTTCTGGCGTTGACTTCTTAGGCCCTAACTATTCCCTCTGGTGGATCAACGACCTAGAGTGAAACCTACGTTGCCGGGAACGTAGAAATGACCATTACTTTCACACTGGTTGCAATTATTCCTGTTATACGTTGGAAAAACTGTTGTATTTTTATTGCATTTTGTGCTTCGGGCATTGACTTTTAAGGCCCTAACTATTCAATCTGTTGGAGCAACGCCCTAGGGTGATGCCTAGGTTGCCCGTTACGTAGAAATGAGCATAACTATCACGCTGGTTGCAATTATTCGTTTTATACGATGGAAAAGCTGCTGTATTTATATCGTATTTTATGCTTCCGGCGTTGACTGCTAAGGCCTTATCTATCCGATCTGGTGGAGCAACGCCCTAGAGTGAAGCCTAGGTTGCCCGGAACGTAGAAATGACCATCACTTTCAAACTGGTTGCAATTATTCCTGTTATACGATGGAAAAACTGTTGCATCTTTATTGTATTTTATGCATCTGGCGTTGACTTCTAAGGCCCTAACTACTCCATCTGGTGGAGCAACGCCCTAGAGTGAAGCCTAGGCTGCCCGGAACTTAGAAATGACCAGAACTTCCACACTGGTAGCAATTATTCGTTTTATACGATGGAAAAACTGTACTGTTTATTTTGTATTTTATGCTCCGGGCGTTGACTTCTAAGGCCCTAGCTATTCGACCTGGTGGAGCAACGCCCTACAGTGAAGCCTAGGTTGCCCGGAACGTAGAAATGAACATCACTTTCAAACTGGTTGCAATTACTCCTGTTATATGATGTAAAAACTGTTGTATTTTGATTGCATTTTATGCTTCGGGCATTGACTTCTAGGGCCCTAACTATTCAATCTGTTGGAGCAACGCCCTAGGGTGAATCCTAGGTTGCCCGGAAAGTAGAAATGACCATAACTTTCACACTGATTGCTATTATTCGTTTTATACAATGGAAAAACGGTTCCATTTATTTTGAATTTTATGCTTCGGGCGTTGACTCCTAAGGCCCTAACTGTTGAGTCTGGTGGAGCAACGCCCTAGAGTGAAGCCTAGGTTGCCCGGAACGCGGAAATGACCGTAACTTTCGCACTGGTTGCAAATATTCCTGTTCTAGGATGGACAAACTGTTGTATTTATATCGTATTTTATGCTTCTGGCGTTGACTTCTAAGGACCTAACTATTCGATCTGGTGGAGCAGCGCTCTAGAGTGAAGTCTAGGTTGCTCGGAATGTAGGAATGACCATAAATTTCACACTGGTTGCAATTATTCGTTTTATACGATGGAAAAACTGTTGCATCTTTATCGTATTTTATGCTTCTGGCGTGGACTTCTAAGGCCCTAACTATTCGATCTGGTGGAGCAACGCCCTAGAGTGAAGCCTAGGTTGCCCGGAACGTAGAAATGACCATAACTTTTACACTGGTAGCAATTATTCGTTTTATACGATGGAAAAACTGTTGCATCTTTATTGTATTTTATGCTTCTGCCGTTGATTTCTAAGGCCCTAACTATTCGATCTGGTGGAGCAACGCCCTAGAGTGAAGCCTAGGTTGCCTGGAACATGGAAATGACCATTACTTTCACACTGGTTGCAATTATTCCTGTTATATGATGGAAGAAATGTTATATTTATATTGTATTTTATTCTTATGGCGGTGACTTCTTAGGCCCTAACTATTCGATCTGGTGGAACAACGCCCTAGAGTGAAGCCTAGGTTGCCTGGAACGTAGAAATGACCATTACTTTCAGACTGTTTGCAATTATTCGTTTTATACAATGGAAAAACTGTTGCATCTTTATTGTATTTTATGCTTCTGGCGTTGATTTCTAAGGCCCTAACTATTCGATCTGGTGGAGCAACGCCCTAGAGTGAAGCCTAGGTTGCCCGTAACATGGAAATGACCATTACTTTCGCACTGGTTGCAATTATTCCTGTTATATGATGGAAGAACTGTTGTACTTTTATTGCATTTTATGCTTCGGGCATTGACTTTTAAGGCCCTAACTAATCAACCTATTGGAGCAGCGCCCTAGGGTGAAGCCTAGGTTGCCCGGAACGTAGAAATGACCATAACTTTCACACTGGTAGCAATTATTCGTTTTATACGATGGAAAAAATGTTCCATTTATTTTGTATTTTATGCTTCGGGCGTTGACTTCTAAGGTCCTAGCTATTCGATCTGGTGCAGCAACGCCCTAGAGTGAAGCCTAAGTTGCCCGGAACGTAGAAATGACTATCACATTCAAACTGGTTGCAATTATTTCTGTTATATGATGGAAGAACTGTTGTACTTTTATTGCATTTTATGCTTCGGGCATTGTGCTCTAAGGCCCTAACTATTCAATCTGTTGGAGCAGCGCCCTATGGTGAAGCCTAGGCTGCCCGGAAAGTAGAAATGACCATAACGTTCACACTGGTTGCTATTATTCGTTTTATACAATGGAAAAACGGTTCCATTTATTTTGTATTTTATGCTTCGGGCGTTGACTTCTAAGGCCCTAACTGTTGAATCTGGTGGAGCAACGCCCTAGAGTGAAGCCTAGGTTGCCCGGAACGCAGAAATGACCGTAACTTTCGCACTAGTTGCAAATATTCCTGTTCTACGATGGACAAACTGTTGTATTTATATCGTATTTTATGCTTCTGGCGTTGACTTCTAAGGACCTAACTATTCGATCTGGTGGAGCAACGCTCTAGAGTGAAGTCTAGGTTGCTCGGAATGTAGGAATGACCATAAATTTCACGCTGGGTGCAATTATTCGTTTTATACGATGGAAAAACTTTTGCATCTTTATCGTATTTTATGCATCTGGCGTTGACTTCTAAGGCCCTAACTACTCCATCTGGTGGAGCAACGCCCTAGAGTGAAGCCTAGGCTGCCCGGAACTTAGAAATGACCAGAACTTCCACACTGGTAGCAATTATTCGTTTTATACGATGGAAAAACTGTACTGTTTATTTTGTATTTTATGCTCCGGGCGTTGACTTCTAAGGCCCTAGCTATTCGACCTGGTGGAGCAACGCCCTACAGTGAAGCCTAGGTTGCCCGGAACGTAGAAATGAACATCACTTTCAAACTGGTTGCAATTACTCCTGTTATATGATGTAAAAACTGTTGTATTTTGATTGCATTTTATGCTTCGGGCATTGACTTCTAGGGCCCTAACTATTCAATCTGTTGGAGCAACGCCCTAGGGTGAATCCTAGGTTGCCCGGAAAGTAGAAATGACCATAACTTTCACACTGATTGCTATTATTCGTTTTATACAATGGAAAAACGGTTCCATTTATTTTGAATTTTATGCTTCGGGCGTTGACTCCTAAGGCCCTAACTGTTGAGTCTGGTGGAGCAACGCCCTAGAGTGAAGCCTAGGTTGCCTGGAACGTAGAAATGACCATTACTTTCAGACTGTTTGCAATTATTCGTTTTATACAATGGAAAAACTGTTGCATCTTTATTGTATTTTATGCTTCTGGCGTTGATTTCTAAGGCCCTAACTATTCGATCTGGTGGAGCAACGCCCTAGAGTGAAGCCTAGGTTGCCCGTAACATGGAAATGACCATTACTTTCGCACTGGTTGCAATTATTCCTGTTATATGATGGAAGAACTGTTGTACTTTTATTGCATTTTATGCTTCGGGCATTGACTTTTAAGGCCCTAACTAATCAACCTGTTGGAGCAGCGCCCTAGGGTGAAGCCTAGGTTGCCCGGAACGTAGAAATGACCATAACTTTCACACTGGTAGCAATTATTCGTTTTATACGATGGAAAAAATGTTCCATTTATTTTGTATTTTATGCTTCGGGCGTTGACTTCTAAGGTCCTAGCTATTCGATCTGGTGCAGCAACGCCCTAGAGTGAAGCCTAAGTTGCCCGGAACGTAGAAATGACTATCACATTCAAACTGGTTGCAATTATTTCTGTTATATGATGGAAGAACTGTTGTACTTTTATTGCATTTTATGCTTCGGGCATTGTGCTCTAAGGCCCTAACTATTCAATCTGTTGGAGCAGCGCCCTATGGTGAAGCCTAGGCTGCCCGGAAAGTAGAAATGACCATAACGTTCACACTGGTTGCTATTATTCGTTTTATACAATGGAAAAACGGTTCCATTTATTTTGTATTTTATGCTTCGGGCGTTGACTTCTAAGGCCCTAACTGTTGAATCTGGTGGAGCAACGCCCTAGAGTGAAGCCTAGGTTGCCCGGAACGCAGAAATGACCGTAACTTTCGCACTAGTTGCAAATATTCCTGTTCTACGATGGACAAACTGTTGTATTTATATCGTATTTTATGCTTCTGGCGTTGACTTCTAAGGACCTAACTATTCGATCTGGTGGAGCAACGCTCTAGAGTGAAGTCTAGGTTGCTCGGAATGTAGGAATGACCATAAATTTCACGCTGGGTGCAATTATTCGTTTTATACGATGGAAAAACTTTTGCATCTTTATCGTATTTTATGCATCTGGCGTTGACTTCTAAGGCCCTAACTACTCCATCTGGTGGAGCAACGCCCTAGAGTGAAGCCTAGGCTGCCCGGAACTTAGAAATGACCAGAACTTCCACACTGGTAGCAATTATTCGTTTTATACGATGGAAAAACTGTACTGTTTATTTTGTAGTTTATGCTCCGGGCGTTGACTTCTAAGGCCCTAGCTATTCGACCTGGTGGAGCAACGCCCTACAGTGAAGCCTAGGTTGCCCGGAACGTAGAAATGAACATCACTTTCAAACTGGTTGCAATTACTCCTGTTATATGATGTAAAAACTGTTGTATTTTGATTGCATTTTATGCTTCGGGCATTGACTTCTAGGGCCCTAACTATTCAATCTGTTGGAGCAACGCCCTAGGGTGAATCCTAGGTTGCCCGGAAAGTAGAAATGACCATAACTTTCACACTGATTGCTATTATTCGTTTTATACAATGGAAAAACGGTTCCATTTATTTTGAATTTTATGCTTCGGGCGTTGACTCCTAAGGCCCTAACTGTTGAGTCTGGTGGAGCAACGCCCTAGAGTGAAGCCTAGGTTGCCCGGAACGCGGAAATGACCGTAACTTTCGCACTGGTTGCAAATATTCCTGTTCTAGGATGGACAAACTGTTGTATTTATATCGTATTTTATGCTTCTGGCGTTGACTTCTAAGGACCTAACTATTCGATCTGGTGGAGCAGCGCTCTAGAGTGAAGTCTAGGTTGCTCGGAATGTAGGAATGACCATAAATTTCACACTGGTTGCAATTATTCGTTTTATACGATGGAAAAACTGTTGCATCTTTATCGTATTTTATGCTTCTGGCGTGGACTTCTAAGGCCCTAACTATTCGATCTGGTGGAGCAACGCCCTAGAGTGAAGCCTAGGTTGCCCGGAACGTAGAAATGACCATAACTTTTACACTGGTAGCAATTATTCGTATTATACGATGGAAAAACTGTTGCATCTTTATTGTATTTTATGCTTCTGGCGTTGATTTCTAAGGCCCTAACTATTCGATCTGGTGGAGCAACGCCCTAGAGTGAAGCCTAGGTTGCCTGGAACATGGAAATGACCATTACTTTCACACTGGTTGCAATTATTCCTGTTATATGATGGAAGAAATGTTATATTTATATTGTATTTTATTCTTATGGCGGTGACTTCTTAGGCCCTAACTATTCGATCTGGTGGAACAACGCCCTAGAGTGAAGCCTAGGTTGCCTGGAACGTAGAAATGACCATTACTTTCAGACTGTTTGCAATTATTCGTTTTATACAATGGAAAAACTGTTGCATCTTTATTGTATTTTATGCTTCTGGCGTTGATTTCTAAGGCCCTAACTATTCGATCTGGTGGAGCAACGCCCTAGAGTGAAGCCTAGGTTGCCCGTAACATGGAAATGACCATTACTTTCGCACTGGTTGCAATTATTCCTGTTATATGATGGAAGAACTGTTGTACTTTTATTGCATTTTATGCTTCGGGCATTGACTTTTAAGGCCCTAACTAATCAACCTGTTGGAGCAGCGCCCTAGGGTGAAGCCTAGGTTGCCCGGAACGTAGAAATGACCATAACTTTCACACTGGTAGCAATTATTCGTTTTATACGATGGAAAAAATGTTCCATTTATTTTGTATTTTATGCTTCGGGCGTTGACTTCTAAGGTCCTAGCTATTCGATCTGGTGCAGCAACGCCCTAGAGTGAAGCCTAAGTTGCCCGGAACGTAGAAATGACTATCACATTCAAACTGGTTGCAATTATTTCTGTTATATGATGGAAGAACTGTTGTACTTTTATTGCATTTTATGCTTCGGGCATTGAGCTCTAAGGCCCTAACTATTCAATCTGTTGGAGCAGCGCCCTATGGTGAAGCCTAGGCTGCCCGGAAAGTAGAAATGACCATAACGTTCACACTGGTTGCTATTATTCGTTTTATACAATGGAAAAACGGTTCCATTTATTTTGTATTTTATGCTTCGGGCGTTGACTTCTAAGGCCCTAACTGTTGAATCTGGTGGAGCAACGCCCTAGAGTGAAGCCTAGGTTGCCCGGAACGCAGAAATGACCGTAACTTTCGCACTAGTTGCAAATATTCCTGTTCTACGATGGACAAACTGTTGTATTTATATCGTATTTTATGCTTCTGGCGTTGACTTCTAAGGACCTAACTATTCGATCTGGTGGAGCACGCTCTAGAGTGAAGTCTAGGTTGCTCGGAATGTAGGAATGACCATAAATTTCACGCTGGGTGCAATTATTCGTTTTATACGATGGAAAAACTTTTGCATCTTTATCGTATTTTATGCTTCTGGCGTGGACTTCTAAGGCCCTAACTATTCGATCTGGTGGAGCAACGCCCTAGAGTGAAGCCTAGGTTTCTCGGAATGTAGAAATGACCATAACTTTCTCACTGGTTGCAATTATACATTTTATACGATGGAAAAACTGTTGTACTTATATTGTATTTTATTCTTATGGCGTTGAATTCTAAGTCCCTAGCTATACGATCTGGTGGAGCAACGCCCTTGGGTGAAGCCTGGGTTGCCCGGAAAGTAGAAATGACCATAACTTTCACACTGGTTGCAATTATTCGTTTTATACGATGGAAAAGCTGTGGCACCTTTATTGTATTTTATTCATCTGGGGTTGACTTCTAAGGCCGTAGGTATCAGGTGTGGTGGAGCGACGCCCTAGAGTGACGCCTAGGTTGCCCGGAACGTAGAAATGACCATAACTTTTACACTGGTTGCTATCATTCGTTTTATATGCTAGAAAAACTGTTATATTTATATTGTATTTTATGCTTCTGGCGTTGACTTCATAGGCCCTAACTGTTCGATCTTGTGGAACAACGCCGTAGGGTGAAGCCTAGGTTGCCCGGAAAGTAGAAATGACCATAACTTTCACACTGGTTGCAATTATTCGTTTTATACGATGGAAAAGCTGTGGCATCTTTATTGTATTTTATTCATCTGGTGTTGACTTCTAAGGCCGTAGCTATTAGGTGTGGTGGAGCAACGCCCTAGAGTGACGCCCTGGTTGCCCGGAACGTAGAAATGAACATTACTTTCACAATGTTTGCAATTATTCATTTTATACGATGGAATAACTTTTGTACTTATATTGTATTATATTCTTCTGGCGTTGACTTCTTAGGCCCTAACTATTCGATCTGGCGGAACAACGCCCTAGAGTGAAGACTAGGTTGCCCGGAACATGGAAATGACCATTACTTTCACACTGTTTGCAAATATACATTATATACGATGGAAAAGCTGTTGCATTTATATTGCGTTTTATGCATCTGGCGTTGACTTCTTAGGCCCTAACTATTTAATCTGGTAGAGCACCGCCCTAGAGTGAAGCATAGGGTGCCCGGAACGTAGAACATACCATTCCCTTCACACTGGTTGTAATTACTCCTGTTATACGATGGAAAAACTGTTGCATCTTTATTGTGTTTTATGCTTCTGGCGTTGACTTCTAAGGCCCTAACCATTCCATCTGGTGGAGCAACGCCCTAGAGTGAAGCCTGGGCTGCCCGGAACGTAGAAATGACCATAACTTTCACACTGGTAGCAATTATTCGTTGTATACGATGGAAAAACTGTTCTATTTATATATTATTTTATGCTTCGGGCGTTGCCTTCTTAGGCCCTAACTGTTTGATCTGGTGGAGCAACGCCCTAGAGTGAAGCCTAGATTGCCAGGAACGTTGAAGTGACCATAACCTAGACATCTGGTTGCTATTATTCGTTTAATACGATGGAAAAGCTGTTATATTTATATTGTATTTTATTCTTATGGCGTTGACTTCTTAGGACCTAACTATTCGATCTGGTGGAGCAACGCCCTGGAGTGAAACCTAGGTTGCCCGGTACGTAGAAGTGACCATTACTTTCACACCGGTTGCAATTATTCCTGTTATACGATGGAAAAACTGTTGCATCTTTATTGTATTTTATGCTTCTGGCGTTGACTTCTAAGGCCCTAGCTATTCGATTTGGTGGAGCACCGCCCTAGAGTGAAACCTAGGTTGCCCGGAACGTAGAAATGACCATAACTTCCACACTGGTTGCAATTATTCGTTTTATACGATGGAAAAGCTGTTGTATTTATATCGTTTTTTATGCTTCTGGCGTTGACTTCTTAGGCCCTAACTATTCCATCTGGTGGAACAACGCGCTAGAGTAAAGCCCAGGTTGCGTGGAACGTAGAAATGAACATAACTTTCACACTGGTGGCAAGTATTCGTTTTATACGATGGAAAAACTGTTGCATCTTTATAGTATTTTATGCTTCTGGCGTTGACTTCTTAGGCCGTAACTATTCGACCTGGTGGAGCAACGCCCTGGAGTGAAACCTAGGTTGCCCGGAACGTAGAAATGACCACTACTATCACACTGGTTGCAAAGTATTCCTGCTACACGATGGAAAAGCTGTTGTATTTTTATTGCATTTTATGCTTCGGGCATTGACTTCTAAGGCCCTAACTAATCAACCTGTTGGAGCAGCGCCCTAGGGTGAAGCCTAGGTTGCCCGGAACGTAGAAATGACCATATCTTTCACACTGGTAGCAATTATTCGTTTTATACGATGGAAAAAATGTTCCATTTATTTTGTATTTTATGCTTCGGGCGTTGACCTCTAAGGTCCTAGCTATTCGATCTGGTGCAGCAACGCCCTAGAGTGAAGCCTAAGTTGCCCGGAACGTAGAAATGACTATCACATTCAAACTGGTTGCAATTATTCCTGTTATATGGTGGAAGAACTGTTGTACTTTTATTGCATTTTATGCTTCGGGCATTGAGTTCTAAGGCCCTAACTATTCAATCTGTTGGAGCAGCGCCCTATGGTGAAGCCTAGGCTGCCCGGAAAGTAGAAATGACCATAACTTTCACAATGTTTGCAATTATACATTTTATACGATGAAAAAGCTGTTGTACATATATTGTATTTCATCCTTCTGGCGTTGAATTCTAAGTCCCTAGCTACTCGACCTATTGGAGCGACGCCCTCGAGTGAAACCTAGGTTGCCCGGAACGTAGAAATGACCATAACTTTCACAATGTTAGCAATTATTCATTCTATACGATGGAAAAACTGTTGTACATATATTGTGATTTATTCTTCTGGCGTTGACTTCTTAGGCCCTAACTATTCGATCTGGTGGAACAACGACCTAGAGTGAAGCCTAGGTTGCCTGGAACGTAGAAATGACCATTACTTTCACACTGTTTACAGTTATTCCTGTTATACGATGGAAAAGCTTTTGCATCTTTATTGTATTTTATGCTTCTGGCGTTGACTTCTAAGGCCCTAACTACTCGATCTGGTGGAGCAACGCCCTAGAGTGAAGCCTAGGTTGCCCGGAACGTAGAAATGACCAGTACATTCACACTGGTTGCAATTATTCGTCTTATACGATGGAAAAGCTGTTGTATTTATATCGTATTTTATGCTTCTGGCGTTGACTTCTTAGGCCCTAACTATTCCATCTGGTGGAACAACGCCCTAGGGTGAAGCCTAGGTTGCCCGGAACATAGAAATAACCATGACTTTTACACTGGTTGCTATCATTCTTTTTATACGATAGAAAAACTGTTATATTTATATTGTATTTTATGCTTCTGGCGTTGACTTCTTAGGCCCTAACTGTTTGATCTGGTGGAACAACGCCCTAGAGTGACGCCTAGGTTGCCCGGAACGTAGAAATGACCATTACTTTCACACTGGTTGCAATTATTCGTTCTATACGATGGAAACACTTTTGTACTTATATTGTATTTTATTCTTCTGGCGTTGACTTCTTAGGCCCTAACTATTCGATCTGGTGGAACAACGCCCAAGGGTGAAGCCTAGGTTGCCCGGAACATGGAAATGACCAATACTTTCACACTGTTTGCAAATATACATTATATACGATGGAAAAGCTGTTGTATTTATATTGTGTTTTATGCATCTGGCGTTGACTTCTTAGGCACTAACTATTTAATCTGGTAGAGCACCGCCCTAGAGTGAAGCATAGGTTGCCCGGAACGTAGAACATACCATTACCTTCACACTGTTTACAGTTATTCCTGTTATACGATGGAAAAGCTTTTGCATCTTTATTGTGTTTTATGCTTCTGGCGTTGACTTCTTAGGCCCTAACTATTCCATCTGGTGGAACAACGCCCTAGGGTGAAGCCTAGGTTGCCCGGAACGTAGAAATGACCATGACATTTACACTGGTTGCTATCATTCGTTTTATACGATGGAAAATGTGTTTTATTTATTCTGTATTTTATGCTTCGGGCGCTGACTTCTAAGGCCCTAACTATTCGATCTGGTGCAGCAACGCCCCAGAGTGAATTCTAGGTTGCCCGGAACGTAGAGGTGACCATAACTTTCGCACTGGTTGCTATCATTCGTTTTATACGATAGAAAAACTGTTATATTTATATTGTATTTTATGCTTCTGGCGTTGACTTCTTAGGTCCTAACTGTTCGATCTGGTGGAACAACGCCCTAGGGTGAAGCCTAGGTTGCCCGGAAAGTAGAAATGACCATAACTTTCACACTGGTAGCAATTATTCGTTTTATACGATGGAAAAACTGTTCTATTTATATATCATTTTATGCTTCGGGCGTTGCCTTCTTAGGCCCTAACTATTCGATTTTGTGGAACAACGCCCTAGAGTGAAGCCTAGGTTGCCTGGAACGTAGAAATGACCATCACTTTCACACGGGTTGCAATTATTCCTGTTATAGGGTGGAAAGACTGTTGTATTTTTATTGTATTTTATACTTCAGGCGTTGACTTCTGAGGCCATAGCTATTCGATGTGGTGGAAGAACGCCATACAGTGAAGCCTAGGTTGCCCGGAACGTAGAAATGACCATAAGTTTCATACTGGTTGCAATTATTCGTTTTATACGATGGAAAAACTGTTGTATTTATATTGTATTTTATGCTTCTGGCGTTCACTTCTTAGGCCCTAACTATTCGATCTGGTGGAACAACGCCCTAGGGTGAAGAGTAGGTTGCCCGGAACGTAGAAATGACCATAACTTTTACACTGGTAGCAATTATTCGTTTTATACAATGGAAAAACCGTTCTATTTATTTTGTGTTTTATGCTTCGGGCGTTGACTTCTATGGCCCTAACCGTTTGATCTGGTGGAACAACGCCCTAGAGTGAAGCCTAGGTTGCCCGGAACGTAGAAATGACAATAACTTTCACACTGGTTGCTATTATTCGTTTTATACAATGGAAAAACTGTTCTATTTATTTTGCATTTTATGCTTCGGGCGTTGACGTCTAAGGCCCTAACTGATTGATCTGGTGGAGCAACGCCCTAGAGTGAAGCCTAGGTTGCCCGGAACGTAGAAATGACCATAACTTTCACACTGGTTGCTATTATTCGTTTTATACGATGGTAAAGCTGTTGTATTTATATCGTATTTTATGCTTCTGGCGTTGACTTCTTAGGACATAACTATTCGATCTGGTGGAGCAACGCCCTGGAGTGAAACCTAGGTTGCTCGGAATGTAGAAATGACCATCACTTTCAAACTGTTTGCAATTATTCGTTTTATACGATGGAAAAGCTGCTTTATTTATATCGTATTTTATGCTTGTGGGGTTGACTTCTTAGGCCCTAACCATTCCATCTGGTGGATTAACGCCCTAGGGTGAAGCCTAGGTTTCCCGGAAAGTAGAAATGACCATAACTTTCACACTGGTAGCAATTATTCGTTTTATACGATGGAAAAACTGTTCTACTTATTTTGCGTTTTATGCCTCGGGCATTGACTTCTAAGGCCCTAGCCATTCAGTCTGTTGGAGCAACGCCCTAGGGTGCAGCCTAGGTTGCCGGAAAGTAGAAATGACCATAACTTTAATCCTGGTTGCAATTACTCGTTTTATATGATGGAAAAACTGTTGTATTTATATTGTATTTTATGCTTCTGGCGTTGATTTCTAAGTCCCTAGCTATTTCGATCTGGTAGAGCAACGCCCTAGAGTGAAACCTAGGTTATCCGGAACGTAGAAATGACCAGTACATTCACACTGGTTGCAGTTATTCCTGTTAAACGATGGAAAAACTGTTGCATCATTATTGTATTTTATGCTTCTGGTGTTGACTTCTGAGGCCCTAACTATTCGATCTGGTGGAGCAACGCCCTAGAGTGAAGCCTAGGTTTCTCGGAATGTAGAAATGACCATAACTTTCACACTGGTTGCAATTATTCATTTTATACGATGGAAAAACTGTTGTACTTATATTGTATTTTATTCTTATGGCGTTGAATTCTAAGTCCCTAGCTATACGATCTGGTGGAGCAACGCCCTAGAGTGAAACCTAGGTTACCCGGAACGTAGAAATGACCAGTACTTTCATTCTGTTTGCAGTTATTCCTGTTATACGATGGAAAAACTGTTGCATCTTTATTGTATTTTATGCTTCTGGCGTTGATTTCTAAGGCCCTAACTATTCGATCTGGTGGAGCAACGCTCTAGATTGAAGCCTAGGTTGCCCGTAACATGGAAATGACCATTACTTTCACACGGGTTGCAATTATTCCTGTTATAGGGTGGAAAGACTGTTGTATTTTTATTGTATTTTATACTTCAGGCGTTGACTTCTGAGGCCATAGCTATTCGACGTGGTGGAAGAACGCCATACAGTGAAGCCTAGGTTGCCCGGAACGTAGAAATGACCATAAGTTTCATACGGATTGCAATTATTCGTTTTATACGATGGAAAAACTGTTGTATTTATATTGTATTTTATGCTTCGGGCGTTGACTTCTATGGCCCTACCTGTTTGATCTGGTGGAACAACACCCTAGAGTGAAGCCTAGGTTGCCCGGAACGTAGAAATGACAATAACTTTCACACTGGTTGCTATTATTCGTTTTATACAATGGAAAAACTCTTACATTTATATTGTATTTTATGCTTCTGGCGTTGACTTCTTAGGCCCTAACTATTCCCTCTGGTGGATCAACGCCCTAGAGTGAAACCTACGTTGCCGGGAACGTAGAAATGACCATTACTTTCACACTGGTTGCAATTATTCCTGTTATACGTTGGAAAAACTGTTGTATTTTTATTGCATTTTATGCTTCGGGCATTGACTTTTAAGGCCCTAACTATTCAATCTGTTGGAGCAACGCCCTAGGGTGATGCCTAGGTTGCCCGTTACGTAGAAATGAGCATAACTATCACGCTGGTTGCAATTATTCGTTTTATACGATGGAAAAGCTGCTGTATTTATATCGTATTTTATGCTTCCGGCGTTGACTGCTAAGGCCTTATCTATCCGATCTGGTGGAGCAACGCCCTAGAGTGAAGCCTAGGTTGCCCGGAACGTAGAAATGACCATCACTTTCAAACTGGTTGCAATTATTCCTGTTATACGATGGAAAAACTGTTGCATCTTTATTGTATTTTATGCATCTGGCGTTGACTTCTAAGGCCCTAACTGTTTGATCTGGTGGAGCTACGCCCTAGAGTGAAGCCTAGGTTGCCCGGAACGTAGAAATGACCATAACTTTCACACTGGTTGCTATTATTCGTTTTATACGATGGAAATGCTGTTGTATTTATATCGTATTTTTTACTTCTGGCGTTGACTTCTAAGGACCTAACTATTCGATCTGGTGGAGCAACGCCCTACAGTGGAGCCTAGGTTGCCCGGAACGTAGAAATGACCATAACCTTCACACTGGTTGCTATTATTCGTTTTATACGATGGAAAAACTGTTATATTTATATTGTATTTTATGCTTCTGGCGTTGACTTCTTAGGCCCTAACTATTCGATCTGGTGGAGCAATGCCTCAGAGATAAGTCTAGGATGCCCGAAACGCCGAAATGATCATTACTATCACGCTTGTTGCAATTATTCCTGTTATACGATGAAAAGACTGTTGTATTTTTATTGTATATTATGCTTCAGTCGTAGACTTCTAAGGCCGTAGCTATTCGATATGTTGGAGCACCGCCCTAGAGTGAAGCCTAGGTTGCTCGGAACGTAGAAATGACCACTACTTTCACACTGTTTGCATTATTCATTTAATACGATGGAAATGCTGTTGTATTTATATCGTATTTTATGCTTCTGGCGTTGACTTCTTAGGCCCTAACTATTCGATCTGGTGGAACAACGCCCTAGGGTGAAGCGTAGGTTGCCCGGAACGTAGATATGACCATAACCTTCACACAGGTTGCAATTATTCGTTTTATACGGTGTAAAGGCTGTTGTATTTATTGTATATTTTATTCTTCTGGTGTTTACTTCTTAGGCCCTAACTATTCGATCTGGTGGAACAACGCCGTAGAGTGAAGCGTAGGTTGCCCGGAATGTAGAAATGACCATTACTTTCCCACTGTTTGCAATTATTCCTTTTATACGATGGAAAAGCTGTTGTATTTATATCGTATTTTATACTTCTGGCGTTGACTTGTAAGGACCTAACTATTCGATCTGGTGGAGCAACGCCCTAGAGTGAAGCCTAGGTTGCTCGGAATGTGGAAATGACCATTACTTTCACACTGTTTGCAATTATTCCTTTTATACGATGGAAAAGCTGTTGTATTTATATCGTATTTTATACTTCTGGCGTTGACTTCTAAGGACCTAACTATTCGATCTGGTGGAGCAACGCCCTAGAGTGAAGCCCAGGTTGCTCGGAATGTAGAAATGACCATAACTTTCACACTGGTTGCAATTATTCGTTTTATACGATGGAAAAACTGTTGCATCTTTATCGTATTTTATGCTTCTGGCGTTGACTTCTTAGGCCGTAACTATTCGATCTGGTGGAGCAACGCCCTGGAGTGAAACCTGGGTTGCCCGGTACGTAGAAATGACCACTACTATCACACTGGTTGCAAATTATTCCTGCTATACGATGGAAAAACTGTTGCATCTTTATTGTATTTTATGCTTCTGGCGTTGACTTCTAAGGCCCTAACTATTCGATCAGGTGGAGCCACGCCCTCGAGTGAGGCCTAGGTTGCTCGGAATGTAGAAATGACCATAACTTTCACACTGGTTGCAATTATTCGTTTTATACGATGGAAAAGCTGTTGCATCTTTATCGTATATTATGCTTCTGGCGGTGACTTATTAGGCCGTAGCTATTCGATCTGGTGGAGCAACGCCCTGGAGTGAAACCTAGGTTGCCCGGTACGTAGAAATGACCACTACTATCACACTGGTTGCAAATTATACCTGCTATACGGTGGTAAAACTGCTGCATCTTTATTGTATTTTAAGCTTCTGGCGTTGACTTCTAAGGCGCTAACTATTCGATCAGGTGGAGCAGCGCCCTAGAGTGAAGCCTAGGTTGCTCGGAATGTAGAAATGACCATAACTTTCACACTGGTTGCAATTATTCATTTTATACGATGGAAAAACTGTTGTACTTATATTGTGTTTTATTCTTATGGCGTTGAATTCTAAGTCCCTAGCTATTCGGTCTGGTGGAGCAACGCCCTAGAGTGACGCATAGGTTGCTCGGATCGTAGAAATGACCATTACTTTCACACTGGTTGCAATTATTCGTTTTATACGATGGTAAAGCTGTTGTATTTATATCGTATTTTATGCTTCTGGCGTTGACTTCTTAGGACATAACTATTCGATCTGGTGGAGCAACGCCCTAGGGTGAAGCCTAGGTTTCCCGGAAAGTAGAAATGACCATAACTTTCACACTGGTAGCAATTATTCGTTTTATACGATGGAAAAACTGTTCTACTTCTTTTGCATTTTATGCTTCGGGCATTGACTTCTAAGGCCCTAGCCATTCAGTCTGTTGGAGCAACGCCCTAGGGTGCAGCCTAGGTTGCCGGAAAGTAGAAATGACCATAACTTACATCCTGGTTGCAATTACTCGTTTTATATGATGGAAAAACTGTTGTATTTGTATTGTATTTTATGCTTCTGGCGTTGATTTCTAAGTCCCTAGCTATTTCGATCTGGTAGAGCAACGCCCTAGAGTGAAACCTAGGTTATCCGGAACGTAGAAATGACCAGTACATTCACACTGGTTGCAATTATTCCTGTTAAACGATGGAAAAACTGTTGCATCATTATTGTATTTTATGCTTCTGTTGTTGACTTCTGAGGGCCTAACTATTCGATCTGGTGGAGCAACGCCCTAGAGTGGAGCCTAGGTTGGCCGCATTGTAAAAATGTCCATAACTTTCACACTGGTTGCAATTATTCCTGTTATACGATGGAAAAACTGTTGTATTTTAATTGTATTTTATGCTTTTAGCGATGAATTATAAGTCCCTAGCTATTCGATCTGGTGGAGCAACGCCCTAGAGTGACGCCTAGGTTGCTCGGAACGTAGAAATGACCATTACTTTCACACTTATTGCAATTATTCGTTTTATACGATGGAAAAGCTGTTGTATTTATATCGTATTTTATGCTTCTGGCGTTGACTTCTTAGGACATAACTATTCGATCTGGTGGAGCAGCGCCCTGGAGTGAAACCTAGGTTGCCCGGAACGTAGAAATGACCATTACGTTCACACTGGTTGCAATTATTCGTTTTATACGATGGAAAAGCTGCTTTATTTATATCGTATTTTATGCTTGTGGGGTTGACATCTTAGGTCCTAACCATTCAATCTGGTGGATTAACGCCCTAGGGTGAAGCCTAGGTTTCCCGAAAAGTAGAAATGACCATAACTTTCATCCTGGTTGCAATTACTCGTTTTATATGATGGAAAAACTGTTGTATTTATATTGTATTTTATGCTTCGGGCATTGACTTCTAAGGCCCTAGCCATTCAGTCTGTTGGAGCAACGCCCTAGGGTGCAGCCTAGGTTGCCGGAAAGTAGAAATGACCATAACTTTAATCCTGGTTGCAATTACTCGTTTTATATGATGGAAAAACTGTTGTATTTATATTGTATTTTATGCTTCTGGCGTTGATTTCTAAGTCCCTAGCTATTTCGATCTGGTAGAGCAACGCCCTAGAGTGAAACCTAGGTTATCCGGAACGTAGAAATGACCAGTACATTCACACGGGTTGCAGTTATTCCTGTTAAACGATGGAAAAACTGTTGCATCATTATTGTATTTTATGCTTCTGGTGTTGACTTCTGAGGCCCTAACTATTCGATCTGGTGGAGCAACGCCCTAGAGTGGAGCCTAGGTTGGCCGCAATGTAAAAATGTCCATAACTTTCACACTGGTTGCAATTATTCCTGTTATACGATGGAAAAACTGTTGTATTTTAATTGTATTTTATGCTTTTAGCGATGAATTATATGTCCCTAGCTATTCGATCTGGTGGAGCAACGGCCTAGAGTGACGCCTAGGTTGCTCGGAACGTAGAAATGACCATTACTTTCACACCGGTTGCAATTATTCCTGTTATACGATGGAAAAACTGTTGTATTTTAATTGTATTTTATGCTTTTAGCGATGAATTATAAGTCCCTAGCTATTCGATCTGGTGGAGCAACGCCCTAGAGTGACGCCTAGGTTGCTCGGAACGTAGAAATGACCATTACTTTCACACTTGTTGCAATTATTCGTTTTATACGATGGAAAAGCTGTTGTATTTATATCGTATTTTATGCTTCTGGCGTTGACTTCTTAGGACATAACTATTCGATCTGGTGGAGCAACGCACTGGAGTGAAACCTAGGTTGCCCGGAACGTAGAAATGACCATTACTTTCACACTGGTTGCAATTATTCCTGTTATACGATGGAAAAGCTGTTGTATTTTTATTGTATTTTATGCTTCTGGCGTTGACTTCTAAGGCCCTAGCTATTCGATTAGGTGGATCACCGCCCTAGAGTGAAACCTAGGTTGCCCGGAACGTAGAAATGACCATAACTTCCACACTGGTTGCAATTATTCGTTTTATACGATGGAAAAGCTGTTGTATTTATATCGTTTTTTATGCTTCTGGCGTTGACTTCTTAGGCCCTAGCTATTCCATCTGGTGGAACAACGCCCTCGGGTAAAGCCCCGATTGCGCGGAACGTAGAAATGACCATAACTTTCACACTGGTAGCAATTTTTCCTTTTATACGATGGAAAAACAGTTTTATTTATATTGTATTTTAAGCTTCGGGCGTTGACTTCTAAGGCCCTAACTATTCGATCTGGTGGGGCAACGCCCTAGAGTGTAGCCTAGGTTGCCCGGTACGTAGAAATGACCATAACTTTCACACTGGTAGCAATTATTCGTTTTATACGGTGGAAAAACTGTTCTATTTATTTTGTATTTTATGCTTCGGGCATTGACTTCTAAGGCCCTAGCTATTCGATTTGGTGAAGCACCGCCCTAGAGTGAAGCCTAGGTTGCCCGGAACGTAGAAATGACCATAACTTCCACACTGGTTGCAATTATTCGTTTTATACGATGGATAAGCTGTTGTATTTATATCGTTTTTTATGCTTGTGGCGTTGACTTCTTAGGCTCTAACTGTTCCATCTGGTGGAACAACGCCCTAGGGTGCAGTCTAGGTTGCCCGGAAAGTAGAAATGACCATAACTTTCACGCTGGTAGCAATTATTCGTTTTATAGGATGGAAAAACTGTTCTATTTATTTTATATTTTATGCTTCGGGCGTTGACTTCTAAGGCACTAACTATTCGATCTGGTGGAGCAACGCCCTAGAGTGAAGCCTAGGTTGCCCGGTACGTGGAAATGACCATCACTATCAAACTGGTTGCAATTATTTGTTTTATACGATGGAAAAGCTGTTGTATTTATATCGTATTTTATGCTTCTGGCGTTGACTTCTTAGGCCCTAACTATTCCATCTGGTGGAACAACGCCCTAGGGTGAAGCCTAGGTTGCCCGGAAAGTAGAAATGACCATAACTTTCACACTGGTAGCAATTATTCGTTTTATACGATGGAAAAACTGTTCTATTTATTTGGTATTTTATGCTTCGGGCGTTGACTTCTAAGGCCCTAACTATTCGATCTGGTAGAGCCAACGCCCTAGAGTGAAGCCTAGGTTGCCCGGTACGTAGAAATGACCATAAGTTTCATACTGGTTGCAATTATTCGTTTTATACGATGGAAAAACTGTTGTATTTATATTGTATTTTATGGTTCTGGCGTTCACTTCTTAGGCCCTAACTATTCCATCTGGTGGAACAACGGGCTAGAGTAAAGCCCAGGTTGCGCGGAACGTAGAAATGAACATAACTTTCACACTGGTGGCAAGTATTCGTTTTATACGATGGAAAAACTGTTGCATCTTTATAGTATTTTATGCTTCTGGCGTTGACTTCTTAGGCCGTAACTATTCGACCTGGTGGAGCAACGCCCTGGAGTGAAACCTAGGTTGCCCGGAACGTAGAAATGACCACTACTATCACACTGGTTGCAAATTATTCCTGCTACACGATGGAAAAGCTGTTGTATTTTTATTGCATTTTATGCTTCTGGCGTTCACTTCTTAGGCCCTAACTATTCGATCTGGTGGAACAACGGCCTAGGGTGAAGCCTAGGTTGCCCGGAAAGTAGAAATGACCATCACTTTCAAACTGGTTGCAATTATTCCTGTTATATGATGGAAGAACTGTTGTACTTTTATTGCATTTTATGCTTCGGGCATTGACTTCTAAGGCCCTAACTAATCAACCTGTTGGAGCAGCGCCCTAGGGTGAAGCCTAGGTTGCCCGGAACGTAGAAATGACTATCACATTCAAACTGGTTGCAATTATTCCTGTTATATGATGGAAGAACTGTTGTACTTTTATTGCATTTTATGCTTCGGGCATTGAGTTCTAAGGCCCTAACTATTCAATCTGTTGGAGCAACGCCCTATGGTGAAGCCTAGGCTGCCCGGAAAGTAGAAATGACCATAACTTTCACAATGTTTGCAATTATTCATTTTATACGATGAAAAAGCTGTTGTACATATATTGTATTTTATCCTTCTGGCGTTGAATTTTAAGTCCCTAGCTATTCGACCTATTGGAGCGACGCCCTCGAGTGAAACCTAGGTTGCCCGGAACGTAGAAATGACCATAACTTTCACAATGTTAGCAATTATTCATTCTATACGATGGAAAAACTGTTGTACATATATTGTGATTTATTCTTCTGGCGTTGACTTCTTAGGCCCTAACTATTCGATCTGGTGGAACAACGCCCTAGAGTGAAGACTATGTTTCCCGGAACATGGAAATGACCATTACTTTCACACTGTTTGCAAATATACATTATATACGATGGAAAAGCTGTTGTATTTATATTGTGTTTTATGCTTCTGGCGTTGACTTCCTAGGCCCTAACTATTTAATCTGGTAGAGCACCGACCTAGAGTGAAGCATAGGTTGCCCGGAACGTAGAACATACCATTACCTTCACACTGGTTGCAATTATTCCTGTTATACGATGGAAAAACTGTTGCATCTTTATTGTACTTTCTGCTTCTGGCGTTGACTTCTAAGGTCCTGACTATTCCATCTGGTGGAGCAACGCCCTAGAGTGAAGTCTAGGTTGCCCGGAACGTTGAAGTGACCATAAATTTCACTCTGGTTGCTATTATTCGTTTTATACGATGGAAAAACTGTTATATTTATATTGTATTTTATGCTTCTGGCCTTGACTTCTAAGGCCCTAACTACTCGATCTGGTGGGGCAACGCCCTCGGGTAAAGCCCCGATTGCGCGGAACGTAGAAATGACCATAACTTTCACACTGGTAGCAATTTTTCCTTTTATACGATGGAAAAACAGTTTTATTTATATTGTATTTTAAGCTTCGGGCGTTGACTTCTAAGGCCCTAACTATTCGATCTGGTGGGGCAACGCCCTAGAGTGTAGCCTAGGTTGCCCGGTACGTAGAAATGACCATAACTTTCACACTGGTAGCAATTATTCGTTTTATACGGTGGAAAAACTGTTCTATTTATTTTGTATTTTATGCTTCGGGCATTGACTTCTAAGGCCCTTGCTATTCGATTTGGTGAAGCACCGCCCTAGAGTGAAGCCTAGGTTGCCCGGAACGTAGAAATGACCATAACTTCCACACTGGTTGCAATTATTCGTTTTATACGATGGAAAAGCTGTTGTATTTATATCGCTTTTTATGCTTCTGGCGTTGACTTCTAAGGCCCTAGCTATTCGATTTGGTGGAGCACCGCCCTAGAGTGAAACCTAGGTTGCCCGGAACGTAGAAATGACCATAACTTTCACACTGGTAGCAATTATTCGTTTTATACGATGGAAAAACTGTTCTACTTATTTTGCATTTTATGCTTCGGGCATTGACTTCTAAGGCCCTAGCCATTCAGTCTGTTGGAGCGACGCCCTAGGGTGCAGCCTAGGTTGCCGGAAAGTAGAAATGACCATAACTTTAATCCTGGTTGCAATTACTCGTTTTATATGATGGAAAAACTGTTGTATTTATATTGTATTTTATGCTTCTGGCGTTGATTTCTAAGTCCCTAGCTATTTCGATCTGGTAGAGCAACGCCCTAGAGTGAAACCTAGGTTATCCGGAACGTAGAAATGACCAGTACATTCACACTGGTTGCAGTTATTCCTGTTAAACGATGGAAAAACTGTTGCATCATTATTGTATTTTATGCTTCTGGTGTTGACTTCTGAGGCTCTAACTATTCGATCTGGTGGAGCAACGCCCTAGGGTGGAGCCTAGGTTGGCCGCAATGTAAAAATGTCCATAACTTTCACACTGGTTGCAATTATTCCTGTTATACGATGGAAAAACTGTTGTATTTTAATTGTATTTTATGCTTTTAGCGATGAATTATATGTCCCTAGCTATTCGATCTGGTGGAGCAACGGCCTAGAGTGACGCCTAGGTTGCTCGGAACGTAGAAATGACCATTACTTTCACACCGGTTGCAATTATTCCTGTTATACAATGGAAAAACTGTTGTATTTTAATTGTATTTTATGCTTTTAGCGATGAATTATAAGTCCCTAGCTACTCGATCTGGTGGAGCAACGCCCTAGAGTGACGCCTAGGTTGCTCGGAACGTAGAAATGACCATTACTTTCACACTTGTTGCAATTATTCGTTTTATACGATGGAAAAGCTGTTGTATTTATATCGTATTTTATGCTTCTGGCGTTGACTTCTTAGGACATAACTATTCGATCTGGTGGAGCAACCCACTGGAGTGAAACCTAGGTTGCCCGGAACGTAGAAATGACCATTACTTTCACACTGGTTGCAATTATTCCTGTTATACGATGGAAAAGCTGTTGTATTTTTATTGTATTTTATGCTTCTGGCGTTGACTTCTAAGGCCCTAGCTATTCGATTAGGTGGATCACCGCCCTAGAGTGAAACCTAGGTTGCCCGGAACGTAGAAATGACCATAACTTCCACACTGGTTGCAATTATTCGTTTTATACGATGGAAAAGCTGTTGTATTTATATCGTTTTTTATGCTTCTGGCGTTGACTTCTTAGGCCCTAACTATTCCATCTGGTGGAACAACGCCCTCGGGTAAAGCCCCGATTGCGCGGAACGTAGAAATGACCATAACTTTCACACTGGTAGCAATTTTTCCTTTTATACGATGGAAAAACAGTTTTATTTATATTGTATTTTAAGCTTCGGGCGTTGACTTCTAAGGCCCTAACTATTCGATCTGGTGGGGCAACGCCCTAGAGTGTAGCCTAGGTTGCCCGGTACGTAGAAATGACCATAACTTTCACACTGGTAGCAATTATTCGTTTTATACGGTGGAAAAACTGTTCTATTTATTTTGTATTTTATGCTTCGGGCATTGACTTCTAAGGCCCTAGCTATTCGATTTGGTGAAGCACCGCCCTAGAGTGAAGCCTAGGTTGCCCGGAACGTAGAAATGACCATAACTTCCACACTGGTTGCAATTATTCGTTTTATACGATGGAAAAGCTGTTGTATTTATATCGTTTTTTATGCTTGTGGCGTTGACTTCTTAGGCTCTAACTGTTCCATCTGGTGGAACAACGCCCTAGGGTGCAGTCTAGGTTGCCCGGAAAGTAGAAATGACCATAACTTTCACGCTGGTAGCAATTATTCGTTTTATAGGATGGAAAAACTGTTCTATTTATTTTATATTTTATGCTTCGGGCGTTGACTTCTAAGGCACTAACTATTCGATCTGGTGGAGCAACGCCCTAGAGTGAAGCCTAGGTTGCCCGGTACGTGGAAATGACCATCACTATCAAACTGGTTGCAATTATTTGTTTTATACGATGGAAAAGCTGTTGTATTTATATCGTATTTTATGCTTCTGGCGTTGACTTCTTAGGCCCTAACTATTCCATCTGGTGGAACAACGCCCTAGGGTGAAGGCTAGGTTGCCCGGAAAGTAGAAATGACCATAACTTTCACACTGGTAGCAATTATTCGTTTTATACGATGGAAAAACTGTTCTATTTATTTGGTATTTTATGCTTCGGGCGTTGACTTCTAAGGCCCTAACTATTCGATCTGGTAGAGCCAACGCCCTAGAGTGAAGCCTAGGTTGCCCGGTACGTAGAAATGACCATAAGATTCATACTGGTTGCAATTATTCGTTTTATACGATGGAAAAACTGTTGTATTTATATTGTATTTTATGGTTCTGGCGTTCACTTCTTAGGCCCTAACTATTCCATGTGGTGGAACAACGCGCTAGAGTAAAGCCCAGGTTGCGCGGAACGTAGAAATGAACATAACTTTCACACTGGTGGCAAGTATTCGTTTTATACGATGGAAAAACTGTTGCATCTTTATAGTATTTTATGCTTCTGGCGTTGACTTCTTAGGCCGTAACTATTCGACCTGGTGGAGCAACGCCCTGGAGTGAAACCTAGGTTGCCCGGAACGTTGAAGTGACCATAAATTTCACTCTGGTTGCTATTATTCGTTTTATACGATGGAAAAACTGTTATATTTATATTGTATTTTATGCTTCTGGCCTTGACTTCTAAGGCCCTAACTACTCGATCTGGTGGGGCAACGCACTCGGGTAAAGCCCCGATTGCGCGGAACGTAGAAATGACCATAACTTCCACACTGGTTGCAATTATTCGTTTTATACGATGGAAAAGCTGTTGTATTTATATCGCTTTTTATGCTTCTGGCGTTGACTTCTAAGGCCCTAGCTATTCGATTTGGTGGAGCACCGCCCTAGAGTGAAACCTAGGTTGCCCGGAACGTAGAAATGACCATAACTTTCACACTGGTAGCAATTATTCGTTTTATACGATGGAAAAACTGTTCTACTTATTTTGCATTTTATGCTTCGGGCATTGACTTCTAAGGCCCTAGCCATTCAGTCTGTTGGAGCAACGCCCTAGGGTGCAGCCTAGGTTGCCGGAAAGTAGAAATGACCATAACTTTAATCCTGGTTGCAATTACTCGTTTTATATGATGGAAAAACAGTTTTATTTATATTGTATTTTAAGCTTCGGGCGTTGACTTCTAAGGCCCTAACTATTCGATCTGGTGGGGCAACGCCCTAGAGTGTAGCCTAGGTTGCCCGGTACGTAGAAATGACCATAACTTTCACACTGGTAGCAATTATTCGTTTTATACGGTGGAAAAACTGTTCTATTTATTTTGTATTTTATGCTTCGGGCATTGACTTCTAAGGCCCTTGCTATTCGATTTGGTGAAGCACCGCCCTAGAGTGAAGCCTAGGTTGCCCGGAACGTAGAAATGACCATAACTTCCACACTGGTTGCAATTATTCGTTTTATACGATGGAAAAGCTGTTGTATTTATATCGCTTTTTATGCTTCTGGCGTTGACTTCTAAGGCCCTAGCTATTCGATTTGGTGGAGCACCGCCCTAGAGTGAAACCTAGGTTGCCCGGAACGTAGAAATGACCATAACTTTCACACTGGTAGCAATTATTCGTTTTATACGATGGAAAAACTGTTCTACTTATTTTGCATTTTATGCTTCGGGCATTGACTTCTAAGGCCCTAGCCATTCAGTCTGTTGGAGCGACGCCCTAGGGTGCAGCCTAGGTTGCCGGAAAGTAGAAATGACCATAACTTTAATCCTGGTTGCAATTACTCGTTTTATATGATGGAAAAACTGTTGTATTTATATTGTATTTTATGCTTCTGGCGTTGATTTCTAAGTCCCTAGCTATTTCGATCTGGTAGAGCAACGCCCTGGAGTGAAACCTAGGTTATCCGGAACGTAGAAATGACCAGTACATTCACACTGGTTGCAGTTATTCCTGTTAAACGATGGAAAAACTGTTGCATCATTATTGTATTTTATGCTTCTGGTGTTGACTTCTGAGGCCCTAACTATTCGATCTGGTGGAGCAACGCCCTAGGGTGGAGCCTAGGTTGGCCGCAATGTAAAAATGTCCATAACTTTCACACTGGTTGCAATTATTCCTGTTATACGATGGAAAAACTGTTGTATTTTAATTGTATTTTATGCTTTTAGCGATGAATTATATGTCCCTAGCTATTCGATCTGGTGGAGCAACGGCCTAGAGTGACGCCTAGGTTGCTCGGAACGTAGAAATGACCATTACTTTCACACCGGTTGCAATTATTCCTGTTATACAATGGAAAAACTGTTGTATTTTAATTGTATTTTATGCTTTTAGCGATGAATTATAAGTCCCTAGCTACTCGATCTGGTGGAGCAACGCCCTAGAGTGACGCCTAGGTTGCTCGGAACGTAGAAATGACCATTACTTTCACACTTGTTGCAATTATTCGTTTTATACGATGGAAAAGCTGTTGTATTTATATCGTATTTTATGCTTCTGGCGTTGACTTCTTAGGACATAACTATTCGATCTGGTGGAGCAACCCACTGGAGTGAAACCTAGGTTGCCCGGAACGTAGAAATGACCATTACTTTCACACTGGTTGCAATTATTCCTGTTATACGATGGAAAAGCTGTTGTATTTTTATTGTATTTTATGCTTCTGGCGTTGACTTCTAAGGCCCTAGCTATTCGATTAGGTGGATCACCGCCCTAGAGTGAAACCTAGGTTGCCCGGAACGTAGAAATGACCATAACTTCCACACTGGTTGCAATTATTCGTTTTATACGATGGAAAAGCTGTTGTATTTATATCGTTTTTTATGCTTCTGGCGTTGACTTCTTAGGCCCTAACTATTCCATCTGGTGGAACAACGCCCTCGGGTAAAGCCCCGATTGCGCGGAACGTAGAAATGACCATAACTTTCACACTGGTAGCAATTTTTCCTTTTATACGATGGAAAAACAGTTTTATTTATATTGTATTTTAAGCTTCGGGCGTTGACTTCTAAGGCCCTAACTATTCGATCTGGTGGGGCAACGCCCTAGAGTGTAGCCTAGGTTGCCCGGTACGTAGAAATGACCATAACTTTCACACTGGTAGCAATTATTCGTTTTATACGGTGGAAAAACTGTTCTATTTATTTTGTATTTTATGCTTCGGGCATTGACTTCTAAGGCCCTAGCTATTCGATTTGGTGAAGCACCGCCCTAGAGTGAAGCCTAGGTTGCCCGGAACGTAGAAATGACCATAACTTCCACACTGGTTGCAATTATTCGTTTTATACGATGGAAAAGCTGTTGTATTTATATCGTTTTTTATGCTTGTGGCGTTGACTTCTTAGGCTCTAACTGTTCCATCTGGTGGAACAACGCCCTAGGGTGCAGTCTAGGTTGCCCGGAAAGTAGAAATGACCATAACTTTCACGCTGGTAGCAATTATTCGTTTTATAGGATGGAAAAACTGTTCTATTTATTTTATATTTTATGCTTCGGGCGTTGACTTCTAAGGCACTAACTATTCGATCTGGTGGAGCAACGCCCTAGAGTGAAGCCTAGGTTGCCCGGTACGTGGAAATGACCATCACTATCAAACTGGTTGCAATTATTTGTTTTATACGATGGAAAAGCTGTTGTATTTATATCGTATTTTATGCTTCTGGCGTTGACTTCTTAGGCCCTAACTATTCCATCTGGTGGAACAACGCCCTAGGGTGAAGGCTAGGTTGCCCGGAAAGTAGAAATGACCATAACTTTCACACTGGTAGCAATTATTCGTTTTATACGATGGAAAAACTGTTCTATTTATTTGGTATTTTATGCTTCGGGCGTTGACTTCTAAGGCCCTAACTATTCGATCTGGTAGAGCCAACGCCCTAGAGTGAAGCCTAGGTTGCCCGGTACGTAGAAATGACCATAAGATTCATACTGGTTGCAATTATTCGTTTTATACGATGGAAAAACTGTTGTATTTATATTGTATTTTATGGTTCTGGCGTTCACTTCTTAGGCCCTAACTATTCCATGTGGTGGAACAACGCGCTAGAGTAAAGCCCAGGTTGCGCGGAACGTAGAAATGAACATAACTTTCACACTGGTGGCAAGTATTCGTTTTATACGATGGAAAAACTGTTGCATCTTTATAGTATTTTATGCTTCTGGCGTTGACTTCTTAGGCCGTAACTATTCGACCTGGTGGAGCAACGCCCTGGAGTGAAACCTAGGTTGCCCGGAACGTTGAAGTGACCATAAATTTCACTCTGGTTGCTATTATTCGTTTTATACGATGGAAAAACTGTTATATTTATATTGTATTTTATGCTTCTGGCCTTGACTTCTAAGGCCCTAACTACTCGATCTGGTGGGGCAACGCACTCGGGTAAAGCCCCGATTGCGCGGAACGTAGAAATGACCATAACTTCCACACTGGTTGCAATTATTCGTTTTATACGATGGAAAAGCTGTTGTATTTATATCGCTTTTTATGCTTCTGGCGTTGACTTCTAAGGCCCTAGCTATTCGATTTGGTGGAGCACCGCCCTAGAGTGAAACCTAGGTTGCCCGGAACGTAGAAATGACCATAACTTTCACACTGGTAGCAATTATTCGTTTTATACGATGGAAAAACTGTTCTACTTATTTTGCATTTTATGCTTCGGGCATTGACTTCTAAGGCCCTAGCCATTCAGTCTGTTGGAGCAACGCCCTAGGGTGCAGCCTAGGTTGCCGGAAAGTAGAAATGACCATAACTTTAATCCTGGTTGCAATTACTCGTTTTATATGATGGAAAAACTGTTGTATTTATATTGTATTTTATGCTTCTGGCGTTGATTTCTAAGTCCCTAGCTATTTCGATCTGGTAGAGCAACGTCCTAGAGTGAAACCTAGGTTATCCGGAACGTAGAAATGACCAGTACATTCACACTGGTTGCAGTTATTCCTGTTAAACGCTGGAAAAACTGTTGCATCATTATTGTATTTTATGCTCCTGGTGTTGACTTCTGAGGCCCTAACTATTCGATCTGGTGGAGCAACGCCCTAGAGTGGAGCCTAGGTTGGCCGCAATGTAAAAATGTCCATAACTTTCACACTGGTCGCAATTATTCCTGTTATACGATGGAAAAACTGTTGTATTTTAATTGTATTTTATGCTTTTAGCGATGAATTATAAGTCCCTAGCTATTCGATCTGGTGGAGCAACGGCCTAGAGTGACGCCTAGGTTGCTCGGAACGTAGAAATGACCATTACTTTCACACCGGTTGCAATTATTCCTGTTATACGATGGAAAAACTGTTGTATTTTAATTGTATTTTATGCTTTTAGCGATGAATTATAAGTCCCTAGCTATTCGATCTGGTGGAGCAACGCCCTAGAGTGACGCCTAGGTTGCTCGGAACGTAGAAATGACCATTACTTTCACACTTGTTGCAATTATTCGTTTTATACGATGGAAAAGCTGTTGTATTTATATCGTATTTTATGCTTCTGGCGTTGACTTCTTAGGACGTAACTATTCGATCTGGTGGAGCAACGCCCTGGAGTGAAACCTAGGTTGCCCGGAACGTAGAAATGACCATTACTTTCACACTGGTTGCAATTATTCCTGTTATACGATGGAAAAGCTGTTGTATTTTTATTGTATTTTATGCTTCTGGCGTTGACTTCTAAGGCCCTAGCTATTCGATTAGGTGGATCACAGCCCTAGAGTGAAACCTAGGTTGCCCGGTACGTGGAAATGACCATCACTATCAAACTGGTTGCAATTATTTGTTTTATACGATGGAAAAGCTGTTGTATTTATATCGTATTTTATGCTTCTGGCGTTGACTTCTTAGGCCCTAACTATTCCATCTGGTGGAACAACGCGCTAGAGTAAAGCCCAGGTTGCGCGGAACGTAGAAATGAACATAACTTTCACACTGGTGGCAAGTATTCGTTTTATACGATGGAAAAACTGTTGCATCTTTACAGTATTTTAAGCTTCTGGCGTTGACTTCTTAGGCCCTAACTATTCGATCTGGTGGAACAACGCCCTAGAGTGAAGCGTGGGCTGCCCGGAACGTAGAAATGACCATAACTTTCACACTGGTTGCTATTATTCGTTCTATACGATGGAAAAACTGTTATATTTATATTGTATTTTATGCTTCTGGCGTTGACTTCTAAGGCCCTAACTGTTCCATCTGGTGGAGCAACGCCCCAGAGTGAAGCGTGGGCTGTCCGGAACGTAGAAATGACCATAACTTTCACACTGGTTGCTATTATTGGTTTTATACGATGGAAAAACTGTTATATTTATATTGTATTTTATGCTTCTGGCGTTGGCATCTTAGGCCCTAACTATTCGATCTGGTGGAACAACGACCTAGAGTGAAGCCTAGGTTGCCTGGAACATAGAAATGACCATTACTTTCACACTGTTTACAGTTATTCCTCTTATACGATGGAAAAGCTTTTGCATCTTTATTGTATTTTATGCTTCTGGCGTTGACTTCTTAGGCCCTAACTATTCCATCTGGTGGAACAACGCCCTAGGGTGAAGCCTAGGTTGCCCGGAACGTAGAAATGACCATGACATTTACACTGGTTGCTATCATTCGTTTTATACGATAGAAAAGCTGTTATATTTATATTGTATTTTATGCTTCTGGCGTTGACTTCTTAGGCCCTAACTGTTCGATCTGGTGGAACAACGCCCTAGGGTGAAGCCTAGGTTGCCCGGAAAGTAGAAATGACCATAACTTTCACACTGGTTGCAATTATTCGTTTTATACGATGGAAAAGCTGTGGCACCTTTATTGTATTTTATTCATCTGGGGTTGACTTCTAAGGCCGTAGGTATCAGGTGTGGTGGAGCGACGCCCTAGAGTGACGCCTAGGTTGCCCGGAACGTAGAAATGACCATAACTTTTACACTGGTTGCTATCATTCGTTTTATACGATAGAAAAACTGTTATATTTATATTGTATTTTATGCTTCTGGCGTTGACTTCATAGGCCCTAACTGTTCGATCTTGTGGAACAACGCCGTAGGGTGAAGCCTAGGTTGCCCGGAAAGTAGAAATGACCATAACTTTCACACTGGTTGCAATTATTCGTTTTATACGATGGAAAAGCTGTGGCATCTTTATTGTATTTTATTCATCTGGTGTTGACTTCCAAGGCCGTAGCTATTAGGTGTGGTGGAGCAACGCCCTAGAGTGAAGCCTAGGTTGCTCGGAATGTAGAAATGACCATTACTTTCACACTGTTTGCAATTATTCCTTTTATACGATGGAAAAGCTGTTGTATTTATATCGTATTTTATACTTCTGGCGTTGACTTCTAAGGACCTAACTATTCGATCTGGTGGAGCAACGCCCTAGAGTGAAGCCTAGGTTGCTCGGAATGTAGAAATGACCATAACTTTCACACTGGTTGCAATTATTCGTTTTATACGATGGAAAAACTGTTGCATCTTTATCGTATTTTATGCTTCTGGCGTTGACTTCTTAGGCCGTAACTATTCGATCTGGAGGAGCAACGCCCTGGAGTGAAACCTAGGTTGCCCGGAACGTAGAAATGACCATTACATTCACACTGGTTGCAATTATTCGTTTTATACGATGGAAAAGCTGATGTATTTATATGGTATTTTATGCTTCTGGAGTTGTCTTCCTAGGCCCTAACTATTCCATCCGGCGGAACAACGCCCTTGGGTGAGGCCTAGGTTGCGCGGAACGTAGCAATGACCGTTACTTTCACACTGGTTGCAATCATTCGTTTTATACGATGGAAAAGCTGTTGTATTTGTATTGTATTTTATGCCTCTGGTGTTGATATCTAAGGCCGTAGCTATTAGATGTGGTGGAGCAACGCCCTAGAGAGACGCATAGGGTGCTCGGAACGTAGAAATGACCATTACTTTCACACTGGTTGCAATTATTCGTTCTATACGATGGAAAAACTGTTGTATTTATATTGTATTTTATGCTTCTGGCGTTCACTTCTTAGGCCCTAACTATTCGATCTGGTGGAGCACCGCCCTAGAGTGAAGCCTAGGTTGCTCGGAACGTAGAAATGACCACTACTTTCACACTGTTTGCATTATTCATTTAATACGATGGAAATGCTGTTGTATTTATATCGTATTTTATGCTTCTGGCGTTGACTTCTTAGGCCCTAACTATTCGATCTGGTGGAACAACGCCGTAGAGTGAAGCGAAGGTTGCCCGGAACGTAGAAATGACCATTACTTTCACACTGTTTGCAATTATTCCTTTTATACGATGGAAAAGCTGTTGTATTTATATCGTATTTTATACTTCTGGCGTTGACTTTTAAGGACCTAACTATTCGATCTGGTGGAGCAACGCCCTAGAGTGAAGCCTAGGTTGCTCGGAATGTAGAAATGACCATTACTTTCACACTGTTTGCAATTATTCCTTTTATACGATGGAAAAGCTGTTGTATTTATATCGTATTTTATACTTCTGGCGTTGACTTCTAAGGACCTAACTATTCGATCTGGTGGAGCAACGCCCTAGAGTGAAGCCTAGGTTGCTCGGAATGTAGAAATGACCATAACCTTCACACTGGTTGCAATTATTCGTTTTATACGATGGAAAAACTGTTGCATCTTTATCGTATTTTATGCTTCTGGCGTTGACTTCTTAGGCCGTAACTATTCGATCTGGTGGAGCAACGCCCTGGAGTGAAACCTAGGTTGCCCGGAACGTAGAAATGACCATTACATTCACACTGGTTGCAATTATTCGTTTTATACGATGGAAAAGCTGATGTATTTATATGGTATTTTATGCTTCTGGAGTTGTCTTCTTAGGCCCTAACTATTCCATCCGGCGGAACGACGCCCTTGGGTGAGGCCTAGGTTGCGCGGAACGTAGCAATGACCGTTACTTTCACACTGGTTGCAATCATTCGTTTTATACGATGGAAAAGCTGTTGTATTTGTATTTTATTTTATGCCTCTGGTGTTGATATCTAAGGCCGTAGCTATTAGATGTGGTGGAGCAACGCCCTAGAGAGACGCATAGGGTGCTCGGAACGTAGAAATGACCATCACTTTCAAACTGGTTGCAATTAATCCTGTTATACAATGGAAAAACTGTTGTATTTTTATTGCATTTTATGCTTCGGGCATTGACTTCTAAGGCCCTAACTATTCAATCTGTTGGAGCAATGCCCTAGGGTGAAGCCTAGGTTGCCCGGAAAGTAAAAATGACCATAACTTTCATACTGGTTGCAATTATTCGTTTTATATGATGGAAAAACTGTTGTATTTATATTGTATTTTATGCTTCGGGCGTTGACTTCTAAGGCCCTAACTGTTTGATCTGGTGGAGCAACGCCCTAGAGTGAAGGCTAGGTTGCCCGGTACGTAGAAATGACCATCACTTTCAAACTGGTTGCAATTATTCGTTTTATAGGATGGAAAAGCTGTTGTATTTATATCGTATTTTATGCTTCTGGCGTTGACATCTAAGGACCTAACTATTCGATCTGGTGGAGCAGCGCCCTAGAGTGAAGCCTAGGCTGCCCGGATCGTAGAAATGACCATTACTTTCACACTGTTTGCAATTATTCCTTTTATACGATGGAAAAGCTGTTGTATTTATATCGTATTTTATGCTTCTGGCGTTGACATCTAAGGACCTAACTATTCGATCTGTTGGAGTAGCGCCCTAGAGTGAAGCCTAGGTTGCTCGGAATGTAGAAATGACCGTTACTTTCACACTGGTTGCAATCATTCGTTTTATACGATGGAAAAGCTGTTGTATTTATATTGTATTTTATGCCTCTGGCGTTGACATCTAAGGCCGTAGCTATTAGATATGGTGGAGCAACGCCCTAGAGAGACGCCTCGGGTGCTCGGAACGTAGAAATGACCATTACTTTCACACCGGTTGCAATTATTCGTTTTATACGATGGAAAAACTGTTGTATTTATATTGTATTTTATGCTTCTGCCGTTCACTTCTTAGGCCCTAACTATTCGATCTGGTGGAGCAATGCCCTAGGGTGAAGCCTAGGTTGCCCGGAAAGTAGAAATGACCATAACTTTCATACTGGTTGCAATTATTCGTTTTATATGATGGAAAAACTGTTGTATTTATATTGTATTTTATGCTTCCGGCGTTCACTTCTTAGGCCCTAACTATTCGATCTGGTGGACCAACGGCCTAGGGTGAAGCCTAGGTTGCCCGGAACGGAGAAATGACCATAACTTTTACACTGGTAGCAATTATTAGTTTTATACAATGGAAAAACTGTTCGATTTATTTTGTATTTTATGCTTCGGGCGTTGGCTTCTAAGGCCCTAACTGTTTGATCTGGTGGAGCAACGCCCTAGAGTAAAGGCTAGGTTGCCCGGTACGTAGAAATGACCACAACTTTCACACTGGTTGCTATTATTCGTTTTATACGATGGAAAAACTGTTATATTTATATTGTATTTTATTCTTCTGGCGTTCAATTCTTAGGCCCGAACTATTCGATCTGGTGGAACAACGCCCTAGGGTGAAGCCAAGGTTGCCCGGAACGTGGAATTGACCATAACTTTTACACTGGTAGCAATTATTCGTTTTATACAATGGAAAAGCTGTTCTATTTATTTTGTATTTTATGCTTCGGGCGTTGACTTCTAAGGCCCTAACTGTTTGATCTGGTGGAGCAACGCCCTAGAGTGAAGGCTAGGTTGCCCGGTACGTAGAAATGACCATCACTTTCAGACTCGTTGCCATTATTCGTTTTATACGATGGAAAAGCTGTTGTATTTATATCGTATTTTATGCTTCTGGCGTTTACTTCTAAGGACCCAACTACTCGATCTGGTGGAGCAACGCCCTAGAGTGAAGCCTAGGTTCCTCGGAATGTGGAAATGACCATAACTTTCACACTGTTTGCAATTATTCGTTTTATACGATGGAAACGCTGTTGTATTTATATTGTATTTTATGCCTTTGGCGTTGACTTCTAAGGCCGTAGCTATTAGATGTGGTGGAGCAACGCCCTAGAGTGACGCCTAGGGTGCTTGGAACGTAGAAATGACCACTACTTTCACACTGGTTGCAATTATTCGTTTTATAGGATGGAAAAGCTGTTGTACTTATATCGTATTTTATGCTTCTGTCGTTGACTTATTAGGCCGTAACTATTCGGTCTGGTGGAGCAAAGCCCTGGAGTGAAACCTAGGTTGCCCGGAACGTAGAATTGGCCATCACTTTCAAACTGGTTGCAATTATTCCTGTCATATGATGGAAACACTGTTGTATTTTTTTTGCATTTTATTGTTCGGGCATTGACTTCTAAGGCCCTAACTATTCAATCTGTTGGAGCAACGCCCTAGGGTGAAGCCTAGGCTGTTCGGAAAGTAGAAATGACCATAAGTTTCATACTGGTTGCAATTATTCGTTTTATACGATGGAAAAACTGTTGTATTTATATTGTATTTTATGCATCTGGCGTTGACTTCTAAGGCACTAACTATTCGATCGGGTGGAGCAACGCCCTAGAGTGAAGCCTAGGTTGCCCGGAAAGTAGAAATGACCATAGGTTTCATACTGGTTGCAATTATTCGTTTTATACGATGGAAAATCTGTTGTATTTGTATCGTATTTTATGCATCTGGCGTTTACTTCTAAGGACCTATCTATTCGATCTGGTGGAGCAACGCCCTAGAGTGAATCCTAGGTTGCTCGGAATGTAGAAATGACCGTAACTTTCACACTGGTTGCAATTATATGTTTTATACGATGGAAACGCTGTTGTATTTATATCGTATTTTATGCCTCTGGCGTTGACTTCTAAGGCCGTAGCTATTAGATGTGGTGGAGCAACGCCCTAGAGTGACGCCTAGGGTGCCCTGAACGTAGAAATGTCCATTACTTTCACACTGGTTGCAATTATTCGTTTTATACGATGGAAAAACTGTTGTATTTGTATTGTATTTTATGCTTCTGGCGTTCACTTCTTAGGCCCTAACTATTCGATCTGGTGGAGCAACGCCCTAGAGTGAAGCCTAGGTTGCCCGGAACGTAGATATGACCATCACTTTCAAACTGGTTGCAATTCATCCTGTTATACGATGGAAAAACTGTTGTATTTTTATTGCATTTTATGCTTCGGGCATTGACTTCTAATGCCCTAACTATTCAATCTGTTGGAGCAATGCCCGAGGGTGAAGCCTAGGTTGCACGGAAAATAGAAATGACCATAACTTTCATACTGGTTGCATTTATTCGTTTTATATGCTGGAAAAACTGTTGCATTTATATTGTATTTTATGCTTCTGGCGTTCACTTCTTGGGCCCTAACTATTCGATCAGGTGGAACAACGGCCTAGGGTGAAGCCTAGGTTGCCCGGAACGTAGAAATGACCATAACTTTTACACTGGTAGCAATTATTCGTTTTATACAATGGAAAAACTGTTCTATTTATTTTGTATTTAATGCTTCGGGCGTTGGCTTCTAAGGCCCTAACTGTTTGATCTGGTGGAGCAACGCCCTAGAGTAAAGGCTAGGTTGCCCGGTACGTAGAAATGACCACAACTTTCACACTGGTTGCTATTATTCGTTTTATACGATGGAAAAACTGTTATATTTATATTGTATTTTATTCTTCTGGCGTTCAATTCTTAGGCCCGAACTATTCGATCTGGTGGAACAACGCCCTGGGGTGAAGCCAAGGTTGCCCGGAACGTGGAATTGACCATAACTTTTACACTGGTAGCAATTATTCGTTTTATACAATGGAAAAACTGTTCTATTTATTTTGTATTTTATGCTTCGGGCGTTGACTTCTAAGGCCCTAACTGTTTGATCTGGTGGAGCAACGCCCTAGAGTGAAGGCTAGGTTGCCCGGTACGTAGAAATGACCATCACTTTCAAACTGGTTGCAATTATTCGTTTTATACGATGGAAAAGCTGTTGTATTTATATCGTATTTTATGCTTCTGGTGTTGACTTCTTAGGCCCTAACTATTCCATCAGGTGGAACAACGCCCTAGGGTGAAGCCTAGGTTGCCCGGAAAGTAGAAATGACCATAAGTTTCATACTGGTTGCAATTATTCGTTTTATACGATGGAAAAACTGTTGTATTTATATTGTATTTAATACTTCGGGCGTTGAATTCTAAGACCCTAGCTATTCGATCTGGTGGAGCAACGCCCTAGCGTGAAGCCTAGGTTGCCCGGAACGTAGAAATGACCATAACTTTTACACTGGTAGCTATTATTCGCTTTATACAATGGAAAAACCGTTCTATTTATTTTGTGTTGTATGCTTCGGGCGTTGACTTCTATGACGCTAACTGTTTGATCTGGTGGAACAACGCCCTAGAGTGAAGCCTAGGTTGCCCGGAACGTAGAAATGACCATAACTTTCACACTGGTTGCTATTATTCGTTTTATACAATGGAAAAACTGTTCTATTTATTTTGTATTTTATGCTCCGGGCGTTCGCTTCTAAGGCCCTAACTGTTGAATCTGGTGGAGCAACGCCCTAGAGTGAAGCCTAGGTTGCCCGGAACGCAGAAATGACCATAACTTTCGCACTGGTTGCAAATATTCCTGTTCTACGATGGACAAACTGTTGTATTTATATCGTATTTTATGCTTCTGGCGTTGACTTCTAAGGACCTAACTATTCGATCTGGTGGAGCAACGCTCTAGAGTGAAGCCTAGGTTTCCCGGAACGTAGAAATGACCATCACTTTCAAACTGGTTGAATTAATCCTATTAGACGATGGAAAAACTGTTGTATTTTTATTGCATTTTATGCTTAGGGCATTGCCTTCTAAGGCCCAAAATATTCAATCTGTTGGAGCAACGCGCCACGGTGAAGCCTAGGTTGCCCGGAACGTAGAAATAACCATAACTTTTACACTGGTAGCAATTATTCGTTTTATACAATGGAAAACTGTTCTATTTATTTTGTATTTAATGCTTCGGGCGTTGGCGTCTAAGGCCCTAACCGTTTGACTTGGTGGAGCAACGTCCTAGAGTGAAACCTAGGTTGCCCGGAACGTAGAAATGACCATAACTTTCACACTGGTTGCTATTATTCGTTTTATACAATGGAAAAACTGTTCTATTTATTTTGTATTTTATGCTCCGGGCGTTCACTTCTAAGGCCCTAACTGTTGAATCTGGTGGAGCAACGCCCTAGAGTGAGGCCAAGGTTGCCCGGAACGCAGAAATGACCATAACTTTCGCACTGGTTCCAAATATTCCTGTTCTACGATGGACAAACTGTTGTATTTATATCGTATTTTATGCTTCTGGCGTTGACTTCTAAGGACCTAACTATTCGATCTGGTGGAGCAACGCTCTAGAGTGAAGTCTAGGTTGCCCGGTACGTAGAAATGACCATTACTTTCACACTGTTTGAAAATATACATTATATAGGATGGAAAAGCTGTTGTATTTATATCGTATTTTATGCTTCTGGCGTTGACTTCTTCCAAACCCTAACTCTTCCGTCTGGTGGAACAACGCCCTGGGCTAAAGCCCAGGTTGCGCGGAACGTAGAAATGTCCATAACGTTCACACTGGTAGCAATTATTCGTTTTATACGGTGGAAAAACTGTTTTATTTATACCGTATTTTATGCTTCTGGCGTTGACTTCTTGGGCCCTAACTATTCCATCTGGTGGAACAACGCCCTAGGGTAAAGCCCAGATTGCGCGGAACGTAGAAATGACCATAACTTTCACACTGGTAGCAATTATTCGTTTTATACGATGGAAAAACTGTTTTATTTATATTGTATTTTATGCTTCGGGCATTGACTTCTAAGTTCCAAACTATTCAATCTGTTGGAGCAGCGCCCCAGGGTGATGCCTAGGTTGCCCGGAAAGTAGAAATGACCATAACTTTCATACTGGTTGCAATTATTCGTTTTATAAGATGGAAAAACTGTTGTATTTATATTGTATTTTATGCTTCGGGCATTGACTTCTAAGGCCCTAACTATTCAATCTGTTGGAGCAACGCCCTAGGGTGAAGCCTTGGTCGCCCGGAAAGTAGAAATGACCATAACTTTCATACTGGTTGCAATTATTCGTTTTATATGATGGAAAAACTGTTACATTTATACTGTATTTTATGCTTCTGGCGTTGACTTCTAAGGCCCTAACTATTCGATCTGGTGGAGCAACGCCCTGGAGTGGAGCCTAGGGTACCCGGTACGTAGAAATGACAATTACTTTCACACTGCTTGCTATTATTCATTTTTTACGATGGAAAAGCTGTTGTATTTATATTGTATTTTATGCCTCTGGCGTAGACTTCTAAGGCCGTAGCTATTTGATGTGGTGGAGCAACACCCTAGAGTGACGCCTAGGTTGCCCGGAAAGTAGAAGTGGCCATAAGTTTCATACTGGTTGCAATTATTCGTTTTATATGATGGAAAAACTGTTGTATTTATATCGTATTTTATGCTTCTGGCGTTGACTTCTAAGGACCTAACTATTCGATCTGGTGGAGCAACGCTCTAGAGTGAAGCCTAGGTTTCCCGGAACGTAGAAATGACCATCACTTTCAAACTGGTTGCAATTAATCCTATTAGACGATGGAAAAACTGTTGTATTTTTATTGCATTTTATGCTTAGGGCATTGCCTTCTAAGGCCCAAAATATTCAATCTGGTGGAGCAACGCCCTAGGGTGAAGGGTAGGTTGCCCTGAACGTAGAAATGACCATAACTTTCACACTGGTAGCAATTACTCGTTTCATACGATGGAAAAACTGTTCTATTTATATATTATTTTATGCTTCGGGCGTTGACTTCTAAGGCCCTGACTATTCGATATGGTGGAGCAACGCCCTAGAGTGAAGCCTAGGTTGCCCGGAAAATAGAAATGACCATAACTTTCATACTGGTTGCAATTATTCGTTTTATATGATGGAAAAACTGTTGTACTTATATTGTATTTTATGCTTCTGGCGTTCACTGCTTAGGCCCTAACTATTCGATCTGGCGGAACAACGCCCTGGAGTGAAGCCTAGGTTGCCCAGGACGTAGAAATGACCATAACTTTCACACCGGTAGCAACTATTCATTTTATACAATGGAAAAACTGTACTATTTATTTTTCATTTTATGCTTCGGGCGTTGACTTCTAAGGCCCTAACTGATTGATCTGGTGGAGCATCGCCCAGAGTGAAGCCTAGATTGACCGGAACGTTGAAATGAACATGACTTTCACACTGATTGCTATTATTCGTTTTATACGATGGAAAAACTGTTACATTTATATTGTATTTAATGCTTCTGGCGTTGACTTCTAAGGCCCTAACTAGTCAATCTGTTGGAGCATTGCCCTATGGTGAAGCCTAGGTTGCTCGGAAAGTAGTAATGACCATAAGTTTCATACTGGTTGCAATTATTCGTTTTATACGGTGGAAAAACTGTTGTATTTATATTGTATTTTATGCTTCTGGCGTTGACTTCTAAGGCCCTAGCTTTTCGATCTAGTGGAGCAACGCCCTAGAGTGAAGCCTAGGTTGCCCGGAACGTAGAAATGACCATCACTTTCAAACTGGTGGCAATTAATCCTAATAGACGATGGAAAAACTGTTGTATTTTTATTGCATTTTATGCTTCGGGCATTGCCTTCTAAGGCCCAAAATATTCAATCTGTTGGAGCAACGCCCTAGGGTGAATCCTAGGTTGCCCGGAAAGTAGAAATGACCATAACTTTCACACTGATTGCTATTATTCGTTTTATACAATGGAAAAACGGTTCCATTTATTTTGTATTTTATGCTTCGGGCGTTGACTTCTAAGGCCCTAACTGTTGAATCTGGTGGAGCAACGCCCTAGAGTGAAGCCTAGGTTGCCCGGAACGTAGAAATGACCATTACTTTCACACTGGTTGCAATTATTCGTTCTATACGATGGAAAAACTTTTGTACTTATATTGTATTTTATTCTTCTGGCGTTGACTTCTTAGGCCCTAACTATTCGATCTGGTGGAGCAACGCCCTAGAGTGAAGACTAGGTTGCCGGGAGCATGGAAATGACCAATACCTTCACACTGTTTGCAAATATACATTATATACGATGGAAAAGGCGTTGCACTTATATTGTGTTTTATGCTTCTGGCGTTGACTTCTTAGGCCCTAACTATTTAATCTGGTAGAGCACCGCCCTAGAGTGAAGCATAGGTTGCCCGGAACGTAGAACATACCATTACCTTCACACTGGTTGCAATTATTCCTGTTATACGATGGAAAAACTGTTGCATCTTTATTGTATTTTATGCTTCTGGCGTTGACTTCTAAGGCCCTAACTGTTCCATCTGGTGGAGCAACGCCCCAGAGTGAAGCGTGGGCTGTCCGGAACGTAGAAATTACCATAACTTTCACACTGGTTGCTATTATTCGTTTTATACGATGGAAAAACTGTTATATTTATATTGTATTTTATGCTTCTGGCGTTGGCATCTTACGCCCTAACTACTCGATCTGGTGGAACAACGACCTAGAGTGGAGCCTAGGTTGCCTGGAACGTAGAAATGACCATTACTTTCACACTGTTTACAGTTATTCCTGTTATACGATGGAAAAGCTTTTGCATCTTTATTGTATTTTATGCTTCTGGCGTTGACTTCTAAGGCCCTAGCTACTCGATCTGGTGGAGCAACGCCCTAGAGTGAAGCCTAGGTTGCCCAAACGTAGAAATGACCAGTACATTCACACTGGTTGCAATTATTCGTCTTATACGATGGAAAAGCTGTTGTATTTATATCGTATTTTATGCTTCTGGCGTTGACTTCTTAGGCCCTAACTATTCCATCTGGTGGAACAACGCCCTAGGGTGAAACCTAGGTTGCCCGGAACGTAGAAATGACCATGACATTTACACTGGTTGCTATCATTCGTTTTATACGATAGAAAAACTGTTGCATTTATATTGTATTTTATGCTTCTGGCGTTCACTTCTTGGGCCCTAACTATTCGATCAGGTGGAACAACGGCCTAGGGTGAAGCCTAGGTTGCCCGGAACGTAGAAATGACCATAACTTTTACACTGGTAGCAATTATTCGTTTTATACAATGGAAAAACTGTTCTATTTATTTTGTATTTAATGCTTCGGGCGTTGGCTTCTAAGGCCCTAACTGTTTGATCTGGTGGAGCAACGCCCTAGAGTAAAGGCTAGGTTGCCCGGTACGTAGAAATGACCACAACTTTCACACTGGTTGCTATTATTCGTTTTATACGATGGAAAAACTGTTATATTTATATTGTATTTTATTCTTCTGGCGTTCAATTCTTAGGCCCGAACTATTCGATCTGGTGGAACAACGCCCTAGGGTGAAGCCAAGGTTGCCCGGAACGTGGAATTGACCATAACTTTTACACTGGTAGCAATTATTCGTTTTATACAATGGAAAAACTGTTCTATTTATTTTGTATTTTATGCTTCGGGCGTTGACTTCTAAGGCCCTAACTGTTTGATCTGGTGGAGCAACGCCCTAGAGTGAAGGCTAGGTTGCCCGGTACGTAGAAATGACCATCACTTTCAAACTGGTTGCAATTATTCGTTTTATACGATGGAAAAGCTGTTGTATTTATATCGTATTTTATGCTTCTGGTGTTGACTTCTTAGGCCCTAACTATTCCATCAGGTGGAACAACGCCCTAGGGTGAAGCCTAGGTTGCCCGGAAAGTAGAAATGACCATAAGTTTCATACTGGTTGCAATTATTCGTTTTATACGATGGAAAAACTGTTGTATTTATATTGTATTTAATACTTCGGGCGTTGAATTCTAAGACCCTAGCTATTCGATCTGGTGGAGCAACGCCCTAGCGTGAAGCCTAGGTTGCCCGGAACGTAGAAATGACCATAACTTTTACACTGGTAGCTATTATTCGCTTTATACAATGGAAAAACCGTTCTATTTATTTTGTGTTGAATGCTTCGGGCGTTGACTTCTATGACGCTAACTGTTTGATCTGGTGGAACAACGCCCTAGAGTGAAGCCTAGGTTGCCCGGAACGTAGAAATGACCATAACTTTCACACTGGTTGCTATTATTCGTTTTATACAATGGAAAAACTGTTCTATTTATTTTGTATTTTATGCTCCGGGCGTTCACTTCTAAGGCCCTAACTGTTGAATCTGGTGGAGCAACGCCCTAGAGTGAAGCCTAGGTTGCCCGGAACGCAGAAATGACCATAACTTTCGCACTGGTTGCAAATATTCCTGTTCTACGATGGACAAACTGTTGTATTTATATCGTATTTTATGCTTCTGACGTTGACTTCTAAGGACCTAACTATTCGATCTGGTGGAGCAACGCTCTAGAGTGAAGCCTAGGTTTCCCGGAACGTAGAAATGACCATCACTTTCAAACTGGTTGCAATTAATCCTATTAGACGATGGAAAAACTGTTGTATTTTTATTGCATTTTATGCTTAGGGCATTGCCTTCTAAGGCCCAAAATATTCAATCTGTTGGAGCAACGCGCCACGGTGAAGCCTAGGTTGCCCGGAACGTAGAAATGACCATAACTTTTACACTGGTTGCTATTATTCGTTTTATACAATGGAAAAACTGTTCTATTTATTTTGTATTTTATGCTCCGGGCGTTCGCTTCTAAGGCCCTAACTGTTGAATCTGGTGGAGCAACGCCCTAGAGTGAAGCCTAGGTTGCCCGGAACGCAGAAATGACCATAACTTTCGCACTGGTTGCAAATATTCCTGTTCTACGATGGACAAACTGTTGTATTTATATCGTATTTTATGCTTCTGGCGTTGACTTCTAAGGACCTAACTATTCGATCTGGTGGAGCAACGCTCTAGAGTGAAGCCTAGGTTTCCCGGAACGTAGAAATGACCATCACTTTCAAACTGGTTGAATTAATCCTATTAGACGATGGAAAAACTGTTGTATTTTTATTGCATTTTATGCTTAGGGCATTGCCTTCTAAGGCCCAAAATATTCAATCTGTTGGAGCAACGCGCCACGGTGAAGCCTAGGTTGCCCGGAACGTAGAAATAACCATAACTTTTACACTGGTAGCAATTATTCGTTTTATACAATGGAAAACTGTTCTATTTATTTTGTATTTAATGCTTCGGGCGTTGGCGTCTAAGGCCCTAACCGTTTGACTTGGTGGAGCAACGTCCTAGAGTGAAACCTAGGTTGCCCGGAACGTAGAAATGACCATAACTTTCACACTGGTTGCTATTATTCGTTTTATACAATGGAAAAACTGTTCTATTTATTTTGTATTTTATGCTCCGGGCGTTCACTTCTAAGGCCCTAACTGTTGAATCTGGTGGAGCAACGCCCTAGAGTGAGGCCAAGGTTGCCCGGAACGCAGAAATGACCATAACTTTCGCACTGGTTCCAAATATTCCTGTTCTACGATGGACAAACTGTTGTATTTATATCGTATTTTATGCTTCTGGCGTTGACTTCTAAGGACCTAACTATTCGATCTGGTGGAGCAACGCTCTAGAGTGAAGTCTAGGTTGCCCGGTACGTAGAAATGACCATTACTTTCACACTGTTTGAAAATATACATTATATAGGATGGAAAAGCTGTTGTATTTATATCGTATTTTATGCTTCTGGCGTTGACTTCTTCCAAACCCTAACTCTTCCGTCTGGTGGAACAACGCCCTGGGCTAAAGCCCAGGTTGCGCGGAACGTAGAAATGTCCATAACGTTCACACTGGTAGCAATTATTCGTTTTATACGGTGGAAAAACTGTTTTATTTATACCGTATTTTATGCTTCTGGCGTTGACTTCTTGGGCCCTAACTATTCCATCTGGTGGAACAACGCCCTAGGGTAAAGCCCAGATTGCGCGGAACGTAGAAATGACCATAACTTTCACACTGGTAGCAATTATTCGTTTTATACGATGGAAAAACTGTTTTATTTATATTGTATTTTATGCTTCGGGCATTGACTTCTAAGTTCCAAACTATTCAATCTGTTGGAGCAGCGCCCCAGGGTGATGCCTAGGTTGCCCGGAAAGTAGAAATGACCATAACTTTCATACTGGTTGCAATTATTCGTTTTATAAGATGGAAAAACTGTTGTATTTATATTGTATTTTATGCTTCGGGCATTGACTTCTAAGGCCCTAACTATTCAATCTGTTGGAGCAACGCCCTAGGGTGAAGCCTTGGTCGCCCGGAAAGTAGAAATGACCATAACTTTCATACTGGTTGCAATTATTCGTTTTATATGATGGAAAAACTGTTACATTTATACTGTATTTTATGCTTCTGGCGTTGACTTCTAAGGCCCTAACTATTCGATCTGGTGGAGCAACGCCCTGGAGTGGAGCCTAGGGTACCCGGTACGTAGAAATGACAATTACTTTCACACTGCTTGCTATTATTCATTTTTTACGATGGAAAAGCTGTTGTATTTATATTGTATTTTATGCCTCTGGCGTAGACTTCTAAGGCCGTAGCTATTTGATGTGGTGGAGCAACACCCTAGAGTGACGCCTAGGTTGCCCGGAAAGTAGAAGTGGCCATAAGTTTCATACTGGTTGCAATTATTCGTTTTATATGATGGAAAAACTGTTGTATTTATATCGTATTTTATGCTTCTGGCGTTGACTTCTAAGGACCTAACTATTCGATCTGGTGGAGCAACGCTCTAGAGTGAAGCCTAGGTTTCCCGGAACGTAGAAATGACCATCACTTTCAAACTGGTTGCAATTAATCCTATTAGACGATGGAAAAACTGTTGTATTTTTATTGCATTTTATGCTTAGGGCATTGCCTTCTAAGGCCCAAAATATTCAATCTGGTGGAGCAACGCCCTAGGGTGAAGGGTAGGTTGCCCTGAACGTAGAAATGACCATAACTTTCACACTGGTAGCAATTACTCGTTTCATACGATGGAAAAACTGTTCTATTTATATATTATTTTATGCTTCGGGCGTTGACTTCTAAGGCCCTGACTATTCGATATGGTGGAGCAACGCCCTAGAGTGAAGCCTAGGTTGCCCGGAAAATAGAAATGACCATAACTTTCATACTGGTTGCAATTATTCGTTTTATATGATGGAAAAACTGTTGTACTTATATTGTATTTTATGCTTCTGGCGTTCACTGCTTAGGCCCTAACTATTCGATCTGGCGGAACAACGCCCTGGAGTGAAGCCTAGGTTGCCCAGGACGTAGAAATGACCATAACTTTCACACCGGTAGCAACTATTCATTTTATACAATGGAAAAACTGTACTATTTATTTTTCATTTTATGCTTCGGGCGTTGACTTCTAAGGCCCTAACTGATTGATCTGGTGGAGCATCGCCCAGAGTGAAGCCTAGATTGACCGGAACGTTGAAATGAACATGACTTTCACACTGATTGCTATTATTCGTTTTATACGATGGAAAAACTGTTACATTTATATTGTATTTAATGCTTCTGGCGTTGACTTCTAAGGCCCTAACTAGTCAATCTGTTGGAGCATTGCCCTATGGTGAAGCCTAGGTTGCTCGGAAAGTAGTAATGACCATAAGTTTCATACTGGTTGCAATTATTCGTTTTATACGGTGGAAAAACTGTTGTATTTATATTGTATTTTATGCTTCTGGCGTTGACTTCTAAGGCCCTAGCTTTTCGATCTAGTGGAGCAACGCCCTAGAGTGAAGCCTAGGTTGCCCGGAACGTAGAAATGACCATCACTTTCAAACTGGTGGCAATTAATCCTAATAGACGATGGAAAAACTGTTGTATTTTTATTGCATTTTATGCTTCGGGCATTGCCTTCTAAGGCCCAAAATATTCAATCTGTTGGAGCAACGCCCTAGGGTGAATCCTAGGTTGCCCGGAAAGTAGAAATGACCATAACTTTCACACTGATTGCTATTATTCGTTTTATACAATGGAAAAACGGTTCCATTTATTTTGTATTTTATGCTTCGGGCGTTGACTTCTAAGGCCCTAACTGTTGAATCTGGTGGAGCAACGCCCTAGAGTGAAGCCTAGGTTGCCCGGAACGTAGAAATGACCATTACTTTCACACTGGTTGCAATTATTCGTTCTATACGATGGAAAAACTTTTGTACTTATATTGTATTTTATTCTTCTGGCGTTGACTTCTTAGGCCCTAACTATTCGATCTGGTGGAGCAACGCCCTAGAGTGAAGACTAGGTTGCCGGGAGCATGGAAATGACCAATACCTTCACACTGTTTGCAAATATACATTATATACGATGGAAAAGGCGTTGCACTTATATTGTGTTTTATGCTTCTGGCGTTGACTTCTTAGGCCCTAACTATTTAATCTGGTAGAGCACCGCCCTAGAGTGAAGCATAGGTTGCCCGGAACGTAGAACATACCATTACCTTCACACTGGTTGCAATTATTCCTGTTATACGATGGAAAAACTGTTGCATCTTTATTGTATTTTATGCTTCTGGCGTTGACTTCTAAGGCCCTAACTGTTCCATCTGGTGGAGCAACGCCCCAGAGTGAAGCGTGGGCTGTCCGGAACGTAGAAATTACCATAACTTTCACACTGGTTGCTATTATTCGTTTTATACGATGGAAAAACTGTTATATTTATATTGTATTTTATGCTTCTGGCGTTGGCATCTTACGCCCTAACTACTCGATCTGGTGGAACAACGACCTAGAGTGGAGCCTAGGTTGCCTGGAACGTAGAAATGACCATTACTTTCACACTGTTTACAGTTATTCCTGTTATACGATGGAAAAGCTTTTGCATCTTTATTGTATTTTATGCTTCTGGCGTTGACTTCTAAGGCCCTAGCTACTCGATCTGGTGGAGCAACGCCCTAGAGTGAAGCCTAGGTTGCCCAAACGTAGAAATGACCAGTACATTCACACTGGTTGCAATTATTCGTCTTATACGATGGAAAAGCTGTTGTATTTATATCGTATTTTATGCTTCTGGCGTTGACTTCTTAGGCCCTAACTATTCCATCTGGTGGAACAACGCCCTAGGGTGAAACCTAGGTTGCCCGGAACGTAGAAATGACCATGACATTTACACTGGTTGCTATCATTCGTTTTATACGATAGAAAAACTGTTGCATTTATATTGTATTTTATGCTTCTGGCGTTCACTTCTTGGGCCCTAACTATTCGATCAGGTGGAACAACGGCCTAGGGTGAAGCCTAGGTTGCCCGGAACGTAGAAATGACCATAACTTTTACACTGGTAGCAATTATTCGTTTTATACAATGGAAAAACTGTTCTATTTATTTTGTATTTAATGCTTCGGGCGTTGGCTTCTAAGGCCCTAACTGTTTGATCTGGTGGAGCAACGCCCTAGAGTAAAGGCTAGGTTGCCCGGTACGTAGAAATGACCACAACTTTCACACTGGTTGCTATTATTCGTTTTATACGATGGAAAAACTGTTATATTTATATTGTATTTTATTCTTCTGGCGTTCAATTCTTAGGCCCGAACTATTCGATCTGGTGGAACAACGCCCTAGGGTGAAGCCAAGGTTGCCCGGAACGTGGAATTGACCATAACTTTTACACTGGTAGCAATTATTCGTTTTATACAATGGAAAAACTGTTCTATTTATTTTGTATTTTATGCTTCGGGCGTTGACTTCTAAGGCCCTAACTGTTTGATCTGGTGGAGCAACGCCCTAGAGTGAAGGCTAGGTTGCCCGGTACGTAGAAATGACCATCACTTTCAAACTGGTTGCAATTATTCGTTTTATACGATGGAAAAGCTGTTGTATTTATATCGTATTTTATGCTTCTGGTGTTGACTTCTTAGGCCCTAACTATTCCATCAGGTGGAACAACGCCCTAGGGTGAAGCCTAGGTTGCCCGGAAAGTAGAAATGACCATAAGTTTCATACTGGTTGCAATTATTCGTTTTATACGATGGAAAAACTGTTGTATTTATATTGTATTTAATACTTCGGGCGTTGAATTCTAAGACCCTAGCTATTCGATCTGGTGGAGCAACGCCCTAGCGTGAAGCCTAGGTTGCCCGGAACGTAGAAATGACCATAACTTTTACACTGGTAGCTATTATTCGCTTTATACAATGGAAAAACCGTTCTATTTATTTTGTGTTGAATGCTTCGGGCGTTGACTTCTATGACGCTAACTGTTTGATCTGGTGGAACAACGCCCTAGAGTGAAGCCTAGGTTGCCCGGAACGTAGAAATGACCATAACTTTCACACTGGTTGCTATTATTCGTTTTATACAATGGAAAAACTGTTCTATTTATTTTGTATTTTATGCTCCGGGCGTTCACTTCTAAGGCCCTAACTGTTGAATCTGGTGGAGCAACGCCCTAGAGTGAAGCCTAGGTTGCCCGGAACGCAGAAATGACCATAACTTTCGCACTGGTTGCAAATATTCCTGTTCTACGATGGACAAACTGTTGTATTTATATCGTATTTTATGCTTCTGACGTTGACTTCTAAGGACCTAACTATTCGATCTGGTGGAGCAACGCTCTAGAGTGAAGCCTAGGTTTCCCGGAACGTAGAAATGACCATCACTTTCAAACTGGTTGCAATTAATCCTATTAGACGATGGAAAAACTGTTGTATTTTTATTGCATTTTATGCTTAGGGCATTGCCTTCTAAGGCCCAAAATATTCAATCTGTTGGAGCAACGCGCCACGGTGAAGCCTAGGTTGCCCGGAACGTAGAAATGACCATAACTTTTACACTGGTTGCTATTATTCGTTTTATACAATGGAAAAACTGTTCTATTTATTTTGTATTTTATGCTCCGGGCGTTCACTTCTAAGGCCCTAACTGTTGAATCTGGTGGAGCAACGCCCTAGAGTGAGGCCAAGGTTGCCCGGAACGCAGAAATGACCATAACTTTCGCACTGGTTCCAAATATTCCTGTTCTACGATGGACAAACTGTTGTATTTATTTTGTATTTTATGCTCCGGGCGTTCACTTCTAAGGCCCTAACTGTTGAATCTGGTGGAGCAACGCCCTAGAGTGAGGCCAAGGTTGCCCGGAACGCAGAAATGACCATAACTTTCGCACTGGTTCCAAATATTCCTGTTCTACGATGGACAAACTGTTGTATTTATATCGTATTTTATGCTTCTGGCGTTGACTTCTAAGGACCTAACTATTCGATCTGGTGGACCAACGCTCTAGAGTGAAGTCTAGGTTGCCCGGTACGTAGAAATGACCATTACTTTCACACTGTTTGAAAATATACATTATATAGGATGGAAAAGCTGTTGTATTTATATCGTATTTTATGCTTCTGGCGTTGACTTCTTCCAAACCCTAACTCTTCCGTCTGGAGGAACAACGCCCTGGGCTAAAGCCCAGGTTGCGCGGAATGTAGAAATGTCCATAACGTTCACACTGGTAGCAATTATTCGTTTTATACGGTGGAAAAACTGTTTTATTTATACCGTATTTTATGCTTCTGGCGTTGACTTCTTGGGCCCTAACTATTCCATCTGGTGGAACAACGCCCTAGGGTAAAGCCCAGATTGCGCGGAACGTAGAAATGACCATAACTTTCACACTGGTAGCAATTATTCGTTTTATACGATGGAAAAACTGTTTTATTTATTTTGTATTTTATGCTTCGGGCGTTGACTTCTAAGGCCCTAACTATTCGATCTGGTGGAGCAACGCCCTAGAGTGAAGACTAGGTTGCCCGGAACGTAGAAATGACCATCGCTTTCAAACTGGTTGCAATTAATCCTGTTATACGATGGAAAAACTGTTGTATTTTTATTGCATTTTATGCTTCGGGCATTGACTTCTAAGTTCCAAACTATTCAATCTGTTGGAGCAGCGCCCCAGGGTGATGCCTAGGTTGCCCGGAAAGTAGAAATGACCATAACTTTCATACTGGTTGCAATTATTCGTTTTATAAGATGGAAAAACTGTTGTATTTATATTGTATTTTATGCTTCGGGCATTGACTTCTAAGGCCCTAACTATTCAATCTGTTGGAGCAACGCCCTAGGGTGAAGCCTTGGTCGCCCGGAAAGTAGAAATGACCATAACTTTCATACTGGTTGCAATTATTCGTTTTATATGATGGAAAAACTGTTACATTTATACTGTATTTTATGCTTCTGGCGTTGACTTCTAAGGCCCTAACTATTCGATCTGGTGGAGCAACGCCCTAGAGTGAAGCCTAGGGTACCCGGTACGTAGAAATGACAATTACTTTCACACTGCTTGCTATTATTCATTTTTTACGATGGAAAAGCTGTTGTATTTATATTGTATTTTATGCCTCTGGCGTAGACTTCTAAGGCCGTAGCTATTTGATGTGGCGGAGCAACACCCTAGAGTGACGCCTAGGTTGCCCGGAAAGTAGAAGTGGCCATAACTTTCATACTGGTTGCAATTATTCGTTTTATATGATGGAAAAACTGTTGTATTTATATCGTATTTTATGCTTCTGGCGTTGACTTCTAAGGACCTAACTATTCGATCTGGTGGAGCAACGCTCTAGAGTGAAGCCTAGGTTTCCCGGAACGTAGAAATGACCATCACTTTCAAACTGGTTGCAATTAATCCTATTAGACGATGGAAAAACTGTTGTATTTTTATTGCATTTTATGCTTAGGGCATTGCCTTCTAAGGCCCAAAATATTCAATCTGGTGGAGCAACGCCCTAGGGTGAAGGGTAGGTTGCCCTGAACGTAGAAATGACCATAACTTTCACACTGGTAGCAATTACTCGTTTCATACGATGGAAAAACTGTTCTATTTATATATTATTTTATGCTTCGGGCGTTGACTTCTAAGGCCCTGACTATTCGATATGGTGGAGCAACGCCCTACAGTGAAGCCTAGGTTGCCCGGAAAGTAGAAATGACCATAACTTTCATACTGGTTGCAATTATTCGTTTTATATGATGGAAAAACTGTTGTACTTATATTGTATTTTATGCTTCTGGCGTTCACTGCTTAGGCCCTAACTATTCGATCTGGCGGAACAACGCCCTGGAGTGAAGCCTAGGTTGCCCAGGACGTAGAAATGACCATAACTTTCACACCGGTAGCAACTATTCATTTTATACAATGGAAAAACTGTACTATTTATTTTTCATTTTATGCTTCGGGCGTTGACTTCTAAGGCCCTAACTGATTGATCTGGTGGAGCATCGCCCAGAGTGAAGCCTAGATTGACCGGAACGTTGAAATGAACATAACTTTCACACTGATTGCTATTATTCGTTTTATACGATGGAAAAACTGTTACATTTATATTGTATTTAATGCTTCTGGCGTTGACTTCTAAGGCTCTAACTAGTCAATCTGTTGGAGCATCGCCCTATGGTGAAGCCTAGGTTGCTCGGAAAGTAGAAATGACCATAAGTTTCATACTGGTTGCAATTATTCGTTTTATACGGTGGAAAAACTGTTGTATTTATATTGTATTTTATGCTTCTGGCGTTGACTTCTAAGGCCCTAGCTTTTCGATCTAGTGGAGCAACGCCCTAGAGTGAAGCCTAGGTTGCCCGGAACGTAGAAATGACCATCACTTTCAAACTGGTGGCAATTAATCCTATTAGACGATGGAAAAACTGTTGTATTTTTATTGCATTTTATGCTTCGGGCATTGCCTTCTAAGGCCCAAAATATTCAATCTGTTGGAGCAACGCCCTAGGGTGAATCCTAGGTTGCCCGGAAAGTAGAAATGACCATAACTTTCACACTGATTGCTATTATTCGTTTTATACAATGGAAAAACGGTTCCATTTATTTTGTATTTTATGCTTCGGGCGTTGACTTCTAAGGCCCTAACTGTTGAATCTGGTGGAGCAACGCCCTAGAGTGAAGCCTAGGTTGCCCGGAACGCAGAAATGACCACAACTTCCGCACTGGTTGCAAATATTCCTGTTCTACGATGGACAAACTGTTGTATTTATATCGTATTTTATGCTTCTGGCGTTGACTTCTAAGGCCCTAACTGTTTGATCTGGTGGAACAACGCCTTAGAGTGAAGCCTAGGTTGCCCGGAACGTAGAAATGACCATTACTTTCACACTGGTTGCAATTACTCGTTCTATACGATGGAAACACTTTTGTACTTATATTGTATTTTATTCTTCTGGCGTTGACTTCTTAGGCCCTAACTATTCGATCTGGTGGAGCAACGCCCTAGAGTGAAGACTAGGTTGCCGGGAGCATGGAAATGACCAATACCTTCACACTGTTTGCAAATATACATTATATACGATGGAAAAGGTGTTGCACTTATATTGTGTTTTATGCTTCTGGCGTTGACTTCTTAGGCCCTAACTATTTAATCTGGTAGAGCACCGCCCTAGAGTGAAGCATAGGTTGCCCGGAACGTAGAACATACCATTACCTTCACACTGGTTGCAATTATTCCTGTTATACGATTGAAAAACTGTTGCATCTTTATTGTATTTTATGCTTCTGGCGTTGACTTCTAAGGCCCTAACTGTTCCATCTGGTGGAGCAACGCCCTAGAGTGAAGCGTGGGCTGCCCGGAACGTAGAAATGACCATAACTTTCACACTGGTTGCTATTATTCGTTTTATACGATGGAAAAACTGTTATATTTATAATGTATTTTATGCTTCTGGCGTTGGCATCTTAGGCCCTAACTATTCGACCTGGTGGAACAACGACCTAGAGTGAAGCCTAGGTTGCCTGGAACGTAGAAATGACCATTACTTTCACACTGTTTACAGTTATTCCTGTTATACGATGGAAAAGCTTTTGCATCATTATTGTATTTTATGCTTCTGGCGTTGACTTCTTAGGCCCTAACTATTCCATCTGGTGGAGCAACGCCCTAGTGTGAAGGGTAGGTTGCCCTGATCGTAGAAATGACCATGACTTTCACACTGGTAGCAATTACTCGTTTCATACGATGGAAAAACTGGTCTATTTATATATTATTTTATGCTTCGGGCGTTGACTTCTAAGGCCCTGACTATTCGATATGGTGGAGCAACGCCCTAGAGTGAAGCCTAGGTTGCCCGGAAAGTAGAAATGACCATAACTTTCATACTGGTTGCAATTATTCGTTTTATATGATGGAAAAACTGTTGTACTTATATTGTATTTTATGCTTCTGGCGTTCACTGCTTAGGCCCTAACTATTCGATCTGGCGGAACAACCCCCTGGAGTGAAGCCTAGGTTGTCCAGGACGTAGAAATGACCATAACTTTCACACCGGTAGCAACTATTCATTTTATACAATGGAAAAACTGTACTATTTATTTTTCATTTTATGCTTCGGGCGTTGACTTCTAAGGCCCTAACTGATTGATCTGGTGGAGCATCGCCCAGAGTGAAGCCTAGATTGACCGGAACGTTGAAATGAACATAACTTTCACACTGATTGCTATTATTCGTTTTATACGATGGAAAAACTGTTACATTTATATTGTATTTAATGCTTCTGGCGTTGACTTCTAAGGCCCTAACTAGTCAATCTGTTGGAGCATTGCCCTATGGTGAAGCCTAGGTTGCTCGGAAAGTAGTAATGACCATAAGTTTCATACTGGTTGCAATTATTCGTTTTATACGGTGGAAAAACTGTTGTATTTATATTGTATTTTATGCTTCTGGCGTTGACTTCTAAGGCCCTAGCTTTTCGATCTAGTGGAGCAACGCCCTAGAGTGAAGCCTAGGTTGCCCGGAACGTAGAAATGACCATCACTTTCAAACTGGTGGCAATTAATCCTATTAGACGATGGAAAAACTGTTGTATTTTTATTGCATTTTATGCTTCGGGCATTGCCTTCTAAGGCCCAAAATATTCAATCTGTTGGAGCAACGCCCTAGGGTGAATCCTAGGTTGCCCGGAAAGTAGAAATGACCATAACTTTCACACTGATTGCTATTATTCGTTTTATACAATGGAAAAACGGTTCCATTTATTTTGTATTTTATGCTTCGGGCGTTGACTTCTAAGGCCCTAACTGTTGAATCTGGTGGAGCAACGCCCTAGAGTGAAGCCTAGGTTGCCCGGAACGCAGAAATGACCACAACTTCCGCACTGGTTGCAAATATTCCTGTTCTACGATGGACAAACTGTTGTATTTATATCGTATTTTATGCTTCTGGCGTTGACTTCTAAGGCCCTAACTGTTTGATCTGGTGGAACAACGCCCTAGAGTGAAGCCTAGGTTGCCCGGAACGTAGAAATGACCATTACTTTCACACTGGTTGCAATTATTCGTTCTATACGATGGAAAAACTTTTGTACTTATATTGTATTTTATTCTTCTGGCGTTGACTTCTTAGGCCCTAACTATTCGATCTGGTGGAGCAACGCCCTAGAGTGAAGACTAGGTTGCCGGGAGCATGGAAATGGCCAATACCTTCACACTGTTTGCAAATATACATTATATACGATGGAAAAGGCGTTGCACTTATATTGTGTTTTATGCTTCTGGCGTTGACTTCTTAGGCCCTAACTATTTAATCTGGTAGAGCACCGCCCTAGAGTGAAGCATAGGTTGCCCGGAACGTAGAACATACCATTACCTTCACACTGGTTGCAATTATTCCTGTTATACGATGGAAAAACTGTTGCATCTTTATTGTATTTTATGCTTCTGGCGTTGACTTCTAAGGCCCTAACTGTTCCATCTGGTGGAGCAACGCCCCAGAGTGAAGCGTGGGCTGTCCGGAACGTAGAAATTACCATAACTTTCACACTGGTTGCTATTATTCGTTTTATACGATGGAAAAACTGTTATATTTATATTGTATTTTATGCTTCTGGCGTTGGCATCTTACGCCCTAACTACTCGATCTGGTGGAACAACGACCTAGAGTGGAGCCTAGGTTGCCTGGAACGTAGAAATGACCATTACTTTCACACTGTTTACAGTTATTCCTGTTATACGATGGAAAAGCTTTTGCATCTTTATTGTATTTTATGCTTCTGGCGTTGACTTCTAAGGCCCTAACTACTCGATCTGGTGGAGCAACGCCCTAGAGTGAAGCCTAGGTTGCCCAAACGTAGAAATGACCAGTACATTCACACTGGTTGCAATTATTCGTCTTATACGATGGAAAAGCTGTTGTATTTATATCGTATTTTATGCTTCTGGCGTTGACTTCTTAGGCCCTAACTATTCCATCTGGTGGAACAACGCCCTAGGGTGAAACCTAGGTTGCCCGGAACGTAGAAATGACCATGACATTTACACTGGTTGCTATCATTCGTTTTATACGATAGAAAAGCTGTTGTATTTATATTGTATTTTATGCTTCTGGCGTTGACTTCTTAGGCCCTAACTGTTCAATCTGGTGTATCAACGCCCTAGGGTGAAGCCTAGGTTGCCCGGAAAGTAGAAATGACCATAACTTTCACACTGGTTGCAATTTTTCGTTTTATACGATGGAAAAGCTGTGGCATCTTTATTGTATTTTATTCATCTGGGGTTGACTTCTAAGGCCGTAGCTATTAGGTGTGGTGGAGCAACGCCCTAGAGTGACGCCTAGGTTGCCCGGAACGTAGAAATGACCATTACTTTCACAATGTTTGCAATTATTCACTTTATACGATGGAAAAACTGTTGTACTTATATTGTATTTTATTCTTCTGGTGTTGACTTCTTAGGCCCTAACTATTCGATCTGGTGGAACAACGCCCTAGGGTGATGCCTAGGTTGCCCGGAACATGGAGATGACCATTACTTTAACACTGTTTGCAAATATACATTATATACGATGGAAAAGCTGTTGTACTTACATTGTGTTTTATGCATCTGGCGTTGACTTCTTAGGCCCTAGCTATTTAATCTGGTAGAGCACCGCCCTAGAGTGAAGCATAGGTTGCCCGGGACGTAGAACATACCATTACCTTCACACTGGTTGCATTTATTCCTGTTATACGATTGAAAAACTGTTGCATCTTTATTGTATTTTATGCTTCTGGCGTTGACTTCTAAGGCCCTAACTGTTCCATCTGGTGGAGCAACGCCCTAGAGTGAAGCGTGGGCTGCCCGGAACGTAGAAATGACCATAACTTTCACACTGGTTGCTATTATTCGTTTTATACGATGGAAAAACTGTTATATTTATAATGTATTTTATGCTTCTGGCGTTGGCATCTTAGGCCCTAACTATTCGATCTGGTGGAACAACGACCTAGAGTGAAGCCTAGGTTGCCTGGAACGTAGAAATGACCATCACTTTCACACGGGTTGCAATTATTCCTGTTATAGGGTGGAAAGACTGTTGTATTTTTATTGTATTTTATACTTCAGGCGTTGACTTCTGAGGCCATAGCTATTCGATGTGGTGGAAGAACGCCATACAGTGAAGCCTAGGTTGCCCGGAACGTAGAAATGACCATAAGTTTCATACTGGTTGCAATTATTCGTTTTATACGATGGAAAAACTGTTGTATTTATGTTGTATTTTATGCTTCTGGCGTTCACTTCTTAGGCCCGAACTATTCGATCTGGTGGAACAACGCCCTAGGGTGAAGAGTAGGTTGCCCGGAACGTAGAAATGACCATAACTTTTACACTGGTAGCTATTATTCGTTTTATACAATGGAAAAACCGTTCTATTTATTTTGTGTTTTATGCTTCGGGCGTTGACTTCTATGGCCCTAACTGTTTGATCTGGTGGAACAACGCCCTAGAGTGAAGCCTAGGTTGCCCGGAACGTAGAAATGACAATAACTTTCACACTGGTTGCTATTATTCGTTTTATACAACGGAAAAACTGTTATATTTATATTGTATTTTATGCTTCTGGCGTTGACCTCTTAGGCCCTAACTATTCGATCTGGTGGATCAACGCCCTAGGGTGAAGCCTAGGTTGGCCGGAATGTAGAAATGTCCATAACTTTCACACTGGTTGCAATTATTCGTTTTATACGATTGGAAAGCTGTTGTATTTATATTGTATTTTATGCTTCTGGCGTTGACTTCTTAGGCCCTAACTATGCCCTCTGGTGGATCAACGACCTAGAGTGAAACCTACGTTGTCGGGAACGTAGAAATGACCATTACTTTCACACTGGTTGCAATTATTCCTGTTATACGATGGAAAAACTGTTGCATCTTTATTGTATTTTATGCATCTGGCGTTGAGTTCTAAGGCCCTAACTATTCCATCTGGTGGAACAACGCCCTAGGGTGAAGCCTAGGTTGCCCGGAACGTAGAAATGACCATAACTTTTACACTGGTAACAATTATTCGTTTTATACAATGGAAAATCCGTTCTATTTATTTTGTGTTTTATGCTTCGGGCGTTGACTTCTATGGCCCTAACTGTTTGATCTGGTGGAACAACGCCCTAGAGTGAAGCCTAGGTTGCCCGGAACGTAGAAATGACAATAACTTTCACACTGGTTGCTATTGTTCGTTTTATACAATGGAAAAACTGTTATATTTATATTGTATTTTATGCTTCTGGCGTTGACTTCTGAGACCGTTGCTATTCGATGTGGTGGAAGAACTCCATAGAGTGAAGCCTAGGTAGCCCGGAACGTAGAAATGTCCATATCTTTCGCACTGTTTGCAATTATTCATTTTATACGATGGCAAAGCTGTTGTATTTATTTTGTATTCTATGCTTCTGGCGTTGACTTCTTAGGCCCTAACTATTTGATCTGGTGGATCAACGCCCTAGGGTGAAGCCTAGGTTGGCAGGAATGTAGAAATGTCCATAACTTTCACACTGGTTGCAATTATTCCTGTTATACGATGGAAAAGCTGTTGTATTTTAATTGTATTTTATGCTTTTAGCGATGAATTATAAGTCCCTAGCTCTTCGACCTGGTGCAGCAACGCCCTAGAGTGACGCCTAGGTTGCTCGGAACGTAGAAATGACCATAACTTTTACACTGGTAGCAATTATTCGTTTTATACGATGGATAAGCTGTTATATTTATATCGTATTTTATGCTTCTTGCGTTGACTTCTTAGGCCGTAACTATTCGATCTGGTGGAGCAACTCCCTGGAGTGAAACCTAGGTTGCCCGGAACGTAGAATTGGCCGTCACTTTCAAACTGGTTGCAATTATTCCTGTTATATGATGGAAACACTGTTGTAATTTTTTTGCATTTTATTGTTCGGGCGTTGACTTCTAAGGCCCTAACTCTCAATATGTTGGAGCAACGCCCTAGGGTGAAGCCTAGGCTGCTCGGAAAGTGGAAATGACCATAACTTTCATACTGGTTGCAATTATTCGTTTTATATGATGGAAAAACTGTTGTATTTATATTGTATTTTATGCTTCTGGCGTTGACTTCTTAGGCCCTAACTATTCGATCTGGTGGACAATGCCTCAGAGATAAGTCTAGGATACCCGAAACGCCGAAATGATCATTACTATCACGCTTGTTGCAATTATTCCTGTTATACGATGAAAAGACTGTTGTATTTTTATTGTATATTATGCTTCAGTCGTAGACTTCTAAGGCCGTAGCTATTCGATATGTTGGAGCACCGCCCTAGAGTGAAGCCTAGGTTGCTCGGAACGTAGAAATGACCACTACTTTCACACTGTTTGCATTATTCATTTAATACGATGGAAATGCTGTTGTATTTATATCGTATTTTATGCTTCTCGCGTTGACTTCTTAGGCCCTAACTATTCGATCTGGTGGAACAACGCCGTAGAGTGAAGCGAAGGTTGCTCGGAATGTAGAAATGACCATTACTTTCACACTGTTTGCAATTATTCCTTTTATACGATGGAAAAGCTGTTGTATTTATATCGTATTTTATACTTCTGGCGTTGACTTCTAAGGACCTAACTATTCGATCTGGTGGAGCAACGCCCTAGAGTGAAGCCTAGGTTGCTCGGAATGTAGAAATGACCATAACTTTCACACTGGTTGCAATTATTCGTTTTATACGATGGAAAAACTGTTGCATCTTTATCGTATTTTATGCTTCTGGCGTTGACTTCTTAGGCCGTAACTATTCGATCTGGTGGAGCAACGACCTGGAGTGAAACCTAGATTGCCCGGAACGTAGAAATGACCATTACATTCACACTGGTTGCAATTATTCGTTTTATACGATGGAAAAGCTGATGTATTTATATGGTATTTTATGCTTCTGGAGTTGTCTTCTTAGGCCCTAACTGTTCCATCCGGCGGAACGACGCCCTTGGGTGAGGCCTAGGTTGCGCGGAACGTAGCAATGACCGTTACTTTCACACTGGTTGCAATCGTTCGTTTTATACGATGGAAAAGCTGTTGTATTTGTATTTTATTTTATGCCTCTGGTGTTGATATCTAAGGCCGTAGCTATTAGATGTGGTGGAGCAACGCCCTAGAGAGACGCATAGGGTGCTCGGAACGTAGAAATGACCATCACTTTCAAACTGGTTGCAATTAATCCTGTTATACGATGGAAAAACTGTTGTATTTTTATTGCATTTTATGCTTCGGGCATTGACTTCTAAGGCCCTAACTATTCAATCTGTTGGAGCAATGCCCTAGGGTGAAGCCTAGGTTGCCCGGAAAGTAGAAATGACCATAACTTTCATACTGGTTGCAATTATTCGTTTTATATGATGGAAAAACTGTTGTATTTATATTGTATTTTATGCTTCGGGCGTTGACTTCTAAGGCCCTAACTGTTTGATCTGGTGGAGCAACGCCCTAGAGTGAAGGCTAGGTTGCCCGGTACGTAGAAATGACCATCACTTTCAAACTGGTTGCAATTATTCGTTTTATAGGATGGAAAAGCTGTTGTATTTATATCGTATTTTATGCTTCTGGCGTTGACATCTAAGGACCTAACTATTCGATCTGGTGGAGCAGCGCCCTAGAGTGAAGCCTAGGCTGCCCGGATCGTAGAAATGACCATTACTTTCACACTGTTTGCAATTATTCCTTTTATACGATGGAAAAGCTGTTGTATTTATATCGTATTTTATGCTTCTGGCGTTGACATCTAAGGACCTAACTATTCGATCTGTTGGAGTAGCGCCCTAGAGTGAAGCCTAGGTTGCTCGGAATGTAGAAATGACCGTTACTTTCACACTGGTTGCAATCATTCGTTTTATACGATGGAAAAGCTGTTGTATTTATATTGTATTTTATGCCTCTGGCGTTGACATCTAAGGCCGTAGCTATTAGATATGATGGAGCAACGCCCTAGAGAGACGCCTAGGGTGCTCGGAACGTAGAAATGACCATTACTTTCACACCGGTTGCAATTATTCGTTTTATACGATGGAAAAACTGTTGTATTTATATTGTATTTTATGCTTCTGCCGTTCACTTCTTAGGCCCTAACTATTCGATCTGGTGGAGCAACGCCCTAGAGTGAAGCCTAGGTTGCCCGGAACGTAGAAATGACCATCACTTTCAAACTGGTTGCAATTAATCCTGTTATACGATGGAAAAACTGTTGTATTTTATTGCATTTTATGCTTCGGGCATTGACTTCTAAGGCCCTAACTATTCAATCTGTTGGAGCAATGCCCTAGGGTGAAGCCTAGGTTGCCCGGAAAGTAGAAATGACCATAACTTTCATACTGGTTGCAATTATTCGTTTTATATGATGGAAAAACTGTTGTATTTATATTGTATTTTACGCGTCCGGCGTTCACTTCTTAGGCCCTAACTATTCGATCTGGTGGACCAACGGCCTAGGGTGAAGCCTAGGTTGCCCGGAACGGAGAAATGACCATAACTTTTACACTGGTAGCAATTATTAGTTTTATACAATGGAAAAACTGTTCGATTTATTTTGTATTTAATGCTTCGGGCGTTGGCTTCTAAGGCCCTAACTGTTTGATCTGGTGGAGCAACGCCCTAGAGTAAAGGCTAGGTTGCCCGGTACGTAGAAATGACCACAACTTTCACACTGGTTGCTATTATTCGTTTTATACGATGGAAAAACTGTTATATTTATATTGTATTTTATTCTTCTGGCGTTCAATTCTTAGGCCCGAACTATTCGATCTGGTGGAACAACGCCCTAGGGTGAAGCCAAGGTTGCCCGGAACGTGGAATTGACCATAACTTTTACACTGGTAGCAATTATTCGTTTTATACAATGGAAAAACTGTTCTATTTATTTTGTATTTTATGCTTCGGGCGTTGACTTCTAAGGCCCTAACTGTTTGATCTGGTGGAGCAACGCCCTAGAGTGAAGGCTAGGTTGCCCGGTACGTAGAAATGACCATCACTTTCAAACTGATTGCAATTATTCGTTTTATACGATGGAAAAGCTGTTGTATTTATATCGTATTTTATGCTTCTGGCGTTTACTTCTAAGGACCCAACTACTCGACCTGGTGGAGCAACGCCCTAGAGTGAAGCCTAGGTTCCTCGGAATGTGGAAATGACCATAACTTTCACACTGGTTGCAATTATTCGTTTTATACGATGGAAACGCTGTTGTATTTATATTGTATTTTATGCCTTTGGCGTTGACTTCTAAGGCCGTAGCTATTAGATGTGGTGGAGCAACGCCCTAGAGTGACGCCTAGGGTGCTTGGAACGTAGAAATGACCACTACTTTCACACTGGTTGCAATTATTCGTTTTATAGGATGGAAAAGCTGTTGTACTTATATCGTATTTTATGCTTCTGTCGTTGACTTATTAGGCCGTAACTATTCGGTCTGGTGGAGCAAAGCCCTGGAGTGAAACCTAGGTTGCCCGGAACGTAGAATTGGCCATCACTTTTACACTGGTAGCAATTATTCGTTTTATACAATGGAAAAACTGTTCTATTTATTTTGTATTTTATGCTTCGGGCGTTGACTTCTAAGGCCCTAACTGTTTGATCTGGTGGAGCAACGCCCTAGAGTGAAGGCTAGGTTGCCCGGTACGTAGAAATGACCATCACTTTCAAACTGATTGCAATTATTCGTTTTATACGATGGAAAAGCTGTTGTATTTATATCGTATTTTATGCTTCTGGCGTTTACTTCTAAGGACCCAACTACTCGACCTGGTGGAGCAACGCCCTAGAGTGAAGCCTAGGTTCCTCGGAATGTGGAAATGACCATAACTTTCACACTGGTTGCAATTATTCGTTTTATACGATGGAAACGCTGTTGTATTTATATTGTATTTTATGCCTTTGGCGTTGACTTCTAAGGCCGTAGCTATTAGATGTGGTGGAGCAACGCCCTAGAGTGACGCCTAGGGTGCTTGGAACGTAGAAATGACCACTACTTTCACACTGGTTGCAATTATTCGTTTTATAGGATGGAAAAGCTGTTGTACTTATATCGTATTTTATGCTTCTGTCGTTGACTTATTAGGCCGTAACTATTCGGTCTGGTGGAGCAAAGCCCTGGAGTGAAACCTAGGTTGCCCGGAACGTAGAATTGGCCATCACTTTCAAACTGGTTGCAATTATTCCTGTCATATGATGGAAACACTGTTGTATTTTTTTTGCATTTTATGGTTCGGGCATTGACTTCTAAGGCCCTAACTATTCAATCTGTTGGAGCAACGCCCTAGGGTGAAGCCTAGGCTGTTCGGAAAGTAGAAATGACCATAAGTTTCATACTGGTTGCAATTATTCGTTTTATACGATGGAAAAACTGTTGTATTTATATTGTATTTTATGCATCTGGCGTTGACTTCTAAGGCACTAGCTATTCGATCGGGTGGAGCAACGCCCTAGAGTGAAGCCTAGGTTGCCCGGAAAGTAGAAATGACCATATGTTTCATACTGGTTGCAATTATTCGTTTTATACGATGGAAAATCTGTTGTATTTGTATCGTATTTTATGCTTCTGGCGTTTACTTCTAAGGCCGTAGCTATTAGATGTGGTGGAGCAACGCCCTAGAGTGACGCCTAGGGTGCCCTGAACGTAGAAATGTCCATTACTTTCACACTGGTTGCATTTATTCGTTTTATACGATGGAAAAACTGTTATATTTATATTGTATTTTATTCTTCTGGCGTTCAATTCTTAGGCCCGAACTATTCGATCTGGTGGAACAACGCCCTAGGGTGAAGCCAAGGTTGCCCGGAACGTGGAATTGACCATAACTTTTACACTGGTAGCAATTATTCGTTTTATACAATGGAAAAACTGTTCTATTTATTTTGTATTTTATGCTTCGGGCGTTGACTTCTAAGGCCCTAACTGTTTGATCGGGTGGAGCAACGCCCTAGAGTGAAGGCTAGGTTGCCCGGTACGTAGAAATGACCATCACTTTCAAACTGGTTGCAATTATTCGTTTTATACGATGGAAAAGCTGTTGTATTTATATCGTATTTTTTGCTTCTGGTGTTGACTTCTTAGGCCCTAACTGTTCCATCAGGTGGAACAACGCCCTAGGGTGAAGCCTAGGTTGCCCGGAACGTAGAAATGACCATAACTTTTACACTGGTTGCAATTATTCCTGTTATACGATGGAAAAACTGTTGTATTTTTATTGCATTCTATGCTTCGGGCTTTGACTTTGAAGGCCCTAGCTATTCAATCCGTTGGAGCAACGCCCTAGGGTGAAGCCTAGGTTGCCCGGAACGTAGAAATGACCATTACTTTCACACTGTTTGCAATTATTCATTTTATACGATGGAAAAGCTTTTGCATCTTTATTGTATTTTATGCTTCTGGCGTTGACTTCTAAGGCCCTAACTACTCGATCTGGTGGAGCAACGCCCTAGAGTGAAGCCTAGGTGGCCCAAACGTAGAAATGACCAGTACATTCACACTGGTTGCAATTATTCGTCTTATACGATGGAAAAGCTGTTGTATTTATATCGTATTTTATGCTTCTGGCGTTGACTTCTTAGGCCCTAACTATTCCATCTGGTGGAACAACGCCCTAGGGTGACACCTAGGTTGCCCGGAACGTAGAAATGACCATGACATTTACACTGGTTGCTATCATTCGTTTTATACGATAGAAAAGCTGTTGTATTTATATTGTATTTTATGCTTCTGGCGTTGACTTCTTAGGCCCTAACTGTTCAATCTGGTGGATCAACGCCCTAGGGTGAAGCCTAGGTTGCCCGGAAAGTAGAAATGACCATAACTCTCACACTGGTTGCAATTTTTCGTTTTATACGATGGAAAAGCTGTGGCATCTTTATTGTATTTTATCCATCTGGGGTTGACTTCTAAGGCCGTAGCTATTAGGTGTGGTGGAGCAACGCCCTAGAGTGACGCCTAGGTTGCCCGGTACGTAGAAATGACCACAACTTTCACACTGGTTGCTATTATTCGTTTTATACGATGGAAAAACTGTTATATTTATATTGTATTTTATGCTTCTGGCGTTGACTTCTCAGGCCCTAACTATTCCATCTGGTGGAACAACGCCCTAGGGTGAAGAGTAGGTTGCCCGGAACGTAGAAATGACCAGTACTTTCATACTGTTTGCAGATATTCCTGTTGTACGATGGAAAAACTTTTGCATCTTTATTGCATTTTATGTTTCTGGCGTTGGCTTCTAAGGACCTAGCTACTCGATTTGGTGGAGCAACGCCCTAGAGTGGAGCCTAGGTTGCTCGAAATGTAGAAATGACCATAACTTTCACACTGGTTGCAATTATTCATTTTATACGATTGAAAAACTGTTGTACTTATATTGTATTTTATTCTTCAGGCGTTGAATGCTAAGACCCTAGCTATTCGATCTGGTGGAGCAACGCCCTAGAGTGAATCCTAGGTTGCTCGAAATGTAGAAATGACCATAACTTTCACACTGGTTGCAATTATTCGTTTTATACGATGGAAAATCTGTTGTATTTGTATCGTATTTTATGCTTCTGGCGTTTACTTCTAAGGACCTATCTATTCGATCTGGTGGAGCAACGCCCTAGAGTGAATCCTAGGTTGCTCGGAATGTAGAAATGACCGTAACTTTCACACTGGTTGCAATTATACGTTTTATACGATGGAAACGCTGTTGTATTTATATCGTATTTTATGCCTCTGGCGTTGACTTCTAAGGCCGTAGCTATTAGATGTGGTGGAGCAACGCCCTAGAGTGACGCCTAGGGTGCCCTGAACGTAGAAATGACCATTACTTTCACACTGGTTGCAATTATTAGTTTTATACGATGGAAAAACTGTTGTATTTATATTGTATTTTATGCTTCTGGCGTTCACTTCTTAGGCCCTAACTATTCGATCTGGTGGAGCAACGCCCTGGAGTGAAGCCTATGTTGCCCGGAACGTAGATATGACCATCACTTTCAAACTGGTTGCAATTCATCCTGTTATACGATGGAAAAACTGTTGTATTTTTATTGCATTTTATGCTTCGGGCATTGACTTCTAAGGCCCTAACTATTCAATCTGTTGGAGCAATGCCCGAGGGTGAAGCCTAGGTTGCCCGGAAAATAGAAATGACCATAACTTTCATACTGGTTGCATTTATTCGTTTTATATGCTGGAAAAACTGTTGCATTTATATTGTATTTTATGCTTCTGGCGTTCACTTCTTGGGCCCTAACTATTCGATCAGGTGGAACAACGGCCTAGGGTGAAGCCTAGGTTGCCCGGAACGTAGAAATGACCATAACTTTTACACTGGTAGCAATTATTCGTTTTATACAATGGAAAAACTGTTCTATTTATTTTGTATTTAATGCTTCGGGCGTTGGCTTCTAAGGCCCTAACTGTTTGATCTGGTGGAGCAACGCCCTATAGTAAAGGCTAGGTTGCCCGGTACGTAGAAATGACCACAACTTTCACACTGGTTGCTATTATTCGTTTTATACGATGGAAAAACTGTTATATTTATATTGTATTTTATGCTTCTGGCGTAGACTTCTCAGGCCCTAACTATTCCATCTGGTGGAGCAACGCCCTAGTGTGAAGGGTAGGTTGCCCTGATCGTAGAAATGACCATGACTTTCACACTGGTAGCAATTATTCGTTTTATACGATGGAAAAACTGTTCTATTTATATCTCATTTTATGCTTCGGGCGTTGCCTTCTTAGGCCCTAACTATTCGATTTTGTGGAACAACGCCCTAGAGTGAAGCCTAGGTTGCCTGGAACGTAGAAATGACCATCACTTTCACACGGGTTGCAATTATTCCTGTTATAGGGTGGAAAGACTGTTGTATTTTTATTGTATTTTATACTTCAGGCGTTGACTTCTGAGGCCATAGCTATTCGATGTGGTGGAAGAACGCCATACAGTGAAGCCTAGGTTGCCCGGAACGTAGAAATGACCATAAGATTCATACTGGTTGCAATTATTCGTTTTATACGATGGAAAAACTGTTGTATTTATGTTGTATTTTATGCTTCTGGCGTTCACTTCTTAGGCCCTAACTATTCGATCTGGTGGAACAACGCCCTAGGGTGAAGAGTAGGTTGCCCGGAACGTAGAAATGACCAGTACTTTCATACTGTTTGCAGATATTCCTGTTGTACGATGGAAAAACTTTTGCATCTTTATTGCATTTTATGTTTCTGGCGTTGGCTTCTAAGGACCTAGCTACTCGATTTGGTGGAGCAACGCCCTAGAGTGGAGCCTAGGTTGCTCGAAATGTAGAAATGACCATAACTTTCACACTGGTTGCAATTATTCGTTTTATACGATTGAAAAACTGTTGCATTTATATTGTATTTTATGCTTCTGGAGTTGACTCCTTAGGCCCTAACTATTCCCTCTGGCGGATCAACGCCCTAGAGTGAAACCTACGTTGCCCGGAACGTAGAAATGACCATTACTTTCACGAATGGTTGCAATTATTCCTGTTATACGATGGAAAAGCTGTTGTATTTATATCGTATTTTATGCTTCGGGCGTTGACTTCTAAGGCCGTAGCTATTCGATGTTGTGGAGCAACGCCCTAGAGTGACGCCTAGGTTGCACGGAACGTAGAAATGACCATAACTTTCACACTGGTTGCTATTATTCGTTTTAGACAATGGAAAATCTGTTCTATTTATTGTGTACTTTATGCTTCTGGCGTTGACTTCTAAGGTCCTATCTATTCGATCTGGTTTAGCAACGCCCTGGAGTGAAGCCTAGGTTGCCCGGAACGTAGGACAGACCGTTACCTTCACACTGGTTGCAATTATTCCTGTTATACGATGGAAAAACTGTTGGATCTTTATTGTATTTTATGCTTTTAGCGTTGAATTCTAAGTCCCTAGCTATTCGATCTGGTGGAGCAACGCCCATGAGTGAAGCCTAGGTTGCCCGGAACGTAGAAATGACCACATCTTTCACACTGGTTGCAATTATTCCTGTTATACGATGGAAAAACTGTTGTATTTTTATTGTATTTTATGCTCCTGGCGTTGACTTCTAAGGCCCTAACTATTCAATCTGGTGGAGCAACGCCCTAGAGTGAGGCCTAGGTTGCCCGGGACGTAGAAATGACAATTACATTCACACTGCAAATATACATTATATTCGATGGAAAAGCTGTTGTATTTATATTGTATTTTATGCTTCTGTCGTTGACTTCTTAGGCCCTAACTATTGGATCTGGTGGAGCACCGCCCTAGAGTGAAGCCTAGGTTGCCCGGAACGTAGAAATGACCAGTACTTTCACAAAGTTTGCAATTATTCCTTTTATACGAAGGAAAAACTGTTGTACTTATATTGTAATTTATCCTTCTGGCGTTGACTTCTTAGGCCCTAACTATTCGATCTGGTGGAACAACGCCCCAGACTGAAGACTAGGCCGCCCGGAACGTAGAAATGACCATCACTTTCACACTGGTTGCAATTATTCCTGTTTTACGATGGAAAAACTCTTGTATATTTAGTGCATTTCATGCTACGGGCGTTCACTTCTTAGTCCCTAACTATTCGATCTGGTGGAGCAACGCCCTACAGAGTGAAGCCTAGGTTGCCCGGAACGTAGAAATGACCATAACTTTCACACTGGTTGCTATTATTCGTTCTATACGATGGAAGAGTTGTTATATTTATATTGTATTTTATGCTTCTGGCGTTGAGTTCTAAGGCCGTAACTATTCGACCTGGTGGAAGCACGCCCTAGGGTGAAGGCCAGGTTTCCCAGAAGGTAGAAATGACCATTACTTTCACACTGTTTGCAATTATTCATTTTATACGATAGAAAAGCTGTTGTATTTATATTGTATTTTATGCTTCTGGCGTTGACTTCTTAGGCCCTAACTGTTCAATCTGGTGGATCAACGCCCTAGGGTGAAGCCTAGGTTGCCCGGAAAGTAGAAATGACCATAACTTTCACACTGGTTGCAATTTTTCGTTTTATACGATGGAAAAGCTGTGGCATCTTTATTGTATTTTATTCATCTGGTGTTGACTTCTAAGGCCGTAGCTATTAGGTGTGGTGGAGCAACGCCCTAGAGTGACGCCTAGGTTGCCCGGAACGTAGAAATGACCATTACTTTCACAATGTTTGCAATTATTCACTTTATACGATGGAAAAACTGTTGTACTTATATTGTATTTTATTCTTCTGGCGTTGACTTCTTAGGCCCTAACTATTCGATCTGGTGGAACAACGCCCTAGGGTGACGCCTAGGTTGCCCGGAACATGGAAATGACCATTACTTTCACACTGTTTGCAAATATACATTATATACGATGGAAAAGCTGTTGTATTTACATTGTGTTTTATGCATCTGGCGTTGACTTCTTAGGCCCTAACTATTTAATCTGGTAGAGCACCGCCCTAGAGTGAAGCATAGGTTGCCCGGAACGTAGAACATACCATTACCTTCACACTGGTTGCAATTATTCCCGTTATACGATTGAAAAACTGTTGCATCTTTATTGTATTTTATGCTTCTGGCGTTGACTTCTAAGGCCCTAACTGTTCCATCTGGTGGAGCAACGCCCTAGGGTGAAGGGTAGGTTGCCCTGATCGTAGAAATGACCATGACTTTCACACTGGTAGCAATTATTCGTTTTATACGATGGAAAAACTGTTATATTTATAATGTATTTTATGCTTCTCGCGTTGGCATCTTAGGCCCTAACTTTTCGATCTGGTGGAACAACGACCTAGAGTGAAGCCTAGGTTGCCTGGAACGTAGAAATGACCATTACTTTCACACTGTTTACAGTTATTCCTGTTATACGATGGAAAAGCTTTTGCATCATTATTGTATTTTATGCTTCTGGCGTTGACTTCTTAGGCCCTAACTATTCCATCTGGTGGAGCAACGCCCTAGGGTGAAGGGTAGGTTGCCCTGATCGTAGAAATGACCATGACTTTCACACTGGTAGCAATTATTCGTTTTATACGATGGAAAAACTGTTCTATTTATATATCATTTTATGCTTCGGGCGTTGCCTTCTTAGGCCCTAACTATTCGATTTTGTGGAACAACGCCCTAGAGTGAAGCGTAGGTTGCCTGGAACGTAGAAATGACCATCACTTTCACACGGGTTGCAATCATTCCTGTTATAGGGTGGAAAGACTGTTGTATTTTTATTGTATTTTATACTTCAGGCGTTGACTTCTGAGGCCATAGCTATTCGATGTGGTGGAAGAACGCCATACAGTGAAGCCTAGGTTGCCCGGAACGTAGAAATGACCAGTACATTCACACTGGTTGCAATTATTCGTCTCATACGGTGGAAAAGCTGTTGTATTTATATCGTATTTTATGCTTCTGGCGTTGACTTCTTAGGCCCTAACTATTCCATCTGGTGGAACAACGCCCTAGGGTGAAGCCTAGGTTGCCCGGAACGTAGAAATGACCATGACATTTACACTGGCTGCTATCATTCGTTTTATACGATAGAAAAGCTGTTATGTTTATATCGTATTTTATGCTTCTGGCGTTGACTTCTTAGGCCCTAACTGTTCGATCTGGTGGAACAACGCCCTAGGGTGAAGCCTAGGTTGCCCGGAAAGTAGAACTGACCATAACTTTCACACAGGTTGCAATTATTCGTTTTATACGATGGAAAAGCTGTGGCATCTTTATTGTATTTTATTCATCTGGGGTTGACTTCTAAGGCCGTAGCTATTAGGTGTGGTGGAGCAACGCCCTAAAGTGACGCCTAGGTTGCCCGGAACGTAGAAATGACCATTACTTTCACAATGATTGCAATTATTCATTTTATACGATGGAAAAACTTTTGTACTTATATTGCATTTTATTCTTCTGGCGTTGACTTCTTAGGCCCTAACTATTCGATCTGGTGGAACAACGCCCTAGAGTGAAGACTAGGTTGCCCGGAACATGGAAATGATTATTACTTTCACACTGTTTGCGAATATACATTATATACGATGGAAAATCTGTTGTATTTATGTTGTATTTTATGCTTCTGGCGCTGACTTCTTAGGCCCTAACTATTTGATCTGGGGAGCACCGCCCTAGAGGAAAGCCTAGGTTACCCGGAACGTAGGAATGACCATAACTTCCACACTGGTAGCAATTATTCGTTTTATACGATGGAAAATGTGTTTTATGTATTCTGTATTTTATGCTTCGGGCGTTGACTTCTAAGGCCCTAACTATTCGATCTGGTGGAACAACGTCCTAGGGTGAAGCCTAGGTTGCCCGGAAAGTAGAAATGACCATAACTTTCACACTGGTTGCAATTGTTCGTTATATACGATGGAAAAGCTGTGGCATCTTTATTGTATTTTATGCTTCTGGCGTTGACTTCTAAGGACCTAACTACTCGATCTGGTGGAGCATCGCCCTAGAGTGAAGCCTAGGTTGCCCGGAACGTAGAAATGACCATTACATTCACACTGCTTGCAATTATTCTTCTTATACGATGGAAAAGCTGTTGTATTTATATCGTATTTTATTCTTCTGGCGTTGACTTCTTAGGCCCTAACTATTCGATCTGGTGGAACAACGCCCTAGAGTGAAGCCTAGGTTGCCTGGAACGTAGAAATGATCATTACTTTCACACTGTTTACAATTATTCGTTTTATACAATGGAAAAACTGTTGCATCTTTATTGTATTTTATGTTTCTGGCGTTGACCTCTAATGCCCTGACTACTCGATCAGGTGGAGCATCGCCCTAGAGTGAAGCCTAGGGTGCTCGGAATGTAGACATGACCATAAGTTTCACACTGGTTGCAATTATTCATTTTATACGATGGAAAAACTATTGTACTTATATTGTATTTTATTCTTATGCCGTTGAATTCTAAGTCCCTAGAGATTCGACCTGCTGGAGCAACGCCCTAGAGTGAAACCTATGTTACCCGGAACGTAGAAATGACCAGTACTTTCACACTGTTTACAGTTATTCCTGTTATACGATGGAAAAGCTTTTGCATCTTTATTGTATTTTATGCTTCTGGCGTTGACTTCTAAGGCCCTAACTACTCGATCTGGTGGAGCAACGCCCTAGAGTGAAGCCTAGGTTGCCCAAACGTAGGAATGACCAGTACATTCACACTGGTTGCAATTATTCGTCTTATACGATGGAAAAGCTGTTGTATTTATATCGTATTTTATGCTTCTGGCGTTGACTTCTTAGGCCCTAACTATTCCATCTGGTGGAACAACGCCCTAGGGTGAAGCCTAGGTTGCCCGGAACGTAGAAATGACCATGACATTTACACTGGTTGCTATCATCCGTTTTATACGATGGAAAAACTGTTCTATTTATATATTATTTTATGCTTCGGCCGTTGCCTTCTTAGGCCCTAACTATTCGATCTTGTGGAACAACGCCCTAGAGTGAAGCGTAGGTTGCCTGGAACGTAGAAATGACAATCACTTTCACACGGCTTGCAATTATTCCTGTTATAGGATGGAAAGACTGTGGTATTTTTATTGTATTTTATACTTCTGGCGCTGACTTCTAAGGACCTAACTATTCGATCTGGTGGAGCAACGCCCTAGAGTGAAGCCTAGGTTGCTCGGAATGTAGAAATGACCATAATTTTCACACTGGTTTCAATTATTCGTTTTATACGATGGAAAAACTGTTGCATCTTTATCGTATTTTTTGCTTCTGGCGGTGACTTCTTAGGCCGTAGCTATTCGATCTGGTGGAGCAACGCCCTGGAGTGAAACCTAGGTTGTTCGGAATGTAGAAATGACCATAACTTTCACTCTGGTTGCAATTATTCATTTTATACGATGGAAAAACTGTTGTACTTATATTGTGTTTTATTCTTATGACGTTGAATTCTAAGTCAATAGCTATTCGGTCTGGTGGAGCAACGCCCTAGAGTGACGCCTAGGTTGCTCGGAACGTAGAAATGACCATTACTTACACACTGGTTGCAATTATTCCTGTTATACGATGGAAAAACTGTTGTATTTTAATTGTATTTTATGCTTTTAGCGATGAATTATAAGTCCCTAGCTATTCGATCTGGAGGAGCAACGCCCTAGAGTGACGCCTAGGTTGCTCGGAACGTAGAAATGACCATTACTTTCACACTGGTTGCAATTATTCGTTTAATACGATGGTAAAGCTGTTGTATTTATATCGTATTTTATGCTTCTGGCGTTGACTTCTTAGGACATAACTATTCGATCTGTTGGAGCAACGCCCTGGAGTGAAACCTAGGTTGCTCGGAATGTGGAAATGACCACAACTTTCACACTGGTTGCAATTATTCATTTTATACGATGGAAAAACTGTTTTACTTATATTGTGTTTTATTCTTATGGCGTTGAATTCTAAGTCCCTAGCTATTCGATCTGGCGGGGCAACATCCTAGAGTGACGCCTAGGTTGCTCGGAACGTAGAAATGGCCATCACTTTCAAACTGTTTGCAATTATTCGTTTTATACGATGGAAAAGCTGCTTTATTTATATCGTGTTTTATGCTTGTGGGGTTGACTTCTTAGGTCCTAACCATTCCATCTGGTGGATTAACGCCCTAGGGTGAAGCCTAGGTTTCCCGGAAAGTAGAAATGACCATAACTTTCACACTGGTAGCAATTATTCGTTTTATACGATGGAAAAACTGTTCTACTTATTTTGCATTTTATGCTTCGGGCATTGACTTCTAAGGCCCTAGCCATTCAGTCTGTTGGAGCAACGCCCTAGGGTGCAGCCTAGGTTGCCGGAAAGTGGAAATGACCATAACTTTCATCCTGGTTGCAATTACTCGTTTTATATGATGGAAAGACTGTTGTATTTATATTGTATTTTATGCTTCTGGCGTTGATTTCTAAGTCCCTAGCTATTCGATCTGGTAGTGCAACGCCCTAGAGAGAAACCTAGGTTATCCGGAACGTAGAAATGACCAGTACATTCACACTGGTTGCAGTTATTCCTGTTAAACGATGGAAAAACTGTTGCATCATTATTGTATTTTATGCTTCTGGTATTGACTTCTGAGGCCCTAACTATTCGATCTGGTGCAGCAACGCCCTAGAGTGACGCCTAGGTTGCTCGGAACGTAGAAATGACCACTACTTTCACACTGTTTGCAAATATACATTATATATGATGGAAAATCTGCTGTATTTATGTTGTATTTTATGCTTCTGGCGTTGACTTGTTAGGCCCTAACTATTCGATCTGGTGGAGCAACGCCCTACAGTGAAGCCTAGGTTGCCCGGAACGTAGAAATGACCATAACTTTCTCACTGGTTGCAATTATTCGTTTTATACGATGGAAAAGCTGCTTTATTTATATCGTATTTTATGCTTCTGGGGTTGACTTCTTAGGTCCTAACTGTTCGATCTGGTGGAACAACGCCCTAGAGTGAAGCCTAGGCTGCCCGGAACGTGGAAATGACCATAACTTCCACACTGGTAGCAATTATTCGTTTTATACGATGCAAAAACTGTACTATTTATTTTGTATTTTATGCTTCGGGCGTTGACTTCTATGGCCCTAACTGTTGAATCTGGTGGAGCAACGCCCTAGAGTGAAGCCTAGGTAGCCCGGAACGCAGAAATGACCATAACTTTCGCACTGGTTGCAAATATTCCTGTTCTACGATGGACAAACTGTTGTATTTATATCGTATTTTATGCTTCTGGCGTTGACTTCTAAGGACCTAACCATTCGATCTGGTGGAGAAACGCTCTAGAGTGAAGTCTAGGTTGCTCGGAATGTAGGAATGACCATAAATTTCACACTGGTTGCAATTATTCGTTTTATACGATGGAAAAACTGTTGCATCTTTATCGTATTTTATGCTTCTGGCGTGGACTTCTAAGGCCCTAATTATTCGATCTGGTGGAGCAACGCCCTCGAGTGAAGCCTAGGTTACCCGGAACGTAGAAATGACCATAACTTTTACACTGGTAGCAATTATTCGTTTTATACAATGGAAAAACTGTTCTATTTATTTTGTATTTTATGCTTCGGGCGTTGACTTCTAAGGATCTAACTGATTGATCTGGTGGAGCAGCGCCCTAGAGTGAAGCCTAGATTGCCCGGAACGTTGAAATGACCATAACCTTCACACTGGTTGCTATTATTCGTTTTATACGATGGAAAAACTGTTATATTTATATTGTATTTTATTCTTATGGCGTTGACTTCCTAGACCCTACCTATTCGATCTGGTGGAACAAGGCCCTATGGTGAAGCCTAGGTTGCCTGGAACGTAGAAATGACCATTACTTTCAGACTGTTTGCAATTATTCGTTTTATACGATGGAAAAGCTGTTGCATCTTTATTGTATTTTAGGCTTCTGGCGTTGACTTCTAAGGCCCTAACTATTCGATCAGGTGGAGCAACGCCCTAGAGTGAAGCCTAGGTTGCTCGGAATGTAGAAATGACCATAACTTTCACACTGGTTGCAATTATTCATTTTATACGATGGAAAAACTGTTGTACTTATATTGTATTTTATTCTTATGGCGTTGAATTCTAAGTCCCTAGCTATACGATCTGGTGGAGCAACGCCCTAGAGTGAAACCTAGGTTACCCGGAACGTAGAAATGACCAGTACTTTCATACTGTTTGCAGTTATTCCTGTTATACGATGGAAAAACTGTTGCATCTTTATTGTATTTTATGCTTCTGGCGTTGAATTCTAAGGCCCTAACTATTCGATCTGGTGGAGCAACGCCCTAGAGTGAAGCCTAGGTTGCCCGGAACATGGAAATGACCATTACTTTCACACTGGTTGCAATTATTCCTGTTATATGATGGAAGAACTGTTGTACTTTTATTGCATTTTATGCTTCGGGCATTGACTTCTAAGGCCCTAACTAATCAATCTGTTGGAGCAGCGCCCTAGGGTGAAGCCTAGGTTGCCGGGAAAGTAGAAATGACCATAACTTTCATCCTGGTTGCAATTATTCGTTTTATATGATGGAAAAGCCGTTGTATTTATATTGTATTTTATGCTTCTGGCGTTCACTTCTTAGGCCCTAACTATTCGATTTGGTGGAACAACGCCCTAGGCTGAAGCCTAGGTTGCCCGGAACGCAGAAATGACCGTTAACTTCACGCTTGTTGCAATTATTCCTGTTATACGGTGAAAAAACTGTTGTATTTTTATTGCATTTTATGCTTCAGGCGTTGACTTCTAGGGCCGTAGCTATTCGATCTGGTGGAACAACGCCCTAGGGTGAAGCCTAGGTTGCCTGGAACGTAGAAATGACCATAACTTTCACAATGTTTGCAAGTATTCATTTTATACGATGAAAAAACTGTTGTACATATATTGTATTTTGTCCTTCTGGCGTTGAATTTTAAGTCCCGAGCTATTCGACCTATTGGAGCGACGCCCTAGAGTGAATCCTAGGTTGCCCGGAACGTAGAAATGACCATAACTTTCACACTGGTTGCAATTATTCGTTTTATACGATTGAAAAACTTTTGTATTTATATTGTATTTTATGCTTCTGGAGTTGACTCCTTAGGCCCTAACTATTCCCTCTGGCGGATCAACGCCCTAGAGTGAAACCTACGTTGCTCGGAACGTAGAAATGACCATTACTTTCACACTGGTTGCAATTATTCCTGTTATACGATGGAAAAGCTGTTGTATTTATATCGTATTTTATGCTTCGGGCGTTGACTACTAAGGCCCATACTATTCAATCTGTTGGAGCAACGCCCTAGGGTGAAGCCTAGGTATGCTCGGAAAGTGGAAAAGACCATAAGGTTCATACTGGTTGCAATTATTCGTTTCATACGATGGAAAAACTGTTTTATTTATTTTGTATTTTATGCTTCTGGCGTTGACTTCTAAGGCCGTAGCTATTCGATGTTGTGGAGCAACGCCCTAGAGTGACGCCTAGGTTGCACGGAACGTAGAAATGACCATAACTTTCACACTGGTTGCTATTATTCGTTTTATACAATGGAAAATCTGTTCTATTTATTGTGTACTTTATGCTTCTGGCGTTGACTTCTAAGGTCCTATCTATTCGATCTGGTTTAGCAACGCCCTGGAGTGAAGCCTAGGTTGCCCGGAACGTAGGACAGACCGTTACCTTCACACTGGTTGCAATTATTCCTGTTATACGATGGAAAAACTGTTGGATCTTTATTGTATTTTATGCTTTTAGCGTTGAATTCTAAGTCCCTAGCTATTCGATCTGGTGGAGCAACGCCCTAGAGTGAAGCCTAGGTTGCCCGGAACGTAGAAATGACCACATCTTTCACACTGGTTGCAATTATTCCTGTTATACGATGGAAAAACTGTTGTATTTTTATTGTATTTTATGCTCCTGGCGTTGACTTCTAAGGCCCTAACTATTCAATCTGGTGGAGCAACGCCCTAGAGTGAGGCCTAGGTTGCCCGGGACGTAGAAATGACAATTACATTCACACTGCAAATATACATTATATTCGATGGAAAAGCTGTTGTATTTATATTGTATTTTATGCTTCTGTCGTTGACTTCTTAGGCCCTAACTATTGGATCTGGTGGAGCACCGCCCTAGAGTGAAGCCTAGGTTGCCCGGAACGTAGAAATGACCAGTACTTTCACAAAGTTTGCAATTATTCATTTTATACGAAGGAAAAACAGTTGTACTTATATTGTAATTTATCCTTCTGGCGTTGACTTCTTAGGCCCTAGCTATTCGATCTGGTGGAACAACGCCCCAGACTGAAGACTAGGCCGCCCGGAACGTAGAAATGACCATCACTTTCACACTGGTTGCAATTATTCCTGTTTTACGATGGAAAAACTCTTGTATATTTAGTGCATTTCATGCTACGGGCGTTCACTTCTTAGTCCCTAACTATTCGATCTGGTGGAGCAACGCCCTACAGAGTGAAGCCTAGGTTGCCCGGAACGTAGAAATGACCATAACTTCCACACTGGTTGCTATTATCCGTTTTATACGATCCAAAAACTGTTATATTTATATTATATTTTATGCGCCTGTCGTTGACTTCTTAGGCCCTAACTATTCGATCTGGTGTAACGACGCCGTAGAGTAAAGCCTACGTTGCCCGGAACGTAGAAATGACCATAACTTTCACACTGGTTGCTATTATTCGTTCTATACGATGGAAAAACTGTTATATTTATATTCTATATTATGCTTCTGGCCTTGATTCCTTCGGCCCTAACTACTCGAGCTGGTTGAACAACGCCCTGGAGTGAAGCCTAGGATGCTCGGAACGTAGAAATGACCATTACTTTCACACTGGTTGCAGTTATCCCTGTTATACGATGGAATAACTGTTGTAGTTTTATTGTATTTTATGCTTCTGACGTTGACTGCTAAGGCCCTAACTATTCGATCTGGTGGAGCAACGCCCTAGAGTGAAGACTAGGTTGCTCGGAATGTAGAAATGTCCATAAATTTCACACTGAATGCAATTATTCCTGTTATAGGATGTAAAAACTATGGTATTTTTATTGTATTTTATGCTTCGGGAGTTGACTTCTAAGGCCCTAACCATACGAGATGGTGGAGCAACGCCACAGGATGAAGGCTAGGTTGCCCGGAACGTAGAAATGACCATAACTTCCACACTGGTTGCAATCATTCCTGTTATACGATGGAAAAACTGTTGTATTTATATTGTATCTTATGCTTCTGGCGTTGACTTCTAAGGCCCTAACTATTCGAGCTGGCGGAGCAACGCCCTAGAGGGAAGCCAAGGTTGACCGGAACGTAGAAGTGACCATAACTTTCACACTGGTTGCAATTATTCGTTTTATACGATGGAAAAGCTGTTGTATTTATATTGTATTTTATGCTTCAGGCGTTGACTTCTTAGGCCCTAAGTATACGATCTGGTGCAGCAGCGCCCTAGAGTGAAGCCTAGGTTGCCCGAAACGTCGAAATGATCATTACTTTCGCACTGGTTGCAATTAGCCATGCTATACGGTGGAAAAACTGTTGCATTTTTATTGTATTTTCTGCTTCTGGCTTTGACTTCTAAGGTCGTAGCTATTCGATCTGGTGTGACAACGCCCTAGAGTGAAGCCTTGGTAGCCCGGAACGTAGAAATGACCATCACTTTCAAACTGGTTGGAATTATTCCTGTTATGCGATGGAAAAACTGTTGTAGTTTTATTGCATTTTATGCTTCGGGCGTTGACTTCTAAGGCCCTAACTATTCGATCTGGTGTAACAACGCCCTAGAGTGAAGCCTAGGTTGCCCGGAACGTAGAAATGACCATCACTTTCAAACTGGTTGGAATTATTCCTGTTATGCGATGGAAAAACTGTTGTAGTTTTATTGCATTTTAGGCTTCGGGCGTTGACTTGAAAGGCCCTAACTATTCGATCTGGTGGAGCAACGCCCTAGAGTGAAGCCTAGGTTGCCTGGAACGTAGAAATGACCATAACTTTCACACTGGTTGCTATTATTCCTGTTATACGATGGAAAAGTTGTTGTATTTATATTGTCTTTTATGCTTCTGGCGTTGACTTCTAAGGCCCTAACTATTCGATGTGGTGGTGCAACGCCCTACAGTGAAGCCTAGGTTGCCCGGAACGTAGAAATGACCATTACTTTCACACTGTTTGCAATTATTCATTTTATACGATGGAAATGCTGTTGTATTTATATTGTATTTTATGCTTCTGGCGTCGACTTCTAAGGCCGTAGCTATTCGATGTGGTGGAGCAACGCCCTAGAGTGACGCCTAGGTTGCCCGGAACGTAGAAATGACCATAACTGTCTCACTGGTTGCAATTATTCGTTTTATACGATGGAAAAGCTGTTGTATTTATATTGTATTTTATGCTTCAGGCGTTGACTTCTTAGGCCCTAACTATACGATCTGGTGCAGCAGCGCCCTAGAGTGAAGCCTAGGTTGCCCGAAACGTCGAAATGATCATTACTTTCGCACTGGTTGCAATTAGCCATGCTATACGGTGGAAAAACTGTTGCATTTTTATTGTATTTTCTGCTTCTGGCTTTGACTTCTAAGGTCGTAGCTATTCGATCTGGTGTGACAACGCCCTAGAGTGAAGCCTTGGTAGCCCGGAACGTAGAAATGACCATCACTTTCAAACTGGTTGGAATTATTCCTGTTATGCGATGGAAAAACTGTTGTAGTTTTATTGCATTTTATGCTTCGGGCGTTGACCTCTAAGGCCCTAACTATTTGATCTGGTGTAACAACGCCCTAGAGTGAAGCCTAGGTTGCCCGGAACGTAGAAATGACCATCACTTTCAAACTGGTTGGAATTATTCCTGTTATGCGATGGAAAAACTGTTGTAGTTTTATTGCATTTTAGGCTTCGGGCGTTGACTTCAAAGGCCCTAACTATTCGATCTGGTGGAGCAACGCCCTAGAGTGAAGCCTAGGTTGCCTGGAACGTAGAAATGACCATAACTTTCACACTGGTTGCTATTATTCCTGTTATACGATGGAAAAGTTGTTGTATTTATATTGTCTTTTATGCTTCTGGCGTTGACTTCTAAGGCCCTAACTATTCGATGTGGTGGTGCAACGCCCTACAGTGAAGCCTAGGTTGCCCGGAACGTAGAAATGACCATTACTTTCACACTGTTTGCAATTATTCATTTTATACGATGGAAATGCTGTTGTATTTATATTGTATTTTATGCTTCTGGCGTCGACTTCTAAGGCCGTAGCTATTCGATGTGGTGGAGCAACGCCCTAGAGTGACGCCTAGGTTGCCCGGAACGTAGAAATGACCATAACTGTCTCACTGGTTGCTATTATTCGTTGTATACGATGGAAAAACTGTTATATTTATATTGTATTTTATGCTTCTGGCTTTGTCTTCTTAGGCCCTAACTATTCGATCTGGTGGAACAACGCCCCAGACTGAAGACTAGGTCGCCCGGAACGTAGAAATGACCATCACTTTCACACTGGTTGCAATTATTCCTGTTATACGATGGAAAAACTCTTGTATATTTAGTGCATTTCGTGCTACGGGCGTTCACTTCTTAGTCCCTAACTATTCGATCTGGTGGAGCAACGCCCTAGAGTGAAGCCTAGGTTGCCCGGAACGTAGAAATGACCATTACTTTCACACTGTTTGCAATTATTCATTTTATACGATGGAAATGCTGTTGTATTTATATTGTATTTTATGCTTCTGGCGTTGACTTCTAAGGCCGTAACTATTCGGTCTGTTGGAGCAACGCCCTGGAGTGAAACCTAGGTTGCCCGGAAAGTAGAATTGGCCATCACTTTCAAACTGGTTGCAATTATTCCTGTTATATGATGGAAACACTGTTGTATTTTTTTTGCGTTTTATGGTTCGGGCGTTGACTTCTAAGGCCCTAACTATTCAATCCGTTGGAGCAACGCCCTAGGGTGAAGCCTAGGTTGCTCGGAAAGTAGAAATGACCATATGTTTGATACTGGTTGCAATTGTTTGTTTCATACGATGGAAAAACTGTTGTATTTATATTGTATTTTATGCTTCTGGCGTTGACTTCTAAGGCACTAACTATTCGATCTGGTGGAGCAACGCCCTAGAGTGAAGCCTAGGTTGCCCGGGGCGTAGGATTGGCTATCACGTTTAAACTGGTTGCAATTAATCCTTTTATACGATGGAAAAGCTGTTGTATTTATATCGTATTTTATGTATCTGGCGTTGACTTCTAAGGCACTAACTATTCGATGTGGTGGAGCAACGCCCTAGAGTGAAGCCTAGGTTGCCCGGAACGTAGAATTGGCCATCACTTTCAAACTGGTTGCAATTATTCCTGTTATATGATGGAAACACTGTTGTATTTTTTTTGCGTTTTATGGTTCGGGCGTTGACTTCTAAGGCCCTAACTATTCAATCCGTTGGAGCAACGCCCTAGGGTGAAGGCTAGGTTGCTCGGAAAGTCGAAATGACCATATGTTTGATACTGGTTGCAATTGTTTGTTTCATACGATGGAAAAACTGTTGTATTTATATTGTATTTTATGCTTCTGGCGTTGACTTCTAAGGTACTAACCATTCGATCTGGTGGCGCAACGCAATAGGGTGAAGCCTAGGTTGCCGGGAACGTAGAATTGGCCATCCATTTCAAACTGGTTGCAATTAATCCTGTTACACGATGGAAACACTGTTGTATTTTTTTTGCATTTTATGCTTCGGGCGCTGACTTCTAAGGCCCTAACTAATCAATCCGTTGGAGCAACGCCCTAGGGTGAAGCCTAGCTTGCTCGGAAAGTAGAAATGACCATAAGTTTCATACTCGTTTCAATTATGCGTTTTATACGATGGAAACACTGTTGTATTATTATTGCATTTTATGCTTCGGGCGCTGACTTCTAAGGCCCCAACTATTCAATCTGTTGGAGCAACGACCTAGGGTGAAGCCTAGGTTGCTCGAAAAGTAGAAATGACCATCAGTTTCATACTGGTTGCAATTATTCGTTTTATACTATGGAAAAACTGTTGTATTTATATTGTATTTTATGCTTCTGGCGTTGACTCCTAAGGCCCTAGCTATTCGATCTAGTGGAGCAACGCCCTAGAGTGAAGCCTAGGTTGCCCGGAAAGGAGAAATGACCATCACTTTCAAACTGGTTGCAATTAATCCTGTTATACGATGGAAACACTGTTGTATTTTTTTTGCATTTTATGGTTCGGGCGTTGAATTCTAAGGCCCTAACTATTCAATCCGTTGGAGCAATGCCCTAGGGTGAAGCCTAGCTTGCTCGGAAAGTAGAAATGACCATAAGTTTCATACTGGTTGGAATTATTGGTTTTATACGATGGAAATGCTGTTGTATGTATATTGTATTTTATGCCTCTGGCGTTGACTTCTAAGGCCGTAGCTATTAGATGTGGTGGAGCAACGCCCTAGAGAGACGCCTAGGGTGCTCGGAACGTAGAAATGACCATTACTTTCACACTGGTTGCAATTCTTCGTTATATACGATGGAAAAGATGTTGTATTTATATCGTATTTTATGCTTCTGGCGTTGACTTCTTAGGCCGTAACTATTCGGTCTGGTGGAGCAACGCCCTGGAGTGAAACCTAGGTTGCCGGGAACGTAGAATTGGCCATCACTTTCAAACTGGTTGCAATTATTCGTTTTATACGATGGAAAAGCTGTTGTATTTATATTGTATTTTATGCCTCTGGCGTTGACTTCTAAGGCACTATCTATTCGATCTGGTGGAGCAACGCCCTAGAGAGAAGCCTAGGTTGCCCGGAACGTAGAATTGGCCATCACTTTCAAACTGGTTGCAATTATTCCTGTTATATGATGGAAACACTGTTGTATTTTTTTTGGATTTTATGGTTCGGGCGTTCACTTCAAAGGTCCTAACTATTCAATCTGTTGGAGCAACGCCCTAGGGTGAAGCCTAGGTTGCTCGGAAAGTAGAAATGACCATCAGTTTCATACTGGTTGCAATTATTCGTTTTATACGATGGAAACACTGTTGAATATATATTGTATTTTATGCGTCTGGCGTTGACTTCTAAGGCCCTAGCAATTCGGTCGATTGAAGCAACGCCCTAGAGTGAAGCCTAGGTTGCCCGGAAAGGAGAAATGACCATCACTTTCAAACTGGTTGCAATTAATCCTGTTATACGATGGAAACACTGTTGTATATTTTTTGCATTTTAAGGTTCGGGCGTTGACTTCTAAGGCGCTAACTATTCTATCCGCTGGAGCAACGCCCTAGGGTGAAGCCTAGCGTGCTCGGAAAGTAGAAATGACCATAAGTTTCATACTGGTTGGAATTATTGGTTTTATACGATGGAAAAGCTGTTGTATTTATATTGTATTTTATGCCTCTGGCGTTGACTTCTAAGGCCGTAACTATTCGGTCTGGTGGAGCAACGCCCTGGAGTGAAACCTAGGTTGCCCGGAACGTAGAATTGGCCATCACTTTCAAACTGGTTGCAATTATTGCTGTTATATGATGGAAACACTGTTGTATTTTTTTTGCATTTTATGGTTCGGGCGTTGGCTTCTAAGGCCCTAACTATTCAATCCGTTGGAGCAACGCCCTAGGGTGAAGCCTAGGTTGTTCGGAAAGTAGAAATGACCATAAGTTTCATACTGGTTGCAATTATTCGTTTTATACGAAGCAAAAACTGTACTATTTATTTTGAATTTTATGCTCCGGGCGTTGACTTCTAAGGCCCTAGCTATTCGATCTGGTGGAGCAACGCCCTAGAGTGAAGCCTAGGTTGCCCGGAACGTAGAAATGACCATTACTTTCAGACTGTTTGCAATTATTCGTTTTATACTATGGAAAAACTGTTGCATCTTTATTGTATTTTAGGCTTCTGGAGTTGACTTCTAAGGCCCTAACTATTCGATCAGGTGGAGCAACGCCCTAGAGTGAAGCCTAGGTTGCCGGGAACATGGAAATGACCATTACTTTCACACTGGTTGCAATTATTCCTGTTATATGATGGAAGAACTGTTGTACTTTTATTGCATTTTATGCTTCGGGCATTGACTTCTAAGGCCCTAACTAATCAATCTGTTGGAGCAGCGCCCTAGGGTGAAGCCTAGGTTGCCCGGAAAGTAGAAATGACCATAACTTTCATCCTGGTTGCAATTATTCGTTTTATATGATGGTAAAACTGTTGTATTTATATTGTATTTTATGCTTCTGGCGTTCACTTCTTAGGCGCTAACTATTCGATTTGGTGGAACAACGCCCTAGGGTGAAGCCTAGGTTGCCCGGAACGCACAAATGACCATTACCTTCACACTGGTTGCAATTATTCGTTTTATACGATGGAAAAACTGTTGCATCTTTACCGTATTTTATGCTTCTGGCGTGGACTTCTAAGGCCCTAACTATTCGATTTGGTGGAGCAACGCCCTAGAGTGAAGCCTAGGTTACCCGGAACGTAGAAATGACCATAACTTTTACACTGGTAGCAATTATTCGTTTTATGCAATGGAAAAACTGTTCTATTTATTTTGTATTTTATGCTTCGGGCGTTGACTTCTAAGGCCCTAACTGATTGATCTGGTGGAGCAACGCCCTAGAGTGAAGCCTAGATTGCCCGGAACGTTGAAATGACCATAACCTTCACACTGGTTGCTATTATTCGTTTTATATGATGGTAAAACTGTTGTATTTATATTGTATTTTATGCTTCTGGCGTTCACTTCTTAGGCCCTAACTATTCGATTTGGTGGAACAACGCCCTAGGGTGAAGCCAGGTTGCCCGGAACGCAGAAATGACCATTACCTTCACGCTTGTTGCAACTATTCCAGTTATACGGTGAAAAACCTGTTGTATTTTTATTGCATTTTATGCTTCAGGCGTTGACTTCTAAGGACGTAGCTATTCGATGTGGTGGAGCAACGCCATATAGTGAAGCCTAGGAAGCCCGGAACGTAGAAATGACTATAACTTTCACACTGGTTGCTATTATTCGTTTTATACGATGGAAAAACTGTTGTATTTATATTGTATTTTATGGTTCTGGCGTTGACTTCTTAGGCCCTAACTATTCGATCTGGTGGAACAACGCCCTAGGGGGAAGCCTAGGTTGCTCGGAAAGTGGAAAAGACCATAAGTTTCATACTGGTTGCAATTATTCGTTTTATACGATGGAAAAACTGTTTTATTTATTTTGTATTTTATGCTTCGGGCGTTGACTTCTAAGGCAATAACTATTCGATCTGGTGGAGCAACGCCCTAGAGTGAAGCCTAGGTTGCCCGGGACGTAGAAATGACCATAACTTTCACACTGGTTGCTATCATTCGTTTTATACGATGGAAAAACTGTTATATTTATATTGTATTTTATGCTTCTGGCGTTGACTTCTTAGGGCCTAACTGTTCGATGTGGTGGAACAACGCCCTAGAGTGAAGCCTAGGTTACCCGGAACGTAGAAATGGCCATCACTTTCAAACTGTTTGCAATTATTCCCGTTATATGATGGAAACGCTGTTGTATTTTTATTGCATTTTATGCTTCGGGCATTGACTTGTAAGGCCCTAACTATTCAATCTGTTGGAGCAACGCCCTAGAGTGAATCCTAGGTTGCCCGGAACGTAGAAACGACCATTACATTCACACTGGTTCCAATTATTCCTGTTATACGATGGAAAAACTGTTGTATTCGTATTGCACTTTATGCTTCGGGCATTGACTTTTAAGGCCCTAACTATTCAATCTGTTGGAGCAACGCCCTAGCGTGATGCCTAGGTTGCCCGGTACGTAGAAATAAGCATAACTATCACGCTGGTTGCAATTATTCGTTTTATACGATGGAAAAGCTGCTGTATTTATATCGTATTTTATGGTTCTGGCGTTGACTTCTTAGGCCCTAACTATTCCATCAGGTGGAACAACGCCCTAGGGTGAAGCCCAGGTTGCTCGGAATGTAGGAATGACCATAAATTTCACACTGGTTGCAATTATTCGTTTTATACGATGGAAAAACTGTTGCATCTTTACCGTATTTTATGCTTCTGGCGTGGACTTCTAAGGCCCTAACTATTCGATTTGGTGGAGCAACGCCCTAGAGTGAAGCCTAGGTTACCCGGAACGTAGAAATGACCATAACTTTTACACTGGTAGCAATTATTCGTTTTATGCAATGGAAAAACTGTTCTATTTATTTTGTATTTTATGCTTCGGGCGTTGACTTCTAAGGCCCTAACTGATTGATCTGGTGGAGCAACGCCCTAGAGTGAAGCCTAGATTGCCCGGAACGTTGAAATGACCATAACCTTCACACTGGTTGCTATTATTCGTTTTATATGATGGTAAAACTGTTGTATTTATATTGTATTTTATGCTTCTGGCGTTCACTTCTTAGGCCCTAACTATTCGATTTGGTGGAACAACGCCCTAGGGTGAAGCCAGGTTGCCCGGAACGCAGAAATGACCATTACCTTCACGCTTGTTGCAACTATTCCAGTTATACGGTGAAAAACCTGTTGTATTTTTATTGCATTTTATGCTTCAGGCGTTGACTTCTAAGGACGTAGCTATTCGATGTGGTGGAGCAACGCCATATAGTGAAGCCTAGGAAGCCCGGAACGTAGAAATGACTATAACTTTCACACTGGTTGCTATTATTCGTTTTATACGATGGAAAAACTGTTGTATTTATATTGTATTTTATGCTTCTGGCGTTGACTTCTTAGGCCCTAACTATTCGATCTGGTGGAACAACGCCCTAGGGGGAAGCCTAGGTTGCTCGGAAAGTGGAAAAGACCATAAGTTTCATACTGGTTGCAATTATTCGTTTTATACGATGGAAAAACTGTTTTATTTATTTTGTATTTTATGCTTCGGGCGTTGACTTCTAAGGCAATAACTATTCGATCTGGTGGAGCAACGCCCTAGAGTGAAGCCTAGGTTGCCCGGGACGTAGAAATGACCATAACTTTCACACTGGTTGCTATCATTCGTTTTATACGATGGAAAAACTGTTATATTTAGATTGTATTTTATGCTTCTGGCGTTGACTTCTTAGGGCCTAACTGTTCGATGTGGTGGACCAACGCCCTAGAGTGCAGCCTAGGTTACCCGGAACGTAGAAATGGCCATCACTTTCAAACTGTTTGCAATTATTCCCGTTATATGATGGAAACACTGTTGTATTTTTATTGCATTTTATGCTTCGGGCATTGACTTGTAAGGCCCTAACTATTCAATCTGTTGGAGCAACGCCCTAGAGTGAATCCTAGGTCGCCCGGAACGTAGAAACGACCATTACATTCACACTGGTTCCAATTATTCCTGTTATACGATGGAAAAACTGTTGTATTTGTATTGCACTTTATGCTTCGGGCATTGACTTTTAAGGCCCTAACTATTCAATCTGTTGGAGCAACGCCCTAGGGTGATGCCTAGGTTGCCCGGTACGTAGAAATAAGCATAACTATCACGCTGGTTGCAATTATTCGTTTTATACGATGGAAAAGCTGCTGTATTTATATCGTATTTTATGGTTCTGGCGTTGACTTCTTAGGCCCTAACTATTCCATCAGGTGGAACAACGCCCTAGGGTGAAGCCCAGGTTGCTCGGAATGTAGGAATGACCATAAATTTCACACTGGTTGCAATTATTCGTTTTATACGATGGAAAAACTGTTGCATCTTTATCGTATTTTATGCTTCTGGCGTGGACTTCTAAGGCCCTAACTATTCGATTTGGTGGAGCAACGCCCTAGAGTGAAGCCTAGGTTACCCGGAACGTAGAAATGACCATAACTTTTACACTGGTAGCAATTATTCGTTTTATGCAATGGAAAAACTGTTCTATTTATTTTGTATTTTATGCTTCGGGCGTTGACTTCTAAGGCCCTAACTGATTGATCTGGTGGAGCAACGCCCTAGAGTGAAGCCTAGATTGCCCGGAACGTTGAAATGACCATAACCTTCACACTGGTTGCTATTATTCGTTTTATATGATGGTAAAACTGTTGTATTTATATTGTATTTTATGCTTCTGGCGTTCACTTCTTAGGCCCTAACTATTCGATTTGGTGGAACAACGCCCTAGGGTGAGGCCAGGTTGCCCGGAACGCAGAAATGACCATTACCTTCACGCTTGTTGCAACTATTCCAGTTATACGGTGAAAAACCTGTTGTATTTTTATTGCATTTTATGCTTCAGGCGTTGACTTCTAAGGACGTAGCTATTCGATGTGGTGGAGCAACGCCATATAGTGAAGCCTAGGAAGCCCGGAACGTAGAAATGACTATAACTTTCACACTGGTTGCTATTATTCGTTTTATACGATGGAAAAACTGTTGTATTTATATTGTATTTTATGCTTCTGGCGTTGACTTCTTAGGCCCTAACTATTCGATCTGGTGGAACAACGCCCTAGGGGGAAGCCTAGGTTGCTCGGAAAGTGGAAAAGACCATAAGTTTCATACTGGTTGCAATTATTCGTTTTATACGATGGAAAAACTGTTTTATTTATTTTGTATTTTATGCTTCGGGCGTTGACTTCTAAGGCAATAACTATTCGATCTGGTGGAGCAACGCCCTAGAGTGAAGCCTAGGTTGCCCGGGACGTAGAAATGACCATAACTTTCACACTGGTTGCTATCATTCGTTTTATACGATGGAAAAACTGTTATATTTATATTGTATTTTATGCTTCTGGCGTTGACTTCTTAGGGCCTAACTGTTCGATGTGGTGGACCAACGCCCTAGAGTGCAGCCTAGGTTACCCGGAACGTAGAAATGGCCATCACTTTCAAACTGTTTGCAATTATTCCCGTTATATGATGGAAACACTGTTGTATTTTTATTGCATTTTATGCTTCGGGCATTGACTTGTAAGGCCCTAACTATTCAATCTGTTGGAGCAACGCCCTAGAGTGAATCCTAGGTCGCCCGGAACGTAGAAACGACCATTACATTCACACTGGTTCCAATTATTCCTGTTATACGATGGAAAAACTGTTGTATTTGTATTGCACTTTATGCTTCGGGCATTGACTTTTAAGGCCCTAACTATTCAATCTGTTGGAGCAACGCCCTAGGGTGATGCCTAGGTTGCCCGGTACGTAGAAATAAGCATAACTATCACGCTGGTTGCAATTATTCGTTTTATACGATGGAAAAGCTGCTGTATTTATATCGTATTTTATGGTTCTGGCGTTGACTTCTTAGGCCCTAACTATTCCATCAGGTGGAACAACGCCCTAGGGTGAAGCCCAGGTTGCTCGGAATGTAGGAATGACCATAAATTTCACACTGGTTGCAATTATTCGTTTTATACGATGGAAAAACTGTTGCATCTTTATCGTATTTTATGCTTCTGGCGTGGACTTCTAAGGCCCTAACTATTCGATTTGGTGGAGCAACGCCCTAGAGTGAAGCCTAGGTTACCCGGAACGTAGAAATGACCATAACTTTTACACTGGTAGCAATTATTCGTTTTATGCAATGGAAAAACTGTTCTATTTATTTTGTATTTTATGCTTCGGGCGTTGACTTCTAAGGCCCTAACTGATTGATCTGGTGGAGCAACGCCCTAGAGTGAAGCCTAGATTGCCCGGAACGTTGAAATGACCATAACCTTCACACTGGTTGCTATTATTCGTTTTATATGATGGTAAAACTGTTGTATTTATATTGTATTTTATGCTTCTGGCGTTCACTTCTTAGGCCCTAACTATTCGATTTGGTGGAACAACGCCCTAGGGTGAGGCCAGGTTGCCCGGAACGCAGAAATGACCATTACCTTCACGCTTGTTGCAACTATTCCAGTTATACGGTGAAAAACCTGTTGTATTTTTATTGCATTTTATGCTTCAGGCGTTGACTTCTAAGGACGTAGCTATTCGATGTGGTGGAGCAACGCCATATAGTGAAACCTAGGAAGCCCGGAACGTAGAAATGACTATAACTTTCACACTGGTTGCTATTATTCGTTTTATACGATGGAAAAACTGTTATATTTATATTGTATTTTATGCTTCTGGCGTTGACTTCTTAGGCCCTAACTATTCGATCTGGTGGAACAACGCCCTAGGCTGAAGCCTAGGTTGCCTGGAACGTAGAAATGACCATTACTTTCAGACTGTTTGCAATTATTCGTTTTATACTATGGAAAAACTGTTGCATCTTTATTGTATTTTAGGCTTCTGGCGTTGACTTCTAAGGCCCTAACTATTCGATCAGGTGGAGCAACGCCCTAGGGTGAAGCCTAGGTTGCCCGGAAAGTAGAAATGAACTTAAGTTTCATACTGGTTGCAATTATTAGTTTTATACGTTGGAAAAACTGTTGTATCTATATTGTATTTTACGCTTCGGGCGTTCACTTCTTAGGCCGTAACTATTCGTTCTGGTGGAGCAACGCCCTGGAGTGAAACCTAGGTTGCCCGGAACGTAAAATTGGCCATCACTTTCAAACTGGTTGCAATTATTCCCGTTATATGATGGAAACGCTGTTGTATTTTTATTGCATTTTATGCTTCGGGCATTGACTTGTAAGGCCCTAACTATTCAATCTGTTGGAGCAACGCCCTAGAGTGAATCCTAGGTTGCCCGGAACGTAGAAACGACCATTACATTCACACTGGTTCCAATTATTCCTGTTATACGATGGAAAAACTGTTGTATTCGTATTGCACTTTATGCTTCGGGCATTGACTTTTAAGGCCCTAACTATTCAATCTGTTGGAGCAACGCCCTAGCGTGATGCCTAGGTTGCCCGGTACGTAGAAATAAGCATAACTATCACGCTGGTTGCAATTATTCGTTTTATACGATGGAAAAGCTGCTGTATTTATATCGTATTTTATGGTTCTGGCGTTGACTTCTTAGGCCCTAACTATTCCATCAGGTGGAACAACGCCCTAGGGTGAAGCCCAGGTTGCTCGGAATGTAGGAATGACCATAAATTTCACACTGGTTGCAATTATTCGTTTTATACGATGGAAAAACTGTTGCATCTTTACCGTATTTTATGCTTCTGGCGTGGACTTCTAAGGCCCTAACTATTCGATTTGGTGGAGCAACGCCCTAGAGTGAAGCCTAGGTTACCCGGAACGTAGAAATGACCATAACTTTTACACTGGTAGCAATTATTCGTTTTATGCAATGGAAAAACTGTTCTATTTATTTTGTATTTTATGCTTCGGGCGTTGACTTCTAAGGCCCTAACTGATTGATCTGGTGGAGCAACGCCCTAGAGTGAAGCCTAGATTGCCCGGAACGTTGAAATGACCATAACCTTCACACTGGTTGCTATTATTCGTTTTATATGATGGTAAAACTGTTGTATTTATATTGTATTTTATGCTTCTGGCGTTCACTTCTTAGGCCCTAACTATTCGATTTGGTGGAACAACGCCCTAGGGTGAAGCCAGGTTGCCCGGAACGCAGAAATGACCATTACCTTCACGCTTGTTGCAACTATTCCAGTTATACGGTGAAAAACCTGTTGTATTTTTATTGCATTTTATGCTTCAGGCGTTGACTTCTAAGGACGTAGCTATTCGATGTGGTGGAGCAACGCCATATAGTGAAGCCTAGGAAGCCCGGAACGTAGAAATGACTATAACTTTCACACTGGTTGCTATTATTCGTTTTATACGATGGAAAAACTGTTGTATTTATATTGTATTTTATGCTTCTGGCGTTGACTTCTTAGGCCCTAACTATTCGATCTGGTGGAACAACGCCCTAGGGGGAAGCCTAGGTTGCTCGGAAAGTGGAAAAGACCATAAGTTTCATACTGGTTGCAATTATTCGTTTTATACGATGGAAAAACTGTTTTATTTATTTTGTATTTTATGCTTCGGGCGTTGACTTCTAAGGCAATAACTATTCGATCTGGTGGAGCAACGCCCTAGAGTGAAGCCTAGGTTGCCCGGGACGTAGAAATGACCATAACTTTCACACTGGTTGCTATCATTCGTTTTATACGATGGAAAAACTGTTATATTTATATTGTATTTTATGCTTCTGGCGTTGACTTCTTAGGGCCTAACTGTTCGATGTGGTGGACCAACGCCCTAGAGTGCAGCCTAGGTTACCCGGAACGTAGAAATGGCCATCACTTTCAAACTGTTTGCAATTATTCCCGTTATATGATGGAAACACTGTTGTATTTTTATTGCATTTTATGCTTCGGGCATTGACTTGTAAGGCCCTAACTATTCAATCTGTTGGAGCAACGCCCTAGAGTGAATCCTAGGTCGCCCGGAACGTAGAAACGACCATTACATTCACACTGGTTCCAATTATTCCTGTTATACGATGGAAAAACTGTTGTATTTGTATTGCACTTTATGCTTCGGGCATTGACTTTTAAGGCCCTAACTATTCAATCTGTTGGAGCAACGCCCTAGGGTGATGCCTAGGTTGCCCGGTACGTAGAAATAAGCATAACTATCACGCTGGTTGCAATTATTCGTTTTATACGATGGAAAAGCTGCTGTATTTATATCGTATTTTATGGTTCTGGCGTTGACTTCTTAGGCCCTAACTATTCCATCAGGTGGAACAACGCCCTAGGGTGAAGCCCAGGTTGCTCGGAATGTAGGAATGACCATAAATTTCACACTGGTTGCAATTATTCGTTTTATACGATGGAAAAACTGTTGCATCTTTATCGTATTTTATGCTTCTGGCGTGGACTTCTAAGGCCCTAACTATTCGATTTGGTGGAGCAACGCCCTAGAGTGAAGCCTAGGTTACCCGGAACGTAGAAATGACCATAACTTTTACACTGGTAGCAATTATTCGTTTTATGCAATGGAAAAACTGTTCTATTTATTTTGTATTTTATGCTTCGGGCGTTGACTTCTAAGGCCCTAACTGATTGATCTGGTGGAGCAACGCCCTAGAGTGAAGCCTAGATTGCCCGGAACGTTGAAATGACCATAACCTTCACACTGGTTGCTATTATTCGTTTTATATGATGGTAAAACTGTTGTATTTATATTGTATTTTATGCTTCTGGCGTTCACTTCTTAGGCCCTAACTATTCGATTTGGTGGAACAACGCCCTAGGGTGAGGCCAGGTTGCCCGGAACGCAGAAATGACCATTACCTTCACGCTTGTTGCAACTATTCCAGTTATACGGTGAAAAACCTGTTGTATTTTTATTGCATTTTATGCTTCAGGCGTTGACTTCTAAGGACGTAGCTATTCGATGTGGTGGAGCAACGCCATATAGTGAAGCCTAGGAAGCCCGGAACGTAGAAATGACTATAACTTTCACACTGGTTGCTATTATTCGTTTTATACGATGGAAAAACTGTTGTATTTATATTGTATTTTATGCTTCTGGCGTTGACTTCTTAGGCCCTAACTATTCGATCTGGTGGAACAACGCCCTAGGGGGAAGCATAGGTTGCTCGGAAAGTGGAAAAGACCATAAGTTTCATACTGGTTGCAATTATTCGTTTTATACGATGGAAAAACTGTTTTATTTATTTTGTATTTTATGCTTCGGGCGTTGACTTCTAAGGCAATAACTATTCGATCTGGTGGAGCAACGCCCTAGAGTGAAGCCTAGGTTGCCCGGGACGTAGAAATGACCATAACTTTCACACTGGTTGCTATCATTCGTTTTATACGATGGAAAAACTGTTATATTTATATTGTATTTTATGCTTCTGGCGTTGACTTCTTAGGGCCTAACTGTTCGATGTGGTGGACCAACGCCCTAGAGTGCAGCCTAGGTTACCCGGAACGTAGAAATGGCCATCACTTTCAAACTGTTTGCAATTATTCCCGTTATATGATGGAAACACTGTTGTATTTTTATTGCATTTTATGCTTCGGGCATTGACTTGTAAGGCCCTAACTATTCAATCTGTTGGAGCAACGCCCTAGAGTGAATCCTAGGTCGCCCGGAACGTAGAAACGACCATTACATTCACACTGGTTCCAATTATTCCTGTTATACGATGGAAAAACTGTTGTATTTGTATTGCACTTTATGCTTCGGGCATTGACTTTTAAGGCCCTAACTATTCAATCTGTTGGAGCAACGCCCTAGGGTGATGCCTAGGTTGCCCGGTACGTAGAAATAAGCATAACTATCACGCTGGTTGCAATTATTCGTTTTATACGATGGAAAAGCTGCTGTATTTATATCGTATTTTATGGTTCTGGCGTTGACTTCTTAGGCCCTAACTATTCCATCAGGTGGAACAACGCCCTAGGGTGAAGCCCAGGTTGCTCGGAATGTAGGAATGACCATAAATTTCACACTGGTTGCAATTATTCGTTTTATACGATGGAAAAACTGTTGCATCTTTATCGTATTTTATGCTTCTGGCGTGGACTTCTAAGGCCCTAACTATTCGATTTGGTGGAGCAACGCCCTAGAGTGAAGCCTAGGTTACCCGGAACGTAGAAATGACCATAACTTTTACACTGGTAGCAATTATTCGTTTTATGCAATGGAAAAACTGTTCTATTTATTTTGTATTTTATGCTTCGGGCGTTGACTTCTAAGGCCCTAACTGATTGATCTGGTGGAGCAACGCCCTAGAGTGAAGCCTAGATTGCCCGGAACGTTGAAATGACCATAACCTTCACACTGGTTGCTATTATTCGTTTTATATGATGGTAAAACTGTTGTATTTATATTGTATTTTATGCTTCTGGCGTTCACTTCTTAGGCCCTAACTATTCGATTTGGTGGAACAACGCCCTAGGGTGAGGCCAGGTTGTCCGGAACGCAGAAATGACCATTACCTTCACGCTTGTTGCAACTATTCCAGTTATACGGTGAAAAACCTGTTGTATTTTTATTGCATTTTATGCTTCAGGCGTTGACTTCTAAGGACGTAGCTATTCGATGTGGTGGAGCAACGCCATATAGTGAAACCTAGGAAGCCCGGAACGTAGAAATGACTATAACTTTCACACTGGTTGCTATTATTCGTTTTATACGATGGAAAAACTGTTATATTTATATTGTATTTTATGCTTCTGGCGTTGACTTCTTAGGCCCTAACTATTCGATCTGGTGGAACAACGCCCTAGGCTGAAGCCTAGGTTGCCTGGAACGTAGAAATGACCATTACTTTCAGACTGTTTGCAATTATTCGTTTTATACTATGGAAAAACTGTTGTATTTATATTGTATTTTATGCTTCTGGCGTTGACTTCTAAGGCACTAACTATTCGATCTGGTGGAGCACGCCCTAGAGTGAAGCCTAGGTTGCCCGGAAGGTAGAATTGGCCATCACTTTCACACTGGTTGCAATTATTCGTTTTATACGATGGAAAAGCTGTTGTATTTATATCGTATTTTATGCTTCTGGCGTTGACTTCTAAGGCTCTAACTATTCGATCTGGTGGAGGAACGCCCTAGAGGGAAGCCTAGGTTGCCCGGAACGTAGAATTGGCCATCACTTTCAGACTGCTTGCAATTATTCCTGTTATATGATGGAAACACTGTTGTATTTTTTTTGCATTTTATGGTTCGGGCGTTCACTTCTAAGGTCCTAACTATTGAATCTGTTGGAGCAACGCCCTAGGGTGAAGCCTAGCTTGCTCGGAAAGTAGAAATGACCATAAGTATCATACTGGTTGCAATTATTCGTTTTATACGATGGAAACACTGTTGTATTTTTATTGCATTTTATGCTTCGGGCGTTGACTTCTAAGGCCCTAACTATTCAATCTGCTGGAGCAACGCCCTAGGGTGAAGCCTAGGTTCCTCGGAAAGTAGAAATGACCATCAGTTTCATACTGGTTGCAATTATTCGTTTTATACGACGGAAAAACTGTTGTATTTATATTGTATTTTATGCTTCTGGCGTTGACTTCTAAGGCCCTAGCAATTCGATCTAGTGGAGCAACGCCCTAGAGTGAAGCCTAGGTTGCCCGGAAAGGAGAAATGACCATCACTTTCAAACTGGCTGCAATTATTCGTTTTATACGATGCAAACGCTGTTGTATTTATATCGTATTTTATGCTTCTGGCGTTTACTTCTAAGGACCTAACTATTCGATCTGGTGGAGCAGCGCCTTAGAGTGGATCCTAGGTTGCTCGGAATGTAGAAATGACCATAACTTTCACACTGGTTGCAATTATTCGTTTTATACGATGGAAACGCTGTTGTATTTATATTGTACTTTATGCCTCTGGCGTTGACTTCTAAGGCCGTAGCTATTAGATGTGGTGGAGCAACGCCCTAGGGTGACGCCTAGGGTGCTCGGAACGTAGAAATGACCATTACTTTCACACTGGTTGCAATTATTCGTTTTATACGATGGAGAAGCTGTTGTATTTATATCGTATTTTATGCTTCTGGCGTTGACTTCTTAGGCCGTAACTATTCGGTCTGGTGGAGCAACGCCCTGGAGTGAAACCTAGGTTGCCCGGAACGTAGAATTGGCCATCACTTTCAAACTGGTTGCAATTATTCCTGTCATATGATGGAAACACTGTTGTATTTTTTTTGCATTTTATGGTTCGGGCGTTGATTTCTAAGACCCTAACTATTCAATCTGTTGGAGCAACGCCCTAGGGTGAAGCCTAGGTTGCTCGGAAAGTAGAAATGACCATAAGTTTCAAACTGGTTGCTATTATTCGTTTTATACGATGGAAAAACTGTTGTATTTATATTGTATTTTATGCTTCTGGCGTTGACTTCTAAGGTACTAACTATTCGATCTGGTGGCGCAACGCAATAGGGTGAAGCCTAGGTTGCCGGGAACGTAGAATTGGCCATCCATTTCAAACTGGTTGCAATTAATCCTGTTACACGATGGAAACACTGTTGTATTTTTTTTGCATTTTATGGTTCGGGCGTTGACTTCTAAGGCCCTAACTAATCAATCCGTTGGAGCAACGCCCTAGGGTGAAGCCTAGCTTGCTCGGAAAGTAGAAATGACCATAAGTTTCATACTCGTTTCAATTATGCGTTTTATACGATGGAAACACTGTTGTATTTTTATTGCATTTTATGCTTCGGGCGCTGACTTCTAAGGCCCCAACTATTCAATCTGTTGGAGCAACGACCTAGGGTGAAGCCTAGGTTGCTCGAAAAGTAGAAATGACCATCAGTTTCATACTGGTTGCAATTATTCGTTTTATACTATGGAAAAACTGTTGTATTTATATTGTATTTTATGCTTCTGGCGTTGACTCCTAAGGCCCTTATTATTCGATCTAGTGGAGCAACGCCCTAGAGTGAAGCCTAGGTTGCCCGGAAAGGAGAAAAGACCATCACTTTCAAACTGGTTGCAATTAATAATGTTATACATTGGAAAAACTGTTGTATTTTTATTGCATTTTATGCTTCTGGCGTTAACTTCTTAGGCCCTAACTATTCGATCTGGTGGAACAACGGCCTAGGGTGAAGCCTAGCTTGCCCGGAACGTAGAAATGACCATTACCTTCACACTGTTTGCAATTATTCCTTTTATACGATGGCAAAGCTGTTGTATTTATATCGTATTTTATGCTTCTGGCGTTTGCTTCTAAGGACCTAACTATTCGATCTGGTGGAGCAACGCCCTAGAGTGAATCCTAGGTTGCTCGGAATGTAGAAATGACCATAACTTTCACACTGGTTGCAATTATTCGTTTTATACGATGCAAACGCTGTTGTATTTATATCGTATTTTATGCTTCTGGCGTTTACTTCTAAGGACCTAACTATTCGATCTGGTGGAGCAACGCCCTAGAGTGGATCCTAGGTTGCTCGGAATGTAGAAATGACCATAACTTTCACACTGGTTGCAATTATTCGTTTTATACAATGGAAACGCTGTTGTATTTATATTGTATTTTATGCCTCTGGCGTTGACTTCTAAGACACTATCTATTCGATCTGGTGGAGCAACGCCCTAGAGAGAAGCCTAGGTTGCCCGGAACGTAGAATTGGCCATCACTTTCAAACTGGTTGCAATTATTCCTGTTATATGATGGAAACACTGTTGTATTTTTTTTGGATTTTATGGTTCGGGCGTTCACTTCAAAGGTCCTAACTATTCAATCTGTTGGAGCAACGCCCTAGGGTGAAGCCTAGGTTGCTCGGAAAGTTGAAATGACCATCAGTTTCATACTGGTTGCAATTATTCGTTTTATACGATGGAAAAACTGTTGAATTTATATTGTATTTTATGCGTCTGGCGTTGACTTCTAAGGCCCTAGCAATTCGGTCGATTGAAGCAACGCCCTAGAGTGAAGCCTAGGTTGCCCGGAAAGGAGAAATGACCATCACTTTCAAACTGGTTGCAATTAATCCTGTTATACGATGGAAACACTGTTGTATTTTTTTTGCATTTTATGGTTCTGGCGTTGACTTCTAAGGCCCTAACTATTCAATCCGTTGGAGCAATGCCCTAGGGTGAAGCCTAGCTTGCTCGGAAAGTAGAAATGACCATAAGTTTCATACTGGTTGGAATTATTGGTTTTACACGATGGAAATGCTGTTGTATTTATAATGTATTTTATGCCTCTGGCGTTGACTTCTAAGGCCGTAGCTATTAGATGTGGTGGAGCAACGCCCTAGAGAGACGCCTAGGTTGCTCGGAACGTAGAAATGACCATTACTTTCACAGTGGTTGCAATTCTTCGTTGTATACGATGGAAAAGATGTTGTATTTATATCGTATTTTATGCTTCTGGCGTTGACTTCTTAGGCCGTAACTATTCGGTCTGGTGGAGCAACGCCCTGGAGTGAAACCTAGGTTGCCGGGAACGTAGAATTGGCCATCACTTTCAAACTGGTTGCAATTATTGCTGTTATATGATGGAAACACTGTTGTATTTTTTTTGCATTTTATGGTTCGGGCGTTGACTTCTAAGGCCCTAACTAATCAATCCGTTGGAGCAACGCCCTAGGGTGAAGCCTAGCTTGCTCGGAAAGTAGAAATGACCATAAGTTTCATACTCGTTTCAATTATGCGTTTTATACGATGGAAACACTGTTGTATTTTTATTGCATTTTATGCTTCGGGCGCTGACTTCTAAGGCCCCAACTATTCAATCTGTTGGAGCAACGACCTAGGGTGAAGCCTAGGTTGCTCGAAAAGTAGAAATGACCATCAGTTTCATACTGGTTGCAATTATTCGTTTTATACTATGGAAAAACTGTTGTATTTATATTGTATTTTATGCTTCTGGCGTTGACTCCTAAGGCCCTTATTATTCGATCTAGTGGAGCAACGCCCTAGAGTGAAGCCTAGGTTGCCCGGAAAGGAGAAAAGACCATCACTTTCAAACTGGTTGCAATTAATAATGTTATACATTGGAAAAACTGTTGTATTTTTATTGCATTTTATGCTTCTGGCGTTAACTTCTTAGGCCCTAACTATTCGATCTGGTGGAACAACGGCCTAGGGTGAAGCCTAGCTTGCCCGGAACGTAGAAATGACCATTACCTTCACACTGTTTGCAATTATTCCTTTTATACGATGGCAAAGCTGTTGTATTTATATCGTATTTTATGCTTCTGGCGTTTGCTTCTAAGGACCTAACTATTCGATCTGGTGGAGCAACGCCCTAGAGTGAATCCTAGGTTGCTCGGAATGTAGAAATGACCATAACTTTCACACTGGTTGCAATTATTCGTTTTATACGATGCAAACGCTGTTGTATTTATATCGTATTTTATGCTTCTGGCGTTTACTTCTAAGGACCTAACTATTCGATCTGGTGGAGCAACGCCCTAGAGTGGATCCTAGGTTGCTCGGAATGTAGAAATGACCATAACTTTCACACTGGTTGCAATTATTCGTTTTATACAATGGAAACGCTGTTGTATTTATATTGTATTTTATGCCTCTGGCGTTGACTTCTAAGACACTATCTATTCGATCTGGTGGAGCAACGCCCTAGAGAGAAGCCTAGGTTGCCCGGAACGTAGAATTGGCCATCACTTTCAAACTGGTTGCAATTATTCCTGTTATATGATGGAAACACTTGTTGTATTTTTTTTGGATTTTATGGTTCGGGCGTTCACTTCAAAGGTCCTAACTATTCAATCTGTTGGAGCAACGCCCTAGGGTGAAGCCTAGGTTGCTCGGAAAGTTGAAATGACCATCAGTTTCATACTGGTTGCAATTATTCGTTTTATACGATGGAAAAACTGTTGAATTTATATTGTATTTTATGCGTCTGGCGTTGACTTCTAAGGCCCTAGCAATTCGGTCGATTGAAGCAACGCCCTAGAGTGAAGCCTAGGTTGCCCGGAAAGGAGAAATGACCATCACTTTCAAACTGGTTGCAATTAATCCTGTTATACGATGGAAACACTGTTGTATTTTTTTTGCATTTTATGGTTCTGGCGTTGACTTCTAAGGCCCTAACTATTCAATCCGTTGGAGCAATGCCCTAGGGTGAAGCCTAGCTTGCTCGGAAAGTAGAAATGACCATAAGTTTCATACTGGTTGGAATTATTGGTTTTACACGATGGAAATGCTGTTGTATTTATAATGTATTTTATGCCTCTGGCGTTGACTTCTAAGGCCGTAGCTATTAGATGTGGTGGAGCAACGCCCTAGAGAGACGCCTAGGTTGCTCGGAACGTAGAAATGACCATTACTTTCACAGTGGTTGCAATTCTTCGTTGTATACGATGGAAAAGATGTTGTATTTATATCGTATTTTATGCTTCTGGCGTTGACTTCTTAGGCCGTAACTATTCGGTCTGGTGGAGCAACGCCCTGGAGTGAAACCTAGGTTGCCGGGAACGTAGAATTGGCCATCACTTTCAAACTGGTTGCAATTATTGCTGTTATATGATGGAAACACTGTTGTATTTTTTTTGCATTTTATGGTTCGGGCGTTGACTTCTAAGGCCCTAACTAATCAATCCGTTGGAGCAACGCCCTAGGGTGAAGCCTAGCTTGCTCGGAAAGTAGAAATGACCATAAGTTTCATACTCGTTTCAATTATGCGTTTTATACGATGGAAACACTGTTGTATTTTTATTGCATTTTATGCTTCGGGCGCTGACTTCTAAGGCCCCAACTATTCAATCTGTTGGAGCAACGACCTAGGGTGAAGCCTAGGTTGCTCGAAAAGTAGAAATGACCATCAGTTTCATACTGGTTGCAATTATTCGTTTTATACTATGGAAAAACTGTTGTATTTATATTGTATTTTATGCTTCTGGCGTTGACACCTATGGCCCTTATTATTCGATCTAGTGGAGCAACGCCCTAGAGTGAAGCCTAGGTTGCCCGGAAAGGAGAAAAGACCATCACTTTCAAACTGGTTGCAATTAATAATGTTATACATTGGAAAAACTGTTGTATTTTTATTGCATTTTATGCTTCTGGCGTTAACTTCTTAGGCCCTAACTATTCGATCTGGTGGAACAACGGCCTAGGGTGAAGCCTAGCTTGCCCGGAACGTAGAAATGACCATTACCTTCACACTGTTTGCAATTATTCCTTTCATACGATGGCAAAGCTGTTGTATTTATATCGTATTTTATGCTTCTGGCGTTTGCTTCTAAGGACCTAACTATTCGATCTGGTAGAGCAACGCCCTAGAGTGAATCCTAGGTTGCTCGGAATGTAGAAATGACCATAACTTTCACACTGGTTGCAATTATTCGTTTTATACGATGCAAACGCTGTTGTATTTATATCGTATTTTATGCTTCTGGCGTTTACTTCTAAGGACCTAACTATTCGATCTGGTGGAGCAACGCCCTAGAGTGGATCCTAGGTTGCTCGGAATGTAGAAATGACCATAACTTTCACACTGGTTGCAATTATTCGTTTTATACAATGGAAACGCTGTTGTATTTATATTGTATTTTATGCCTCTGGCGTTGACTTCTAAGACACTATCTATTCGATCTGGTGGAGCAACGCCCTAGAGAGAAGCCTAGGTTGCCCGGAACGTAGAATTGGCCATCACTTTCAAACTGGTTGCAATTATTCCTGTTATATGATGGAAACACTGTTGTATTTTTTTTGGATTTTATGGTTCGGGCGTTCACTTCAAAGGTCCTAACTATTCAATCTGTTGGAGCAACGCCCTAGGGTGAAGCCTAGGTTGCTCGGAAAGTTGAAATGACCATCAGTTTCATACTGGTTGCAATTATTCGTTTTATACGATGGAAAAACTGTTGAATTTATATTGTATTTTATGCGTCTGGCGTTGACTTCTAAGGCCCTAGCAATTCGGTCGATTGAAGCAACGCCCTAGAGTGAAGTCTAGGTTGCCCGGAAGGGAGAAATGACCATCACTTTCAAACTGGTTGCAATTAATCCTGTTATACGATGGAAACACTGTTGTATTTTTTTTGCATTTTATGGTTCTGGCGTTGACTTCTAAGGCCCTAACTATTCAATCCGTTGGAGCAATGCCCTAGGGTGAAGCCTAGCTTGCTCGGAAAGTAGAAATGACCATAAGTTTCATACTGGTTGGAATTATTGGTTTTACACGATGGAAATGCTGTTGTATTTATAATGTATTTTATGCCTCTGGCGTTGACTTCTAAGGCCGTAGCTATTAGATGTGGTGGAGCAACGCCCTAGAGAGACGCCTAGGGTGCTCGGAACGTAGAAATGACCATTACTTTCACACTGGTTGCAATTCTTCGTTGTATACGATGGAAACGATGTTGTATTTATATCGTATTTTATGCTTCTGGCGTTGACTTCTAAGGACCTAACTATTCGATCAGGTGGAGCAACGCCCTAGAGTGAAGCCTAGGTTGCCGGGAACATGGAAATGACCATTACTTTCACACTGGTTGCAATTATTCCTGTTATATGATGGAAGAACTGTTGTACTTTTATTGCATTTTATGCTTCGGGCATTGACTTCTTAGGCCCTAACTAATCAATCTGTTGGAGCAGCGCCCTAGGGTGAAGCCTAGGTTGCCCGGAAAGTAGAAATGACCATAACTTTCATCCTGGTTGCAATTATTCGTTTTATATGATGGTAAAACTGTTGTATTTATATTGTATTTTATGCTTCTGGCGTTCACTTCTTAGGCGCTAACTATTCGATTTGGTGGAACAACGCCCTAGGGTGAAGCCTAGGTTGCCCGGAACGCACAAATGACCATTACCTTCACGCTTGTTGCAATTATTCCTGTTATACGGTGAAAAAACTGTTGTATTTTTATTGCATTTTATGCTTCAGGCGTTGACTTCTAAGGCCGTAGCTATTCGATGTGGTGGAGCAACGCCATAGAGTGAAGCCTAGGAAGCCCGGAACGTAGAAATGACCATAACTTTCACACTGGTTGCTATTATTCGTTTTATACGATGGAAAAACTGTTATATTTATATTGTATTTTATGCTTCTGGCGTTGACTTCTTAGGCCCTAACTATTCGATCTGGTGGAACAACGCCCCAGACTGAAGACTAGGTCGCCCGGAACGTAGAAATGACCATAACTTTCACACTGGTTGCTATTATTCGTTTTATACGATGGAAAAACTGTTATATTTATATTGTATTTTATGCTTCTGGCGTTGACTTCTTAGGCCCTAACTATTCGATCTGGTGGAACAACGCCCTAGAGTGAAGCCTAGGTTGCCCGGAACATGGAAATGACCATTACTTTCACACTGTTTGCAAATATACATTATATACGATGGAAGAGCTGTTGTATTTATATTGTATTTTATGCTTCTGGCGTTGGCTTCTAAGGTACTAACTATTCGATCTGGTGGAGCAATGCCCTAGAGTGAAGCCTAGGTTGCCCGGAACGTAGAAATGACCATCACATTCAAACTGGTTGCAGTTATTCCTGTTATATGATGGAAGAACTGTTGTACTTTTATTGTATTTTATGCTTCGGGCATTGAGCTCTAAGGCCCTAACTATTCAATCTGTTGGAGCAGCGCCCTAGGGGGAAGCCTAGGTTGCCCGGAAAGTAGAAATGACCATAACTATCACAATGTTTGCAAGTATTCATTTTATACGATGAAAAAACTGTTGTACATATATTGTATTTTATCCTTCTGGCGTTGAATTCTAAGTCCCTAGCTATTCGACCTATTGGAGCGACGCCCTAGAGTGAAACCTAGGTTGCCCGGAACGTAGAAATGACCATAACTTTCACACTGGTTGCAATTGTTCGTTTTATACGATTGTAAAGCAGTTGTATTTATATCGTATTTTATACTTCGGGCGTTGACTTCTAATGCGCTAACTATTCAATCTGTTGGAGCAACGCACTAGGGGGAAGCCTAGGTTGCTCGGAAAGTGGAAAAGACCATAAGTTTCATACTGGTTGCAATTATTCGTTTTATACGATGGAAAAACTGTTTTATTTATTTTGTATTTTATGCTTCGGGCGTTGACTTCTAAGGCAATAACTATTCGATCTGGTGGAGCAACGCCCTAGAGTGAAGCCTAGGTTGCCCGGGACGTAGAAATGACCATAACTTTCACACTGGTTGCTATCATTCGTTTTATACGATGGAAAAACTGTTATATTTACATTGTATTTTATGCTTCTGGCGTTGACTTCTTAGGGCCTAACTGTTCGATGTGGTGGAACAACGCCCTAGAGTGAAGCCTAGGTTACCCGGAACGTAGAAATGGCCATCACTTTCAAACTGTTTGCAATTATTCCCGTTATATGATGGAAACACTGTTGTATTTTTATTGCATTTTATGCTTCGGGCATTGCCTTGTAAGGCCCTAACTATTCAATCTGTTGGAGCAACGCCCTAGAGTGAATCCTAGGTTGCCCGGAACGTAGAAACGACCATTACATTCACACTGGTTGCAATTATTCCTGTTATACGATGGAAAAACTGTTGTATTTGTATTGCATTTTATGCTTCGGGCATTGACTTTTAAGGCCCTAACTATTCAATCTGTTGGAGCAACGCCCTAGGGTGATGCCTAGGTTGCCCGGTACGTAGAAATAAGCATAACTATCACGCTGGTTGCAATTATTCGTTTTATACGATGGAAAAGCTGCTGTATTTATATCGTATTTTATGGTTCTGGCGTTGACTTCTTAGGCCCTAACTATTCCATCAGGTGGAACAACGCCATAGGGTGAAGCCCAGGTTGCTCGGAATGTAGGAATGACCATAAATTTCACACTGGTTGCAATTATTCGTTTTATACCATGGAAAAACTGTTGCATCTTTATCGTATTTTATGCTTCTGGCGTGGACTTCTAAGGCCCTAACTATTCGATTTGGTGGAGCAACGCCCTAGAGTGAAGCCTAGGTTACCCGGAACGTAGAAATGACCATAACTTTTACACTGGTAGCAATTATTCGTTTTATGCAATGGAAAAACTGTTCTATTTATTTTGTATTTTATGCTTCGGGCGTTGACTTCTAAGGCCCTAACTGATTGATCTGGTGGAGCAACGCCCTAGAGTGAAGCCTAGATTGCCCGGAACGTTGAAATGACCATAACCTTCACACTGGTTGCTATTATTCGTTTTATATGATGGTAAAACTGTTGTATTTATATTGTATTTTATGCTTCTGGCGTTCACTTCTTAGGCCCTAACTATTCGATTTGGTGGAACAACGCCCTAGGGTGAAGCCAGGTTTCCCGGAACGCAGAAATGACCATTACCTTCACGCTTGTTGCAACTATTCCAGTTATACGGTGAAAAACCTGTTGTATTTTTATTGCATTTTATGCTTCAGGCGTTGACTTCTAAGGACGTAGCTATTCGATGTGGTGGAGCAACGCCATATAGTGAAGCCTAGGAAGCCCGGAACGTAGAAATGACTATAACTTTCACACTGGTTGCTATTATTCGTTTTATACGATGGAAAAACTGTTATATTTATATTGTATTTTATGCTTCTGGCGTTGACTCCTTAGGCCCTAACTAATCGATCTGGTGGAACAACGCCCTAGGCTGAAGCCTAGGTTGCCTGGAACGTAGAAATGACCATTACTTTCAGACTGTTTGCAATTATTCGTTTTATACTATGGAAAAACTGTTGCATCTTTATTGTATTTTAGGCTTCTGGCGTTGACTTCTAAGGCCCTAACTATTCGATCAGGTGGAGCAACGCCCTAGGGTGAAGCCTAGGTTGCTCGGAAAGTGGAAATGACCATAAGTTTGATACTGGTTGCAATTATTCGTTTTATACGATGGAAAAGCTGTTTTATTTATTTTGTATTTTATGCTTCGGGCATTGACTTCTAAGGCCCTAACTATTCGATCTGGTGTAACAACGCCCTAGAGTGAAGCCTAGGTTGCCCGGAACGAAGAAAGGACCATCACTATCAAACTGGTTGGAATTATTCCTGTTATACTATCGAAAAACTGTTGCATCTTTATCGTATTTTATGCTTTTGGCGTGGACTTCTAAGGCCCTAACTATTCGATCTGGTGGAGCAACGCCCTAGAGTGAAGCCTAGGTTGACCGGAACGTAGAAATGACCATAGCTTTTACACTGGTAGCAATTATTCGTTTTATACAATGGAAAAACTGTTCTATTTATTTTGTATTTTATGTATCGGGCGTTGACTTCTAAGGCCCTATCTGATTGATCTGGTGGAGCAACGCCCTAGAGTGAAGCCTAGATTGCCCGGAACGTTGAAATGACCATAACCTTCACACTGGTTGCTATTATTCGTTTTATACGATGGAAAAACAGTTATGTTTATATTGTATTTTATTCTTATGGCGTTGACTTCTTAGGCCCTACCTATTCCATCTGGTGGAACAACGCCCTAGGGTGAAGCCTAGGTTGCCTGGAACGTAGAAATGACCATTACTTTCAGACTGCTTGCAATTATTCGCTTTATACTATGGAAAAACTGTTGCATCTTTATTGTATTTTAGGCTTCTGGCGTTGACTTCTAAGGCCCTAACTATTCGATCAGGTGGAGCAACGCCCTAGAGTGAAGCCTAGGTTGCCGGGAACATGGAAATGACCATTACTTTCACACTGGTTGCAATTATTCCTGTTATATGATGGAAGAACTGTTGTACTTTTATTGCACTTTATGCTTCGGGCATTGACTTCTAAGGCCCTAACTAATCAATCTGTTGGAGCAGCGCCCTAGGGTGAAGCCTTGGTTGCCCGGAAAGTAGAAATGACCATAACTTTCATCCTGGTTGCAATTATCCGTTTTATATGATGGTAAAACTGTTGTATTTATATTGTATTTTATGCTTCTGGCGTTCACTTCTTAGGCCCTAACTATTCGATTTGGTGGAACAACGCCCTAGGGTGAAGCCTAGGTTGCCCGGAACGCAGAAATGACCATTACCTTCACGCTTGTTGCAATTATTCCTGTTATACGGTGAAAAAACTGTTGTATTTTTATTGCATTTTATGCTTCAGGCGTTGACTTCTAAGGCCGTAGCTATTCGATGTGGTGGAGCAACGCCATAGGGTGAAGCCTAGGAAGCCCGGAACGTAGAAATGAACATAACTTTCACACTGGTTGCTATTATTCGTTTTATACGATGGAAAAACTGTTATATTTATATTGTATTTTATGGTTCTGGCGTTGACTTCTTAGGCCCTAACTATTCCATCTGGTGGAACAACGCCCTAGGGTGAAGCCCAGGTTGCTCGGAATGTAGGAATGACCATAAATTTCACACTGGTTGCAATTATTCGTTTTATACGATGGAAAAACTGTTGCATCTTTATCGTATTTTATGCTTCTGGCGTGGACTTCTAAGGCCCTAACCATTCGATCTGGTGGAGCAACGCCCTAGAGTGAAGCCTAGGTTACCCGGAACGTAGAAATGACCATAACTTTTACACTGGTAGCAATTATTCGTTTTATGCAATGGAAAAACTGTTCTATTTATTTTGTATTTTATGCTTCGGGCGTTGACTTCTAAGGCCCTAACTGATTGATCTGGTGGAGCAACGCCCTAGAGTGAAGCCTAGATTGCCCGGAACGTTGAAATGACCATAACCTTCACACTGGTTGCTATTATTCGTTTTATATGATGGTAAAACTGTTGTATTTATATTGTATTTTATGCTTCTGGCGTTCACTTCTTAGGCCCTAACTATTCGATTTGGTGGAACAACGCCCTAGGGTGAAGCCAGGTTGCCCGGAACGCAGAAATGACCATTACCTTCACGCTTGTTGCAACTATTCCAGTTATACGGTGAAAAAACTGTTGTATTTTTATTGCATTTTATGCTTCAGGCGTTGACTTCTAAGGCCGTAGCTATTCGATGTGGTGGAGCAACGCCATAGGGTGAAGCCTAGGAAGCCCGGAACGTAGAAATGACCATAACTTTCACACTGGTTGCTATTATTCGTTTTATACGATGGAAAATCTGTTCTATTTATTGTGTACTTTATGCTTCTGGCGTTGACTTCTAAGGTCCTATCTATTCGATCTGGTTTAGCAACGCCCTGGAGTGAAGCCTAGGTTGCCCGGAACGTAGGACAGACCGTTACCTTCACACTGGTTGCAATTATTCCTGTTATACGATGGAAAAACTGTTGGATCTTTATTGTATTTTATGCTTTTAGCGTTGAATTCTAAGTCCCTAGCTATTCGATCTGGTGGAGCAACGCCCTAGAGTGAAGCCTAGGTTGCCCGGAACGTAGAAATGACCACATCTTTCACACTGGTTGCAATTATTCCTGTTATACGATGGAAAAACTGTTGTATTTTTATTGTATTTTATGCTCCTGGCGTTGACTTCTAAGGCCCTAACTATTCAATCTGGTGGAGCAACGCCCTAGAGTGAGGCCTAGGTTGCCCGGGACGTAGAAATGACAATTACATTCACACTGCAAATATACATTATATTCGATGGAAAAGCTGTTGTATTTATATTGTATTTTATGCTTCTGTCGTTGACTTCTTAGGCCCTAACTATTGGATCTGGTGGAGCACCGCCCTAGAGTGAAGCCTAGGTTGCCCGGAACGTAGAAATGACCATAACTTTCACACTGGTTGCTATTATTCGTTCTATACGATGGAAGAGTTGTTATATTTATATTGTATTTTATGCTTCTGGCGTTGAGTTCTAAGGCCGTAACTATTCGACCTGGTGGAAGCACGCCCTAGGGTGAAGGCCAGGTTTCCCAGAAGGTAGAAATGACCATTACTTTCACACTGTTTGCAATTATTCATTTTATACGATGGAAATGCTGTTGCATTTATATTTTGTTTTATGCTTCTGGCGTTGACTTCTAAGGCCGTAGCTATTCGATGTTGTGGAGCAACGCCCTAGAGTGACGCCTAGGTTGCACGGAACGTAGAAATGACCATAACTTTCACACTGAATGCAATTATTCCTGTTATACGATGGAATAACTGTTGTAGTTTTATTGTATTTTATGCTTCTGACGTTGACTGCTAAGGCCCTAACTATTCGATCTGGTGGAGCAACGCCCTAGAGTGAAGACTAGGTTGCTCGGAATGTAGAAATGTCCATAAATTTCACACTGAATGCAATTATTCCTGTTATAGGATGTAAAAACTATGGTATTTTTATTGTATTTTATGCTTCGGGAGTTGACTTCTAAGGCCCTAACCATACGAGATGGTGGAGCAACGCCACAGGATGAAGGCTAGGTTGCCCGGAACGTAGAAATGACCATAACTTCCACACTGGTTGCAATCATTCCTGTTATACGATGGAAAAACTGTTGTATTTATATTGTATCTTATGCTTCTGGCGTTGACTTCTAAGGCCCTAACTATTCGAGCTGGCGGAGCAACGCCCTAGAGTGAAGCCAAGGTCGACCGGAACGTAGAAGTGACCATAACTTTCACACTGGTTGCAATTATTCGTTTTATACGATGGAAAAGCTGTTGTATTTATATTGTATTTTATGCTTCAGGCGTTCACTTCTTAGGCCCTAACTATACGATCTGGTGCAGCAACGCCCTAGAGTGAATCCCAGATTGCCCGGAACGTATTAATGACCATAACATTCACACTGGTTACAATTATTCGTTTTATACGTTGGAAAAACTGTTGCATTTTTATTGTATTTTCCGCTTCTGGCTTCGACTTCTAAGGTCCTTGCTATTCGATCTGGTGGGGCATCGTCCAAGAGTGAAGCCTATGTTGCCCGGAACGAAGAAATGACCATAACTTTCACACTGGTTGCAATTATTCGTTTTATACAATGGAAAAACGGTTGTATTTGTATTGTATTTTATGCTTCTGGCGTTGACTTCTAAGGCTGTAGCTATTCGATGTGGTGGGGCAACGCCCTAGAGTGAAGACTAGGTTGCCCGGAACGTAGAAATGACCGTTACTTTCACACTGGTTGCAATTATCCGTTTTATACGATGGATATGCTGTTGTATTTATATTGTATTTTATGCTTCTGGCGTTGACTTCTATGGCCCTACCTATTCGATCTGGTGGAGCAACGTCCTACAGTGAAGCCAATGCTGCCCGGGACGTAGATATGACCATAACCTTCACACAGCTTCCAATTATTCGTTTTATACGATGTAAAGGCTGTTGTATTTATTTTGTAGTTTATGCTTCTGGCGTTGATTTCAAAGGCCCGAACTCTTCTATCTGGTGGAGCAACGCCTCAGAGTTAAGTCTAGGATGCCCAAAACGTCGAAATGATCATTACTTTCGCACTGGTTGCAATCAGCCATGCTATACGATGGAAAAACTGTTGCATTTTTATTGTATTTTCTGCTTCTGGCTTTGACTTCTAAGGTCGTAGCCATTCGATCTGGTGGAGCAACGCCCTAGAGTGAAGGCTAGGTTGCCCCGAACGTGGAAATGACCATAACATTCACACTGGTTACAATTATTCGTTTTATACGTTGGAAAAACTGTTGCATTTTTATGGTATTTTCCGCTTCTGGCTTCGACTTCTAAGGTCCTAGCTATTCGATCTGGTGGGGAATCGTCCAAGAGTGAAGCCTAGGTTGCCCGGAACGTAGAAATGACCATTACTTTCACACTGGTTGCAATTATTCGTTTTATACGATGGAAAAACTGTTGTATTTATTTTGTAAATGGTGCTTCTGGCGTTGACTGCTTACGCCCTATCTATTGGAGCTGGTGGACGAACGTCCTAGAGTGAACCCTAGGTTGCCCGGAACGTAGAATTGACCATATCTTTCACACTGGTTGCTATTATTCCTGTTATACGATGGAAAAGTTGTTGTATTTATATTGTCTTTTATGCTTCTGGCGTTGACTTCTAAGGCCCTAACTATTCGATCTGGTGGAGCAACGCCCTACAGTGAAGCCTAGGTTGCCCGGAACGTAGAAATGACCATTACTTTCACACTGTTTGCAATTATTCATTTTATACGATGGAAATACTGTTGTATTTATATTGTATCTTATGCTTCTGGCGTTGACTTCTAAGGCCCTAACTATTCGAGCTGGCGGAGCAACGCCCTAGAGTGAAGCCAAGGTTGACCGGAACGTAGAAGTGACCATAACTTTCACACTGGTTGCAATTATTCGTTTTATACGATGGAAAAGCTGTTGTATTTATATTGTATTTTATGCTTCAGGCGTTGACTTCTTAGGCCCTAACTATACGATCTGGTGCAACAGCGCCCTAGAGTGAAGCCTAGGTTGCCCGAAACGTCGAAATGATCATTACTTTCGCACTGGTTGCAATTAGCCATGCTATACGGTGGAAAAACTGTTGCATTTTTATTGTATTTTCTGCTTCTGGCTTTGACTTCTAAGGTCGTAGCTATTCGATCTGGTGTGACAACGCCCTAGAGTGAAGCCTTGGTAGCCCGGAACGTAGAAATGACCATCACTTTCAAACTGGTTGGAATTATTCCTGTTATGCCATGGAAAAACTGTTGTAGTTTTATTGCATTTTATGCTTCGGGCGTTGACTTCTAAGGCCCTAACTATTCGATCTGGTGTAACAACGCCCTAGAGTGAAGCCTAGGTTGCCCGGAACGTAGAAATGACCATCACTTTCAAACTGGTTGGAATTATTCCTGTTATGCGATGGAAAAACTGTTGTAGTTTTATTGCATTTTAGGCTTCGGGCGTTGTCTTGAAAGGCCCTAACTATTCGATCTGGTGGAGCAACGCCCTAGAGTGAAGCCTAGGTTGCCTGGAACGTAGAAATGACCATAACTTTCACACTGGTTGCTATTATTCCTGTTATACGATGGAAAAGTTGTTGTATTTATATTGTCTTTTATGCTTCTGGCGTTGACTTCTAAGGCCCTAACTATTCGATGTGGTGGTGCAACGCCCTACAGTGAAGCCTAGGTTGCCCGGAACGTAGAAATGACCATTACTTTCACACTGTTTGCAATTATTCATTTTATACGATGGAAATGCTGTTGTATTTATATTGTATTTTATGCTTCTGGCGTCGACTTCTAAGGCCGTAGCTATTCGATGTGGTGGAGCAACGCCCTAGAGTGACGCCTAGGTTGCCCGGAACGTAGAAATGACCATAACTGTCTCACTGGTTGCAATTATTCGTTTTATACGATGGAAAAGCTGTTGTATTTATATTGTATTTTATGCTTCAGGCGTTGACTTCTTAGGCCCTAACTATACGATCTGGTGCAGCAGCGCCCTAGAGTGAAGCCTAGGTTGCCCGAAACGTCGAAATGATCATTACTTTCGCACTGGTTGCAATTAGCCATGCTATACGGTGGAAAAACTGTTGCATTTTTATTGTATTTTCTGCTTCTGGCTTTGACTTCTAAGGTCGTAGCTATTCGATCTGGTGTGAGAACGCCCTAGAGTGAAGCCTTGGTAGCCCGGAACGTAGAAATGACCATCACTTTCAAACTGGTTGGAATTATTCCTGTTATGCGATGGAAAAACTGTTGTAGTTTTATTGCATTTTATGCTTCGGGCGTTGACCTCTAAGGCCCTAACTATTTGATCTGGTGTAACAACGCCCTAGAGTGAAGCCTAGGTTGCCCGGAACGTAGAAATGACCATCACTTTCAAACTGGTTGGAATTATTCCTGTTATGCGATGGAAAAACTGTTGTAGTTTTATTGCATTTTAGGCTTCGGGCGTTGACTTCAAAGGCCCTAACTATTCGATCTGGTGGAGCAACGCCCTAGAGTGAAGCCTAGGTTGCCTGGAACGTAGAAATGACCATAACTTTCACACTGGTTGCTATTATTCCTGTTATACGATGGAAAAGTTGTTGTATTTATATTGTCTTTTATGCTTCTGGCGTTGACTTCTAAGGCCCTAACTATTCGATGTGGTGGTGCAACGCCCTACAGTGAAGCCTAGGTTGCCCGGAACGTAGAAATGACCATTACTTTCACACTGTTTGCAATTATTCATTTTATACGATGGAAATGCTGTTGTATTTATATTGTATTTTATGCTTCTGGCGTCGACTTCTAAGGCCGTAGCTATTCGATGTGGTGGAGCAACGCCCTAGAGTGACGCCTAGGTTGCCCGGAACGTAGAAATGACCATAACTGTCTCACTGGTTGCTATTATTCGTTGTATACGATGGAAAAACTGTTATATTTATATTGTATTTTATGCTTCTGGCTTTGTCTTCTTAGGCCCTAACTATTCGATCTGGTGGAACAACGCCCCAGACTGAAGACTAGGTCGCCCGGAACGTAGAAATGACCATCACTTTCACACTGGTTGCAATTATTCCTGTTATACGATGGAAAAACTCTTGTATATTTAGTGCATTTCGTGCTACGGGCGTTCACTTCTTAGTCCCTAACTATTCGATCTGGTGGAGCAACGCCCTAGAGTGAAGCCTAGGTTGCCCGGAACGTAGAAATGACCATTACTTTCACACTGTTTGCAATTATTCATTTTATACGATGGAAATGCTGTTGTATTTATATTGTATTTTATGCTTCTGGCGTTGACTTCTAAGGCCGTAACTATTCGGTCTGTTGGAGCAACGCCCTGGAGTGAAACCTAGGTTGCCCGGAAAGTAGAATTGGCCATCACTTTCAAACTGGTTGCAATTATTCCTGTTATATGATGGAAACACTGTTGTATTTTTTTTGCGTTTTATGGTTCGGGCGTTGACTTCTAAGGCCCTAACTATTCAATCCGTTGGAGCAACGCCCTAGGGTGAAGCCTAGGTTGCTCGGAAAGTAGAAATGACCATATGTTTGATACTGGTTGCAATTGTTTGTTTCATACGATGGAAAAACTGTTGTATTTATATTGTATTTTATGCTTCTGGCGTTGACTTCTAAGGCACTAACTATTCGATCTGGTGGAGCAACGCCCTAGAGTGAAGCCTAGGTTGCCCGGGGCGTAGGATTGGCTATCACGTTTAAACTGGTTGCAATTAATCCTTTTATACGATGGAAAAGCTGTTGTATTTATATCGTATTTTATGTATCTGGCGTTGACTTCTAAGGCACTAACTATTCGATGTGGTGGAGCAACGCCCTAGAGTGAAGCCTAGGTTGCCCGGAACGTAGAATTGGCCATCACTTTCAAACTGGTTGCAATTATTCCTGTTATATGATGGAAACACTGTTGTATTTTTTTTGCGTTTTATGGTTCGGGCGTTAACTTCTAAGGCCCTAACGATTCAATCCGTTGGAGCAACGCCCTAGGGTGAAGCCTAGGTTGCTCGGAAAGTCGAAATGACCATATGTTTGATACTGGTTGCAATTGTTTGTTTCATACGATGGAAAAACTGTTGTATTTATATTGTATTTTATGCTTCTGGCGTTGCCTTCTAAGGCACTGACTATTCGATCTGGTGGTACAACGGCCTAGAGTGAAGCATAGGTTGCCTGGAACGTAGAAATGACCATCACTTTCACACGGGTTGCAATTATTCCTGTTATAGGATGGAAAGACTGTTATATTTATATTGCATTTTATGCTTCGGGCGTTGACTTCTAAGGCCCTAACTTTCAATCTGTTGGAGCAACGCCCTAGGGTGAAGCCTAGCTTGCTCGGAAAGTAGAAATGACCATAAGTATCATACTGGTTGCAATTATTCGTTTTATACGATGGAAAAGCTGTTGTATTTATATCGTATTTTATGCTTCTGTCGTTGACTTCTTAGGCCGTAACTATTCGGTCTGGTGGAGCAACGCCATGGAGTGAAACCTAGTTTGCCCGGAACGTAGAATTGGCCATCACTTTCAAACTGGTTGCAGTTATTCCTGATATATGATGGAAACACTGTTGTATTTTTTTTGCATTTTAAGGTTCGGGCGTTGACTTCTAAGGCCCTAACTATTCAATCTGTTGGAGCAAGGCCCTAGGGTGAAGCCTAGGTTGCTTGGAAAGTAGAAATAACCATAAGTTACATACTGGTTGCAATTATTCGTTTTATACAATGGAAAAACTGTTGTATTTATATTGTATTTTATGCTTCTAGCGTTGACTTCTAAGGCACTATCTATTCGATCTGGTGGAGCAACGCCCTAGAGAGAAGCCTGGGTTGCCCGGAACGTAGAATTGGCTATCACTATCAAACTGGTTGCAATTATTCCTGTTATAAGTTGGAAACACTGTTGTATTTTTTTGCATTTTATGGTTCTGGCGTTCACTTCTAAGGTCCTAACTATTGAATCTGTTGGAGCAACGCCCTAGGGTGAAGCCTAGCTTGCTCGGAAAGTAGAAATGACCATAAGTTTCATACTCGTTTCAATTATGCGTTTTATACGATGGAAACACTGTTGTATTTTTATTGCATTTTATGCTTCGGGCGCTGACTTCTAAGGCCCCAACTATTCAATCTGTTGGAGCAACGACCTAGGGTGAAGCCTAGGTTGCTCGAAAAGTAGAAATGACCATCAGTTTCATACTGGTTGCAATTATTCGTTTTATACTATGCAAAACTGTTGTATTTATATTGTATTTTATGCTTCTGGCGTTGACTCCTAAGGCCCTTATTATTCGATCTAGTGGAGCAACGCCCTAGAGTGAAGCCTAGGTTGCCCGGAAAGGAGAAAAGACCATCACTTTCAAACTGGTTGCAATTAATAATGTTATACATTGGAAAAACTGTTGTATTTTTATTGCATTTTATGCTTCTGGCGTTAACTTCTTAGGCCCTAACTATTCGATCTGGTGGAACAACGGCCTAGGGTGAAGCCTAGCTTGCCCGGAACGTAGAAATGACCATTACCTTCACACTGTTTGCAATTATTCCTTTTATACGATGGCAAAGCTGTTGTATTTATATCGTATTTTATGCTTCTGGCGTTTGCTTCTAAGGACCTAACTATTCGATCTGGTGGAGCAACGCCCTAGAGTGAATCCTAGGTTGCTCGGAATGTAGAAATGACCATAACTTTCACACTGGTTGCAATTATTCGTTTTATACGATGCAAACGCTGTTGTATTTATATCGTATTTTATGCTTCTGGCGTTTACTTCTAAGGACCTAACTATTCGATCTGGTGGAGCAACGCCCTAGAGTGGATCCTAGGTTGCTCGGAATGTAGAAATCACCATAACTTTCACACTGGTTGCAATTATTCGTTTTATACAATGGAAACGCTGTTGTATTTATATTGTATTTTATGCCTCTGGCGTTGACTTCTAAGACACTATCTATTCGATCTGGTGGAGCAACGCCCTAGAGAGAAGCCTAGGTTGCCCGGAACGTAGAATTGGCCATCACTTTCAAACTGGTTGCAATTATTCCTGTTATATGATGGAAACACTGTTGTATTTTTTTTGGATTTTATGGTTCGGGCGTTCACTTCAAAGGTCCTAACTATTCAATCTGTTGGAGCAACGCCCTAGGGTGAAGCCTAGGTTGCTCGGAAAGTTGAAATGACCATCAGTTTCATACTGGTTGCAATTATTCGTTTTATACGATGGAAAAACTGTTTAATTTATATTGTATTTTATGCGTCTGGCGTTGACTTCTAAGGCCCTAGCAATTCGGTCGATTGAAGCAACGCCCTAGAGTGAAGCCTAGGTTGCCCGGAAAGGAGAAATGACCATCACTTTCAAACTGGTTGCAATTAATCCTGTTATAAGATGGAAACACTGTTGTATTTTTTTTGCATTTTATGGTTCTGGCGTTGACTTCTAAGGCCCTAACTATTCAATCCGTTGGAGCAATGCCCTAGGGTGAAGCCTAGCTTGCTCGGAAGGTAGAAATGACCATAAGTTTCATACTGGTTGGAATTATTGGTTTTACACGATGGAAATGCTGTTGTATTTATAATGTATTTTATGCCTCTGGCGTTGACTTCTAAGGCCGTAGCTATTAGATGTGGTGGAGCAACGCCCTAGAGAGACGCCTAGGGTGCTCGGAACGTAGAAATGACCATTACTTTCACAGTGGTTGCAATTCTTCGTTGTATACGATGGAAAAGATGTTGTATTTATATCGTATTTTATGCTTCTGGCGTTGACTTCTTAGGCCGTAACTATTCGGTCTGGTGGAGCAACGCCCTGGAGTGAAACCTAGGTTGCCGGGAACGTAGAATTGGCCATCACTTTCAAACTGGTTGCAATTATTGCTGTTATATGATGGAAACACTGTTGTATTTTTTTTGCATTTTATGGTTCGGGCGTTGGCTTCTAAGGCCCTAACTATTCAATCCGTTGGAGCAACGCCCTAGGGTGAAGCCTAGGTTGCCCGGAACGTAGAAATGACCATTACTTTCAGACTGTTTGCAATTATTCGTTTTATACTATGGAAAACCTGTTGCATCTTTATTGTATTTTAGGCTTCTGGAGTTGACTTCTAAGGCCCTAACTATTCGATCAGGTGGAGCAACGCCCTAGAGTGAAGCCTAGGTTGCCGGGAACATGGAAATGACCATTACTTTCACACTGGTTGCAATTATTCCTGTTATATGATGGAAGAACTGTTGTACTTTTATTGCATTTTATGCTTCGGGCATTGACTTCTTAGGACCTAACTAATCAATCTGTTGGAGCAGCGCCCTAGGGTGAAGCCTAGGTTGCCCGGAAAGTAGAAATGACCATAACTTTCATCCTGGTTGCAATTATTCGTTTTATATGATGGTAAAACTGTTGTATTTATATTGTATTTTATGCTTCTGGCGTTCACTTCTTAGGCGCTAACTATTCGATTTGGTGGAACAACGCCCTAGGGTGAAGCCTAGGTTGCCCGGAACGCACAAATGACCATTACCTTCACGCCTGTTGCAATTATTCCTGTTATACGGTGAAAAAACTGTTGTATTTTTATTGCATTTTATGCTTCAGGCGTTGACTTCTAAGGCCGTAGCTATTCGATGTGGTGGAGCAACGCCATAGAGTGAAGCCTAGGAAGCCCGGAACGTAGAAATGACCATAACTTTCACACTGGTTGCTATTATTCGTTTTATACGATGGAAAAACTGTTATATTTATATTGTATTTTATGCTTCTGGCGTTGACTTCTTAGGCCCTAACTATTCGATCTGGTGGAACAACGCCCCAGACTGAAGACTAGGTCGCCCGGAACGTAGAAATGACCATAACTTTCACACTGGTTGCTATTATTCGTTTTATACGATGGAAAAACTGTTATATTTATATTGTATTTTATGTTTCTGGCGTTGACTTCTTAGGCCCTAACTATTCGATCTGGTGGAACAACGCCCTAGAGTGAAGCCTAGGTTGCCCGGAACATGGAAATGACCATTACTTTCACACTGTTTGCAAATATACATTATATACGATGGAAAAGCTGTTGTATTTATATTGTATTTTATGCTTCTGGCGTTGGCTTCTAAGGTACTAACTATTCGATCTGGTGGAGCAATGCCCTAGAGTGAAGCCTAGGTTGCCCGGAACGTAGAAATGACCATCACATTCAAACTGGTTGCAGTTATTCCTGTTATATGATGGAAGAACTGTTGTACTTTTATTGTATTTTATGCTTCGGGCATTGAGCTCTAAGGCCCTAACTATTCAATCTGTTGGAGCAGCGCCCTAGGGGGAAGCCTAGGTTGCCCGGAAAGTAGAAATGACCATAACTATCACAATGTTTGCAAGTATTCATTTTATACGATGAAAAAACTGTTGTACATATATTGTATTTTATCCTTCTGGCGTTGAATTCTAAGTCCCTAGCTATTCGACCTATTGGAGCGACGCCCTAGAGTGAAACCTAGGTTGCCCGGAACGTAGAAATGACCATAACTTTCACACTGGTTGCAATTGTTCGTTTTATACGATTGTAAAGCAGTTGTATTTATATCGTATTTTATACTTCGGGCGTTGACTTCTAATGCGCTAACTATTCAATCTGTTGGAGCAACGCCCTAGGGGGAAGCCTAGGTTGCTCGGAAAGTGGAAAAGACCATAAGTTTCATACTGGTTGCAATTATTCGTTTTATACGATGGAAAAACTGTTTTATTTATTTTGTATTTTATGCTTCGGGCGTTGACTTCTAAGGCAATAACTATTCGATCTGGTGGAGCAACGCCCTAGAGTGAAGCCTAGGTTGCCCGGGACGTAGAAATGACCATAACTTTCACACTGGTTGCTATCATTCGTTTTATACGATGGAAAAACTGTTATATTTACATTGTATTTTATGCTTCTGGCGTTGACTTCTTAGGGCCTAACTGTTCGATGTGGTGGAACAACGCCCTAGAGTGAAGCCTAGGTTACCCGGAACGTAGAAATGGCCATCACTTTCAAACTGTTTGCAATTATTCCCGTTATATGATGGAAACACTGTTGTATTTTTATTGCATTTTATGCTTCGGGCATTGACTTGTAAGGCCCTAACTATTCAATCTGTTGGAGCAACGCCCTAGAGTGAATCCTAGGTTGCCCGGAACGTAGAAACGACCATTACATTCACACTGGTTGCAATTATTCCTGTTATACGATGGAAAAACTGTTGTATTTGTATTGCATTTTATGCTTCGGGCATTGACTTTTAAGGCCCTAACTATTCAATCTGTTGGAGCAACGCCCTAGGGTGATGCCTAGGTTGCCCGGTACGTAGAAATAAGCATAACTATCACGCTGGTTGCAATTATTCGTTTTATACGATGGAAAAGCTGCTGTATTTATATCGTATTTTATGGTTCTGGCGTTGACTTCTTAGGCCCTAACTATTCCATCAGGTGGAACAACGCCATAGGGTGAAGCCCAGGTTGCTCGGAATGTAGGAATGACCATAAATTTCACACTGGTTGCAATTATTCGTTTTATACCATGGAAAAACTGTTGCATCTTTATCGTATTTTATGCTTCTGGCGTGGACTTCTAAGGCCCTAACTATTCGATTTGGTGGAGCAACGCCCTAGAGTGAAGCCTAGGTTACCCGGAACGTAGAAATGACCATAACTTTTACACTGGTAGCAATTATTCGTTTTATGCAATGGAAAAACTGTTCTATTTATTTTGTATTTTATGCTTCGGGCGTTGACTTCTAAGGCCCTAACTGATTGATCTGGTGGAGCAACGCCCTAGAGTGAAGCCTAGATTGCCCGGAACGTTGAAATGACCATAACCTTCACACTGGTTGCTATTATTCGTTTTATATGATGGTAAAACTGTTGTATTTATATTGTATTTTATGCTTCTGGCGTTCACTTCTTAGGCCCTAACTATTCGATTTGGTGGAACAACGCCCTAGGGTGAAGCCAGGTTGCCCGGAACGCAGAAATGACCATTACCTTCACGCTTGTTGCAACTATTCCAGTTATACGGTGAAAAACCTGTTGTATTTTTATTGCATTTTATGCTTCAGGCGTTGACTTCTAAGGACGTAGCTATTCGATGTGGTGGAGCAACGCCATATAGTGAAGCCTAGGAAGCCCGGAACGTAGAAATGACTATAACTTTCACACTGGTTGCTATTATTCGTTTTATACGATGGAAAAACTGTTATATTTATATTGTATTTTATGCTTCTGGCGTTGACTCCTTAGGCCCTAACTAATCGATCTGGTGGAACAACGCCCTAGGCTGAAGCCTAGGTTGCCTGGAACGTAGAAATGACCATTACTTTCAGACTGTTTGCAATTATTCGTTTTATACTATGGAAAAACTGTTGCATCTTTATTGTATTTTAGACTTCTGGCGTTGACTTCTAAGGCCCTAACTATTCGATCAGGTGGAGCAACGCCCTAGGGTGAAGCCTAGGTTGCTCGGAAAGTGGAAATGACCATAAGTTTGATACTGGTTGCAATTATTCGTTTTATACGATGGAAAAACTGTTTTATTTATTTTGTATTTTATGCTTCGGGCATTGACTTCTAAGGCCCTAACTATTCGATCTGGTGTAACAACGCCCTAGAGTGAAGCCTAGGTTGCCCGGAACGAAGAAAGGACCATCACTATCAAACTGGTTGGAATTATTCCTGTTATACTATCGAAAAACTGTTGCATCTTTATCGTATTTTATGCTTTTGGCGTGGACTTCTAAGGCCCTAACTATTCGATCTGGTGGAGCAACGCCCTAGAGTGAAGCCTAGGTTGACCGGAACGTAGAAATGACCATAGCTTTTACACTGGTAGCAATTATTCGTTTTATACAATGGAAAAACTGTTCTATTTATTTTGTATTTTATGCATCGGGCGTTGACTTCTAAGGCCCTATCTGATTGATCTGGTGGAGCAACGCCCTAGAGTGAAGCCTAGATTGCCCGGAACGTTGAAATGACCATAACCTTCACACTGGTTGCTATTATTCGTTTTATACGATGGAAAAACAGTTATGTTTATATTGTATTTTATTCTTATGGCGTTGACTTCTTAGGCCCTACCTATTCCATCTGGTGGAACAACGCCCTAGGGTGAAGCCTAGGTTGCCTGGAACGTAGAAATGACCATTACTTTCAGACTGTTTGCAATTATTCGCTTTATACTATGGAAAAACTGTTGCATCTTTATTGTATTTTAGGCTTCTGGCGTTGACTTCTAAGGCCCTAACTATTCGATCAGGTGGAGCAACGCCCTAGAGTGAAGCCTAGGTTGCCGGGAACATGGAAATGACCATTACTTTCACACTGGTTGCAATTATTCCTGTTATATGATGGAAGAACTGTTGTACTTTTATTGCACTTTATGCTTCGGGCATTGACTTCTAAGGCCCTAACTAATCAATCTGTTGCAGCAGCGCCCTAGGGTGAAGCCTTGGTTGCCCGGAAAGTAGAAATGACCATAACTTTCATCCTGGTTGCAATTATCCGTTTTATATGATGGTAAAACTGTTGTATTTATATTGTATTTTATGCTTCTGGCGTTCACTTCTTAGGCCCTAACTATTCGATTTGGTGGAACAACGCCCTAGGGTGAAGCCTAGGTTGCCCGGAACGCAGAAATGACCATTACCTTCACGCTTGTTGCAATTATTCCTGTTATACGGTGAAAAAACTGTTGTATTTTTATTGCATTTTATGCTTCAGGCGTTGACTTCTAAGGCCGTAGCTATTCGATGTGGTGGAGCAACGCCGTAGGGTGAAGCCTAGGAAGCCCGGAACGTAGAAATGAACATAACTTTCACACTGGTTGCTATTATTCGTTTTATACGATGGAAAAACTGTTATATTTATATTGTATTTTATGGTTCTGGCGTTGACTTCTTAGGCCCTAACTATTCCATCTGGTGGAACAACGCCCTAGGGTGAAGCCCAGGTTGCTCGGAATGTAGGAATGACCATAAATTTCACACTGGTTGCAATTATTCGTTTTATACGATGGAAAAACTGTTGCATCTTTATCGTATTTTATGCTTCTGGCGTGGACTTCTAAGGCCCTAACCATTCGATCTGGTGGAGCAACGCCCTAGAGTGAAGCCTAGGTTACCCGGAACGTAGAAATGACCATAACTTTTACACTGGTAGCAATTATTCGTTTTATGCAATGGAAAAACTGTTCTATTTATTTTGTATTTTATGCTTCGGGCGTTGACTTCTAAGGCCCTAACTGATTGATCTAGTGGAGCAACGCCCTAGAGTGAAGCCTAGATTGCCCGGAACGTTGAAATGACCATAACCTTCACACTGGTTGCTATTATTCGTTTTATATGATGGTAAAACTGTTGTATTTATATTGTATTTTATGCTTCTGGCGTTCACTTCTTAGGCCCTAACTATTCGATTTGGTGGAACAACGCCCTAGGGTGAAGCCAGGTTGCCCGGAACGCAGAAATGACCATTACCTTCACGCTTGTTGCAACTATTCCAGTTATACGGTGAAAAAACTGTTGTATTTTTATTGCATTTTATGCTTCAGGCGTTGACTTCTAAGGACGTAGCTATTCGATGTGGTGGAGCAACGCCATATAGTGAAGCCTAGGAAGCCCGGAACGTAGAAATGACTATAACTTTCATCCTGGTTGCAATTATCCGTTTTATATGATGGTAAAACTGTTGTATTTATATTGTATTTTATGCTTCTGGCGTTCACTTCTTAGGCCCTAACTATTCGATTTGGTGGAACAACGCCCTAGGGTGAAGCCTAGGTTGCCCGGAACGCAGAAATGACCATTACCTTCACGCTTGTTGCAATTATTCCTGTTATACGGTGAAAAAACTGTTGTATTTTTATTGCATTTTATGCTTCAGGCGTTGACTTCTAAGGCCGTAGCTATTCGATGTGGTGGAGCAACGCCGTAGGGTGAAGCCTAGGAAGCCCGGAACGTAGAAATGAACATAACTTTCACACTGGTTGCTATTATTCGTTTTATACGATGGAAAAACTGTTATATTTATATTGTATTTTATGGTTCTGGCGTTGACTTCTTAGGCCCTAACTATTCCATCTGGTGGAACAACGCCCTAGGGTGAAGCCCAGGTTGCTCGGAATGTAGGAATGACCATAAATTTCACACTGGTTGCAATTATTCGTTTTATACGATGGAAAAACTGTTGCATCTTTATCGTATTTTATGCTTCTGGCGTGGACTTCTAAGGCCCTAACCATTCGATCTGGTGGAGCAACGCCCTAGAGTGAAGCCTAGGTTACCCGGAACGTAGAAATGACCATAACTTTTACACTGGTAGCAATTATTCGTTTTATGCAATGGAAAAACTGTTCTATTTATTTTGTATTTTATGCTTCGGGCGTTGACTTCTAAGGCCCTAACTGATTGATCTAGTGGAGCAACGCCCTAGAGTGAAGCCTAGATTGCCCGGAACGTTGAAATGACCATAACCTTCACACTGGTTGCTATTATTCGTTTTATATGATGGTAAAACTGTTGTATTTATATTGTATTTTATGCTTCTGGCGTTCACTTCTTAGGCCCTAACTATTCGATTTGGTGGAACAACGCCCTAGGGTGAAGCCAGGTTGCCCGGAACGCAGAAATGACCATTACCTTCACGCTTGTTGCAACTATTCCAGTTATACGGTGAAAAAACTGTTGTATTTTTATTGCATTTTATGCTTCAGGCGTTGACTTCTAAGGACGTAGCTATTCGATGTGGTGGAGCAACGCCATATAGTGAAGCCTAGGAAGCCCGGAACGTAGAAATGACTATAACTTTCATCCTGGTTGCAATTATCCGTTTTATATGATGGTAAAACTGTTGTATTTATATTGTATTTTATGCTTCTGGCGTTCACTTCTTAGGCCCTAACTATTCGATTTGGTGGAACAACGCCCTAGGGTGAAGCCTAGGTTGCCCGGAACGCAGAAATGACCATTACCTTCACGCTTGTTGCAATTATTCCTGTTATACGGTGAAAAAACTGTTGTATTTTTATTGCATTTTATGCTTCAGGCGTTGACTTCTAAGGCCGTAGCTATTCGATGTGGTGGAGCAACGCCGTAGGGTGAAGCCTAGGAAGCCCGGAACGTAGAAATGAACATAACTTTCACACTGGTTGCTATTATTCGTTTTATACGATGGAAAAACTGTTATATTTATATTGTATTTTATGGTTCTGGCGTTGACTTCTTAGGCCCTAACTATTCCATCTGGTGGAACAACGCCCTAGGGTGAAGCCCAGGTTGCTCGGAATGTAGGAATGACCATAAATTTCACACTGGTTGCAATTATTCGTTTTATACGATGGAAAAACTGTTGCATCTTTATCGTATTTTATGCTTCTGGCGTGGACTTCTAAGGCCCTAACCATTCGATCTGGTGGAGCAACGCCCTAGAGTGAAGCCTAGGTTACCCGGAACGTAGAAATGACCATAACTTTTACACTGGTAGCAATTATTCGTTTTATGCAATGGAAAAACTGTTCTATTTATTTTGTATTTTATGCTTCGGGCGTTGACTTCTAAGGCCCTAACTGATTGATCTAGTGGAGCAACGCCCTAGAGTGAAGCCTAGATTGCCCGGAACGTTGAAATGACCATAACCTTCACACTGGTTGCTATTATTCGTTTTATATGATGGTAAAACTGTTGTATTTATATTGTATTTTATGCTTCTGGCGTTCACTTCTTAGGCCCTAACTATTCGATTTGGTGGAACAACGCCCTAGGGTGAAGCCAGGTTGCCCGGAACGCAGAAATGACCATTACCTTCACGCTTGTTGCAACTATTCCAGTTATACGGTGAAAAAACTGTTGTATTTTTATTGCATTTTATGCTTCAGGCGTTGACTTCTAAGGACGTAGCTATTCGATGTGGTGGAGCAACGCCATATAGTGAAGCCTAGGAAGCCCGGAACGTAGAAATGACTATAACTTTCACACTGGTTGCTATTATTCGTTTTATACGATGGAAAAACTGTTATATTTATATTGTATTTTATGCTTCTGGCGTTGACTTCTTAGGCCCTAACTATTCGATCTGGTGGAACAACGCCCTAGGGTGAAGCCTAGGTTGCCTGGAACGTAGAAATGACCATTACTTTCAGACTGTTTGCAATTATTCGTTTTATACTATGGAAAAACTGTTGCATCTTTATTGTATTTTAGTCTTCTGGCGTTGACTTCTAAGGCCCTAACTATTCGATCAGGTGGAGCAACGCCCTACGGTGAAGCCTAGGTTGCTCGGAAAGTGGAAATGACCATAAGTATCATACTGGTTGCAATTATTCGTTTTATACGATGGAAAAACTGTTTTATTTATTTTGTATTTTATGCTTCGGGCGTTGACTTCTAAGGCCCTAACTATTCGATCTGGTGTAACAACGCCCTAGAGTGAAGCCTAGGTTGCCCGGAACGTAGAAAAGACCATCACTATCAAACTGGTTGGAATTATTCCTGTTATACTATCGAAAAACTGTTGCATCTTTATCGTATTTTATGCTTTTGGCGTGGACTTCTAAGGCCCTAACTATTCGATCTGGTGGAGCAACGCCCTAGAGTGAAGCCTAGGTTGACCGGAACGTAGAAATGACCATAGCTTTTACACTGGTAGCAATTATTCGTTTTATACAATGGAAAAACTGTTCTATTTATTTTGTATTTTATGCATCGGGCGTTGACTTCTAAGGCCCTAACTGTTCGATCTGGTGGAACGACGCCCTAGAGTGAAGCCTAGGTTGCCCGGAACGTTGAAATGACCATAACTTTCACACTGGTTGCTATTATTCGTTTTATACGATGGCAAAACTGTTATATTTATATTGTATTTTATGCTTCTGGCGTTGACTTCTTAGGGCCTTACTGTTCGATCTGGTGGAACAACGCCCTAGAGTGAAGCCTAGGTTGCCCGGAACGTAGAAATGACCATCACTTTCAAACTGGTTGCAATTATTCCTGTCATACGATGGAAAAACTGTTGCATCTTTATTGTATTTTAGGCTTCTGGCGTTGACTTCTAAGGCCCTAACTATTCGATCAGGTGGAGCAACGCCCTAGAGTGAAGCCTAGGTTGCCGGGAACATGGAAATGACCATTACTTTCACACTGGTTGCAATTATTCCTGTTATATGATGGAAGAACTGTTGTACTTTTATTGCACTTTATGCTTCGGGCATTGACTTCTAAGGCCCTAACTAATCAATCTGTTGGAGCAGCGCCCTAGGGTGAAGCCTTGGTTGCCCGGAAAGTAGAAATGACCATAACTTTCATCCTGGTTGCAATTATCCGCTTTATATGATGGTAAAACTGTTGTATTTATATTGTATTTTATGCTTCTGGCGTTCACTTCTTAGGCCCTAACTATTCGATTTGGTGGAACAACGCCCTAGGGTGAAGCCTAGGTTGCCCGGAACGCAGAAATGACCATTACCTTCACGCTTGTTGCAATTATTCCTGTTATACGGTGAAAAAACTGTTGTATTTTTATTGCATTTTATGCTTCAGGCGTTGACTTCTAAGGCCGTAGCTATTCGATGTGGTGGAGCAACGCCGTAGGGTGAAGCCTAGGAAGCCCGGAACGTAGAAATGAACATAACTTTCACACTGGTTGCTATTATTCGTTTTATACGATGGAAAAACTGTTATATTTATATTGTATTTTATGGTTCTGGCGTTGACTTCTTAGGCCCTAACTATTCCATCTGGTGGAACAACGCCCTAGGGTGAAGCCCAGGTTGCTCGGAATGTAGGAATGACCATAAATTTCACACTGGTTGCAATTATTCGTTTTATACGATGGAAAAACTGTTGCATCTTTATCGTATTTTATGCTTCTGGCGTGGACTTCTAAGGCCCTAACCATTCGATCTGGTGGAGCAACGCCCTAGAGTGAAGCCTAGGTTACCCGGAACGTAGAAATGACCATAACTTTTACACTGGTAGCAATTATTCGATTTATGCAATGGAAAAACTGTTCTATTTATTTTGTATTTTATGCTTCGGGCGTTGACTTCTAAGGCCCTAACTGATTGATCTGGTGGAGCAACGCCCTAGAGTGAAGCCTAGATTGCCCGGAACGTTGAAATGACCATAACCTTCACACTGGTTGCTATTATTCGTTTTATATGATGGTAAAACTGTTGTATTTATATTGTATTTTATGCTTCTGGCGTTCACTTCTTAGGCCCTAACTATTCGATTTGGTGGAACAACGCCCTAGGGTGAAGCCAGGTTGCCCGGAACGCAGAAATGACCATTACCTTCACGCTTGTTGCAACTATTCCAGTTATACGGTGAAAAAACTGTTGTATTTTTATTGCATTTTATGCTTCAGGCGTTGACTTCTAAGGACGTAGCTATTCGATGTGGTGGAGCAACGCCATATAGTGAAGCCTAGGAAGCCCGGAACGTAGAAATGACTATAACTTTCACACTGGTTGCTATTATCCGTTTTATACGATGGAAAAACTGTTATATTTATATTGTATTTTATGCTTCTGGCGTTGACTTCTTAGGCCCTAACTATTCGATCTGGTGGAACAACGCCCTAGGGTGAAGCCTAGGTTGCCTGGAACGTAGAAATGACCATTACTTTCAGACTGTTTGCAATTATTCGTTTTATACTATGGAAAAACTGTTGCATCTTTATTGTATTTTAGGCATCTGGCGGTGACTTCTAAGGCCCTAACTATTCGATCAGGTGGAGCAACGCCCTGCGGTGAAGCCTAGGTTGCTCGGAAAGTGGAAATGACCATAAGTTTCATACTGGTTGCAATTATAAGTTTTATACGATGGAAAAACTGTTTTATTTATTTTGTATTTTATGCTTCGGGCGTTGACTTCTAAGGCCCTAACTATTCGATCTGGTGTAACAACGCCCTAGGGTGAAGCCTAGGTTGCTCGGAAAGTGGAAAAGACCATAAGTTTCATACTGGTTGCAATTATTCGTTTCATACAATGGAAAAACTGTTTTATTTATTTTGTATTTTATGCTTCGGGCGTTGACTTCTAAGGCAATAACTATTCGATCTGGTGGAGCAACGCCCTAGAGTGAAGCCTAGGTTGCCCGGAACGTAGAAATGACCATAACTTTCACACTGGTTGCTATCATTCGTTTTATACGATGGAAAAACTGTTATATTTATATTGTATTTTATGCTTCTGGCGTTGACTTCTTAGGGCCTAACTGTTCGATCTGGTGGAACGACGCCCTAGAGTGAAGCCTAGGTTGCCCGGAACGTTGAAGTGACCATAACTTTCACACTGGTTGCTATTATTCGTTTTATACGATGGCAAAACTGTTATATTTATATTGTATTTTATGCTTCTGGCGTTGACTTCTTAGGGCCTTACTGTTCGATCTGGTGGAACAACTCCCTAGAGTGAAGCCTAGGTTGCCCGGAACGTAGAAATGACCATCACTTTCAAACTGGTTGCAATTATTCCTGTCATACGATGGAAAAGCTGTTGCATCTTTATTGTATTTTATGCATCTGGCGTTGACTTCTAAGGCCCTAACTATTCCATCTGGTGGAGCAACGCCCTAGAGTGAAGCCTAGGCTGCCCGGAACGTGGAAATGACCATAACTTCCACACTGGTTGCAATTATTCGTTTTATACGATGCAAAAACTGTACTACTTATTTTGTATTTTATGCTTCGGGCGTTGACTTCTATGGCCCTAGCTGTTGAATCTGGTGGAGCAACGCCCTAGAGTGAAGTCTAGGTTGCTCGGAATGTAGGAATGACCATAAATTTCACACTGGTTGCAATTATTCGTTTTATACGATGGAAAAACTGTTGCATCTTTATCGTATTTTATGCTTCTGGCGTGGACTTCTAAGGCCCTAACTATTCGATCTGGTGGAGCAACGCCCTAGAGTGAAGCCTAGGTTGCCCGGAACGTAGAAATGACCATAACTTTCACACTGGTTGCTATCATTCGTTTTATACGATGGAAAAACTGTTATATTTATATTGTATTTTATGCTTCTGGCGTTGACTTCTTAGGGCCTAACTCTTCGATCTGGTGGAACAACGCCCTAGAGTGAAGCCTAGGTTGCCCGGAACGTTGAAATGACCATAACTTTCACACTGGTTGCTATTATTCGTTTTATACGATGGAAAAACTGTTATATTTATATTGTATTTTATTCTTATGGCGTTGACTTCTTAGGCCCTACCTATTCGATCTGGTGGAACAACGCCCTAGGGTGAAGCCTAGGTTGCCTGGAACGTAGAAATGACCATAACTTTCACAATGTTTGCAAGTATTCATTTTATACGATGAAAAAACTGTTGTACATATATTGTATTTTATCCTTCTGGCGTTGAATTCTAAGTCCCTAGCTATTCGACCTATTGGAGCGACGCCCTAGAGTGAAACCTAGGTTGCCCGGAACGTAGAAATGACCATAACTTTCACACTGGTTGCAATTATTCGTTTAATACGATTGAAAAACTGTTGTATTTATATTGTATTTTATGCTTCTGGAGTTGACTCCTTAGGCCCTAACTATTCCCTCTGGCGGATCAACGCCCTAGAGTGAAACCTACGTTGCCCGGAACGTAGAAATGACCATTACTTTCACACTGGTTGCAATTATTCCTGTTATACGATGGAAAAACTGTTGTATTTTAATTGTATTTTATGCTTTTAGAGATGAATTCTAAGTCCCTAGCTATTCAATCTGGTGGAGCAACGCCCTAGAGTGACGCCTAGGTTGCTCGGAACGTAGAAATGACCATTACTTTCACGCTGGTTGCAATTATCCGTTTTATACGATGGAAAAGCTGTTGTATTTATATCGTATTTTATGCTTCGGGCGTTGACTTCTAAGGCCCTAACTATTCAATCTGTTGGAGCAGCGCCCTAGGGTGAAGCCTAGGTTGCTCGGAAAGTGGAAAAGGCCATAAGTTTCCTACGCGTTGCAATTATTCGTTTCATACAATGGAAAAACTGTTTTATTTATTTTGTATTTTATGCTTCGGGCGTTGACTTCTAAGGCCCTAACTATTCCATCTGGTGGAGCAACGCCCTAGAGTGAAGCCTAGGCTGCCCGGAACGTGGAAATGACCATAACTTCCAAACTGGTAGCAATTATTCGTTTTATACGATGCAAAAACTGTACTAATTATTTTGTATTTTATGCTTCGGGCGTTGACTTCTAAGGCCCTAACTGTTGAATCTGGTGGAGCAACGCCCTAGAGTGAAGCCTAGGTTGCCCGGAACGCAGAAATGACAATAACTTTCGCACTGGTTGCAAATATTCCTTTTCTACGATGGACAAACTGTTGTATTTATATCGTATTTTATGCTTCTGGCGTTGACTTCTAAGGACCTAACTATTCGATCTGGTGGAGAAACGCTCTAGAGTGAAGTCTAGGTTGCTCGGAATGTAGGAATGACCATAAATTTCACACTGGTTGCAATTATTCGTTTTATACGATGGAAAAACTGTTGCATCTTTATCGTATTTTATGCTTCTGGCGTGGACTTCTAAGGCCCTAACTATTCGATCTGGTGGAGCAACGCCCTACAGTGACGCCTAGGTTACCCGGAACGTAGAAATGACCATAACTTTTACACTGGTAGCAATTATTCGTTTTATACAATGGAAAAACAGTTCTATTTATTTTGTATTTTATGCTTCGGACGTTGACTTCTAAGGCCCTAACTGATTGATCTGGTGGAGCAGCGCCCTAGAGTGAAGCCTAGATTGCCCGGAACGTTGAAATGACCATAACCTTCACACTGGTTGCTATTATTCGTTTTATACGATGGAAAAACTGTTATATTTATATTGTATTTTATTCTTATGGCGTTGAATTCTAAGTCCCGAGCTATACGATCTGGTGCAGCAACGCCCTAGAGTGAAACCTAGGTTACCCGGAACGTAGAAATGACCAGTACTTTCATACTGTTTGCAGTTATTCCTGTTATACGATGGAAAATCTGTTGCATCTTTATTGTATTTTATGCTTCTGGCGTTGAATTCTAAGGCCCTAACTATTCGATCTGGTGGAGCAACGCCCTAGAGTGAAGCCTAGGTTGCCCGGAACATGGAAATGACCATTACTTTCACACTGGTTGCAATTATTCCTGTTATATGATGGAAGAACTGTTGTACTTTTATTGCATTTTATGCTTCGGGCATTGACTTCTAAGGCCCTAACTAATCAATCTGTTGGAGCAGCGCCCTAGGGTGAAGCCTAGGTTGCCCGGAAAGTAGAAATGACCATAACTTTCATCCTGGTTGCAATTATTCGTTTTATATGATGGAAAAACTGTTATATCTATATTGTATTTTATTCTTATGGCGTTGACTTCTTAGGCCCTACCTATTCGATCTGGTGGAACAACGCCCTACGGTGAAGCCTAGGTTGCCTGGAACGTAGAAATGACCATAACTTTCACAATGTTTGCAAGTATTCATTTTATACGATGAAAAAACTGTTGTACATATATTGTATTTTATCCTTGTGGCGTTGAATTCTAAGTCCCTAGCTATTCGACCTATTGGAGCGACGCCCTAGAGTAAAACCTAGGTTGCCCGGAACGTAGAAATGACCATAACTTTCACACTGGTTGCAATTATTCGTTTTATACGATTGAAAAACTGTTGTATTTATATTGTATTTTATGCTTCTGGAGTTGACTCCTTAGGCCCTAACTATTCCCTCTGGCGGATCAACGCCCTAGAGTGAAACCTACGTTGCCCGGAACGTAGAAATGACCATTACTTTCACACTGGTTGCAATTATTCCTGTTATACGATGGAAAAACTGTTGTATTTTAATTGTATTTTATGCTTTTAGAGATGAATTCTAAGTCCCTAGCTATTCGATCTGGTGGAGCAACGCCCTAGAGTGACGCCTAGGTTGCTCGAAACGTAGAAATGACCATTACTTTCACACTGGTTGCAATTATCCGTTTTATACGATGGAAAAGCTGTTGTATTTATATCGTATTTTATGCTTCGGGCGTTGACTTCTAAGGCAATAACTATTCGATCTGGTGGAGCAACGCCCTAGAGTGAAGCCTAGGTTGCCCAGGAACGTAGAAATGACCATAACTTTCACACTGGTTGCTATCATTCGTTTTATACGATGGAAAAACTGTTATATTTATATTGTATTTTATGCTTCTGGCGTTGACTTCTTAGGGCCTAGCTGTTCGATCTGGTGGAACAACGCCCTAGAGTGAGGCCTAGGTTGCCCGGAACGTTGAAATGACCATAACTTTCACACTGGTTGCTATTATTCGTTTTATACGATGGAAAAACTGTTATATTTATATTGTATTTTATTCTTATGGCGTTGACTTCTTAGGCCCTACCTATTCGATCTGGTGGAACAACGCCCTAGTGTGAAGCCTAGGTTGCCTGGAACGTAGAAATGACCATAACTTTCACAATGTTTGCAAGTATTCATTTTATACGATGAAAAAACTGTTGTACATATATTGTATTTTATCCTTCTGGCGTTGAATTCTAAGTCCCTAGCTATTCGACTTATTGGAGCGACGCCCCAGAGTGAAACCTAGGTTGCCCGGAACGTAGAAATGACCATAACTTTCACACTGGTTGCAATTATTCGTTTAATACGATTGAAAAACTGTTGTATTTATATTGTATTTTATGCTTCTGGAGTTGACTCCTTAGGCCCTAACTATTCCCTCTGGCGGATCAACGCCCTAGAGTGAAACCTACGTTGCCCGGAACGTAGAAATGACCATTACTTTCACACTGGTTGCAATTATTCCTGTTATACGATAGAAAAACTGTTGTATTTTAATTGTATTTTATGCTTTTAGAGATGAATTCTAAGTCCCTAGCTATTCGATCTGGTGGAGCAACGCCCTAGTGTGACGCCTAGGTTGCTCGGAACGTAGAAATGACCATTACTTTCACACTGGTTGCAATTATCCGTTTTATACGATGGAAAAGCTGTTGTATTTATATCGTATTTTATGCTTCGGGCGTTGACTTCTTAGGCCCTAACTATTCGATTTGGTGGAACAACGCCCTAGGGTGAAGCCTAGGTTGCCCGGAACGCAGAAACGACCATTACCTTCACGCTTGTTGCAATTATTCCTGTTATACGGTGAAAAAACTGTTGTATTTTTATTGCATTTTATGCTTCAGGCGTTGACTTCTAAGGCCGTAGCTATTCGATGTGGTGGAGCAACGCCATAGAGTGAAGCCTAGGAAGCCCGGAACGTTGAAATGACCATAACTTTCACACTGGTTGCTATTATTCGTTTTATACGATGGAAAAACTGTTATATTTATATTGTATTTTATGCTTCTGGCGTTGACTTCTTAGGCCCTAACTATTCGATCTGGTGGAACAATGCCCCAGACTGAAGACTAGGTCGCCCGGAACGTAGAAATGACCATAACTTTCACACTGGTTGCTATTATTCGTTTTATACGATGGAAAAACTGTTATATTTATATTGTATTTTATTCTTATGGCGTTGACTCCTTAGGCCCTACCTATTCGATCTGGTGGAACAACGCCCTAGGGTGAAGCCTAGGTTGCCTGGAACGTAGAAATGACCATAACTTTCACAATGTTTGCAAGTATTCATTTTATACGATGAAAAAACTGTTGTACATATATTGTATTTTATCCTTCTGGCGATGAATTCTAAGTCCCTAGCTATTCGACCTATTGGAGCGACGCCCTAGAGTAAAACCTAGGTTGCCCGGAACGTAGAAATGACCATAACTTTCACACTGGTTGCAATTATTCGTTTTATACCATTGAAAAACTGTTGTATTTATATTGTATTTTATGCTTCTGGAGTTGACTCCTTAGGCCCTAACTATACCCTCTGGCGGATCAACGCCCTAGAGTGAAACCTACGTTGCCCGGAACGTAGAAATGACCATTACTTTCACACTGGTTGCAATTATTCCTGTTATACGATGGAAAAACTGTTGTATTTTAATTGTATTTTATGCTTTTAGAGATGAATTCTAAGTCCCTAGCTATTCGATCTGGTGGAGCAACGCCCTAGAGTGACGCCTAGGTTGTTCGGAACGTAGAAATGACCATTACTTTCACACTGGTTGCAATTATCCGTTTTATACGATGGAAAAGCTGTTGTATTTATATCGTATTTTATGCTTCGGGCGTTGACTTCTAAGGCCCTAACTATTCAATCTGGTGGAGCAACGCCCTAGAGTGAAGCCTAGGTTGCCCGGAACGTAGAAATGACCATAACTTTCACACTGGTTGCTATCATTCGTTTTATACGATGGAAAAACCGTTATATTTATATTGTATTTTATGCTTCTGGCGTTGACTTCTTAGGGCCTAACTGTTCGATCTGGTGGAACAACGCCCTAGAGTGAAGCCTAGGTTGCCCGGAACGTAGAAATGACCATCACTTTCAAACTGGTTGCAATTATTCCTGTCATACGATGGAAAAGCTGTTGCATCTTTATTGTATTTTATGCATCTGGCGTTGACTTCTAAGGCCCTAACTATTCCATCTGGTGGAGCAACGCCCTAGAGTGAAGCCTAGGCTGCCCAGAACGTGGAAATGACCATAACTTCCACACTGGTAGCAATTATTCGTTTTATACGATGCAAAAACTGTACTATTTATTTTGTATTTTATGCTTCGGCCGTTGACTTCTATGGCCCTAGCTGTTGAATCTGGTGGAGCAACGCCCTAGAGTGAAGCCTAGGTTGCCCGGAACGTAGAAATGACCATCACTTTCAAACTGGTTGCAATTATTCCTGTTATACGATGGAAAAACTGTTGCATCGTTATTGTATTTTATGCATCTGGCGTTGACTTCTAAGGCCCTAACTATTCCATCTGGTGGAGCAACGCCCTAGAGTGAAGCCTAGGCTACCCGGAACGTGGAAATGACCATAACTTCCACACTGGTAGCAATTATTCGTTTTATACGATGCAAAAACTGTACTATTTATTTTATATTTTATGCTTCGGGCGTTGACTTATAAGGCCCTAACTGTTGAATCTGGTGGAGCAACGCCCTAGAGTGAAGCCCAGGTTGCCCGGAACGCAGAAATGACCATAACTTTCGCACTGGTTGCAATTATTCGTTTTATACGATGGAAAAACTGTTGCATCTTTATCGTATTTTATGCTTCTGGCGTGGACTTCTAAGGCTCTAACTATTCGATCTGGTGGAGCAACGCCCTAGAGTGAAGCCTAGGTTACCCGGAACGTAGAAATGACCTTAACTTTTACACTGGTAGCAATTATTCGTTTTATACAATGGAAAAACTGTTCTATTTATTTTGTATTTTATGCTTCGGGCGTTAACTTCTAAGGCCCTAACTGATTGATCTGGAGGAGCAACGCCCTAGAGTGAAGCCTAGATTGCCCGGAACGTTGAAATGACCATAACCTTCACACTGGTTGCTCTTATTCGTTCTATACGATGGAAAAACTGTTATATTTATATTGTATTTTATTCTTATGGCGTTGACTTCTTAGGCCCTACCTATTCGATCTGGTGGAACAACGCCCTAGGGTGAAGCCTAGGTTGCCTGGAACGTAGAAATGACCATTACTTTCAGACTGTTTGCAATTATTCGTTTTATACGATGGAAAAACTGTTGCATCTTTATTGTATTTTATGCATCTGGCGTTGACTTCTAAGGCCCTAACTATTCCATCTGGTGGAGCAACGTCCTAGAGTGAAGCCTAGGCTGCCCGGAACGTGGAAATGACCATAACTTTCACACTGATTGCTATTATTCGTTTTATACAATGGAAAAACTGTTCCATTTATTTTGTATTTTATGCTTCGGGCGTTGACTTCTAAGGCCCTAACTGTTGAATCTGGTGGAGCAACGCCCTAGTGTGAAGCCTAGGTTGCCCGGAACGCAGAAATGACCATAACTTTCGCACTGGTCGCAAATATTCCTGTTCTACGATGGACAAACTGTTGTATTTATATCGTATTTTATGCTTCTGGCGTTGACTTCTAAGGACCTAACTATTCGATCTGGTGGAGCAACGCTCTAGAGTGAAGTCTAGGTTGCTCGGAATGTAGGAATGACCATAAATTTCACACTGGTTGCAATTATTCGTTTTATGCGATGGAAAAACTGTTGCATCTTTATCGTATTTTATGCTTCTGGCGTGGACTTCTTAGGCCCTAACTATTCGATCTGGTGGAACAACGCCCTAGAGTGAAGCCTAGGTTGCCCGGAACATGGAAATGACCATTACTTTCACACTGGTAGAAATTATTCGTTTAATACGATGGAAAAACTGTTATATTTATATTGTATTTTATGCTTCTGGCGTTGACTTCTTAGGGCCTAACTGTTCAATCTGGTGGAACAACGCCCTAGAGTGAAGCCTAGGTTACCCGGAACGTAGAAATAGCCATCACTTTCAAACTGTTTGCAATTATTCCTGTTATATGATGGAAACACAGTTGTATTTTTATTGCATTTTATGCTTCGGGCGTTGACTTCTAAGGCCCTAGCTATTCGATCTGGTGGAGCCACGCCCTAGAGTGAAGCCTAGGTTGCCCGGAACGTAGAACTGAACATCACTTTCAAAATGGTTGCAATTATTCCTGTTATATGATGTAAAAACTGTTGTATTTTGATTGCATTTTATGCTTCGGGCATTGACTTCTAGGGCCCTAACTATTCAATCTGTTGGAGCAACGCCCTAGGGTGAATCCTAGGTTGCCCGGAAAGTAGAAATGACCATAACCTTCACACTGATTGCTATTATTCGTTTTATACAATGGAAAAACTGTTCCATTTATTTTGTATTTTATGCTTCGGGCGTTGACTTCTAAGGCCCTAACTGTTGAATCTGGTGGAGCAACGCCCTAGTGTGAAGCCTAGGTTGCCCGGAACGTAGAAATGACCATAACTTTCACACTGGTTGCAATTATTCGTTTTATACAATGGAAAAACTATTGTATTTATATTGTGTTTTATGCTTCTGGCGTTGACTTCTTAGGCCCTAGCTATTCGATCTGGTGGAACATCGCCCTAGAGTGAAGACTAGGTTGCCCGGAACGTAGAAATGACCATTACTTTCACACTGGCTGCTATTATTCGTTTTATGCGATGGAAAAACTGTTATATTTATATTGTATTTTATGCTTCTGGCGTTGACATCTTAGGCCCTAACTATTCGATCTGGTGGAACGACGCCCTAGACTGAAGACTAGGTCGCCCGGAAAGTAGAAATGACCATCACTTTCGCACTGGTTGCAATTATTCCTGTTATACGATGGAAAAACTATTGTATATTTAGTGTATTTCATACTACGGGCGTTCACTTCTTAGTCCCCAACTATTCGATCTGGTGGAGCAACGCCCTAGAGTGAAGCCTAGGTTGCCCGGAACGTAGGACAGACCGCTACCTTCACACTGGATGCAATTATTCCTATTATACGATGGAAAAACTGTTGCATCTTTATTGTACTTTATGCTTTTAGCGTTGAATTCTAAGTCCCTAGCTATTCGATCGGGTGGAACAACGCATAGAGTGAAGCCTAGGTGGCCCGGAACGTAGAAATGACCATTACTTTCACACTGGTTGCTATCATTCGTTTTATACGATGGAAAAACTGTTATATTTATATTGTATTTTATGCTTCTGGCGTTGACTTCTTAGTCCCTAACTATTCGATCTGGTGGTGCAACGCCCTAGAGTGAAGCCTAGGTTGCCCGGAACGTAGAAATGACCTTAACTTTCACACTGGTTGCTATTATTCGTTTTATACAATGGAAAATCTGTTCTATTTATTTTGTACTTTATGCTTCGGGCGTTGACTTCTAAGATCCTATCTATTCGATCTGATTTAGCAACGCCCTGGAGTGAAGCCTAGGTTGCCCGGAACGTAGGACAGACCGTTACCTTCACACTGGTTGCACTTATTCCTGTTATACCATGGAAAAGCTGTTGCATCTTTATTGTACTTTATGCTTTTAGCGTTGAATTCTAAGTCCCTAGCTATTCGATCTGGTGGAGCAGCGCCCTAGAGTGAAGCCTAGGTTGCCCGAAACGTCGAAATGATCATTACTTTCGCACTGGTTGCAACTAGCCATGCTGTACGGTGGAAAAACTGTTGCATTTTTATTGTATTTTCTGCTTCTGGCTTTGACTTCTAAGGTCGTAGCTATTCGATCTGGTGTGACAACGCCCTAGAGTGAAGCCTTGGTAGCCCGGAACGTAGAAATGACCATCACTTTCAAACTGGTTGGAATTATTCCTGTTATGCGATGGAAAAACTGTTGTAGTTTTATTGCATTTTATGCTTCGGGCGTTGACTTCTAAGGCCCTAACTATTCGATCTGGTGTAACAACGCCCTAGAGTGAAGCCTAGGTTGCCCGGAACGTAGAAATGACCATCACTTTCAAACTGGTTGGAATTATTCCTGTTATGCGATGGAAAAACTGATGTAGTTTTATTGCATTTTAGGCTTCGGGCGTTGACTTCTAAGGCCCAAACTATTCGATCTGGTGGAGCAACGCCCTAGAGTGAAGCCTAGGTTGCCTGGAACGTAGAAATGACCATAACTTTCGCACTGGTTGCTATTATTTCTGTTATACGATGGAAAAGTTGTTGTATTTATATTGTCTTTTATGCTTCGGGCGTTGACTTCTAAGGCCCTAACTATTCAATCTGTTGGAGCAACGCCCTAGGGTGAAGCCTAGGTTGCTCGGAAAGTGGAAAAGACCATAAGTTTCATACTGGATGCAATTATTCGTTTCATACCATGGAAAAACTGTTTTATTTATTTTGTATTTTATGCTTCGGGCGTTGACTTCTAAGGCAATAACTATTCGATCTGGTGGAGCAACGCCCTAGAGTGAAGCCTAGGTTGCCCGGAACGTAGAAATGACCATAACTTTCACGCTGGTTGCTATCATTCGTTTTATACGATGGAAAAACTGTTATATTTATATTGTATTTTATGCTTCTGGCGTTGACTTCTTAGGGCCTAACTGTTCGATCTGGTGGAACAACGCCCTAGAGTGAAGCCTAGGTTGCCCGGAACGTAAAAATGACCATCACTTTCATACTGGTTGCAATTATTCCTGTTATACGATGGAAAAACTGTTGCATCTTTATTGTATTTTATGCATCTGGCGTTGACTTCTAAGGCCCTAACTATTCCATCTGGTGGAGCAACGCCCTAGAGTGAAGCCTAGGTTGTCTGGAACGTAGAAATGACCATAACTTTCACAATGTTTGCAAGTATTCATTTTATACGATGAAAAAACTGTTGTATTTTAATTGTATTTTATGCTTTTAGAGATGAATTCTAAGTCCCTAGCTATTCGATCTGGTGGAGCAACGCCCTAGAGTGACGCCTAGGTTGCTCGAAACGTAGAAATGACCATTACTTTCACACTGGTTGCAATTATCCGTTTTATACGATGCAAAAACTGTACTATTTATTTTGTATTTTATGCTTCGGGCGTTGACTTCTAAGGCCCTAACTGTTGAATCTGGTGGAGCAACGCCCTAGAGTGAAGCCTAGGTTGCCCGAAACGCAGAAATGACAATAACTTTCGCACTGGTTGCAAATATTCCTTTTCTACGATGGACAAACTGTTGTATTTATATCGTATTTTATGCTTCTGGCGTTGACTTCTAAGGACCTAACTATTCGATCTGGTGGAGAAACGCTCTAGAGTGAAGTCTAGGTTGCTCGGAATGTAGGAATGACCATAAATTTCACACTGGTTGCAATTATTCGTTTTATACGATGGAAAAACTGTTGCATCTTTATCGTATTTTATGCTTCTGGCGTGGACTTCTAAGGCCCTAACTATTCGATCTGGTGGAGCAACGCCCTACAGTGATGCCTAGGTTACCCGGAACGTAGAAATGACCATAACTTTTACACTGGTAGCAATTATTCGTTTTATACAATGGAAAAACAGTTCTATTTATTTTGTATTTTATGCTTCGGACGTTGACTTCTAAGGGCCTAACTGATTGATCTGGTGGAGCAGCGCCCTAGAGTGAAGCCTAGATTGCCCGGAACGATGAAATGACCATAACCTTCACACTGGTTGCTATTATTCGTTTTATACGATGGAAAAACTGTTATATTTATATTGTATTTTATTCTTATGGCGTTGAATTCTAAGTCCCTAGCTATACGATCTGGTGGAGCAACGCCCTAGAGTGAAACCTAGGTTACCCGGAACGTAGAAATGACCAGTACTTTCATACTGTTTGCAGTTATTCCTGTTATACGATGGAAAAACTGTTGCATCTTTATTGTATTTTATGCTTCTGGCGTTGAATTCTAAGGTCCTAACTATTCGATCTGGTGGAGCAACGCCCTAGAGTGAAGCCTAGGTTGCCCGGAACATGGAAATGACCATTACTTTCACACTGGTTGCAATTATTCCTGTTATATGATGGAAGAACTGTTGTACTTTTATTGCACTTTATGCTTCGGGCATTGACTTCTAAGGCCCTAACTAATCAATCTGTTGGAGCAGCGCCCTAGGGTGAAGCCTAGGTTGCCCGGAAAGTAGAAATGACCATAACTTTCATCCTGGTTGCAATTATTCGTTTTATATGATGGAAAAACTGTTGTATTTATGTTGTATTTTATGCTTCTGGCGTTCACTTCTTAGGCCCTAACTATTCGATTTGGTGGAACAACGCCCTAGGGTGAAGCCTAGGTTGCCCGGAACGCAGAAATGACCATTACCTTCACGCTTGTTGCAATTATTCCTGTTATACGGTGAAAAAACTGTTGTATTTTTATTGCATTTTATGCTTCAGGCGTTGACTTCTAAGGCCGTAGCTATTCGATGTGGTGGAGCAACGCCATAGAGTGAAGCCTAGGAAGCGCGGAACGTTGAAATGACCATAACTTTCACACTGGTTGCTATTATTCGTTTTATACGATGGAAAAACTGTTATATTTATATTGTATTTTATGCTTCTGGCGTTGACTTCTTAGGGCCTAACTGTTCGATCTGGTGGAACAACGCCCTAGAGTGAAGCCTAGGTTGCCCGGAACGTAGAAATGACCATCACTTTCAAACTGGTTGCAATTATTCCTGTCATACGATGGAAAAGCTGTTGCATCTTTATTGTATTTTATGCATCTGGCGTTGACTTCTAAGGCCCTAACTATTCCATCTGGTGGAGCAACGCCCTAGAGTGAAGCCTAGGCTGCCCAGAACGTGGAAATGACCATAACTTCCACACTGGTAGCAATTATTCGTTTTATACGATGCAAAAACTGTACTATTTATTTTGTATTTTATGCTTCGGCCGTTGACTTCTATGGCCCTAGCTGTTGAATCTGGTGGAGCAACGCCCTAGAGTGAAGCCTAGGTTGCCCGGAACGTAGAAATGACCATCACTTTCAAACTGGTTGCAATTATTCCTGTTATACGATGGAAAAACTGTTGCATCGTTATTGTATTTTATGCATCTGGCGTTGACTTCTAAGGCCCTAACTATTCCATCTGGTGGAGCAACGCCCTAGAGTGAAGCCTAGGCTACCCGGAACGTGGAAATGACCATAACTTCCACACTGGTAGCAATTATTCGTTTTATACGATGCAAAAACTGTACTATTTATTTTATATTTTATGCTTCGGGCGTTGACTTATAAGGCCCTAACTGTTGAATCTGGTGGAGCAACGCCCTAGAGTGAAGCCCAGGTTGCCCGGAACGCAGAAATGACCATAACTTTCGCACTGGTTGCAATTATTCGTTTTATACGATGGAAAAACTGTTGCATCTTTATCGTATTTTATGCTTCTGGCGTGGACTTCTAAGGCTCTAACTATTCGATCTGGTGGAGCAACGCCCTAGAGTGAAGCCTAGGTTACCCGGAACGTAGAAATGACCTTAACTTTTACACTGGTAGCAATTATTCGTTTTATACAATGGAAAAACTGTTCTATTTATTTTGTATTTTATGCTTCGGGCGTTAACTTCTAAGGCCCTAACTGATTGATCTGGAGGAGCAACGCCCTAGAGTGAAGCCTAGATTGCCCGGAACGTTGAAATGACCATAACCTTCACACTGGTTGCTCTTATTCGTTCTATACGATGGAAAAACTGTTATATTTATATTGTATTTTATTCTTATGGCGTTGACTTCTTAGGCCCTACCTATTCGATCTGGTGGAACAACGCCCTAGGGTGAAGCCTAGGTTGCCTGGAACGTAGAAATGACCATTACTTTCAGACTGTTTGCAATTATTCGTTTTATACGATGGAAAAACTGTTGCATCTTTATTGTATTTTATGCATCTGGCGTTGACTTCTAAGGCCCTAACTATTCCATCTGGTGGAGCAACGTCCTAGAGTGAAGCCTAGGCTGCCCGGAACGTGGAAATGACCATAACTTTCACACTGATTGCTATTATTCGTTTTATACAATGGAAAAACTGTTCCATTTATTTTGTATTTTATGCTTCGGGCGTTGACTTCTAAGGCCCTAACTGTTGAATCTGGTGGAGCAACGCCCTAGTGTGAAGCCTAGGTTGCCCGGAACGCAGAAATGACCATAACTTTCGCACTGGTCGCAAATATTCCTGTTCTACGATGGACAAACTGTTGTATTTATATCGTATTTTATGCTTCTGGCGTTGACTTCTAAGGACCTAACTATTCGATCTGGTGGAGCAACGCTCTAGAGTGAAGTCTAGGTTGCTCGGAATGTAGGAATGACCATAAATTTCACACTGGTTGCAATTATTCGTTTTATGCGATGGAAAAACTGTTGCATCTTTATCGTATTTTATGCTTCTGGCGTGGACTTCTTAGGCCCTAACTATTCGATCTGGTGGAACAACGCCCTAGAGTGAAGCCTAGGTTGCCCGGAACATGGAAATGACCATTACTTTCACACTGGTAGAAATTATTCGTTTAATACGATGGAAAAACTGTTATATTTATATTGTATTTTATGCTTCTGGCGTTGACTTCTTAGGGCCTAACTGTTCAATCTGGTGGAACAACGCCCTAGAGTGAAGCCTAGGTTACCCGGAACGTAGAAATAGCCATCACTTTCAAACTGTTTGCAATTATTCCTGTTATATGATGGAAACACAGTTGTATTTTTATTGCATTTTATGCTTCGGGCGTTGACTTCTAAGGCCCTAGCTATTCGATCTGGTGGAGCCACGCCCTAGAGTGAAGCCTAGGTTGCCCGGAACGTAGAACTGAACATCACTTTCAAAATGGTTGCAATTATTCCTGTTATATGATGTAAAAACTGTTGTATTTTGATTGCATTTTATGCTTCGGGCATTGACTTCTAGGGCCCTAACTATTCAATCTGTTGGAGCAACGCCCTAGGGTGAATCCTAGGTTGCCCGGAAAGTAGAAATGACCATAACCTTCACACTGATTGCTATTATTCGTTTTATACAATGGAAAAACTGTTCCATTTATTTTGTATTTTATGCTTCGGGCGTTGACTTCTAAGGCCCTAACTGTTGAATCTGGTGGAGCAACGCCCTAGTGTGAAGCCTAGGTTGCCCGGAACGTAGAAATGACCATAACTTTCACACTGGTTGCAATTATTCGTTTTATACAATGGAAAAACTATTGTATTTATATTGTGTTTTATGCTTCTGGCGTTGACTTCTTAGGCCCTAGCTATTCGATCTGGTGGAACATCGCCCTAGAGTGAAGACTAGGTTGCCCGGAACGTAGAAATGACCATTACTTTCACACTGGCTGCTATTATTCGTTTTATGCGATGGAAAAACTGTTATATTTATATTGTATTTTATGCTTCTGGCGTTGACATCTTAGGCCCTAACTATTCGATCTGGTGGAACGACGCCCTAGACTGAAGACTAGGTCGCCCGGAAAGTAGAAATGACCATCACTTTCGCACTGGTTGCAATTATTCCTGTTATACGATGGAAAAACTATTGTATATTTAGTGTATTTCATACTACGGGCGTTCACTTCTTAGTCCCCAACTATTCGATCTGGTGGAGCAACGCCCTAGAGTGAAGCCTAGGTTGCCCGGAACGTAGGACAGACCGCTACCTTCACACTGGATGCAATTATTCCTATTATACGATGGAAAAACTGTTGCATCTTTATTGTACTTTATGCTTTTAGCGTTGAATTCTAAGTCCCTAGCTATTCGATCGGGTGGAACAACGCATAGAGTGAAGCCTAGGTGGCCCGGAACGTAGAAATGACCATTACTTTCACACTGGTTGCTATCATTCGTTTTATACGATGGAAAAACCGTTATATTTATATTGTATTTTATGCTTCTGGCGTTGACTTCTTAGTCCCTAACTATTCGATCTGGTGGTGCAACGCCCTAGAGTGAAGCCTAGGTTGCCCGGAACGTAGAAATGACCTTAACTTTCACACTGGTTGCTATTATTCGTTTTATACAATGGAAAATCTGTTCTATTTATTTTGTACTTTATGCTTCGGGCGTTGACTTCTAAGATCCTATCTATTCGATCTGATTTAGCAACGCCCTGGAGTGAAGCCTAGGTTGCCCGGAACGTAGGACAGACCGTTACCTTCACACTGGTTGCACTTATTCCTGTTATACCATGGAAAAGCTGTTGCATCTTTATTGTACTTTATGCTTTTAGCGTTGAATTCTAAGTCCCTAGCTATTCGATCTGGTGGAGCAGCGCCCTAGAGTGAAGCCTAGGTTGCCCGAAACGTCGAAATGATCATTACTTTCGCACTGGTTGCAACTAGCCATGCTGTACGGTGGAAAAACTGTTGCATTTTTATTGTATTTTCTGCTTCTGGCTTTGACTTCTAAGGTCGTAGCTATTCGATCTGGTGTGACAACGCCCTAGAGTGAAGCCTTGGTAGCCCGGAACGTAGAAATGACCATCACTTTCAAACTGGTTGGAATTATTCCTGTTATGCGATGGAAAAACTGTTGTAGTTTTATTGCATTTTATGCTTCGGGCGTTGACTTCTAAGGCCCTAACTATTCGATCTGGTGTAACAACGCCCTAGAGTGAAGCCTAGGTTGCCCGGAACGTAGAAATGACCATCACTTTCAAACTGGTTGGAATTATTCCTGTTATGCGATGGAAAAACTGATGTAGTTTTATTGCATTTTAGGCTTCGGGCGTTGACTTCTAAGGCCCAAACTATTCGATCTGGTGGAGCAACGCCCTAGAGTGAAGCCTAGGTTGCCTGGAACGTAGAAATGACCATAACTTTCGCACTGGTTGCTATTATTTCTGTTATACGATGGAAAAGTTGTTGTATTTATATTGTCTTTTATGCTTCGGGCGTTGACTTCTAAGGCCCTAACTATTCAATCTGTTGGAGCAACGCCCTAGGGTGAAGCCTAGGTTGCTCGGAAAGTGGAAAAGACCATAAGTTTCATACTGGATGCAATTATTCGTTTCATACCATGGAAAAACTGTTTTATTTATTTTGTATTTTATGCTTCGGGCGTTGACTTCTAAGGCAATAACTATTCGATCTGGTGGAGCAACGCCCTAGAGTGAAGCCTAGGTTGCCCGGAACGTAGAAATGACCATAACTTTCACGCTGGTTGCTATCATTCGTTTTATACGATGGAAAAACTGTTATATTTATATTGTATTTTATGCTTCTGGCGTTGACTTCTTAGGGCCTAACTGTTCGATCTGGTGGAACAACGCCCTAGAGTGAAGCCTAGGTTGCCCGGAACGTAAAAATGACCATCACTTTCATACTGGTTGCAATTATTCCTGTTATACGATGGAAAAACTGTTGCATCTTTATTGTATTTTATGCATCTGGCGTTGACTTCTAAGGCCCTAACTATTCCATCTGGTGGAGCAACGCCCTAGAGTGAAGCCTAGGTTGTCTGGAACGTAGAAATGACCATAACTTTCACAATGTTTGCAAGTATTCATTTTATACGATGAAAAAACTGTTGTATTTTAATTGTATTTTATGCTTTTAGAGATGAATTCTAAGTCCCTAGCTATTCGATCTGGTGGAGCAACGCCCTAGAGTGACGCCTAGGTTGCTCGAAACGTAGAAATGACCATTACTTTCACACTGGTTGCAATTATCCGTTTTATACGATGCAAAAACTGTACTATTTATTTTGTATTTTATGCTTCGGGCGTTGACTTCTAAGGCCCTAACTGTTGAATCTGGTGGAGCAACGCCCTAGAGTGAAGCCTAGGTTGCCCGAAACGCAGAAATGACAATAACTTTCGCACTGGTTGCAAATATTCCTTTTCTACGATGGACAAACTGTTGTATTTATATCGTATTTTATGCTTCTGGCGTTGACTTCTAAGGACCTAACTATTCGATCTGGTGGAGAAACGCTCTAGAGTGAAGTCTAGGTTGCTCGGAATGTAGGAATGACCATAAATTTCACACTGGTTGCAATTATTCGTTTTATACGATGGAAAAACTGTTGCATCTTTATCGTATTTTATGCTTCTGGCGTGGACTTCTAAGGCCCTAACTATTCGATCTGGTGGAGCAACGCCCTACAGTGATGCCTAGGTTACCCGGAACGTAGAAATGACCATAACTTTTACACTGGTAGCAATTATTCGTTTTATACAATGGAAAAACAGTTCTATTTATTTTGTATTTTATGCTTCGGACGTTGACTTCTAAGGGCCTAACTGATTGATCTGGTGGAGCAGCGCCCTAGAGTGAAGCCTAGATTGCCCGGAACGATGAAATGACCATAACCTTCACACTGGTTGCTATTATTCGTTTTATACGATGGAAAAACTGTTATATTTATATTGTATTTTATTCTTATGGCGTTGAATTCTAAGTCCCTAGCTATACGATCTGGTGGAGCAACGCCCTAGAGTGAAACCTAGGTTACCCGGAACGTAGAAATGACCAGTACTTTCATACTGTTTGCAGTTATTCCTGTTATACGATGGAAAAACTGTTGCATCTTTATTGTATTTTATGCTTCTGGCGTTGAATTCTAAGGTCCTAACTATTCGATCTGGTGGAGCAACGCCCTAGAGTGAAGCCTAGGTTGCCCGGAACATGGAAATGACCATTACTTTCACACTGGTTGCAATTATTCCTGTTATATGATGGAAGAACTGTTGTACTTTTATTGCACTTTATGCTTCGGGCATTGACTTCTAAGGCCCTAACTAATCAATCTGTTGGAGCAGCGCCCTAGGGTGAAGCCTAGGTTGCCCGGAAAGTAGAAATGACCATAACTTTCATCCTGGTTGCAATTATTCGTTTTATATGATGGAAAAACTGTTGTATTTATGTTGTATTTTATGCTTCTGGCGTTCACTTCTTAGGCCCTAACTATTCGATTTGGTGGAACAACGCCCTAGGGTGAAGCCTAGGTTGCCCGGAACGCAGAAATGACCATTACCTTCACGCTTGTTGCAATTATTCCTGTTATACGGTGAAAAAACTGTTGTATTTTTATTGCATTTTATGCTTCAGGCGTTGACTTCTAAGGCCGTAGCTATTCGATGTGGTGGAGCAACGCCATAGAGTGAAGCCTAGGAAGCGCGGAACGTTGAAATGACCATAACTTTCACACTGGTTGCTATTATTCGTTTTATACGATGGAAAAACTGTTATATTTATATTGTATTTTATGCTTCTGGCGTTGACTTCTTAGGCCCTAACTATTCGATCTGGTGGAACAATGCCCCAGACTGAAGACTAGGTCGCCCGGAACGTAGAAATGACCATAACTTTCACACTGGTTGCTATTATTCGTTTTATACGATGGAAAAACTGTTATATTTATATTGTATTTTATTCTTATGGCGTTGACTTCTTAGGCCCTACCTATTCGATCTGGTGGAACAACGCCCTAGGGTGAAGCCTAGGTTGCCTGGAACGTAGAAATGACCATAACTTTCACAATGTTTGCAAATATTCATTTTATACGATGAAAAAACTGTTGTACATATATTGTATTTTATCCTTCTGGCGATGAATTCTAAGTCCCTAGCTATTCGACCTATTGGAGCGACGCCCTAGAGTAAAACCTAGGTTGCCCGGAACGTAGAAATGACCATAACTTTCACACTGGTTGCAATTATTCGTTTTATACCATTGAAAAACTGTTGTATTTATATTGTATTTTATGCTTCTGGAGTTGACTCCTTAGGCCCTAACTATTCCCTCTGGCGGATCAACGCCCTAGAGTGAAACCTACGTTGCCCGGAACGTAGAAATGACCATTACTTTCACACTGGTTGCAATTATTCCTGTTATACGATGGAAAAACTGTTGTATTTTAATTGTATTTTATGCTTTTAGAGATGAATTCTAAGTCCCTAGCTATTCGATCTGGTGGAGCAACGCCCTAGAGTGACGCCTAGGTTGTTCGGAACGTAGAAATGACCATTACTTTCACACTGGTTGCAATTATCCGTTTTATACGATGGAAAAGCTGTTGTATTTATATCGTATTTTATGCTTCGGGCGTTGACTTCTAAGGCCCTAACTATTCAATCTGGTGGAGCAACGCCCTAGAGTGAAGCCTAGGTTGCCCGGAACGTAGAAATGACCATAACTTTCACACTGGTTTCTATCATTCGTTTTATACGATGGAAAAACCGTTATATTTATATTGTATTTTATGCTTCTGGCGTAGACTTCTTAGGGCCTAACTGTTCGATCTGGTGGAACAACGCCCTAGAGTGAAGCCTAGGTTGCCCGGAACGTAGAAATGACCATCACTTTCAAACTGGTTGCAATTATTCCTGTCATACGATGGAAAAGCTGTTGCATCTTTATTGTATTTTATGCATCTGGCGTTGACTTCTAAGGCCCTAACTATTCCATCTGGTGGAGCAACGCCCTAGAGTGAAGCCTAGGCTGCCCAGAACGTGGAAATGACCATAACTTCCACACTGGTAGCAATTATTCGTTTTATACGATGCAAAAACTGTACTATTTATTTTGTATTTTATGCTTCGGCCGTTGACTTCTATGGCCCTAGCTGTTGAATCTGGTGGAGCAACGCCCTAGAGTGAAGCCTAGGTTGCCCGGAACGCAGAAATGACCATAACTTTCGCACTGGTTGCAAATATTCCTGTTCTACGATGGACAAACTGTTGTATTTATATCGTATTTTATGCTTCTGGTGTTGACTTCTAAGGACCTAACTATTCGATCTGGTGGAGAAACGCTCTAGAGTGAAGTCTAGGTTGCTCGGAATGTAGGAATGACCATAAATTTCACACTGGTTGCAATTATTCGTTTTATACGATGGAAAAACTGTTGCATCTTTATCGTATTTTATGCTTCTGGCGTGGACTTCTAAGGCCCTAACCATTCGATCTGGTGGATCAACGCCCTAGAGTGAAGCCTAGGTTACCCGGAACGTAGAAATGACCATAACTTTTACACTGGTAGCAATTATTCGTTTTATACAATGGAAAAACTGTTCTATTTATTTTGTATTTTATGCTTCGGGCGTTGACTTCTAAGGCCCTAACTGATTGATCTGGTGGAGCAACGCCCTAGAGTGAAGCCTAGATTGCCCGGAACGTTGAAATGACCATAACCTTCACACTGGTTGCTATTATTCGTTTTATACGATGGAAAAACTGTTATATTTATATTGTATTTTATTCTTATGGCGTTGACTTCCTAGGCCCTACCTATTCGATCTGGTGGAACAACGCCCTAGGGTGAAGCCTAGGTTGCCTGGAACGTAGAAATGACCATTACTTTCAGACTGTTTGCAATTATTCGTTTTATACGATGGAAAAGCTGTTGCATCTTTATTGTATTTTTGAATTCTGGCGTTGAATTCTATGGCCCTAACTATTCGATCTGGTGGAGCAACGCCCTAGAGTGAAGCCTAGGTTGCCCGGAACATGGAAACGACCATTACTTTCACACTGGTTGCAATTATTCCTGTTATATGATGGAAGAACTGTTGTACTTTTATTGCATTTTATGCTTCGGGCATTGACTTCTAAGGCCCTAACTAATCAATCTGTTGGAGCAGCGCCCTAGGGTGAAGCCTAGGTTGCCCGGAAAGTAGAAATGACCATAACTTTCATCCTGGTTGCAATTATTCGTTTTATATAATGGAAATACTGTTGTATTTATGTTGTATTTTATGCTTCTGGCGTTCACTTCTTAGGCCCTAACTATTCGATTTGGTGGAACAACGCCCTAGGGTGAAGCCTAGGTTGCCCGGAACGCAGAAATGACCATTACCTTCACGCTTGTTGCAATTATTCCTGTTATACGATTGAAAAACTGTTGTATTTATATTGTATTTTATGCTTCTGGAGTTGACTCCTTAGGCCCTAACTATTCCCTCTGGCGGATCAACGCCCTAGAGTGAAACCTACGTTGCCCGGAACGTAGAAATGACCATTACTTTCACACTGGTTGCAATTATTCCTGTTATACGATGGAAAAACTGTTGTATTTTAATTGTATTTTATGCTTTTAGAGATGAATTCTAAGTCCCTAGCCATTCGATCTGGTGGAGCAACGCCCTAGAGTGACGCCTAGGTTGCTCGGAACGTGGAAATGACCATTACTTTCACACTGGTTGCAATTATCCGTTTTATACGATGGAAAAGCTGTTGCATTTATATCGTATTTTATGCTTCGGGCGTTGACTTCTAAGGCCCTAACTATTCAATCTGTTGGAGCAACGCCCTAGGGTCAAGCCTAGGTTGCTCGGAAAGTGGAAAAGACCATAAGTTTCATACTGGTTGCAATTATTCGTTTCATACAATGGAAAAACTGTTTTATTTATTTTGTATTTTATGCTTCGGGCGTTGACTTCTAAGGCAATAACTATTCGATCTGGTGGAGCAACGCCCTAGAGTGAAGCCTAGGTTGCCCGGAACGTAGAAATGACCATAACTTTCACACTGGTTGCTATCATTCATTTTATACGATGGAAAAACTGTTATATTTATATTGTATTTTATGCTTCTGGCGTTGACTTCTTAGGGCCTAACTGTTCGATCTAGTGGAACAACGCACTAGAGTGAAGCCTAGGTTGCCCGGAACGTTGAAATGACCATAACTTTCACACTGGTTGCTATTATTCGTTTTATACGATGGAAAAACTGTTATATTTATATTGTATTTTATTCTTATGGCGTTGACTTCTAAGGCCCTAACTATTCGATCTAGTGGAACAACGCACTAGAGTGAAGCCTAGGTTGCCGGGAACATGGAAATGTCCATTACTTTCACACTGGTTGCAATTATTCCTGTTATATGATGGAAGAACTGTTGTACTTTTATTGCACTTTATGCTTCGGGCATTGACTTCTAAGGCCCTAACTAATCAATCTGTTGGAGCAGCGCCCTAGGGTGAAGCCTAGGTTGCCCGGAAAGTAGAAATGACCATAACTTTCATCCTGGTTGCAATTATCCGTTTTATATGATGGTAAAACTGTTGTATTTATATTGTATTATATGCTTCTGGCGTTCACTTCTTAGGCCCTAACTATTCGATTTGATGGAACAACGCCCTAGGGTGAAGCCTAGGTTGCCCGGAACGCAGAAATGACCATTACCTTCACGCTTGTTGCAATTATTCCTGTTATACGGTGAAAAAACTGTTGTACTTTATTGCATTTTATGCTTCAGGCGTTGACTTCTAAGGCCGTAGCTATTCGATGTGGTGGAGCAACGCCATAGAGTGAAGCCTAGGAAGCCCGGAACGTAGAAATGACCATAACTTTCACACTGGTTGCTATTATTCGTTTTATACGATTGAAAAACTGTTGTATTTATATTGTATTTTATGCTTCTGGAGTTGAGTCCTTAGGCCCTAACTATTCCCACTGGCGGATCAACGCCCTAGAGTGAAACCTACGTTGCCCGGAACGTAGAAATGACCATTACTTTCACACTGGTTGCAATTATTCCTGTTATACGATGGAAAAACTGTTGTATTTTAATTGTATTTTATGCTTTTAGAGATGAATTCTAAGTCCCTAGCTATTCGATCTGGTGGAGCAACGCCCTAGAGTGACGCCTAGGTTGCTCGGAACGTAGAAATGACCATTACTTTCACACTGGTTGCAATTATCCGTTTTATACGATGGAAAAGCTGTTGTATTTATATCGTATTTTATGCTTCGGGCGTTGACTTCTAAGGCCCTAACTATTTAATCTGGTGGAGCAACGCCCTAGAGTGAAGCCTAGGTTGCCCGGAACGTAGAAATGACCATAACTTTCACACTGGTTGCTATCATTCGTTTTATACGATGGAAAAACCGTTATATTTATATTGTATTTTATGCTTCTGGCGTTGACTTCTTAGGGCCTAACTGTTCGATCTGGTGGAACAACGCCCTAGAGTGAAGCCTAGGTTGCCCGGAACGTAGAAATGACCATCACTTTCAAACTGGTTGCAATTATTCCTGTCATACGATGGAAAAGCTGTTGCATCTTTATTGTATTTTATGCATCTGGCGTTGACTTCTAAGGCCCTAACTATTCCATCTGGTGGAGCAACGCGCTAGAGTGAAGCCTAGGCTGCCCGGAACGTGGAAATGACCATAACTTCCACACTGGTAGCAATTATTCCTGTTCTACGATGGACAAACTGTTGTATTTATATCGTATTTTATGCTTCTGGTGTTGACTTCTAAGGACGTAACTAATCAATCTGTTGGAGCAGCGACCTAGGGTGAAGCCTAGGTTGCCCGGAAAGTAGAAATGACCATAACTTTCATCCTGGTTGCAATTATTCGTTTTATATGATGGAAAAACTGTTGTATTTATGTTGTATTTTATGCTTCTGGCGTTCACTTCTTAGGCCCTAACTATTCGATTTGGTGGAACAACGCCCTAGGGTGAAGCCTAGGTTGCCCGGAACGCAGAAATGACCATTACCTTCACGCTTGTTGCAATTATTCCTGTTATACGGTGAAAAAACTGTTGTATTTTTATTGCATTTTATGCTTCAGGCGTTGACTTCTAAGGCCGTAGCTATTCGATGTGGTGGAGCAACGCCATAGAGTGAAGCCTAGGAAGCCCGGAACGTTGAAATGATCATAACTTTCGCACTGGTTGCTATTATTCGTTTTATACGATGGAAAATCTGTTATATTTATATTGTATTTTATGCTTCTGGCGTTGACTTCATAGGCCCTAGCTATTCGATCTGGTGGAACAACGCCCCAGACTGAAGACTAGGTCGCCCGGAACGTAGAAATGACCATAACTTTCACACTGGTTGCTATTATTCGTTTTCTACGATGGAAAAACTGTTATATTTATATTGTATTTTATTCTTATGGCGTTGACTTCTTAGGCCCTACCTATTCGATCTGGTGGAACAACGCCCTAGGGTGAAGCCTAGGTTGCCTGGAACGTGGAAATGACCATAACTTTCACAATGTTTGCAAGTATTCATTTTATACGATGAAAAAACTGTTGTACATATATTGTATTTTATCCTTCTGTCGTTGAATTCTAAGTCCCTAGCTATTCGACCTATTGGAGCGACGCCCTAGAGTAAAACCTAGGTTGCCCGAAACGCAGAAATGACAATAACTTTCGCACTGGTTGCAAATATTCCTTTTCTACGATGGACAAACTGTTGTATTTATATCGTATCTTATGCTTCTGGCGTTGACTTCTAAGGACCTAACTATTCGATCTGGTGGAGAAACGCTCTAGAGTGAAGTCTAGGTTGCTCGGAATGTAGGAATGACCATAAATTTCACACTGGTTGCAATTATTCGTTTTATACGATGGAAAAACTGTTGCATCTTTATCGTATTTTATGCTTCTGGCGTGGACTTCTAAGGCCCTAACTATTCGATCTGGTGGAGCAACGCCCTACAGTGATGCCTAGGTTACCCGGAACGTAGAAATGACCATAACTTTTACACTGGTAGCAATTATTCGTTTTATACAATGGAAAAACAGTTCTATTTATTTTGTATTTTATGCTTCGGACGTTGACTTCTAAGGGCCTAACTGATTGATCTGGTGGAGCAGCGCCCTAGAGTGAAGCCTAGATTGCCCGGAACGATGAAATGACCATAACCTTCACACTGGTTGCTATTATTCGTTTTATACGATGGAAAAACTGTTATATTTATATTGTATTTTATTCTTATGGCGTTGAATTCTAAGTCCCTAGCTATACGATCTGGTGGAGCAACGCCCTAGGGTGAAGCCTAGGTTGCCCGGAACGCAGAAATGACCATTACCTTCACGCTTGTTGCAATTATTCCTGTTATACGGTGAAAAAACTGTTGTATTTTTATTGCATTTTATGCTTCAGGCGTTGACTTCTAAGGCCGTAGCTATTCGATGTGGTGGAGCAACGCCATAGAGTGAAGCCTAGGAAGCCCGGAACGTTGAAATGATCATAACTTTCGCACTGGTTGCTATTATTCGTTTTATACGATGGAAAATCTGTTATATTTATATTGTATTTTATGCTTCTGGCGTTGACTTCATAGGCCCTAGCTATTCGATCTGGTGGAACAACGCCCCAGACTGAAGACTAGGTCGCCCGGAACGTAGAAATGACCATAACTTTCACACTGGTTGCTATTATTCGTTTTCTACGATGGAAAAACTGTTATATTTATATTGTATTTTATTCTTATGGCGTTGACTTCTTAGGCCCTACCTATTCGATCTGGTGGAACAACGCCCTAGGGTGAAGCCTAGGTTGCCTGGAACGTGGAAATGACCATAACTTTCACAATGTTTGCAAGTATTCATTTTATACGATGAAAAAACTGTTGTACATATATTGTATTTTATCCTTCTGTCGTTGAATTCTAAGTCCCTAGCTATTCGACCTATTGGAGCGACGCCCTAGAGTAAAACCTAGGTTGCCCGGAGCGTAGAAATGACCATAACTTTCACACTGGTTGCAATTATTCGTTTTATACGATTGAAAAACTGTTGCATTTATATTGTATTTTATGCTTCTGGAGTTGACATCTAAGGCCCTAACTGATTGATCTGGTGGAGCAACGCCCTAGGGTGAAGCCTAGATTGCCTGGAACGTAGAAATGACCATAACTTTCACACTGGTTGCTATCATTCGTTTTATACGATGGAAAAACTGTTATATTTATATTGTATTTTATGCTTCTGGCGTTGACTTCTTAGGGCCTAACTATTCCCTCTGGAGGATCAACGCCCTAGAGTGAAACCTACGTTGCCCGGAACGTAGAAATGACCATTACTTTCACACTGGTTGCAATTATTCCTGTTATACGATGGAAAAACTGTTGTATTTTAATTGTATTTTATGATTTTAGAGATGAATTCTAAGTCCCTAGCTATTCGATCTGGTGGAGCAATGCCCTAGAGTGACGCCTAGGTTGCTCGGAATGTAGAAATGACCATTACTTTCACACTGGTTGCAATTATCCGTTTTATACGATGGAAAAGCTGTTGTATTTATATCGTATTTTATGCTTCGGGCGTTGACTTCTAAGGCCCTAACTATTCAATCTGTTGGAGCAACGCCCTAGGGTGAAGCCTAGGTTGCTCGGAAAGTGGAAAAGACCATAAGTTTCATACTGGTTGCAATTATTCGTTTCATACAATGGAAAAACTGTTTTATTTATTTTGTATTTTATGCTTCGGGCGTCGACTTCTAAGGCAATAACTATTCGATCTGGTGGAGCAACGCCCTAGAGTGAAGCCTAGGTTGCCCGGAACGTAGAAATGACCATAACTTTCACACTGGTTGCTATCATTCGTTTTATACGATGGAAAAACTGTTATATTTATATTGTATTTTATGCTTCTGGCGTTGACTTCTTAGGGCCTAACTGTTCGATCTGGTGGAACAACGCCCTAGAGTGAAGCCTAGGTTGCCCGGAACGTTGAAATGACCATAACTTTCACACTGGTTGCTATTATTCGTTTTATACGATGGAAAAACTGTTATATATATATTGTATTTTATTCTTATGGCGTTGACTTCTTAGGCCCTACCTATTCGATCTGGTGGAACAACGCCCTAGGGTGAAGCCTAGGTTGCCTGGAACGTGGAAATGACCATAACTTTCACAATGTTTGCAAGTATTCATTTTATACGATGAAAAAACTGATGTACATATATTGTATTTTATCCTTCTGGCGTTGAATTCTAAGTCCCTAGCTATTCGACCTATTGGAGCGACGCCCTAGAGTGAAACCTAGGTTGCCCGGAACGTAGAAATGACCATAACTTTCACACTGGTTGCAATTATTCGTTTTATACGATTGAAAAACTGTTGTATTTATATTGTATTTTATGCTTCTGGAGTTGAGTCCTTAGGCCCTAACTATTCCCACTGGCGGATCAACGCCCTAGAGTGAAACCTACGTTGCCCGGAACGTAGAAATGACCATTACTTTCATACTGGTTGCAATTATTCCTGTTATACGATGGAAAAACTGTTGTATTTTAATTGTATTTTATGCTTTTAGAGATGAATTCTAAGTCCCTAGCTATTCGATCTGGTGGAGCAACGCCCTAGAGTGACGCCTAGGTTGCTCGGAACGTAGAAATGACCATTACTTTCACACTGGTTGCAATTATCCGTTTTATACGATGGAAAAGCTGTTGTATTTATATCGTATTTTATGCTTCGGGCGTTGACTTCTAAGGCCCTAACTATTTAATCTGGTGGAGCAACGCCCTAGAGTGAAGCCTAGGTTGCCCGGAACGTAGAAATGACCATAACTTTCACACTGGTTGCTATCATTCGTTTTATACGATGGAAAAACCGTTATATTTATATTGTATTTTATGCTTCTGGCGTTGACTTCTTAGGGCCTAACTGTTCGATCTGGTGGAACAACGCCCTAGAGTGAAGCCTAGGTTGCCCGGAACGTAGAAATGACCATCACTTTCAAACTGGTTGCAATTATTCCTGTCATACGATGGAAAAGCTGTTGCATCTTTATTGTATTTTATGCATCTGGCGTTGACTTCTAAGGCCCTAACTATTCCATCTGGTGGAGCAACGCGCTAGAGTGAAGCCTAGGCTGCCCGGAACGTGGAAATGACCATAACTTCCACACTGGTAGCAATTATTCCTGTTCTACGATGGACAAACTGTTGTATTTATATCGTATTTTATGCTTCTGGTGTTGACTTCTAAGGACCTAACTAATCAATCTGTTGGAGCTGCGCCCTAGGGTGAAGCCTAGGTTGCCCGGAAAGTAGAAATGACCATAACTTTCATCCTGGTTGCAATTATTCGTTTTATATGATGGAAAAACTGTTGTATTTATGTTGTATTTTATGATTCTGGCGTTCACTTCTTAGGCCCTAACTATTCGATTTGGTGGAACAACGCCCTAGGGTGAAGCCTAGGTTGCCCGGAACGCAGAAATGACCATTACCTTCACGCTTGTTGCATTTATTCCTGTTATACGGTGAAAAAACTGTTGTATTTTTATTGCATTTTATGCTTCAGGCGTTGACTTCTAAGGCCGTAGCTATTCGATGTGGTGGAGCAACGCCATAGAGTGAAGCCTAGGAAGCCCGGAACGTTGAAATGATCATAACTTTCGCACTGGTTGCTATTATTCGTTTTATACGATGGAAAATCTGTTATATTTATATTGTATTTTATGCTTCTGGCGTTGACTTCATAGGCCCTAGCTATTCGATCTGGTGGAACAACGCCCCAGACTGAAGACTAGGTCGCCCGGAACGTAGAAATGACCATAACTTTCACACTGGTTGCTATTATTCGTTTTCTACGATGGAAAAACTGTTATATTTATATTGTATTTTATTCTTATGGCGTTGACTTCTTAGGCCCTACCTATTCGATCTGGTGGAACAACGCCCTAGGGTGAAGCCTAGGTTGCCTGGAACGTAGAAATGACCATAACTTTCACAATGTTTGCAAGTATTCATTTTATACGATGAAAAAACTGTTGTACATATATTGTATTTTCTCCTTCTGGCGTTGAATTCTAAGTCCCTAGCTATTCGACCTATTGGAGCGACGCCCTAGATTAAAACCTAGGTTGCCCGGAACGTAGAAATGACCATTACTTTCACACTGGTTGCAATTATTCCCGTTATACGATGGAAAAACTGTTGTATTTTAATTGTATTTTATGCTTTTAGAGATGAATTCTAAGTCCCTAGCTATTCGATCTGGTGGAGCAACGCCCTAGAGTGACGCCTAGGCTGTTCGGAACGTAGAAATGACCATTACTTTCACACTGGTTGCAATTATCCGTTTTATACGATGGAAAAGCTGTTGTATTTATATCGTATTTTATGCTTCGGGCGTTGACTTCTAAGGCCCTAACTATTCAATCTGGTGGAGCAACGCCCTAGAGTGAAGCCTAGGTTGCCCGGAACGTAGAAATGACCATAACTTTCACACTGGTTGCTATCATTCGTTTTATACGATGGAAAAACCGTTATATTTATATTGTATTTTATGCTTCTGGCGTTGACTTCTTAGGGCCTAACTGTTCGTTCTGGTGGAACAACGCCCTAGAGTGAAGCCTAGGTTGCCCGGAACGTAGAAATGACCATCACTTTCAAACTGGTTGCAACTATTCCTGTCATACGATGGAAAAGCTGTTGCATCTTTATTGTATTTTATGCATCTGGCGTTGACTTCTAAGGCCCTAACTATTCCATCTGGTGGAGCAACGCCCTAGAGTGAAGCCTAGGCTGCCCAGAACGTGGAAATGACCATAACTTCCACACTGGTAGCAATTATTCGTTTTATACGATGCAAAAACTGTACTATTTATTTTGTATTTTATGCTTCGGCCGTTGACTTCTATGGCCCTAGCTGTTGAATCTGGTGGAGCAACGCCCTAGAGTGAAGCCTAGGTTGCCCGGAACGCAGAAATGACCATAACTTTCACACTGGTTGCTATTATTCGTTTTATACGATGGAAAAACTGTTATATTTATATTGTATTTTATTCTTATGGCGTTGACTTCTTAGGCCCTACCTATTCGATCTGGTGGAACAACGCCCTAGGGTGAAGCCTAGGTTGCCTGGAACGTAGAAATGACCATAACTTTCACAATGTTTGCAAGTATTCATTTTATACGATGAAAAAACTGTTGTACATATATTGTATTTTATCCTTCTGTCTTTGAATTCTAAGTCCCTAGCTATTCGACCTATTGGAGCGACGCCCTAGAGTAAAACCTAGGTTGCCCGGAACGTAGAAATGACCATAACTTTCACACTGGTTGCAATTATTCGCGTTATACGATTGAAAAACTGTTGTATTTATATTGTATTTTATGCTTCTGGAGTTGACTCCTTAGGCCCTAACTATTCCCTCTGGCGGATCAACGCCCTAGAGTGAAACCTACGTTGCCCGGAACGTAGAAATGACCATTACTTTCACACTGGTTGCAATTATTCCTGTTATACGATGGAAAAACTGTTGTATTTTAATTGTATTTTATGCTTTTAGAGATGAATTCTAAGTCCCTAGCCATTCGATCTGGTGGAGCAACGCCCTAGAGTGACGCCTAGGTTGCTCGGAACGTAGAAATGACCATTACTTTCACACTGGTTGCAATTATCCGTTTTATACGATGGAAAAGCTGTTGTATTTATATCGTATTTTATGCTTCGGGCGTTGACTTCTAAGGCCCTAACTATTCAATCTGTTGGAGCAACGCCCTAGGGTGAAGCCTAGGTTGCTCGGAAAGTGGAAAAGACCATAAGTTTCATACTGGTTGCAATTATTCGTTTCATACAATGGAAAAACTGTTTTATTTATTTTGTATTTTACGCTTCGGGCGTCGACTTCTAAGGCAATAACTATTCGATCTGGTGGAGCAACGCCCTAGAGTGAAGCCTAGGTTGCCCGGAACGTAGAAATGACCATAACTTTCACACTGGTTGCTATCATTCGTTTTATACGATGGAAAAACTGTTATATTTATATTGTATTTTATGCTTCTGGCGTTGACTTCTTAGGGCCTAACTGTTCGATCTGGTGGAACAACGCACTAGAGTGAAGCCTAGGTTTCCCGGAACGTTGAAATGACCATAACTTTCACACTGGTTGCTATTATTCGTTTTATACGATGGAAAAACTGTTATATTTATATTGTATTTTATTCTTATGGCGTTGACTTCTAAGGCCCTAACTATTCGATCAGGTGGAGCAACGCCCTAGAGTGAAGCCTAGGTTGCCGGGAACATGGAAATGTCCATTACTTTCACACTGGTTGCAATTATTCCTGTTATATGATGGAAGAACTGTTGTACTTTTATTGCACTTTATGCTTCGGGCATTGACTTCTAAGGCCCTAACTAATCAATCTGTTGGAGCAGCGCCCTAGGGTGAAGCCTAGGTTGCCCGGAAAGTAGAAATGACCATAACTTTCATCCTGGTTGCAATTATCCGTTTTATATGATGGTAAAACTGTTGTATTTATATTGTATTATATGCTTCTGGCGTTCACTTCTTAGGCCCTAACTATTCGATTTGATGGAACAACGCCCTAGGGTGAAGCCTAGGTTGCCCGGAACGCAGAAATGACCATTACCTTCACGCTTGTTGCAATTATTCCTGTTATACGGTGAAAAAACTGTTGTACTTTATTGCATTTTATGCTTCAGGCGTTGACTTCTAAGGCCGTAGCTATTCGATGTGGTGGAGCAACGCCATAGAGTGAAGCCTAGGAAGCCCGGAACGTAGAAATGACCATAACTTTCACACTGGTTGCTATTATTCGTTTTATACGATGGAAAAACTGTTATATTTATATTGTATTTTATGGTTCTGGCGTTGACTTCTTAGGCCCTAACTATTCCATCTGGTGGAACAACGCCCTAGGGTGAAGCCCAGGTTGCTCGGAATGTAGGAATGACCACAAATTTCACACTGGTTGCAATTATTCGTTTTATACGATGGAAAAACTGTTGCATCTTTATCGTATTTTATGCTTCTGGCGTGGACTTCTAAGGCCCTAACTATTCGATCTGGTGGAGCAACGCCCTAGAGTGAAGCCTAGGTTACCCGGAACGTAGAAATGACCATAACTTTTACACTGGTAGCAATTATCCGTTTTATACGATGGAAAAGCTGTTGTATTTATATTGTATTTTATGGTTCTGGCGTTGACTTCTTAGGCCCTAACTATTCCATCTGGTGGAACATCGCCCTAGGGTGAAGCCCAGGTTGCTCGGAATGTAGGAATGACCATAAATTTCACACTGGTTGCAATTATTCGTTTTATACGATGGAAAAACTGTTGCATCTTTGTCGTATTTTATGCTTCTGGCGTGGACTTCTAAGGCCCTAACTATTCGATCTGGTGGAGCAACGCCCTAGAGTGAAGCCTAGGTTACCCGGAACGTAGAAATGACCATAACTTTTACACTGGTAGCAATTATTCGTTTTATGCAATGGAAAAACTGTTCTATTTACTTTGTATTTTATGCTTCGGGCGTTGACTTCTAAGGCCCTAACTGATTGATCTGGTGGAGCAACGCCCTAGAGTGAACCCTAGGTTGCCCGGAACGTAGAAGTGACCATATCTTTCACACTGGTTGCAATTATTCGTTTTATACGATTGAAAAACTGTTGTATTTATATTGTATTTGATGCTTCTGGAGTTGACTCCTTAGGCCCTAACTATTCCCTCTGGAGGATCAACGCCCTAGAGTGAAACCTACGTTGCCCGGAACGTAGAAATGACCATTACTTTCACACTGGTTGCAATTATTCCTGTTATACGATGGAAAAACTGTTGTATTTTAATTGTATTTTATGCTTTTAGAGATGAATTCTAAGTCCCTAGCTATTCGATCTGGTGGAGCAACGCCCTAGAGTGACGCCTAGGTTGCTCGGAATGTAGAAATGACCATTACTTTCACACTGGTTGCAATTATCCGTTTTATACGATGGAAAAGCTGTTGTATTTATATCGTATTTTATGCTTCGGGCGTTGACTTCTAAGGCCCTAACTATTCAATCTGTTGGAGCAACGCCCTAGGGTGAAGCCTAGGTTGCTCGGAAAGTGGAAAAGACCATAAGTTTCATACTGGTTGCAATTATTCGTTTCATAGAATGGAAAAACTGTTTTATTTATTTTGTATTTTATGCTTCGGGCGTTGACTTCTAAGGCAATAACTATTCGATCTGGTGGAGCAACGCCCTAGAGTGAAGCCTAGGTTGCCCGGAACGTAGAAATGACCATAACTTTCACACTGGTTGCTATCATTCGTTTTATACGATGGAAAAACTGTTATATTTATATTGTATTTTATGCTTCTGGCGTTGACTTCTTAGGGCCTAACTGTTCGATCTGGTGGAACAACGCCCTAGAGTGAAGCCTAGGTTGCCCGGAACGTTGAAATGACCATAACTTTCACACTGGTTGCTATTATTCGTTTTATACGATGGAAAAACTGTTATATATATATTGTATTTTATTCTTATGGCGTTGACTTCTTGGGCCCTACCTATTCGATCTGGTGGAACAACGCCCTAGGGTGAAGCCTAGGTTGCCTGGAACGTGGAAATGACCATAACTTTCACAATGTTTGCAAGTATTCATTTTATACGATGAAAAAACTGATGTACATATATTGTATTTTATCCTTCTGGCGTTGAATTCTAAGTCCCTAGCTATTCGACCAATTGGAGCGACGCCCTAGAGTGAAACCTAGGTTGCCCGGAACGTAGAAATGACCATAACTTTCACACTGGTTGCAATTATTCGTTTTATACGATTGAAAAACTGTTGTATTTATATTGTATTTTATGCTTCTGGAGTTGAGTCCTTAGGCCCTAACTATTCCCACTGGCGGATCAACGCCCTAGAGTGAAACCTACGTTGCCCGGAACGTAGAAATGACCATTACTTTCACACTGGTTGCAATTATTCCTGTTATACGATGGAAAAACTGTTGTATTTTAATTGTATTTTATGCTTTTAGAGATGAATTCTAAGTCCCTAGCTATTCGATCTGGTGGAGCAACGCCCTAGAGTGACGCCTAGGTTGCTCGGAACGTAGAAATGACCATTACTTTCACACTGGTTGCAATTATCCGTTTTATACGATGGAAAAGCTGTTGTATTTATATCGTATTTTATGCTTCGGGCGTTGACTTCTAAGGCCCTAACTATTTAATCTGGTGGAGCAACGCCCTAGAGTGAAGCCTAGGTTGCCCGGAACGTAGAAATGACCATAACTTTCACACTGGTTGCTATCATTCGTTTTATACGATGGAAAAACCGTTATATTTATATCGTATTTTATGCTTCTGGCGTTGACTTCTTGGGACCTAACTATTCCATCAGGTGGAACAACGCCCTAGGGTGAAGCCTAGGTTGCCCGGAAAGTAGAAATGACCATAACTTTCACACTGGTAGCAATTAATCCTGTCATAGAATGGAAAGACTGTTGTATTTTTATTGTATTTTAGACTTCAGGTGTTGACTTCTGAGGCCGTAGCTATTCGATGTGGTGGAAGAACGCCATAGAGTGAAGCCTAGGTTGCCCGGAACATAGAAATGACCATAACTTTTACACTGGTAGCAATTATTCGTTTTACACAATGGAAAAACTCTTCTATTTATCTTGTATTTTATGCTTCGGGCGTTGCCTTCTGAGGCCCTAACTGTTTGATCTGGTGGAGCAACGCCCTAGAGTGAAGCCTAGGTTGCCCGGAAAGGAGAAATGACCATCACTTTCAAACTGGTTGCAATTAATCCTGTTATACGATGGAAAAACTGTTGTATTTTTATTGCATTTTATGGTTCTGGCGTTCACTTCTTAGGCCCTAACTATTCGATCTGGTGGAACAACGGCCTAGGGTGAAGCCCAGGTTGGCCGGAACGTAGAAATGACCATTACTTTCACACTGTTTGCAATTATTCCTTTTATACGATGTAAAAGCTGTTGTATTTATATCGCATTTTATGCTTCTGGCGTTTACTTCTAAGGACCTAACTATTCGATCTGGTGGAGCAACGCCCTAGAGTGAAGCCTAGGTTGCTCGGAATGTAGAAATGACCATAACTGTCACACTGGTTGCAATTATTCGTTTTATACGATGGAAACGCTGTTGTATTTATATTGTATTTTATGCCTCTGGCGTTGACTTCTAAGGCCGTAGCTATTAGATGTGGTGGAGCAACGCCCTAGAGTGAAGCCTAGGTTGCCCGGAACGTAGAAATGACCATTACTTTCACACTGGTTGCAATTATTCTTTTATACGATGGAAAAGCAGTTGTATTTGTATCGTATTTTATGCTTCTGGCGTTTACTTCTTAGGCCCTAGCTATACCATCTGGTGGAACAACGCCCTAGAGTGAAGCCTAGGTTGCCTGGAACGTAGAAATGACCATCACTTTCACACGGGTTGCAGTTATACGTTTTATACGGTGTAAAGGCTGTTGTATTTATTTTGTATTTTATTCTTCTGGTGTTGACTTCTTAGGCCCTAACTATTCGATCTGGTGGAACAACGCCGTGGAGTGAAGCCTAGGTTACCCGGAACGTAGAAATGACCACTACTATCACACTGGTTGCATATTACTCCTGCTACACGATGGAAAAACTGTTGTATTTTTATTGCATTTTATGCTTCTGGCGTTCACTTCTTAGGCCCTAACTATTCGATCTGGTGGAACAACGCCCTAGAGTGAGGCCTAGGTTGCTCGGAATGTAGAAATGACCATAACTTTCACACTGGTTGCAATTATTCGTTTTATACGATGGAAAAACTGTTGCATCTTTATCGTATTTTATGCTTCTGGCGTTGACTGCTTAGGCCGTAACTACTCGATCTGGAGGAGCAACGCCCTGGAGTGAAACCTAGGTTGCCCGGAACGTAGAAATGACCATAACTTTCACACTGGTTGCTATTATTCGTTTTATACGATGGAAAAACTGTTATATTTATATTGTATTTTATTCTTCTGGCGTTCACATCTTAGGCCCGAACTATTCGATCTGGTGGAGCAACGCCCTAGGGTGAAGCCTAGGTTGCTCGGAATGTAGAAATGACCATAACTTTCACACTGGTTGCAATTATTCGTTTTATACGATGGAAACGCTGTTGTATTTATATTGTATTTTATGCCTCTGGCGTTGACTTCTAAGGCCGTAGCTATTAGATGTGGTGGAGCAACGCCCTAGAGTGATGCCTAGTCTGCCCGGAACGTAGAAGTGACGATTACTTTCACACTGGTTGCAATTATTCGTTTTATACGATGGAAAAGCAGTTGTATTTATATCGTGTTTTATGCTTCTGGCGTTTAATTCTTAGGCCCTAGCTATACGATCTGGTGGAACAACGCCCTAGAGTGAAGCCTAGGTTGCCTGGAACGTAGAAATGACCATCACTTTCACACGGGTTGCAATTATTCGTTTTATACGGTGTAAAGGCTGTTGTATTTATTTTGTATTTTATTCTTCTGGTGTTGACTTCTTAGGCCCTAACTATTCGATCTGGTGGAACAACGCCGTGGAGTGAAGCCTAGGTTGCCCGGAACGTAGAAATGACCACTACTATCACACTGGTTGCATATTACTCCTGCTACACGATGGAAAAACTGTTGTATTTTTATTGCATTTTATGCTTCTGGCGTTCACTTCTTAGGCCCTAACTATTTGATCTGGTGGAACAACGCCCTAGAGTGAGGCCTAGGTTGCTCGGAATGTAGAAATGACCATAACTTTCACACTGGTTGCAATTATTCGTTTTATACGATGGAAAAACTGTTGCATCTTTATCGTATTTTATGCTTCTGGCGTTGACTGCTTAGGCCGTAACTATTCGATCTCGAGGAGCAACGCCCTGGAGTGAAACCTAGGTTGCCCCGAACGTAGAAATGACCATAAATTTTACACTGGTAGCAATTATTCGTTTTATACAATGGAAAAACCGTTCTATTTATTTTGTGTTTTATGCTTCGGGCGTTGGCTTCTAAGGCCGTAACTGTATGATCTGGTGGAGCAACGCCCTAGACTGAAGCCTAGGTTGCCCGGAACTTAGAAATGACCATATCTTTCACACTGGTTGCAATCATTCGTTTTATACGATGGAAAACCTGTTGTATTTATATTGTATTTTATGCCTCTGGCGTTGACTTCTAAGGCCGTAGCTATTAGATGTGGTGGTGCAACGCCCTAGAGTGACGCCTAGGGTGCTCGGAACGTAGAAATGACCATTACTTACACACTGGTTGCAATTATTCGTTTTATACGATGGAAAAGCTGTTGTATTTATATTGTATTTTATGCTTCTGGCGTTGACTTCTAAGGCCCTAACTATTCGATCTAGTGCAGCAACGCCCTAGAGTGAGGCCTAGGTTGCCCGGAAAGGAGAAATGACCATCACTTTCAAACTGGTTGCAATTATTCCTGTTATATGATGGAAACACTGATGTATTTTTTTTTGTATTTTATGGTTCGGGCGTTGACTTCTAAGGCCCTAACTGTTTGATCTGGTGGAGCAACGCCCTAGAGTGAAGGCTAGGTTGCCCGGTACGTAGAAATGACCATCACTTTCAAACTGGTTGCAATTATTCGTTTTATACGATGGAAAAACTGTTATATTTATATTGTATTTTATTCTTCTCTCGTTCACTTCTTAGGCCCTAACTATTCGATCTGGTGGAGCAACGCCCTAGAGTGAAAGCTAGGTTGCCCGGAACGTAGAAATGACCATAACTTTCACACTGGTTGCTATTATTCGTTTTATACGATTGAAAAACTGTTATATTTATATTGTATTTTATTCTTCTGGCGTTCACATCTTAGGCCCTAAATATTCGATCTGGTGGAACAACGCCCTTGGGTGAAGCCTAGGTTGCCCGGAACGTAGAAATGACCATAACTTTTACACTGGTAGCAATTATGCGTTTTATACAATGGAATAACTGTTCTATTTATTTTGTATTTTATGCTTCGGGCGTTGACTTCTAAGGCCCTAACTGTTTCGTCTGGTGGAGCAACGCCCTAGAGTGAAGCCTAGGTTGCCCGGTACGTACAAATGACCATCACCTTCAAACTGGTTGCAATTATACGTTTTATACGATGGAAAAGTTGTTGTATTTATATCGTATTTTATGCTACTGGCGTTGGCTTCTTAGGCCCTAACTATTCGATCTGGTGGAACAACGCCCTAGAGTGAAGCCTAGGTTGCCTGGAACGCAGAAATGGCCATCACCTTCACACGGGTTGCAATTATTCCTGTTATAGAATGGAAAGACTGTTGTATTTTTATTGTATTTTAGACTTCAGGTGTTGACTTCTGAGGCCGTAGCTATTCGATGTGGTGGAAGAACGCCATAGAGTGAAGCCTAGGTTGCCCGGAACGTAGAAATGACCATAACTTTTACATTGGTAGCAATTATTCGTTTTACACAATGGAAAAACTCTTCTATTTATCTTGTATTTTATGCTGCGGGCGTTGACTTCTGAGGCCCTAACTGTTTGATCTGGTGGAGCAACGCCCTAGAGTGAAGCCTAGGTTGCCCGGAAAGTAGAAATGACCATAGCTTTCACACTGGTAGCAATTATTCGTTTTATACAATGGCAAAACTGTTCTATTATTTTGTATTTTATGCTTCGGGCGTTGACTTCTAAGGCCCTAACTGTTTGATCTGGTGGAGCAACGCCCTAGAGTGAAGGCTAGGTTGCCCGGTACGTAGAAATGACCATCACTTTCAAACTGGTTGCAATTATTCGTTTTATACGATGGAAACGCTGTTGTATTTATATCGTATTTTATGCTTCTGGCGTTGACTTCTTAGGTCCTAACTATTCCATCAGGTGGAACAACGCCCTAGGGTGAAGCCTAGGTTGCCCGGCAAGTAGAAATGACCATAACTTTCACACTGGCAGCAATTATTCGTTTTATACGATGGAAAAACTGTTCTATTTATCTTGTATTTTATGGTTCGGGAGTTGACTTCTAAGGCCCTAACTATTCGATCTGGTGGAGCAACGGCCTAGGGTGAAGCCTAGGTTGCCCGAAACGTTGAAATGACCATAACTTTTACACTGGTAGCAATTATTCGTTTTATAAAAAGGAAAAACTGTTCTATTTATTTTGTATTTAATGCTTCGGTCGTTGGCTCCTAAGGCCCTAACTGTTTGATCTGGTGGAGCGACGCCCTAGAGTGAAACCAAGGTTGCCCGGTACGTAGAAATGACCATCACTTTCAAACTGGTTGCAATTATTCGTTTTATACGATGGAAACGCTGTTGTATTTATATCATATTTTATGCTTCTGGCGTTGACTTCTTAGGTCCTAACTATTCCATCAGGTGGAACAACGCCCTAGGGTGAAGCCTAGGTTGCCCGGCAAGTAGAAATGACCATAACTTTCACACTGGCAGCAATTATTCGTTTTATACGATGGAAAAACTGTTCTGTTTATCTTGTATTTTATGGTTCGGGAGTTGACTTCTAAGGCCCTAACTATTCGATCTGGTGGAGCAACGGCCTAGGGTGAAGCCTAGGTTGCCCGAAACGTAGAAATGACCATAACTTTTACACTGGTAGCAATTATTCGTTTTATAAAAAGGAAAAACTGTTCTATTTATTTTGTATTTAATGCTTCGGGCGTTGGCTCCTAAGGCCCTAACTGTTTGATCTGGTGGAGCGACGCCCTAGAGTGAAACCAAGGTTGCCCGGAACGTCGAAATGACCACAACTTTCACACTGGTTGCTATTATTCGTTTTATACGATGGAAACACTGTTATATTTATATTGTATTTTATTCTTCTGGCGTTCACTTCTTAGGCCCGAACTATTCGATCTGGTGGAACAACGCCCTAGGGTGAAGCCTAGGTTGACCGGAACGTTGAATTGACCATAAATTTTACACTGGTAGCAATTATTCGTTTTATACAATGGAAAAACTGTTCTATTATTTTGTATTTTATGCTTCGGGCGTTGACTTCTAACGCCCTAACTGTTTGATCTGGTGGAGCAACGCCCTAGAGTGAAGGGTAGGTTGCCCGGTACGTAGAAATGACCATCACTTTCAAACTGGTTGCAATTATTCGTTTTATACGATGGAAATGCTGTTGTATTTATATCGTATTTTATGCTTCTGGCGTTGACTTCTTAGGTCCTAACTATTCCATCAGGTGGAACAACGCCCTAGGGTGAAGCCTAGGTTGCCCGGAAAGAAGAAATGATCATAACTTTCATACTGGTTGCAATTATTCGTTTTATATGATGGAAAAACTGTTGTATTTATATTGTATTTTATGCTTCTGGCGTTCACTTCTTAGGCCCTAACTATTCGATCTGGTGGAACAACGCCCTTGGGTGAAGCCTAGGTTGCCCGGAGCGTAGAAATGACCATAACTTTTACACTGGTAGCAATTATGCGTTTTATACAATGGAATAACTGTTCTATTTATTTTGTATTTTATGCTTCGGGCGTTGACTTCTAAGGCCCTAACTGTTTCGTCATGTGGAGCAACGCCCTAGAGTGAAGCCTAGGTTGCCCGGTACGTAGAAATGACCATCACCTTCAAACTGGTTGCAATTATTCGTTTTATACGATGGAAAAGTTCTTGTATTTATATCGTATTTTATGCTACTGGCGTTGACTTCTTAGGCCCTAGCTATTCAATCTGACGGAGCAACGCCCTAGGGTGAAGCCTAGGTCGCCCGGAAAGTAGAAATGACCATAACTTTTATACTGGTTGCAATTATTCGTTTTATATGATGGAAAAACTGTTGTATTTATATTGTATTTTATGCTTCTGGCGTTAACTTCTTAGGCCCTAACTATTCGATCTGGTGGAACAACGCCCTAGAGTGAAGCCTAGGTTGCTCTAAATGTAGAAATGACCATAACTTTCACACTGGTTGCAATTATTCATTTCATACGATGGAAAAACTGTTGTACTTATACTGTATTTTATTCTTAGGGCGTTGAATTCTAAGTCCCTAGCTATTCGATCTGGTGGAGCAACGCCCTAGCGTGAAACCTAGGTTACCCGGAACGTAGAAATGACCAGTACTTTCATACTGTTTGCAGTTATTCCTGTTATACGATGGAAAAACTTTTGCATCTTTATTGTATTTTATGCTTCTGGCGTTTACTTCTAGGACCTAGCTATTCGATTTAGTGGAGCAACGCCCTAGTGTGGAGCCTAGGTTGCCCGGTACGTAGAAATGACCATTACTTTGACACTGTTTGCAAATATACATTATATACGATGGAAAAGCTGTTGCATTTATATCGTATTTTATGCTTCTGGCGTTGACTTCTTCCAAACCCTAACTATTCCGTCTGGTGGAACATCGCCCTGGGGTAAAGCCCAGGTTGCGCGGAACGTCGAAATGACCATAACTTTCACACTGGTAGCAATTATTCGTTTTATACAATGGAAAAACTGTTTTATTTATATCGTATTTTATGCTTCGGGCATTGACTTCTAAGGCCCTAACTATTCAATCTGTTGGAGCAACGCCCTAGAGTGAAGCCTAGGTTGCCCGGTACGTAGAAATGACCATCACTTTCAAACTGGTTGCAATTATTCGCTTTATACGATGGAAAAGCTGTTGTATTTATATCGTATTTTATGCTTCTGGCGTTGGCTTCTTAGGCCCTAACTATTCCATCAGGTGGAACAACGCCCTAGGGTGTAGCCTAGGTTGGCCGGAAAGTAGAAATGACCATAACTTTCACACTGGTAGCAATAATTCGTTTTATACGATGGAAAAGCTGTTCTATTTATCTTGTATTTTATGGTTCGGGAGTTGACTTCTAAGGCCCTAACTATTCGATCTGGTGGACCAACGGCCTAGGGTGAAGCCTAGGTTGCCCGAAACGTAGAAATGACCATAACTTTTACACTGGTAGCAATTATTCGTTTTATAAAAAGGAAAAACTGTTCTATTTATTTTGTATTTAATGCTTCGGGCGTTGGCTCCTAAGGCCCTAACTGTTTGATCTGGTGGAGCGACGCCCTAGAGTGAAACCAAGGTTGCCCGGAACGTCGAAATGACCACAACTTTCACACTGGTTGCTATTATTCGTTTTATACGATGGAAACACAGTTATATTTATATTGTATTTTATTCTTCTGGCGTTCACTTCTTAGGCCCGAACTATTCGATCTGGTGGAACAACGCCCTAGGGTGAAGCCTAGGTTGACCGGAACGTTGAATTGACCATAAATTTTACACTGGTAGCAATTATTCGTTTTATACAATGGAAAAACTGTTCTATTATTTTGTATTTTATGCTTCGGGCGTTGACTTCTAAGGCCCTAACTGTTTGATCTGGTGGAGCAACGCCCTAGAGTGAAGGCTAGGTTGCCCGGTACGTAGAAATGACCATCACTTTCAAACTGGTTGCAATTATTCGTTTTATACGATGGAAATGCTGTTGTATTTATATCGTATTTTATGCTTCTGGCGTTGACTTCTTAGGTCCTAACTATTCCATCAGGTGGAACAACGCCCTAGGGTGAAGCCTAGGTTGCCCGGAAAGAAGAAATGATCATAACTTTCATACTGGTTGCAATTATTCGTTTTATATGATGGAAAAACTGTTGTATTTATATTGTATTTTATGCTTCTGGCGTTCACTTCTTAGGCCCTAACTATTCGATCTGGTGGAACAACGCCCTTGGGTGAAGCCTAGGTTGCCCGGAGCGTAGAAATGACCATAACTTTTACACTGGTAGCAATTATGCGTTTTATACAATGGAATAACTGTTCTATTTATTTTGTATTTTATGCTTCGGGCGTTGACTTCTAAGGCCCTAACTGTTTCGTCATGTGGAGCAACGCCCTAGAGTGAAGCCTAGGTTGCCCGGTACGTAGAAATGACCATCACCTTCAAACTGGTCGCAATTATTCGTTTTATACGATGGAAAAGTTCTTGTATTTATATCGTATTTTATGCTACTGGCGTTGACTTCTTAGGCCCTAGCTATTCAATCTGACGGAGCAACGCCCTAGGGTGAAGCCTAGGTCGCCCGGAAAGTAGAAATGACCATAACCTTTATACTGGTTGCAATTATTCGTTTTATATGATGGAAAAACTGTTGTATTTATATTGTATTTTATGCTTCTGGCGTTCACTTCTTAGGCCCTAACTATTCGATCTGGTGGAACAACGCCCTAGAGTGAAGCCTAGGTTGCTCTAAATGTAGAAATGACCATAACTTTCACACTGGTTGCAATTATTCATTTCATACGATGGAAAAACTGTTGTACTTATACTGTATTTTATTCTTAAGGCGTTGAATTCTAAGTCCCTAGCTATTCGATCTGGTGGAGCAACGCCCTAGCGTGAAACCTAGGTTACCCGGAACGTAGAAATGACCAGTACTTTCATACTGTTTGCAGTTATTCCTGTTATACGATGGAAAAACTTTTGCATTTATATCGTATTTTATGCTTCTGGCGTTGACTTCTTCCAAACCCTAACTATTCCGTCTGGTGGAACATCGCCCTGGGGTAAAGCCCAGGTTGCGCGGAACGTCGAAATGACCATAACTTTCACATTGGTAGCAATTATTCGTTTTATACAATGGAAAAACTGTTTTATTTATATCGTATTTTATGCTTCGGGCATTGACTTCTAAGGCCCTAACTATTCAATCTGTTGGAGCAACGCCCTAGAGTGAAGCCTAGGTTGCCCGGTACGTAGAAATGACCATCACTTTCAAACTGGTTGCAATTATTCGCTTTATACGATGGAAAAGCTGTTGTATTTATATCGTATTTTATGCTTCTGGCGTTGGCTTCTTAGGCCCTAACTATTCCATCAGGTGGAACAACGCCCTAGGGTGTAGCCTAGGTTGGCCGGAAAGTAGAAATGACCATAACTTTCACACTGGTAGCAATAATTCGTTTTATACGATGGAAAAGCTGTTGTATCTATATCGTATTTTATGCTTCTGGCGTTGACTTCTTAGGCCCTAACTATTCCACCATGTGGAACAACGCCCTAGGGTGAAGCCTAGGTTGCCCGGAAAGTAGAAATGACCATAACTTACACGGGTTGCAATTATTCCTGTTATATGATGGAAAGGCTGTTGTACTTTCATTGCATTTTATGCTTTGGGCTTTGACTTCTATAGCCCTAGCTATTCAATCTGTTGGAGCAACGCCCTAGGGTGAAGCCTAGGTTGCCCGGAAAGTAGAAATGACCATAACTTTCATACTAGTTGCAATTATTCGTTTTATATGATGGAAAAACTGTTGTATTTATAATGTATTTTATGCTTCGGGCATTGACTTCTAAGGCCCTAACTATTCAATCTGTTGGAGCAACGTCCTGGGGTGAAGCCCAGGTCGCCCGGAAAGTAGAAATGACCATAACTTTTATACTGGTTGCAATTATTCGTTTTATATGATGGAAAAACTGTTGTATTTATACTGTATTTTATGCTTCTGGCGTTCACTTCTTAGGCCCTAACTATTCGATCTGGTGGAACAACGCCCTAGAGTGAAGCCTAGGTTGCTCGAAATGTAGAAATGGCCATAACTTTCACACTGGTTGCAATTATTCATTTCATACGATGGAAAAACTGTTGTACTTATATTGTATTTTATTCTTAAGGCGTTGAATTCTAAGTCCCTAGCTATTCCATCTGGTGGAGCAACGCCCTAGCGTGAATCCTAGGTTACCCGGAACGTAGAAATGACCAGTACTTTAATACTGTTTGCAGTTATTCCCGTAATACGATGGAAAAACTTTTGCATCTTTATTGTATTTTATGCTTCTGGCGTTGACTTCTAGGGACCTAGCTATTCGATTTGGTGGAGCAACGCCCTAGAGTGAAGACTAGGTTGCACGGAACGTAGAAATGACTATCACTTTCACACTGGTAGCAATTATTCGTTTTATACAATGGAAAAACTGTTTTATTTATATCGTATTTTATGCTTCGGGCATTGACTTCTAAGGCCCAAACTATTCAATCTGTTGGAGCAACGCCCTAGGGTGAAGTGTAGGTTGCTCGGAAAGTAGAAATGACCATAAGTTTCATACTGGTTGCAATTATTTGTTTTATACGATGGAAAAAGTGTTGTATTTATATTGTATTTTATGCTTCTGGCGTTGACTTCAAGGGGCCTAGCTATTCGATCCAGTGGAGCAACGCCATAGAGTGAAGCCTGGGTTGCCCGGAACGTAGAAATGACCATAACGTTTACACTGGTAGCAATTATTCGTTTTATACAATGGAAAAACTGTTCTACTTATTTTGTATTTAATGCTTCGGGCGTTGGCTTCTAAGGCCCTAACTGTTTGATCTGGTGGATCAACGCCCTAGAGTGAAGCCTAGTTTGCCCGGAACGTAGAATTGGCCATCGCTTTCAAACTGATTGCAATTATTCCTGTTATATGATGGAAACACTGTTGTATTTTTATTGCATTTTATGCTTCGGGCGTTGACTTCTAAGGCCCTAACTATTCAATCTGTTGGAGCATCGCCCTAGGGTGAAGTGTAGGTTGCTCGGAAAGTAGAAATGACCATAAGTTTCATACTGGTTGTAATTATTTGTTTTATACGATGGAAAAAGGGTTGTATTTATACTGTATTTTATGCTTCTGGCATTGACTTCAAAGGCCCTAGCTATTCGATCTAGTGGAGCAACGCCATAGAGTGAAGCCTGGGTTGCCCGGAACTTAGAAATGACCATAACGTTTACACTGGTAGCAATTATTCGTTTTTTACAATGGAAAAACTGTTCTACTTATTTTGTATTTAATGCTTCGGGCGTTGGCTTCTAAGGCCCTAACTGTTTGATCTGGTGGAGCAACGCCCTAGAGTGAAACCTAGGTTGCCCGGAACGTAGAAATGACCATAACTTTCCCACTGGTTGCTATTATTCGTTTTATACGATGGAAAAACTGTTATATTTATATTGTATTTTATGCTTCGGGCGTTGACTTCTAAGGCCCTAACTGTTTCGTCTGGTGGAGCAACGCCCTAGAGTGACGCCTAGGGTGCTCGGAACGTAGAAATGACCATAACTTTCATACTGGTTGCAATTATTCGTTTTATATGATGGAAAAACTGTTCTATTTATTTTGTATTTAATGCTTCGGGCGTTGGCTCCTAAGGCCCTAACTGTTTGATCTGGTGGAGCAACGCCCTCGAGTGACGCCTAGGGTGCTCGGAACGTAGAAGTGACCATAACTTTCATACAGGTTGCAATTATTCGTTTTATATGATGGAAAAACTGTTGTATTTATATTGTATTTTATGCTTCTGGCGTTCACTTCTTAGGCCCTAGCTATTCGATCTGCTGGAACAACGGCCTAGGGTGAAGCCTAGGTTGCCCGGAACGTAGAAATGACCATAACTTTTACACTGGTAGCAATTATTCGTTTTATAAAATGGAAAAACTGTTCTATTTATTTTGTATTTAATGCTTCGGGCGTTGGCTCCTAAGGCCCTAACTGTTTGATCTGGTGGAGCGACACCCTAGAGTGAAACCTAGGTTGCCCGGAACGTAGAAATGACCACAACTTTCACACTGGTTGCTATAATTCGTTTTATACGATGGAAAAACTGTTATATTTATATTGTATTTTATTCTTCTGGCGTTCACTTCTTAGGCCCGAACTATTCGATCTGGTGGAACAACGCCCTAGGGTGAAGCCTAGGTTGCCCGGAACGTAGAATTGACCATAAAGTTTACACTGGTAGCAATTATTCGTTTTATACAATGGAAAAACTGTTCTATTATGTTGTATTTTATGCTTCGGGCGTTGACTTCTAAGGCCCTAACTGTTTGATCTGGTGGAGCAACGCCCTAGAGTGAAGGCTAGGTTGCCCGGTACGTAGAAATGACCATCACTTTCAAACTGGTTGCAATTATTCGTTTTATACGATGGAAACGCTGTTGTATTTATATCGTATTTTATGCTTCTGGCGTTGACTTCTTAGGCCCTAACTATTCCATCAGGCGGAACAACGCCCTAGGGTGAAGCCTAGGTTGCCCGGCAAGTAGAAATGACCATAACTTTCACACTGGCAGCAATTATTCGTTTTATACGATGGAAAAACTGTTCTATTTATCTTGTATTTTATGCTACGGGAGTTGACTTCTAAGGCCCTAACTATTCGATCTGGTGGAGCAACGCCCTCGAGTGAAGCGTAGGTTGCCCGGTACGTATAAATGACCATCACTTTCAAATTGGTTGCAATTATTCCTGTTATATGATGGAAATACTGTTTTATTTTTATTGCATTATATGCTTCGGGCATTGACTTCTAAGGCCCTAACTATACAATCTGTTGGAGCAGCGCCCTAGGGTGAAGCCTAGGTTGCCCGGAAAGTAGAAATGACCATAACTTTCATACTGGTAGCAATTATTCGTTTTATACAATGGAAAAACTGTTCTATTTATTTTGTATTTAATGCTTCGGGAGTTGGCTTCTAAGGCCCTAACTGTTTGACCTGGTGGAGCAACGCCCTATAGTGAAGCCTAGGTTGCGCGGTACGTAGAAATGACCATCACTTTCAAACTGGTTGCAATTATTCGTTTTATACGATGGAAAAGCTGTTGTATTTATATCGTATTTTATGCTTCTGGCGTTGACTTCTTGGGACCTAACTATTCCATCAGGTGGAACAACGCCCTAGGGTGAAGCCTAGGTTGCCCGGAAAGTAGAAATGACCATAACTTTCACACTGGTAGCAATTAATCCTGTCATAGGGTGGAAAGACTGTTGTATTTTTATTGTATTTTAGACTTCAGGTGTTGACTTCTGAGGCCGTAGCTATTCGATGTGGTGGAAGAACGCCATAGAGTGAAGCCTAGGTTGCCCGGAACGTAGAAATGACCATAACTTTTACACTGGTAGCAATTATTCGTTTTACACAATGGAAAAACTCTTCTATTTATCTTGTATTTTATGCTTCGGGCGTTGCCTTCTGAGGCCCTAACTGTTTGATCTGGTGGAGCAAGGCCCTAGAGTGAAGCCTAGGTTGCCCGGAAAGTAGAAATGACCATAACTTTCACACTGGTAGCAATTATTCGTTTTATACGATGGAAAAGCTGTTGTATTTATATTGTATTTTATGCCTCTGGCGTTGACTTCTAAGGCCGTAGCTATTAGATGTGGTGGAGCAACGCCCTAGAGTCAAGCCTAGGTTGCCCGGAACGTAGAAATGACCATTACTTTCACACTGGTTGCAATTATTCGTTTTATACGATGGAAAAGCAGTTGTATTTATATCGTATTTTATGCTTCTGGCGTTTACTTCTTAGGCCCTAGCTATACGATCTGGTGGAACAACGCCCTAGAGTGAAGCCTAGGTTGCCTGGAACGTAGAAATGACCATCACTTTCACACGGGTTGCAATTATTCGTTTTATACGGTGTAAGGCTGTTGTATTTATTTTGTATTTTATTCTTCTGGTGTTGACTTCTTAGGCCCTAACTATTCGATCTGGTGGAACAACGCCGTGGAGTGAAGCCTAGGTTGCCCGGAACGTAGAAATGACCATAACTTTTACACTGGTAGCAATTATTCGTTTTACACAATGGAAAAACTCTTCTATTTATCTTGTATTTTATGCTTCGGGCGTTGACTTCTGAGGCCCTAACTGTTTGATCTGGTGGAGCAACGCCCTAGAGTGAAGCCTAGGTTGCCCGGAAAGGAGAAATGACCATCACTTTCAAACTGGTTGCAATTAATCCTGTTATACGATGGAAAAACTGTTGTATTTTTATTGCATTTTATGGTTCTGGCGTTCACTTCTTAGGCCCTAACTTTTCGATCTGGTGGAACAACGGCCTAGGGTGAAGCCCAGGTTGGCCGGAACGTAGAAATGACCATTACTTTCACACTGTTTGCAATTATTCCTTTTATACGATGTAAAAGCTGTTATATTTATATTGTATTTTATTCTTCTGGCGTTCACTTCTTAGGCCCGAACTATTCGATGTGGTGGAACAACGCCCTAGGGTGAAGCCTAGGTTGCCCGGAACGTAGAATTGACCATAAAGTTTACACTGGTAGCAATTATTCGTTTTATACAATGGAAAAACTGTTGTATTTATCTTGTATTTTATGCTACGGGAGTTGACTTCTAAGGCCCTAACTATTCGACCTGGTGGAGCAACGCCCTCGAGTGAAGCGTAGGTTGCCCGGTACGTATAAATGACCATCACTTTCAAATTGGTTGCAATTATTCCTGTTATATGATGGAAATACTGTTGTATTTTTATTGCATTATATGCTTCGGGCATTGACTTCTAAGGCCCTAACTATACAATCTGTTGTAGCAGCGCCCTAGGGTGAAGCCTAGGTTGCCCGGAACGTAGAAAAGACCATAACTTTCATACTGGTTGCAATTATTCGTTTTATATGATGGAAAAACTGTTGTATTTATATTGTATTTTATGCTTCTGGCGTTCACTTCTTAGGCCCTAACCATTCGATCTGGTGGAATAACGGCCTAGGGTGAAGCCTATGTCGCCCTGAACGTAGAAATGACCATAACTTATACACTGGTAGCAATTATTCGTTTTATACAATGGAAAAACTGTTCTATTTATTTTGTCTTTAATGCTTCGGGAGTTGGCTTCTAAGGCCCTAACTGTTTGACCTGGTGGAGCAACGCCCTATAGTGAAGCCTAGGTTGCGCGGTACGTAGAAATGACCATCACTTTCAAACTGGTTGCAATTATTCGTTTTATACGATGGAAAAGCTGTTGCATTTATATCGTATTTTATGCTTCTGGCGTTGACTTCTTGGGACCTAACTATTCCATCAGGTGGAACAACGCCCTAGGGTGAAGCCTAGGTTGCTCGGAATGTAGAAATGACCATAACTTTCACACTGGTTGCAATTATTCGTTTTATACGATGGAAAAACTGTTGCATCTTTATCGTATTTTATGCTTCAGGCGTTGACTGCTTAGGCCGTAACTATTCGATCTCGAGGAGCAACGCCCTTGAGTGAAACCTAGGTTGCCCGGAACGTAGAAATGACCATAAATTTTACACTGGTAGCAATTATTCGTTTTATACAATGGAAAAACCGTTCTATTTATTTTGTGCTTTATGCTTCGGGCGTTGGCTTCTAAGGCCCTAACTGTATGATCTTGTGGAGCAACGCCCTAGAGTGAAGCCTAGGTTGCACGGAACTTAGAAATGACCATAACTTTCACACTGGTTGCTATTATTCGTTTTATACGATGGAAAAACTGTTATATTTATATTGTATTTTATGCTTCTGGCGTTGACTACTGAGGCCGTTGCTATTCTATGTGTTGGAAGAACGCCACAGAGTGAAGCCTAGGTAGCCCGGAACGTAGAAATGACCATAACTTTCACACTGGTTGCTGTTATTCGTTCTATACGATGGAAGAACTGTTATATTTATATTGTATTTTATGCTTCAGGCGTAGACTCCTAAGGCCGTAGCTATTCGATATGTTGGAGCACCGCCCTAGAGTGAAGCCTAGGTTGCTCGGAACGTAGAAGTGACCACTACTTTCACACTGTTAGCAATTATTCATTTAATACGATGGAAATGCTGTTGCATTTATATCGTGTTTTATGCTTCGGGCGTTGACTTCTTAGGCCCTAACATTTCGATCTGGTGGAGCAACGCCCTAGAGTGGAGCCTAGGTTGCCCGGAACGTAGAAATGACCATAACTTTCACACTGGTTGCTATTATTTGTTTTATACGATGGAAAAACTGTTATATTTATATTGTATTTTATTCTTCTGGCGTTCACATCTTAGGCCCGAACTATTCGATCTGGTGGAAAAACGCCCTTGGGTGAAGCCTAGGTTGCCCGGAACGTAGAAATGACCATAACTTTTACACTGGTAGCAATTATGCGTTTTATACAATGGAATAACTGTTCTATTTATTTTGTATTTTATGCTTCGGGCGTTGACTTCTAAGGCCCTAACTGTTTCGTCTGGTGGAGCAACGCCCTAGAGTAAAGCCTAGGTTGCCCGGTACGTAGAAATGACCATCACCTTCAAACTGGTTGCAATTATTCGTTTTATACGATGGAAAAGTTGTTGTATTTATATCGTATTTTATGCTACTGGCGTTGACTTCTTAGGCCCTAACTATTCGATCTGGTGGAACAACGCCCTAGAGTGAAGCCTAGGTTGCCTGGAACGCAGAAATGACCATCACCTTCACACGGGTTGCAATTATTCCTGTTATAGGATGGAAAGACTGTTGTATTTTTATTGTATTTTAGACTTCAGGTGTTGACTTCTGGGGACGTAGCTATTCGATGTGGTGGAAGAACGCCATAGAGTGAAGCCTAGGTTGCCCGGAACGTAGAAATGACCATAACTTTTACACTGGTAGCAATTATTCGTTTTACACAATGGAAAAACTCTTCTATTTATCTTGTATTTTATGCTTCGGGCGTTGACTTCTGAGGCCCTAACTGTTTGATCTGGTGGAGCAACGCCCTAGAGTGAAGCCTAGGTTGCCCGGAAAGGAGAAATGACCATCACTTTCAAACTGGTTGCAATTAATCCTGTTATACGATGGAAAAACTGTTGTATTTTTATTGCATTTTATGGTTCTGGCGTTCACTTCTTAGGCCCTAACTATTCGATCTGGTGGAACAACGGCCTAGGGTGAAGCCCAGGTTGGCCGGAACGTAGAAATGACCATTACTTTCACACTGTTTGCAATTATTCCTTTTATACGATGTAAAAGCTGTTGTATTTATATCGCATTTTATGCTTCTGGCGTTTACTTCTAAGGACCTAACTATTCGATCTGGTGGAGCAACGCCCTAGAGTGAAGCCTAGGTTGCTCGGAATGTAGAAATGACCATAACTTTCACACTGGTTGCAATTATTCGTTTTATACGATGGAAACGCTGTTGTATTTATATTGTATTTTATGCCTCTGGCGTTGACTTCTAAGGCCGTAGCTATTAGATGTGGTGGAGCAACGCCCTAGAGTGAAGCCTAGGTTGCCCGGAACGTAGAAATGACCATTACTTTCACACTGGTTGCATATTGCTCCTGCTACACGATGGAAAAACTGTTGTATTTTTATTGCATTTTATGCTTCTGGCGTTAACTTCTTAGGTCCTAACTATTCGATCTGGTGGAACAACGCCCTAGAGTGAGGCCTAGGTTACCCGGAACGTAGAAATGACCACTACTATCACACTGGTTGCATATTACTCCTGCTACACGATGGAAAAACTGTTGTATTTTTATTGCATTTTATGCTTCTGGCGTTAACTTCTTAGGTCCTAACTATTCGATCTGGTGGAACAACGCCCTAGAGTGAGGCCTAGGTTGCTCGGAATGTAGAAATGACCATAACTTTCACACTGGTTGCAATTATTCGTTTTATACGATGGAAAAACTGTTGCATCTTTATCGTATTTTATGCTTCTGGCGTTGACTGCTTAGGCCGTAACTATTCGATCTGGAGGAGCAACGCCCTGGAGTGAAACCTAGGTTGCCCGGAACGTGGAATTGACCATAACTTTCACACTGGTTGCTATTATTCGTTTTATACGATGGAAAAACTGTTATATTTATATTGTATTTTATTCTTCTGGCGTCCACATCTTAGGCCCGAACTATTCGATCTGGTGGAAAAACGCCCTTGGGTGAAGCCTAGGCTGCCCGGAACGTAGAAATGACCATAACTTTTACACTGGTAGCAATTATTCGTTTTATACAATGGAATAACTGTTCTATTTATTTTGTATTTTATGCTTCGGGCGTTGACTTCTAAGGCCCTAACTGTTTCGTCTGGTGGAGCAACGCCCTAGAGTGAAGCCTAGGTTGCCCGGTACGTAGAAAAGACCATCACCTTTAAACTGGTTGCAATTATTCGTTTTATACGATGGAAAAGTTGTTGTATTTATATCGTATTTTATGCTACTGGCGTTGAGTTCTTAGGCCCTAACTATTCGATCTGGTGGAACAACGGCCTAGAGTGAAGCCTAGGTTGCCCGGAACGTAGAAATGACCATTACTTTCACACTGTTTGCAATTATTCCTTTTATACGATGTAAAAGCTGTTGTATTTATATCGCATTTTATGCTTCTGGCGTTTACTTCTAAGGACCTAACTATTCGATCTGGTGGAGCAACGCCCTAGAGTGAAGCCTAGGTTGCTCGGAATGTAGAAATGACCATAACTTTCACACTGGTTGCAATTATTCGTTTTATACGATGGAAACGCTGTTGTATTTATATTGTATTTTATGCTTCTGGCGTTGACTTCTAAGGCCGTAGCTATTAGATGTGGTGGAGCAACGCCCTAGAGTGAAGCCTAGGTTGCCCGGAACGTAGAAATGACCATTACTTTCACACTGGTTGCATATTACTCCTGCTACACGATGGAAAAACTGTTGTATTTTTATTGCATTTTATGCTTCTGGCGTTAACTTCTTAGGTCCTAACTATTCGATCTGGTGGAACAACGCCCTAGAGTGAGGCCTAGGTTACCCGGAACGTAGAAATGACCACTACTATCACACTGGTTGCATATTACTCCTGCTACACGATGGAAAAACTGTTGTATTTTTATTGCATTTTATGCTTCTGCCGTTAACTTCTTAGGTCCTAACTATTCGATCTGGTGGAACAACGCCCTAGAGTGAGGCCTAGGTTGCTCGGAATGTAGAAATGACCATAACTTTCACACTGGTTGCAATTATTCGTTTTATACGATGGAAAAACTGTTGCATCTTTATCGTATTTTATGCTTCTGGCGTTGACTGCTTAGGCCGTAACTATTCGATCTGGAGGAGCAACGCCCTGGAGTGAAACCTAGGTTGCCCGGAACGTGGAAATGACCATAACTTTCACACTGGTTGCTATTATTCGTTTTATACGATGGAAAAACTGTTATATTTATATTGTATTTTATTCTTCTGGCGTCCACATCTTAGGCCCGAACTATTCGATCTGGTGGAAAAACGCCCTTGGGTGAAGCCTAGGCTGCCCGGAACGTAGAAATGACCATAACTTTTACACTGGTAGCAATTATTCGTTTTATACAATGGAATAACTGTTCTATTTATTTTGTATTTTATGCTTCGGGCGTTGACTTCTAAGGCCCTAACTGTTTCGTCTGGTGGAGCAACGCCCTAGAGTGAAGCCTAGGTTGCCCGGTACGTAGAAAAGACCATCACCTTCAAACTGGTTGCAATTATTCGTTTTATACGATGGAAAAGTTGTTGTATTTATATCGTATTTTATGCTACTGGCGTTGAGTTCTTAGGCCCTAACTATTCGATCTGGTGGAACAACGCCCTAGAGTGAAGCCTAGGTTGCCTGGAACGCAGAAATGACCATCACCTTCACACGGGTTGCAATTATTCCTGTTATAGGATGGAAAGACTGTTGTATTTTTATTGTATTTTATGGTTCTGGCGTTCACTTCTTAGGCCCTAACTATTCGATCTGGTGGAACAACGGCCTAGGGTGAAGCCCAGGTTGGCCGGAACGTAGAAATGACCATTACTTTCACACTGTTTGCAATTATTCCTTTTATACGATGTAAAAGCTGTTGTATTTATATCGCATTTTATGCTTCTGGCGTTTACTTCTAAGGACCTAACTATTCGATCTGGTGGAGCAACGCCCTAGAGTGAAGCCTAGGTTGCTCGGAATGTAGAAATGACCATAACTTTCACACTGGTTGCAATTATTCCTGTTATAGGATGGAAAGACTGTTGTATTTTTATTGTATTTTAGACTTCAGTTGTTGACTTCTGAGGCCGTAGCTATTCGATGTGGTTGAAGAACGCCATAGAGTGAAGCCTAGGTTGCCCGGAACGTAGAAATGACCATAACTTTTACACTGGTAGCAATTATTCGTTTTACACAATGGAAAAACTCTTCTATTTATCTTGTATTTTATGCTTCGGGCGTTGACTTCTGAGGCCCTAACTGTTTCGTCTGGTGGAGCAACGCCCTAGAGTGAAGCCTAGGTTGCCCGGTACGTAGAAATGACCATCACCTTCAAACTGGTTGCAATTATTCGTTTTATACGATGGAAAAGATGTTGTATTTATATCGTATTTTATGCTACTGGCGTTGACTTCTTAGGCCCTAACTATTCGATCTGGTGGAACAACGCCCTAGAGTGATGCCTAGGTTGCCCGGAACGTAGAAGTGACGATTACTTTCACACTGGTTGCAATTATTCGTTTTATACGATGGAAAAGCAGTTGTATTTATATCGTATTTTATGCTTCTGGCGTTTAATTCTTAGGCCCTAGCTATACGATCTGGTGGAACAACGCCCTAGAGTGAAGCCTAGGTTGCCTGGAACGTAGAAATGACCATCACTTTCACACGGGTTGCAATTATTCGTTTTATACGGTGTAAAGGCTGTTGTATTTATTTTGTATTTTATTCTTCTGGTGTTGACTTCTTAGGCCCTAACTATTCGGTCTGGTGGAACAACGCCGTGGAGTGAAGCCTAGGTTGCCCGGAACGTAGAAATGACCACTACTATCACACTGGTTGCATATTACTCCTGCTACACGATGGAAAAACTGTTGTATTTTTATTGCATTTTATGCTTCTGGCGTTCACTTCTTAGGCCCTAACTATTCGATCTGGTGGAACAACGCCCTAGAGTGAGGCCTAGGTTGCTCGGAATGTAGAAATGACCATAACTTTCACAGTGGTTGCAATTATTCGTTTTATACGATGGAAAAACTGTTGCATCTTTATCGTATTTTATGCTTCTGGCGTTGACTGCTTAGGCCGTAACTATTCGATCTCGAGGAGCAACGCCCTGGAGTGAAACCTAGGTTGCCCGGAACGTAGAAATGACCATAAATTTTACACTGGTAGCAATTATTCGTTTTATACAATGGAAAAACCGTTCTGTTTATTTTGTGTTTTATGCTTCGGGCGTCGGCTTCTAAGGCCCTAACTGTATGATCTGGTGGAGCAACGCCCTAGAGTGAAGCCTAGGTTGCCCGGAACTTAGAAATGACCATAACTTTCACACTGGTTGCTATTATTCGTTTTATACGATGGAAAAACTGTTATATTTATATTGTATTTTATGCTTCTCGCGTTGACTACTGAGGCCGTTGCTATACGATGTGGTGGAAGAACGCCACAGAGTGAAGCCTAGGTAGCCCGGAACGTAGAAATGACCATTACTTTCACACCGTTTGCAATCATTCCTTTTATACAATGGAAAAGCTGTTGTATTTATATCGTATTTTATGCTTCTGGCGTTGACATCTAAGGACCTAACTATTCGATCTGGTGGAGCAGCGCCCTAGAGTGAAGCCTAGGTTTCTCGGAATGTAGAAATGACCATTACTTTCACACTGGTTGCAATCATTCGTTTTATACGATGGAAAACCTGTTGTATTTATATTGCATTTTATGCCTCTGGCGTTGACTTCTAAGGCCGTAGCTATTAGATGTGGTGGAGCAACGCCCTAGAGTGACGCCTAGGGTGCTCGGAACGTAGAAATGACCATTACTTACACACTGGTTGCAATTATTCGTTTTATACGATGGAAAAGCTGTTGTATTTATATTGTATTTTATGCTTCTGGCGTTGACTTCTAAGGCCCTAGCTATTCGATCTAGTGGAGCAACGCCCTAGAGTGAGGCCTAGGTTGCCCGGAAAGGAGAAATGACCATCACTTTCAAACTGGTTGCAATTATTCCTGTTATATGATGGAAACACTGATGTATTTTTTTTTGTATTTTATGGTTCGGGCGTTGACTTCTAAGGCCCTAACTGTTTGATCTGGTGGAGCAACGCCCTAGAGTGAAGCCTAGCTTGCCCGGAACGTAGAAATGACCATAACATTAACACTGGTTGCTATTATTCGTTTTATACGATGGAAAAACTGTTATATTTATATTGTATTTTATTCTTCTCTCGTTCACTTCTTAGGCCCTAACTATTCGATCTGGTGGAGCAACGCCCTAGAGTGAAAGCTAGGTTGCCCGGAACGTAGAAATGACCATAACTTTCACACTGGTTGCTATTATTCGTTTTATACGATTGAAAAACTGTTATATTTATATTGTATTTTATTCTTCTGGCGTTCACATCTTAGGCCCTAACTATTCGATCTGGTGGAACAACGCCCTTGGGTGAAGCCTAGGTTGCCCGGAACGTAGAAATGACCATAACTTTTACACTGGTAGCAATTATGCGTTTTATACAATGGAATAACTGTTCTATTTAATTTGTATTTTATGCTTCGGGCGTTGACTTCTAAGGCCCTAACTGTTTCGTCTGGTGGAGCAACGCCCTAGAGTGAAGCCTAGGTTGCCCGGTACGTACAAATGACCATCACCTTCAAACTGCTTGCAATTATACGTTTTATACGATGGAAAAGTTGTTGTATTTATATCGTATTTTATGCTACTGGCGTTGACTTCTTAGGCCCTAACTATTCGATCTGGTGGAACAACGCCCTAGAGTGAAGCCTTGGTTGCCTGGAACGCAGAAATGACCATCACCTTCACACGGGTTGCAATTATTCCTGTTATAGGATGGAAAGACTGTTGTATTTTTATTGTATTTTAGACTTCAGGTGTTGACTTCTGAGGCCGTAGCTATTCGATGTGGTGGAAGAACGCCATAGAGTGAAGCCTAGGTTGCCCGGAACGTAGAAATGACCATAACTTTTACACTGGTAGCAATTATTCGTTTTACACAATGGAAAAACTCTTCTATTTATCTTGTATTTTATGCTGCGGGCGTTGACTTCTGAGGCCCTAACTGTTTGATCTGGTGGAGCAACGCCCTAGAGTGAAGCCTAGGTTGCCCGGAAAGTAGAAATGACCATAACTTTCACACTGGCAGCAATTATTCGTTTTATACGATGGAAAAACTGTTCTATTTATCTTGTATTTTATGGTTCGGGAGTTGACTTCTAAGGCCCTAACTATTCGATCTGGTGGAGCAACGGCCTAGGGTGAAGCCTAGGTTGCCCGAAACGTAGAAATGACCATAACTTTTACGCTGGTAGCAATTATTCGTTTTATTAAATGGAAAAACTGTTCTATTTATTTTGTATTTAATGCTTCGGGCGTTGGCTCCTAAGGCCTTAACTGTTTGATCTGGTGGAGCGACGCCCTAGAGTGAAACCAAGGTTGCCCGGAACGTCGAAATGACCACAACTTTCACACTGGTTGCTATTATTCGTTTTATACGATGGAAACACTGTTATATTTATATTGTATTTTATTCTTCTGGCGTTCACTTCTTAGGCCCTAACTATTCGATCTGGTGGAACAACGGCCTAGGGTGAAGCCTATGTCGCCCGGAACGTAGAAATGGCCATAACTTATACACTGGTAGCAATTATTCGTTTTACACAATGGAAAAACTGTTCTATTTATTTTGTCTTTAATGCTTCGGGCGTTGCCTTCTGAGGCCCTAACTGTTTGATCTGGTGGAGCAACGCCCTAGAGTGAAGCCTAGGTTGCCCGGAAAGTAGAAATGACCATAACTTTCACACTGGTTGCAATTATTCGTTTTATACGATGGAAAAGCTGTTGTATTTATATCGTATTTTATGCTTCTGGCGTTGACTTCTTGGGACCTAACTATTCCATCAGGTGGAACAACGCCCTAGGGTGAAGCCTAGGTTGCCCGGAAAGTAGAAATGACCATAACTTTCACACTGGTAGCAATTAATCCTGTCATAGGATGGAAAGACTGTTGTATTTTTATTGTATTTTAGACTTCAGGTGTTGACTTCTGAGGCCGTAGCTATTCGATGTGGTGGAAGAACGCCATAGAGTGAAGCCTAGGTTGCCCGGAACATAGAAATGACCATAACTTTTACACTGGTAGCAATTATTCGTTTTACACAATGGAAAAACTCTTCTATTTATCTTGTATTTTATGCTTCGGGCGTTGCCTTCTGAGGCCCTAACTGTTTGATCTGGTGGAGCAACGCCCTAGAGTGAAGCCTAGGTTGCCCGGAAAGTAGAAATGACCACTACTATCACACTGGTTGCATATTACTCCTGCTACACGATGGAAAAACTGTTGTATTTTTATTGCATTTTATGCTTCTGGCGTTCACTTCTTAGGCCCTAACTATTCGATCTGGTGGAACAACGGCCTAGGCTGAAGCCCAGGTTGGCCGGAACGTAGAAATGACCATTACTTTCACACTGTTTGCAATTATTCCTTTTATACGATGTAAAAGCTGTTGTATTTATATCGCATTTTATGCTTCTGGCGTTTACTTCTAAGGACCTAACTATTCGATCTGGTGGAGCAACGCCCTAGAGTGAAGCCTAGGTTGCTCGGAATGCAGAAATGACCATAACTTTCACACTGGTTGCAATTATTCGTTTTATACGATGGAAACGCTGTTGTATTTATATTGTATTTTATGCCTCTGGCGTTGAATTCTAAGGCCGTAGCTATTAGATGTGGTGGAGCAACGCCCTAGAGTGAAGCCTAGGTTGCCCGGAACGTAGAAATGACCATTACTTTCACACTGGTTGCAATTATTCTTTTATACGATGGAAAAGCAGTTGTATTTGTATCGTATTTTATGCTTCTGGCGTTTACTTCTTAGGCCCTAGCTATACCATCTGGTGGAACAACGCCCTAGAGTGAAGCCTAGGTTGCCTGGAACGTAGAAATGACCATCACTTTCACACTGGTTGCAATTATTCGTTTTATACGGTGTAAAGGCTGTTGTATTTATTTTGTATTTTATTCTTCTGGTGTTGACTTCTTAGGCCCTAACTATTCGATCTGGTGGAACAACGCCGTGGAGTGAAGCCTAGGTTGCCCGGAACGTAGAAATGACCACTACTATCACACTGGTTGCATATTACTCCTGCTACACGATGGAAAAACTGTTGTATTTTTATTGCATTTTATGCTTCTGGCGTTCACTTCTTAGGCCCTAACTATTTGATCTGGTGGAACAACGCCCTAGAGTGAGGCCTAGGTTGCTCGGAATGTAGAAATGACCATAACTTTCACACTGGTTGCAATTATTCGTTTTATACGATGGAAAAACTGTTGCATCTTTATCGTATTTTATGCTTATGGAGTTGACTGCTTAGGCCGTAACTATTCGATCTCGAGGAGCAACGCCCTGGAGTGAAACCTAGGTTGCCCGGAACGTAGAAATGACCATAAATTTTACACTGGTAGCAATTATTCGTTTTATACAATGGAAAAACCGTTCTATTTATTTTGTGTTTTATGCTTCGGGCGTTGGCTTCTAAGGCCCTAACTGTATGATCTGGTGGAGTAACGCCCTAGAGTGAAGCCTAGGTTGCCCGGAACTTAGAAATGACCATAACTTTCACACTGGTTGCAATCATTCGTTTTATACGATGGAAAACCTGTTGTATTTATATTGTATTTTATGCCTCTGGCGTTGACTTCTTAGGCCCTAACTATTCGATCTGGTGGAACAACGCCCTAGGGTGTAGCCTAGGTTGGCCGGAAAGTAGAAATGACCATAACTTTCACACTGGTAGCAATAATTCGTTTTATACGATGGAAAAGCTGTTGTATCTATATCGTATTTTATGCTTCTGGCGTTGACTTCTTAGGCCCTAACTATTCCACCATGTGGAACAACGCCCTAGGGTGAAGCCTAGGTTGCCCGGAAAGTAGAAATGACCATAACTTACACGGGTTGCAATTATTCCTGTTATATGATGGAAAGGCTGTTGTACTTTCATTGCATTTTATGCTTTGGGCTTTGACTTCTATAGCCCTAGCTATTCAATCTGTTGGAGCAACGCCCTAGGGTGAAGCCTAGGTTGCCCGGAAAGTAGAAATGACCATAACTTTCATACTAGTTGCAATTATTCGTTTTATATGATGGAAAAACTGTTGTATTTATAATGTATTTTATGCTTCGGGCATTGACTTCTAAGGCCCTAACTATTCAATCTGTTGGAGCAACGTCCTAGGGTGAAGCCCAGGTCGCCCGGAAAGTAGAAATGACCATAACTTTGATACTGGTTGCAATTATTCGTTTTATATGATGGAAAAACTGTTGTATTTATACTGTATTTTATGCTTCTGGTGTTCACTTCTTAGGCCCTAACTATTCGATCTGGTGGAACAACGCCCTAGAGTGAAGCCTAGGTTGCTCGAAATGTAGAAATGGCCATAACTTTCACACTGGTTGCAATTATTCATTTCATACGATGGAAAAACTGTTGTACTTATATTGTATTTTATTCTTAAGGCGTTGAATTCTAAGTCCCTAGCTATTCCATCTGGTGGAGCAACGCCCTAGCGTGAAACCTAGGTTACCCGGAACGTAGAAATGACCAGTACTTTCATACTGTTTGCAGTTATTCCCGTAATACGATGGAAAAACTTTTGCATCTTTATTGTATTTTATGCTTCTGGCGTTGACTTCTAGGGACCTAGCTATTCGATTTGGTGGAGCAACGCCCTAGAGTGAAGACTAGGTTGCACGGAACGTAGAAATGACTATCACTTTCACACTGGTAGCAATTATTCGTTTTATACAATGGAAAAACTGTTTTATTTATATCGTATTTTATGCTTCGGGCATTGACTTCTAAGGCCCAAACTATTCAATCTGTTGGAGCAACGCCCTAGGGTGAAGTGTAGGTTGCTCGGAAAGTAGAAATGACCATAAGTTTCATACTGGTTGCAATTATTTGTTTTATACGATGGAAAAAGTGTTGTATTTATATTGTATTTTATGCTTCTGGCGTTGACTTCAAAGGGCCTAGCTATTCGATCTAGTGGAGCAACGCCATAGAGTGAAGCCTGGGTTGCCCGGAACGTAGAAATGACCATAACGTTTACACTGGTAGCAATTATTCGTTTTATACAATGGAAAAACTGTTCTACTTATTTTGTATTTAATGCTTCGGGCGTTGGCTTCTAAGGCCCTAACTGTTTGATCTGGTGGAGCAACGCCCTAGAGTGAAACCTAGGTTACCCGGAACGTAGAAATGACCATAACTTTCACACTGGTTGCTACTATTCGTTTTATACGATGGAAAAACTGTTATATTTATATTGTATTTTGTTCTTCTGGCGTTCACTTCTTAGGCCCGAACTATTCGATCTGGTGGAACAACGCCCTTGGGTGAAGCCTAGGTTGCCCGGAACGTAGAAATGACCATAACTTTTACACTGGTAGCAATTATGCGTTTTATACAATGGAATAACTGTTCTATTTATTTTGTATTTTGTGCTTCGGGCGTTGACTTCTAAGGCCCTAACTGTTTCGTCTGGTGGAGCAACGACCTAGAGTGAAGCCTAGGTTGCCCGGCACGTAGAAATGACCATCACCTTCAAACTGGTTGCAATTATTCGTTTTATACGATGGAAAAACTGTTGTATTTATATCGTATTTTATGCTTCTGGCGTTGACTTCTTGGGACCTAACTATTCCATCAGGTGGAACAACGCCCTAGGGTGAAGCCTAGGTTGCCCGGAAAGTAGAAATGACCATAACTTTCACACTGGTAGCAATTATTCGTTTTATACGATGGAAATGCTGTTGTATTTATATTGTATTTTATGCTTCTGGCGTTGACTTCTAAGGCCCTAGCATTTCGATCTAGTGGAGCAACGCCCTAGAGTGAAGCCTAGGTTGCCCGGAACGTAGAAATGACGATCACTTTCAAACTGGTTGCAATTAATCCTGTTATACGATGGAAAAACTGTTTAATTTTCATTGCATTTTATCATTCGGGCATTGACTTCTAAGGCCCAAACTATTCAATCTGTTTGCGCAACGCCCCAGGGTGAAGCCTAGGTTGCCCGGAAAGTAGAAATGACCATAACTTTCATACTCGTTGCAATTATTCGTTTTATATGATGGAAAAACTGTTGTATTTATATTGTATTTTATGCTTCTGGCGTTCACTCCTTAGGCCCTAACTATTCGATCTGGTGGAACAACGGCCTAGGGTGAAGCCTAGGTAGCCCGGAACGTAGAAACGACCATAACTTTTACACTGTTAGCAATTATTCGTTTTATACAATGGAAAGCTGTTCTATTTATTTTGTATTTAATGCTTCGGGCGTTGGCGTCTAAGGCCCTAACTGTTTGATCTGGTGGAGCAACGCCCTAGAGTGAAAGCTAGGTTGCCCGGAACGTAGAAATGACCATAACTTTCACACTGGTTGCTATTATTCGTTTTATACGATGGAAAAACTGTTATATTTATATTGTATTTTATGCTTCGGGCGTTGACTTCTAAGGCCCTAACTGTTTCGTCTGGTGGAGCAACGCCCTAGAGTGACGCCTAGGGTGCTCGGAACGTAGAAATGACCATAACTTTCATACTGGTTGCAATGATTCGTTTTATATGATGGAAAAACTGTTCTATTTATTTTGTATTTAATGCTTCGGGCGTTGGCTCCTAAGGCCCTAACTGTTTGATCTGGTGGAGCAACGCCCTCGAGTGACGCCTAGGGTGCTCGGAACGTAGAAGTGACCATAACTTTCATACAGGTTGCAATTATTCGTTTTATATGATGGAAAAACTGTTGTATTTATATTGTATTTTATGCTTCTGGCGTTCACTTCTTAGGCCCTAGCTATTCGATCTGCTGGAACAACGGCCTAGGGTGAAGCCTAGGTTGCCCGGAACGTAGAAATGACCATAACTTTTACACTGGTAGCAATTATGCGTTTTATACAATGGAATAACTGTTCTATTTATTTTGTATTTTGTGCTTCGGGCGTTGACCTCTAAGGCCCTAACTGTTTCGTCTGGTGGAGCAACGACCTAGAGTGAAGCCTAGGTTGCCCGGCACGTAGAAATGACCATCACCTTCAAACTGGTTGCAATTATTCGTTTTATACGATGGAAAAGTTGTTGTATTTATATCGTATTTTATGCTACTGGCGTTGACTTCTTAGACCCTAACTATTCGATCTGGTGGAACAACGCCTTAGAGTGAAGCCTAGGTTGCCTGGATCGCAGAAATGACCATCACCTTCACACGGGTTGCAATTATTCCTGTTATAGGATGGAAAGACTGTTGTATTTTTATTGTATTTTAGACTTCAGATGTTGACTTCTGAGGCCGTAGCTATTCGATGTGGTGGAAGAACGCCATAGAGTGAAGCCTAGGTTGCCCGGAACGTAGAAATGACCATAACTTTTACACTGGTAGCAATTATTCGTTTTACACAATGGAAAAACTCTTCTATTTATCTTGTATTTTATGCTTCGGGCGTTGACTTCTGAGGCCCTAACTGTTTGATCTGGTGGAGCAACGCCCTAGAGTGAAGCCTAGGTTGCCCGGTACGTAGAAATGACCATCACTTTCAACTGGTTGCAATTATTCGTTTTATACGATGGAAAAGCTGTTGTATTTATATCGTATTTTATGCTTCTGGCGTTGACTTCTTAGGCCCTAACTATTCCATCAGGTGGAACAACGCCCTAGGGTGTAGCCTAGGTTGGCCGGAAAGTAGAAATGACCATAACTTTCACACTGGTAGCAATAATTCGTTTTATACGATGGAAAAGCTGTTGTACCTATATCGTATTTTATGCTTCTGGCTTGACTTCTTAGGCCCTAACTATTCCATCATGTGGAACAACGCCCTAGGGTGAAGCCTAGGTTGCCCGGAAAGTAGAAATGACCATCACTTACACGGGTTGCAATTATTCCTGTTATATGATGGAAAGACTGTTGTATTTTTATTGCATTTTATGCTTTGGGCTTTGACTTCTAAGGCCCTAGCTATTCAATCTGTTGGAGCAACGCCCTAGGGTGAAGCCTAGGTTGCCCGGAAAGTAGAAATGACCATAACTTTCATACTAGTTGCAATTATTCGTTTCATATGATGGAAAAACTGTTGTATTTATATCGTATTTTATGCTTCTGGCGTTGACTTCTTGGGACCTAACTATTCCATCAGGTGGAACAACGCCCTAGGGTGAAGCCTAGGTTGCCCGGAAAGTAGAAATGACCATAACTTTTACACTGGTAGCAATTATTCGTTTTATAAAATGGAAAAACTGTTCTATTTATTTTGTATTTAATGCTTCGGGCGTTGGCTCCTAAGGCCCTAACTGTTTGATCTGGTGGAGCGACGCCCTAGAGTGAAACCTAGGTTGCCCGGAACGTAGAAATGACCACAACTTTCACACTGGTTGCTATTATTCGTTTTATACGATGGAAAAACTGTTATATTTATATTGTATTTTATTCTTCTGGCGTTCACTTCTTAGGCCCGAACTATTCGATCTGGTGGAACAACGCCCTAGGGTGAAGCCTAGGTTGCCCGGAACGTAGAATTGACCATAAAGTTTACACTGGTAGCAATTATTCGTTTTATACAATGGAAAAACTGTTCTATTATGTTGTATTTTATGCTTCGGGCGTTGACTTCTAAGGCCCTAACTGTTTGATCTGGTGGAGCAACGCCCTAGAGTGAAGGCTAGGTTGCCCGGTACGTAGAAATGACCATCACTTTCAAACTCGTTGCAATTATTCGTTTTATACGATGGAAACGCTGTTGTATTTATATCGTATTTTATGCTTCTGGCGTTGACTTCTTAGGCCCTAACTATTCCATCAGGCGGAACAACGCCCTAGGGTGAAGCCTAGGTTGCCCGGCAAGTAGAAATGACCATAACCTTCACACTGGCAGCAATTATTCGTTTTATACGATGGAAAAACTGTTCTATTTATCTTGTATTTTATGCTACGGGAGTTGACTTCTAAGGCCCTAACTATTCGATCTGGTGGAGCAACGCCCTCGAGTGAAGCGTAGGTTGCCCGGTACGTATAAATGACCATCACTTTCAAATTGGTTGCAATTATTCCTGTTATATGATGGAAATAGTGTTTTATTTTTATTGCATTATATGCTTCGGGCATTGACTTCTAAGGCCCTAACTATACAATCTGTTGGAGCAGCGCCCTAGGGTGAAGCCTAGGTTGCCCGGAAAGTAGAAATGACCATAACTTTCATACTGGTAGCAATTATTCGTTTTATACAATGGAATAACTGTTCTATTTATTTTGTCTTTAATGCTTCGGGAGTTGGCTTCTAAGGCCCTAACTGTTTGACCTGGTGGAGCAACGCCCTATAGTGAAGCCTAGGTTGCGCGGTACGTAGAAATGACCATCACTTTCAAACTGGTTGCAATTATTCGTTTTATACGATGGAAAAGCTGTTGTATTTATATCGTATTTTATGCTTCTGGCGTTGACTTCTTGGGACCTAACTATTCCATCAGGTGGAACAACGCCCTAGGGTGAAGCCTAGGTTGCCCGGAAAGTAGAAATGACCATAACTTTCACACTGGTAGCAATTAATCCTGTCATAGGGTGGAAAGACTGTTGTATTTTTATTGTATTTTAGACTTCAGGTGTTGACTTCTGAGGCCGTAGCTATTCGATGTGGTGGAAGAACGCCATAGAGTGAAGCCTAGGTTGCCCGGAACGTAGAAATGACCATAACTTTTACACTGGTAGCAATTATTCGTTTTACACAATGGAAAAACTCTTCTATTTATCTTGTATTTTATGCTTCGGGCGTTGCCTTCTGAGGCCCTAACTGTTTGATCTGGTGGAGCAACGCCCTAGAGTGAAGCCTAGGTTGCCCGGAAAGTAGAAATGACCATAACTTTCACACTGGTAGCAATTATTCGTTTTATACGATGGAAAAGCTGTTGTATTTATATTGTATTTTATGCCTCTGGCGTTGACTTCTAAGGCCGTAGCTATTAGATGTGGTGGAGCAACGCCCTAGAGTGAAGCCTAGGTTGCCCGGAACGTAGAAATGTCCATTACTTTCACACTGGTTGCAATTATTCGTTTTATACGATGGAAAAGCAGTTGTATTTATATCGTATTTTATGCTTCTGGCGTTTACTTCTTAGGCCCTAGCTATACGATCTGGTGGAACAACGCCCTAGAGTGAAGCCTAGGTTGCCTGGAACGTAGAAATGACCATCACTTTCACACGGGTTGCAATTATTCGTTTTATACGGTGTAAGGCTGTTGTATTTATTTTGTATTTTATTCTTCTGGTGTTGACTTCTTAGGCCCTAACCATTCGATCTGGTGGAACAACGGCCTAGGGTGAAGCCTATGTCGCCCTGAACGTAGAAATGACCATAACTTATACACTGGTAGCAATTATTCGTTTTATACAATGGAAAAACTGTTCTATTTATTTTGTCTTTAATGCTTCGGGAGTTGGCTTCTAAGGCCCTAACTGTTTGACCTGGTGGAGCAACGCCCTATAGTGAAGCCTAGGTTGCGCGGTACGTAGAAATGACCATCACTTTCAAACTGGTTGCAATTATTCGTTTTATACGATGGAAAAGCTGTTGTATTTATATCGTATTTTATGCTTCTGGCGTTGACTTCTTGGGACCTAACTATTCCATCAGGTGGAACAACGCCCTAGGGTGAAGCCTAGGTTGCCCGGAAAGTAGAAATGACCATAACTTTCACACTGGTAGCAATTAATCCTGTCATAGGATGGAAAGACTGTTGTATTTTTATTGTATTTTAGACTTCAGGTGTTGACTTCTGAGGCCGTAGCTATTCGATGTGGTGGAAGAACGCCATAGAGTGAAGCCTAGGTTGCCCGGAACGTAGAAATGACCATAACTTTTACACTGGTAGCAATTATTCGTTTTATACAATGGAATAACTGTTCTATTTATTTTGTATTTTATGCTTCGGGCGTTGACTTCTAAGGCCCTAACTGTTTCGTCTGGTGGAGCAACGCCCTAGAGTGAAGCCTAGGTTGCCCGGTACGTAGAAAAGACCATCACCTTCAAACTGGTTGCAATTATTCGTTTTATAGGATGGAAAAGCTGTTGTATTTATATCGTATTTTATGCTACTGGCGTTGAGTTCTTAGGCCCTAACTATTCGATCTGGTGGAACAACGCCCTAGAGTGAAGCCTAGGTTGCCTGGAACGCAGAAATGACCATCACCTTCACACGGGTTGCAATTATTCCTGTTATAGGATGGAAAGACTGTTGTATTTTTATTGTATTTTAGACTTCAGGTGTTGACTTCTGAGGCCGTAGCTATTCGATGTGGTGGAAGAAGGCCATAGAGTGAAGCCTAGGTTGCCCGGAACGTAGAAATGACCATAACTTTTACACTGGTAGCAATTATTCGTTTTACACAATGGAAAAACTCTTCTATTTATCTTGTATTTTATGCTTCGGGCGTTGACTTCTGTGGCCCTAACTGTTTGATCTGGTGGAGCAACGCCCTAGAGTGAAGCCTAGGTTGCCCGGAAAGGAGAAATGACCATCACTTTCAAACTGGTTGCAATTAATCCTGTTATACGATGGAAAAACTGTTGTATTTTTATTGCATTTTATGGTTCTGGCGTTCACTTCTTAGGCCCTAGCTATTCGATCTGGTGGAACAACGGCCTAGGGTGAAGCCCAGGTTGGCCGGAACGTAGAAATGACCATTACTTTCACACTGTTTGCAATTATTCCTTTTATACGATGTAAAAGCTGTTGTATTTAAATCGCATTTTATGCTTCTGGCGTTTACTTCTAAGGACCTAACTATTCGATCTGGTGGAGCAACGCCCTAGGGTGAAGCCTAGGTTGCTCGGAATGTAGAAATGACCATAACTTTCACACTGGTTGCAATTATTCGTTTTATACGATGGATACGCTGTTGTATTTATATTGTATTTTATGCCTCTGGCGTTGACTTCTAAGGCCGTAGCTATTAGATGTGGTGGAGCAACGCCCTAGAGTGATGCCTAGTCTGCCCGGAACGTAGAAGTGACGATTACTTTCACACTGGTTGCAATTATTCGTTTTATACGATGGAAAAGCAGTTGTATTTATATCGTATTTTATGCTTCTGGCGTTTAATTCTTAGGCCCTAGCTATACGATCTGGTGGAACAACGCCCTAGAGTGAAGCCTAGGTTGCCTGGAACGTAGAAATGACCATCACTTTCACACGGGTTGCAATTATTCGTTTTATACGGTGTAAAGGCTGTTGTATTTATTTTGTATTTTATTCTTCTGGTGTTGACTTCTTAGGCCCTAACTATTCGATCTGGTGGAACAACGCCGTGGAGTGAAGCCTAGGTTGCCCGGAACGTAGAAATGACCACTACTATCACACTGGTTGCATATTACTCCTGCTACACGATGGAAAAACTGTTGTATTTTTATTGCATTTTATGCTTCTGGCGTTCACTTCTTAGGCCCTAACTATTTGATCTGGTGGAACAACGCCCTAGAGTGAGGCCTAGGTTGCTCGGAATGTAGAAATGACCATAACCTTCACACTGGTTGCAATTATTCGTTTTATACGATGGAAAAACTGTTGCATCTTTATCGTATTTTATGCTTCTGGCGTTGACTGCTTAGGCCGTAACTATTCGATCTCGAGGAGCAACGCCCTGGAGTGAAGCCTAGGTTGCCCGGAACGTAGAAATGACCATAAATTTTACACTGGTAGCAATTATTCGTTTTATACAATGGAAAAACCGTTCTATTTATTTTGTGTTTTATGCTTCGGGCGTTGGCTTCTAAGGCCCTAACTGTATGATCTGGTGGAGCAACGCCCTAGAATGAAGCCTAGGTTGCCCGGAACTTAGAAATGACCATAACTTTCACACTGGTTGCAATCATTCGTTTTATACGATGGAAAACCTGTTGTATTTATATTGTATTTTATGCCTCTGGCGTTGACTTCTAAGGCCGTAGCTATTAGATGTGGTGATGCAACGCCCTAGAGTGACGCCTAGGGTGCTCGGAACGTAGAAATGACCATTACTTACACACTGGTTGCAATTATTCGTTTTATACGATGGAAAAGCTGTTGTATTTATATTGTATTTTATGCTTCTGGCGTTGACTTCTAAGGCCCTAGCTATTCGATCTAGTGGAGCAACGCCCTAGAGTGAGGCCTAGGTTGCCCGGAACGTAGAAATGACCATAACTTTTACACTGGTAGCAATTATTCGTTTTATAAAATGGAAAAACTGTTCTATTTATTTTGTATTTAATGCTTCGGCCGTTGGCTCCTAAGGCCCTAACTGTTTGATCTGGTGGAGCGACGCCCTAGAGTGAAACCTAGGTTGCCCGGAACGTAGAAATGACCACAACTTTCACACTGGTTGCTATTATTCGTTTTATACGATGGATACGCTGTTGTATTTATATTGTATTTTATGCCTCTGGCGTTGTCTTCTAAGGCCGTAGCTATTAGATGTGGTGGAGCAACGCCCTAGAGTGATGCCTAGTCTGCCCGGAACGTAGAAGTGACGATTACTTTCACACTGGTTGCAATTATTCGTTTTATACGATGGAAAAGCAGTTGTATTTATATCGTATTTTATGCTTCTGGCGTTTAATTCTTAGGCCCTAGCTATACGATCTGGTGGAACAACGCCCTAGAGTGAAGCCTAGGTTGCCTGGAACGTAGAAATGACCATCACTTTCACACGGGTTGCAATTATTCGTTTTATACGGTGTAAAGGCTGTTGTATTTATTTTGTATTTTATTCTTCTGGTGTTGACTTCTTAGGCCCTAACTATTCGATCTGGTGGAACAACGCCGTGGAGTGAAGCCTAGGTTGCCCGGAACGTAGAAATGACCACTACTATCACACTGGTTGCATATTACTCCTGCTACACGATGGAAAAACTGTTGTATTTTTATTGCATTTTATGCTTCTGGCGTTCACTTCTTAGGCCCTAACTATTTGATCTGGTGGAACAACGCCCTAGAGTGAGGCCTAGGTTGCTCGGAATGTAGAAATGACCATAACCTTCACACTGGTTGCAATTATTCGTTTTATACGATGGAAAAACTGTTGCATCTTTATCGTATTTTATGCTTCTGGCGTTGACTGCTTAGGCCGTAACTATTCGATCTCGAGGAGCAACGCCCTGGAGTGAAGCCTAGGTTGCCCGGAACGTAGAAATGACCATAAATTTTACACTGGTAGCAATTATTCGTTTTATACAATGGAAAAACCGTTCTATTTATTTTGTGTTTTATGCTTCGGGCGTTGGCTTCTAAGGCCCTAACTGTATGGTCTGGTGGAGCAACGCCCTAGAATGAAGCCTAGGTTGCCCGGAACTTAGAAATGACCATAACTTTCACACTGGTTGCAATCATTCGTTTTATACGATGGAAAACCTGTTGTATTTATATTGTATTTTATGCCTCTGGCGTTGACTTCTAAGGCCGTAGCTATTAGATGTGGTGATGCAACGCCCTAGAGTGACGCCTAGGGTGCTCGGAACGTAGAAATGACCATTACTTACACACTGGTTGCAATTATTCGTTTTATACGATGGAAAAGCTGTTGTATTTATATTGTATTTTATGCTTCTGGCGTTGACTTCTAAGGCCCTAGCTATTCGATCTAGTGGAGCAACGCCCTAGAGTGAGGCCTAGGTTGCCCGGAAAGGAGAAATGACCATCACTTTCAAACTGGTTGCAATTATTCCTGTTATATGATGGAAACACTGATGTATTTTTTTTTGTATTTTATGGTTCGGGCGTTGACTTCTAAGGCCCTAACTGTTTGATCTGGTGGAGCAACGCCCTTGAGTGAAGCCTGGCTTGCCCGGAACGTAGAAATGACCATAACATTAACACTGGTTGCTATTATTCGTTTTATACGATGGAAAAACTGTTATATTTATATTGTATTTTATTCTTCTCTCGTTCACTTCTTAGGCCCTAACTATTCGATCTGGTGGAGCAACGCCCTAGAGTGAAAGCTAGGTTGCCCGGAACGTAGAAATGACCATAACTTTCACACTGGTTGCTATTATTCGTTTTATACGATTGAAAAACTGTTATATTTATATTGTATTTTATTCTTCTGGCGTTCACATCTTAGGCCCTAACTATTCGATCTGGTGGAACAACGCCCTTGGGTGAAGCCTAGGTTGCCCGGAACGTAGAAATGACCATAACCTTTACACTGGTAGCAATTATGCGTTTTATACAATGGAATAACTGTTTTATTTATTTTGTATTTTATGCTTCGGGCGTTGACTTCTAAGGCCCTAACTGTTTCGTCTGGTGGAGCAACGCCCTAGAGTGAAGCCTAGGTTGCCCGGTACGTACAAATGACCATCACCTTCAAACTGGTTGCAATTATACGTTTTATACGATGGAAAAGTTGTTGTATTTATATCGTATTTTATGCTACTGGCGTTGACTTCTTAGGCCCTAACTATTCGATCTGGTGGAACAACGCCCTAGAGTGAAGCCTAGGTTGCCTGGAACGCAGAAATGACCATCACCTTGACACGGGTTGCAATTATTCCTGTTATAGAATGGAAAGACTGTTGTATTTTTATTGTATTTTAGACTTCAGGTGTTGACTTCTGAGGCCGTAGCTATTCGATGTGGTGGAAGAACGCCATAGAGTGAAGCCTAGGTTGCCCGGAACGTAGAAATGACCATAACTTTTACACTGGTAGCAATTATTCGTTTTACACAATGGAAAAACTCTTCTATTTATCTTGTATTTTATGCAGCGGGCGTTGACTTCTGAGGCCCTAACTGTTTGATCTGGTGGAGCAACGCCCTAGAGTGAAGGCTAGGTTGCCCGGTACGTAGAAATGACCATCACTTTCAAACTGGTTGCAATTATTCGTTTTATACGATGGAAACGCTGTTGTATTTATATCGTATTTTATGCTTCTGGCGTTGACTTCTTAGGTCCTAACTATTCCATCAGGTGGAACAACGCCCTAGGGTGAAGCCTAGGTTGCCCGGCAAGTAGAAATGACCATAACTTTCACACTGGCAGCAATTATTCGTTTTATACGATGGAAAAACTGTTCTATTTATCTTGTATTTTATGGTTCGGGAGTTGACTTCTAAGGCCCTAACTATTCGATCTGGTGGAGCAACGGCCTAGGGTGAAGCCTAGGTTGCCCGAAACGTAGAAATGACCATAACTTTTACACTGGTAGCAATTATTCGTTTTATAAAATGGAAAAACTGTTCTATTTATTTTGTATTTAGTGCTTCGGGCGTTGGCTCCTAAGGCCCTAACTGTTTGATCTGGTGGAGCGACGCCCTAGAGTGAAACCAAGGTTGCCCGGAACGTCGAAATGACCACAACTTTCACACTGGTTGCTATTATTCGTTTTATACGATGGAAACACTGTTATATTTATATTGTATTTTATTCTTCTGGCGTTCACTTCTTAGGCCCGAACTATTCGATCTGGTGGAACAACGCCCTAGGGTGAAGCCTAGGTTGACCGGAACGTTGAATTGACCATAAATTTTACACTGGTAGCAATTATTCGTTTTATACAATGGAAAAACTGTTCTATTATTTTGTATTTTATGCTTCGGGCGTTGACTTCTAAGGCCCTAACTGTTTGATCTGGTGGAGCAACGCCCTAGAGTGAAGGCTAGGTTGCCCGGTACGTAGAAATGACCATCACTTTCAAACTGGTTGCAATTATTCGTTTTATACGATGGAAATGCTGTTGTATTTATATCGTATTTTATGCTTCTGGCGTTGACTTCTTAGGTCCTAGCTATTCCATCAGGTGGAACAACGCCCTAGGGTGAAGCCTAGGTTGCCCGGAAAGAAGAAATGATCATAACTTTCATACTGGTTGCAATTATTCGTTTTATATGATGGAAAAACTGTTGTATTTATATTGTATTTTATGCTTCTGGCGTTCACTTCTTAGGCCCTAACTATTCGATCTGGTGGAACAACGCCCTTGGGTGAAGCCTAGGTTGCCCGGAGCGTAGAAATGACCATAACTTTTACACTGGTAGCAATTATGCGTTTTATACAATGGAATAACTGTTCTATTTATTTTGTATTTTATGCTTCGGGCGTTGACTTCTAAGGCCCTAACTGTTTCGTCAGGTGGAGCAACGCCCTAGAGTGAAGCCTAGGTTGCCCGGTACGTAGAAATGACCATCACCTTCAAACTGGTTGCAATTATTCGTTTTATACGATGGAAAAGTTCTTGTATTTATATCGTATTTTATGCTACTGGCGTTGACTTCTAAGGCCCTAACTGTTTCGTCTGGTGGAGCAACGCCCTAGAGTGAAGCCTAGGTTGCCCGGTACGTAGAAATGACCATCACTTTCAACTGGTTGCAATTATTCGTTTTATACGATGGAAAAGCTGTTGTATTTATATCGTATTTTATGCTTCTGGCGTTGACTTCTTAGGCCCTAACTATTCCATCAGGTGGAACAACGCCCTAGGGTGTAGCCTAGGTTGGCCGGAAAGTAGAAATGACCATAACTTTCACACTGGTAGCAATAATTCGTTTTATACGATGGAAAAGCTGTTGTACCTATATCGTATTTTATGCTTCTGGCTTGACTTCTTAGGCCCTAACTATTCCATCATGTGGAACAACGCCCTAGGGTGAAGCCTAGGTTGCCCGGAAAGTAGAAATGACCATCACTTACACGGGTTGCAATTATTCCTGTTATATGATGGAAAGACTGTTGTATTTTTATTGCATTTTATGCTTTGGGCTTTGACTTCTAAGGCCCTAGCTATTCAATCTGTTGGAGCAACGCCCTAGGGTGAAGCCTAGGTTGCCCGGAAAGTAGAAATGACCATAACTTTCATACTAGCTGCAATTATTCGTTTCATATGATGGAAAAACTGTTGTATTTATATCGTATTTTATGTTTCTGGCGTTGACTTCTTGGGACCTAACTATTCCATCAGGTGGAACAACGCCCTAGGGTGAAGCCTAGGTTGCCCGGAAAGTAGAAATGACCATAACTTTCACACTGGTAGCAATTATTCGTTTTATACGATGGAAATGCTGTTGTATTTATATTGTATTTTATGCTTCTGGCGTTGACTTCTAAGGCCCTAGCATTTCGATCTAGTGGAGCAACGCCCTAGAGTGAAGCCTAGGTTGCCCGGAACGTAGAAATGACGATCACTTTCAAACTGGTTGCAATTAATCCTGTTATACGATGGAAAAACTGTTTAATTTTCATTGCATTTTATCATGCGGGCATTGACTTCTAAGGCCCAAACTATTCAATCTGTTTGCGCAACGCCCCAGGGTGAAGCCTAGGTTGCCCGGAAAGTAGAAATGACCATTACTTTCATACTCGTTGCAATTATTCGTTTTATATGATGGAAAAACTGTTGTATTTATATTGTATTTTATGCTTCTGGCGTTCACTCCTTAGGCCCTAACTATTCGATCTGGTGGAGCAACGCCCTAGGGTGAAGCCTAGGTTGCCCGGAACGTAGAAATGACCATAAATTTTACACTGGTAGCAATTATTCGTTTTATACAATGGAAAAACCGTTCTATTTATTTTGTGTTTTATGCTTCGGGCGTTGGCTTCTAAGGCCCTAACTGTATGGTCTGGTGGAGCAACGCCCTAGAATGAAGCCTAGGTTGCCCGGAACTTAGAAATGACCATAACTTTCACACTGGTTGCAATCATTCGTTTTATACGATGGAAAACCTGTTGTATTTATATTGTATTTTATGCCTCTGGCGTTGACTTCTAAGGCCGTAGCTATTAGATGTGGTGATGCAACGCCCTAGAGTGACGCCTAGGGTGCTCGGAACGTAGAAATGACCATTACTTACACACTGGTTGCAATTATTCGTTTTATACGATGGAAAAGCTGTTGTATTTATATTGTATTTTATGCTTCTGGCGTTGACTTCTAAGGCCCTAGCTATTCGATCTAGTGGAGCAACGCCCTAGAGTGAGGCCTAGGTTGCCCGGAAAGGAGAAATGACCATCACTTTCAAACTGGTTGCAATTATTCCTGTTATATGATGGAAACACTGATGTATTTTTTTTTGTATTTTATGGTTCGGGCGTTGACTTCTAAGGCCCTAACTGTTTGATCTGGTGGAGCAACGCCCTAGAGTGAAGCCTGGCTTGCCCGGAACGTAGAAATGACCATAACATTAACACTGGTTGCTATTATTCGTTTTATACGATGGAAAAACTGTTATATTTATATTGTATTTTATTCTTCTCTCGTTCACTTCTTAGGCCCTAACTATTCGATCTGGTGGAGCAACGCCCTAGAGTGAAAGCTAGGTTGCCCGGAACGTAGAAATGACCATAACTTTCACACTGGTTGCTATTATTCGTTTTATACGATTGAAAAACTGTTATATTTATATTGTATTTTATTCTTCTGGCGTTCACATCTTAGGCCCTAACTATTCGATCTGGTGGAACAACGCCCTTGGGTGAAGCCTAGGTTGCCCGGAACGTAGAAATGACCATAACTTTTACACTGGTAGCAATTATGCGTTTTATACAATGGAATAACTGTTTTATTTATTTTGTATTTTATGCTTCGGGCGTTGACTTCTAAGGCCCTAACTGTTTCGTCTGGTGGAGCAACGCCCTAGAGTGAAGCCTAGGTTGCCCGGTACGTACAAATGACCATCACCTTCAAACTGGTTGCAATTATACGTTTTATACGATGGAAAAGTTGTTGTATTTATATCGTATTTTATGCTACTGGCGTTGACTTCTTAGGCCCTAACTATTCGATCTGGTGGAACAACGCCCTAGAGTGAAGCCTAGGTTGCCTGGAACGCAGAAATGACCATCACCTTGACACGGGTTGCAATTATTCCTGTTATAGAATGGAAAGACTGTTGTATTTTTATTGTATTTTAGACTTCAGGTGTTGACTTCTGAGGCCGTAGCTATTCGATGTGGTGGAAGAACGCCATAGAGTGAAGCCTAGGTTGCCCGGAACGTAGAAATGACCATAACTTTTACACTGGTAGCAATTATTCGTTTTACACAATGGAAAAACTCTTCTATTTATCTTGTATTTTATGCTGCGGGCGTTGACTTCTGAGGCCCTAACTGTATGATCTGGTGGAGCAACGCCCTAGAGTGAAGGCTAGGTTGCCCGGTACGTAGAAATGACCATCACTTTCAAACTGGTTGCAATTATTCGTTTTATACGATGGAAACGCTGTTGTATTTATATCGTATTTTATGCTTCTGGCGTTGACTTCTTAGGTCCTAACTATTCCATCAGGTGGAACAACGCCCTAGGGTGAAGCCTAGGTTGCCCGGCAAGTAGAAATGACCATAACTTTCACACTGGCAGCAATTATTCGTTTTATACGATGGAAAAACTGTTCTATTTATCTTGTATTTTATGGTTCGGGAGTTGACTTCTAAGGCCCTAACTATTCGATCTGGTGGAGCAACGGCCTAGGGTGAAGCCTAGGTTGCCCGAAACGTAGAAATGACCATAACTTTTACACTGGTAGCAATTATTCGTTTTATAAAATGGAAAAACTGTTCTATTTATTTTGTATTTAGTGCTTCGGGCGTTGGCTCCTAAGGCCCTAACTGTTTGATCTGGTGGAGCGACGCCCTAGAGTGAAACCAAGGTTGCCCGGAACGTCGAAATGACCACAACTTTCACACTGGTTGCTATTATTCGTTTTATACGATGGAAACACTGTTATATTTATATCGTATTTTATTCTTCTGGCGTTCACTTCTTAGGCCCGAACTATTCGATCTGGTGGAACAACGCCCTAGGGTGAAGCCTAGGTTGACCGGAACGTTGAATTGACCATAAATTTTACACTGGTAGCAATTATTCGTTTTATACAATGGAAAAACTGTTCTATTATTTTGTATTTTATGCTTCGGGCGTTGACTTCTAAGGCCCTAACTGTTTGATCTGGTGGAGCAACGCCCTAGAGTGAAGGCTAGGTTGCCCGGTACGTAGAAATGACCATCACTTTCAAACTGGTTGCAATTATTCGTTTTATACGATGGAAATGCTGTTGTATTTATATCGTATTTTATGCTTCTGGCGTTGACTTCTTAGGTCCTAGCTATTCCATCAGGTGGAACAACGCCCTAGGGTGAAGCCTAGGTTGCCCGGAAAGAAGAAATGATCATAACTTTCATACTGGTTGCAATTATTCGTTTTATATGATGGAAAAACTGTTGTATTTATATTGTATTTTATGCTTCTGGCGTTCACTTCTTAGGCCCTAACTATTCGATCTGGTGGAACAACGCCCTTGGGTGAAGCCTAGGTTGCCCGGAGCGTAGAAATGACCATAACTTTTACACTGGTAGCAATTATGCGTTTTATACAATGGAATAACTGTTCTATTTATTTTGTATTTTATGCTTCGGGCGTTGACTTCTAAGGCCCTAACTGTTTCGTCAGGTGGAGCAACGCCCTAGAGTGAAGCCTAGGTTGCCCGGTACGTAGAAATGACCATCACCTTCAAACTGGTTGCAATTATTCGTTTTATACGATGGAAAAGTTCTTGTATTTATATCGTATTTTATGCTACTGGCGTTGACTTCTAAGGCCCTAACTGTTTCGTCTGGTGGAGCAACGCCCTAGAGTGAAGCCTAGGTTGCCCGGTACGTAGAAATGACCATCACTTTCAACTGGTTGCAATTATTCGTTTTATACGATGGAAAAGCTGTTGTATTTATATCGTATTTTATGCTTCTGGCGTTGACTTCTTAGGCCCTAACTATTCCATCAGGTGGAACAACGCCCTAGGGTGTAGCCTAGGTTGGCCGGAAAGTAGAAATGACCATAACTTTCACACTGGTAGCAATAATTCGTTTTATACGATGGAAAAGCTGTTGTACCTATATCGTATTTTATGCTTCTGGCTTGACTTCTTAGGCCCTAACTATTCCATCATGTGGAACAACGCCCTAGGGTGAAGCCTAGGTTGCCCGGAAAGTAGAAATGACCATCACTTACACGGGTTGCAATTATTCCTGTTATATGATGGAAAGACTGTTGTATTTTTATTGCATTTTATGCTTTGGGCTTTGACTTCTAAGGCCCTAGCTATTCAATCTGTTGGAGCAACGCCCTAGGGTGAAGCCTAGGTTGCCCGGAAAGTAGAAATGACCATAACTTTCATACTAGTTGCAATTATTCGTTTCATATGATGGAAAAACTGTTGTATTTATATCGTATTTTATGTTTCTGGCGTTGACTTCTTGGGACCTAACTATTCCATCCGGTGGAACAACGCCCTAGGGTGAAGCCTAGGTTGCCCGGAAAGGAGAAATGACCATAACTTTCACACTGGTAGCAATTATTCGTTTTATACGATGGAAATGCTGTTGTATTTATATTGTATTTTATGCTTCTGGCGTTGACTTCTAAGGCCCTAGCATTTCGATCTAGTGGAGCAACGCCCTAGAGTGAAGCCTAGGTTGCCCGGAACGTAGAAATGACGATCACTTTCAAACTGGTTGCAATTAATCCTGTTATACGATGGAAAAACTGTTTAATTTTCATTGCATTTTATCATTCGGGCATTGACTTCTAAGGCCCAAACTATTCAATCTGTTTGCGCAACGCCCCAGGGTGAAGCCTAGGTTGCCCGGAAAGTAGAAATGACCATTACTTTCATACTCGTTGCAATTATTCGTTTTATATGATGGAAAAACTGTTGTATTTATATTGTATTTTATGCTTCTGGCGTTCACTCCTTAGGCCCTAACTATTCGATCTGGTGGAGCAACGCCCTAGGGTGAAGCCTAGGTTGCCCGGAACGTAGAAATGACCATAACTTTCACACTGGTTGCTATTATTCGTTTTATACGATGGAAAAACTGTTATATTTATATTGTATTTTATGCTTCGGGCGTTGACTTCTAAGGCCCTAACTGTTTCGTCTGGTGGAGCAACGCCCTAGAGTGACGCCTAGGGTGCTCGGAACGTAGAAATGACCATAACTTTCATACTGGTTGCAATTATTCGTTTTATATGATGGAAAAACTGTTCTATTTATTTTGTCTTTAATGCTTCGGGAGTTGGCTTCTAAGGCCCTAACTATTTGACCTGGTGGAGCAACGCCCTATAGTGAAGTCTAGGTTGCGCGGTACGTAGAAATGACCATCACTTTCAAACTGGTTGCAATTATTCGTTTTATACGATGGAAAAGCTGTTGTATTTATATCGTATTTTATGCTTCTGGCGTTGACTTCTTGGGACCTAACTATTCCATCAGGTGGAACAACGCCCTAGGGTGAAGCCTAGGTTGCCCGGAAAGTAGAAATGACCATAACTTTCACACTGGTAGCAATTAATCCTGTCATAGGGTGGAAAGACTGTTGTATTTTTATTGTATTTTAGACTTCAGGTGTTGACTTCTGAGGCCGTAGCTATTCGATGTGGTGGAAGAACGCTATAGAGTGAAGCCTAGGTTGCCCGGAACGTAGAAATGACCATAACTTTTACACTGGTAGCAATTATTCGTTTTACACAATGGAAAAACTCTTCTATTTATCTTGTATTTTATGCTTCGGGCGTTGCCTTCTGAGGCCCTAACTGTTTGATCTGGTGGAGCAACGCCCTAGAGTGAAGCCTAGGTTGCCCGGAAAGTAGAAATGACCATAACTTTCACACTGGTAGCAATTATTCGTTTTATACGATGGAAAAGCTGTTGTATTTATATTGTATTTTATGCCTCTGGCGTTGACTTCTAAGGCCGTAGCTATTAGATGTGGTGGAGCAACGCCCTAGAGTGAAGCCTAGGTTGCCCGGAACGTAGAAATGTCCATTACTTTCACACTGGTTGCAATTATTCGTTTTATACGATGGAAAAGCAGTTGTATTTATATCGTATTTTATGCTTCTGGCGTTTACTTCTTAGGCCCTAGCTATACGTTCTGGTGGAACAACGCCCTAGAGTGAAGCCTAGGTTGCCTGGAACGTAGAAATGACCATCACTTTCACACGGGTTGCAATTATTCGTTTTATACGGTGTAAGGCTGTTGTATTTATTTTGTATTTTATTCTTCTGGTGTTGACTTCTTAGGCCCTAACCATTCGATCTGGTGGAACAACGGCCTAGGGTGAAGCCTATGTCGCCCTGAACGTAGAAATGACCATAACTTATACACTGGTAGCAATTATTCGTTTTATACAATGGAAAAACTGTTCTATTTATTTTGTCTTTAATGCTTCGGGAGTTGGCTTCTAAGGCCCTAACTGTTTGACCTGGTGGAGCAACGCCCTATAGTGAAGCCTAGGTTGCGCGGTACGTAGAAATGACCATCACTTTCAAACTGGTTGCAATTATTCGTTTTATACGATGGAAAAGCTGTTGTATTTATATCGTATTTTATGCTTCTGGCGTTGACTTCTTGGGACCTAACTCTTCCATCAGGTGGAACAACGCCCTAGGGTGAAGCCTAGGTTGCCCGGAAAGTAGAAATGACCATAACTTTCACACTGGTAGCAATTAATCCTGTCATAGGATGGAAAGACTGTTGTATTTTTATTGTATTTTAGACTTCAGGTGTTGACTTCTGAGGCCGTAGCTATTCGATGTGGTGGAAGAACGCCATAGAGTGAAGCCTAGGTTGCCCGGAACGTAGAAATGACCATAACTTTTACACTAGTAGCAATTATTCGTTTTATACAATGGAATAACTGTTCTATTTATTTTGTATTTTATGCTTCGGGCGTTGACTTCTAAGGCCCTAACTGTTTGATCTGGTGGAGCGACGCCCTAGAGTGAAACCAAGGTTGCCCGGAACGTCGAAATGACCACAACTTTCACACTGGTTGCTATTATTCGTTTTATACGATGGAAACACTGTTATATTTATATTGTATTTTATTCTTCTGGCGTTCACTTCTTAGGCCCGAACTATTCGATCTGGTGGAACAACGCCCTAGGGTGAAGCCTAGGTTGACCGGAACGTTGAATTGACCATAAATTTTACACTGGTAGCAATTATTCGTTTTATACAATGGAAAAACTGTTCTATTATTTTGTATTTTATGCTTCGGGCGTTGACTTCTAAGGCCCTAACTGTTTGATCTGGTGGAGCAACGCCCTAGAGTGAAGGCTAGGTTGCCCGGTACGTAGAAATGACCATCACTTTCAAACTGGTTGCAATTATTCGTTTTATACGATGGAAATGCTGTTGTATTTATATCGTATTTTATGCTTCTGGCGTTGACTTCTTAGGTCCTAGCTATTCCATCAGGTGGAACAGCGCCCTAGGGTGAAGCCTAGGTTGCCCGGAAAGAAGAAATGATCATAACTTTCATACTGGTTGCAATTATTCGTTTTATATGATGGAAAAACTGTTGTATTTATATTGTATTTTATGCTTCTGGCGTTCACTTCTTAGGCCCTAACTATTCGATCTGGTGGAACAACGCCCTTGGGTGATGCCTAGGTTGCCCGGAGCGTAGAAATGACCATAACTTTTACACTGGTAGCAATTATGCGTTTTATACAATGGAATAACTGTTCTATTTATTTTGTATTTTATGCTTCGGGCGTTGACTTCTAAGGCCCTAACTGTTTCGTCAGGTGGAGCAACGCCCTAGAGTGAAGCCTAGGTTGCCCGGTACGTAGAAATGACCATCACCTTCAAACTGGTTGCAATTATTCGTTTTATACGATGGAAAAGTTCTTGTATTTATATCGTATTTTATGCTACTGGCGTTGACTTCTTAGGCCCTAGCTATTCAATCTGACGGAGCAACGCCCTAGGGTGAAGCCTAGGTCGCCCGGAAAGTAGAAATGACCATAACTTTTATACTGGTTGCAATTATTCGTTTTATATGATGGAAAAACTGTTGTATTTATATTGTATTTTATGCTTCTGGCGTTCACTTCTTAGGCCCTAACTATTCGATCTGGTGGAACAACGCCCTAGAGTGAAGCCTAGGTTGCTCTAAATGTAGAAATGACCATAACTTTCACACTGGTTGCAATTATTCATTTCATACGATGGAAAAACTGTTGTACTTATACTGTATTTTATTCTTAAGGCGTTGAATTCTAAGTCCCTAGCTATTCGATCTGGTGGAGCAACGCCCTAGCGTGAAACCTAGGTTACCCGGAACGTAGAAATGACCATAACTTTCACACTGGTAGCAATTATTCGTTTTATACAATGGAAAAACTGTTTTATTTATATCGTATTTTATGCTTCGGGCATTGACTTCTAAGGCCCTAACTATTCAATCTGTTGGAGCAACGCCCTAGGGTGAAGCCTAGGTTGCACGGAAAGTAGAAACGACGATAACTTTCACACTGGTTGCAATTATTCGTTTTATACGATGGAAAAATTGTTCTACTTATTCTGCATTTTATGCTTCGGGCGTTGACTTCTAAGGCCCTAACTATTCGATCTGGTGGAGCAACGCCCTAGAGTGAAGCCTAGTTTGCCCGGAACGTAGAATTGGCCATCACTTTCAAACTGATTGCAATTATTCCTGTTATATGATGGAAACGCTGTTGTATTTTCATTGCATTTTATACTTCGGGCGTTGACTTCTAAGGCCCTAACTATTCAATCTGTTGGAGCATCGCCCTAGGGTGAAGTGTAGGTTGCTCGGAAAGTAGAAAGGACCATAAGTTTCATACTGGTTGCAATTATTTGTTTTATACGATGGAAAAAGTGTTGTATTTATATTGTATTTTATGCTTCTGGCGTTGACTTCAAAGGCCCTAGCTATTCGATCTAGTGGAGCAACGCCATAGAGTGAAGCCAGGGTTGCCCGGAACGTAGAAATGACCATAACGTTTACACTGGTAGCAATTATTCGTTTTATACAATGGAAAAACTGTTCTACTTATTTTGTATTTAATGCTTCGGGCGTTGGCTTCTAAGGCCCTAACTGTTTGATCTGGTGGAGCAACGCCCTAGGGTGAAGCCTAGGTTGCCCGGAAAGTAGAAATGACCATAACTTACACGGGTTGCAATTATTCCTGTCATATGATGGAAAGGCTGTTGCATTTTTATTGCATTTTATGCTTTGGGCGTTGACTTCTAAGGCCCTAACTGTTTCGTCTGGTGGAGCAACGCCCTAGAGTGAAGCCTAGGTTGCCCGGTACGTAGAAATGACCATCACTTTCAAACTGGTTGCAATTATTCGTTTTATACGATGGAAAAGCTGTTGTATTTATATCGTATTTTATGCTACTGGCGTTGACTTCTTAGGCCCTAACTATTCGATCTGGTGGAACAACGCCCTAGGGTGTAGCCTAGGTTGGCCGGAAAGTAGAAATGACCATAACTTTCACACTGGTAGCAATAATTCGTTTTATACGATGGAAAAGCTGTTGTATCTATATCGTATTTTATGCTTCTGGCGTTGACTTCTTAGGCCCTAACTATTCCACCATGTGGAACAACGCCCTAGGGTGAAGCCTAGGTTGCCCGGAAAGTAGAAATGACCATAACTTACACGGGTTGCAATTATTCCTGTTATATGATGGAAAGGCTGTTGTACTTTCATTGCATTTTATGCTTTGGGCTTTGACTTCTATAGCCCTAGCTATTCAATCTGTTGGAGCAACGCCCTAGGGTGAAGCCTAGGTTGCCCGGAAAGTAGAAATGACCATAACTTTCATACTAGTTGCAATTATTCGTTTTATATGATGGAAAAACTGTTGTATTTATAATGTATTTTATGCTTCGGGCATTGACTTCTAAGGCCCTAACTATTCAATCTGTTGGAGCAACGTCCTAGGGTGAAGCCCAGGTCGCCCGGAAAGTAGAAATGACCATAACTTTTATACTGGTTGCTATTATTCGTTTTATATGATGGAAAAACTGTTGTATTTAAACTGTATTTTATGCTTCTGGCGTTCACTTCTAAGGCCCTAACTATTCGATCTGGTGGAACAACGCCCTAGAGTGAAGCCTAGGTTGCTCGAAATGTAGAAATGGCCATAACTTTCACACTGGTTGCAATTATTCATTTCATACGATGGAAAAACTGTTGTACTTATATTGTATTTTATTCTTAAGGCGTTGAATTCTAAGTCCCTAGCTATTCCATCTGGTGGAGCAACGCCCTAGCGTGAAACCTAGGTTACCCGGAACGTAGAAATGACCAGTACTTTCATACTGTTTGCAGTTATTCCCGTAATACGATGGAAAAACTTTTGCATCTTTATTGTATTTTATGCTTTTGGCGTTGACTTCTAGGGACCTAGCTATTCGATTTGGTGGAGCAACGCCCTAGAGTGAAGACTAGGTTGCACGGAACGTAGAAATGACTATCACTTTCACACTGGTAGCAATTATTCGTTTTATACAATGGAAAAACTGTTTTATTTATATCGTATTTTATGCTTCGGGCATTGACTTCTAAGGCCCAAACTATTCAATCTGTTGGAGCAACGCCCTAGGGTGAAGTGTAGGTTGCTCGGAAAGTAGAAATGACCATAAGTTTCATACTGGTTGCAATTATTTGTTTTATACGATGGAAAAAGTGTTGTATTTATATTGTATTTTATGCTTCTGGCGTTGACTTCAAAGGGCCTAGCTATTCGATCTAGTGGAGCAACGCCATAGAGTGAAGCCTGGGTTGCCCGGAACGTAGAAATGACCATAACGTTTACACTGGTAGCAATTATTCGTTTTATACAATGGAAAAACTGTTCTACTTATTTTGTATTTAATGCTTCGGGAGTTGACTTCTAAGGCCCTAACTATTCGATCTGGTGGAGCAACGCCCTCGAGTGAAGCGTAGGTTGCCCGGTACGTATAAATGACCATCACTTTCAAATTGGTTGCAATTATTCCTGTTATATGATGGAAATACTGTTTTATTTTTATTGCATTATATGCTTCGGGCATTGACTTCTAAGGCCCTAACTATACAATCTGTTGGAGCAGCGCCCTAGGGTGAAGCCTAGGTTGCCCGGAAAGTAGAAATGACCATAACTTTCATACTGGTAGCAATTATTCGTTTTATACAATGGAAAAACTGTTCTATTTATTTTGTCTTTAATGCTTCGGGAGTTGGCTTCTAAGGCCCTAACTGTTTGACCTGGTGGAGCAACGCCCTATAGTGAAGCCTAGGTGGCGCGGTACGTAGAAATGACCATCACTTTCAAACTGGTTGCAATTATTCGTTTTATACGATGGAAAAGCTGTTGTATTTATATCGTATTTTATGCTTCTGGCGTTGACTTCTTGGGACCTAACTATTCCATCAGGTGGAACAACGCCCTAGGGTGAAGTCTAGGTTGCCCGGAAAGTACAAATGACCATAACTTTCACACTGGTAGCAATTAATCCTGTCATAGGGTGGAAAGACTGTTGTATTTTTATTGTATTTTAGACTTCAGGTGTTGACTTCTGAGGCCGTAGCTATTCGATGTGGTGGAAGAACGCCATAGAGTGAAGCCTAGGTTGCCCGGAACGTAGAAATGACCATAACTTTTACACTGGTAGCAATTATTCGTTTTACACAATGGAAAAACTCTTCTATTTATCTTGTATTTTATGCTTCGGGCGTTGCCTTCTGAGGCCCTAACTGTTTGATCTGGTGGAGCAACGCCCTAGAGTGAAGCCTAGGTTGCCCGGAAAGTAGAAATGACCATAACTTTCACACTGGTAGCAATTATTCGTTTTATACGATGGAAAAGCTGTTGTATTTATATTGTATTTTATGCTTCTGGCGTTTACTTCTAAGGACCTAACTATTCGATCTGGTGGAGCAACGCCCTAGAGTGAAGCCTAGGTTGCTCGGAATGTAGAAATGACCATAACTTTCACACTGGTTGCAATTATTCGTTTTATACGATGGAAACGCTGTTGTATTTATATTGTATTTTATGCCTCTGGCGTTGACTTCTAAGGCCGTAGCTATTAGATGTGGTGGAGCAACGCCCTAGAGTGAAGCCTAGGTTGCCCGGAACGTAGAAATGACCATTACTTTCACACTGGTTGCAATTATTCTTTTATACGATGGAAAAGCAGTTGTATTTATATCGTATTTTATGCTTCTGGCGTTTACTTCTTAGGCCCTAGCTATACCATCTGGTGGAACAACGCCCTAGAGTGAAGCCTAGGTTGCCTGGAACGTAGAAATGACCATCACTTTCACACGGGTTGCAGTTATTCGTTTTATACGGTGTAAAGGCTGTTGTATTTATTTTGTATTTTATTATTCTGGTGTTGACTTCTTAGGCCCTAACTATTCGATCTGGTGGAACAACGCCGTGGAGTGAAGCCTAGGTTACCCGGAACGTAGAAATGACCACTACTATCACACTGGTTGCATATTACTCCTGCTACACGATGGAAAAACTGTTGTATTTTTATTGCATTTTATGCTTCTGGCGTTAACTTCTTAGGTCCTAACTATTCGATCTGGTGGAACAACGCCCTAGAGTGAGGCCTAGGTTGCTCGGAATGTAGAAATGACCATAACTTTCACACTGGTTGCAATTATTCCTCTTATAGGATGGAAAGACTGTTGTATTTTTATTGTATTTTAGACTTCAGGTGTTGACTTCTGAGGCCGTAGCTATTCGATGTGGTGGAAGAACGCCATAGAGTGAAGCCTAGGTTGCCCGGAACGTAGAAATGACCATAACTTTTACACTTGTAGCAATTATTCGTTTTACACAATGGAAAAACTCTTCTATTTATCTTGTATTTTATGCTTCGGGCGTTGACTTCTGAGGCCCTAACTGTTTGATCTGGTGGAGCAACGCCCTGGAGTGAAGCCTAGGTTGCCCGGTACGTAGAAATGACCATCACTTTCATACTGGTTGCAATTATTCGTTTTATACGATGGAAAAGCTGTTGTATTTATATCGTATTTTATGCTTCTGGCGTTGACTTCTTAGGCCCTAACTATTCCATCAGGTGGAACAACGCCCTAGGGTGTAGCCTAGGTTGGCCGGAAAGTAGAAATGACCATAACTTTCACACTGGTAGCAATAATTCGTTTTATACGATGGAAAAGCTGTTGTATCTATATCGTATTTTATGCTTCTGGCGTTGACTTCTTAGGCCCTAACTATTCCATCATGTGGAACAACGCCCTGGAGTGAAACCTAGGTTGCCCGATACGTAGAAATGACCACTACTATCACACTGGTTGCAAACTATTCCTGCTATACGATGGAAAAACTGTTGCACCTTTATTGTATTTTATGCTTCTGGCTTTGACTTCTAAGGCCCTAGCTATTCGGTTTGGTGGAGCAACGCCCTAAAGTGGAACCTAGGTTGCCCGGTACGTAGAAATGACCATTACTTTCACACTGTTTGCAAATATACATTATATATGGTGGAAAATCTGTTGTATTTATGTTGTATTTTATGCTTCTGGCGTTGACTTCTTAGGCCCTAACTGTTCCATCTGGTGGAACAACGCCCTGGGGTAAAGCTCAGGTTGCGCGGAACGTAGAAATGACCATAACTTTCACACTGGTAGCAATTATTCGTTTCATACGATGGAAAAACTTTTTTATTTATTTTGCATTTTATGCTTCGGGCGTTGACTTCTAAGGCCTTAGCTATTCCATCTGGTGGAGCAACGCCCTAGAGTGACACGTAGGTTGCCCGGCACGTAGAAATGACCATTACTTTCACAATGTTCGCAATCATTCATTTTATACGATGGAAAAACTGTTGTACTTATATTGTATTTTATGCTTCGGGCGTTGACTTCTAAGGCCCTAACTATCCTATCTGGTGGAGCAACGCTCTAGAGTGATGCCTAGGTTGCCCGGAACGTTGAAATGACCATCACTTTCTAACTGGTTGCAATTATTCCTGTTATATGATGGAAAAACTGTTATATTTATATTGTATTTTATGCTGCTGGCGTTCACTTCTTCGGCCCTAACTATTCGATCTGGTGGAACAACGCCCTGGGGTGAAGCCTAGGTTGCCCGAAACGTAGAAATGACCATAACTTTCACGCTGGTTGCTATTATTCGTTTTATACGATGGAAAAACTGTTATATTTATATTGTATTTTATGCTTCTGGCGTTGATTTCTTAGGCCCTAACTATTCAATCTGGTGGAACAACACCCTAGAGTGAGGCCTAGGTTGCCCGGAACGTAGAAATGACCATCACTTCCATACGGGTAGCAATTATTCGTTTTATACGATGGAAAAACTGTTGTATTTATATTGTATTTTATGCTTCTGGCGTTGACTTCTAAGGCACTAACTATTCGATCTGGTGGAGCAACGCCCTAGAGTGAAGCCTAGATTACCCGGAACGTAGTAATGACTAGTACTATCACACTGTTTGCAGTTATTCCTGTTATACGATGGAAAGCTGTTGCATCTTTATCGTATTTTATGCTTCTGGCGTTGACTTCTAAGGCCCTAACTATTCGATCTGGTGGAGCAAGGCCCTAGACTGAAGCCTAGGTTGCCCGGAACGTAGAAATGACCATAACATTCACACTGGTTGCCATTAATTGTTTTCTACGATGGAAAAGCTGTTGTATTTATATCGTATTTTATGCTTCTGGCGTTGACTTCTTAGGCCCTAACTATTCGATCTGGTGGAGCAACGCCCTAGTGTAAAGCCTAGGTTGCTCGGAACGTAGAAATGGCCATTACCTTCACACTGTTTGCAATTGTTCATTTTATTCGATGGCAAAGCTGTTGTACTTATATTGTATTTTATGCTTCGGGCGTTGACTTCTAAGGCCCTAACTATTCGATTTGGGTGGAGCAACGCCCTACAGTGAAGCCTTGGTTGCTCGGAACGTAGAAATGACCATTACTTGCACAATGTCTGCAATTATACGTTTTATACGATGGAAAAGCTGTTGTATTTATATTGTATTTTATGCCCCTGGCGTTGACTTCTAAGTCCCTAGCTATTCGATCTGGTGGAGCAACGCCCTAGTGTGAAACCTAGGTTACCCGTAACGTAGAAATGTCCAGTACTTTCAGACTGGTTGCTGTTATTCGTTTCATACGATGGAAAAGCTGTTATATTTATTTTGCATTTTATGCTTCGGGCGTTGACTTCTAAGGCCCTAGCTATTCCATCTGGTGGAGCAACACCCTAGAGTGCGGCCTAGGTTGCCCGGAACGTAGAAATGACCATAACATTCACACTGGTTGCAATTATTCATTTTATAAGGTGGCAAAGCTGTTGTATTTATATTGTATTTTATGCTTCGGGCGTTGACTTCTTAGGCCCTAACTATTCGATCTGGTGGAGCAACGCCCTGGAGTGAAGCCTAGGTTGCTCGGAACGTAGAAATGGCCATTACCTTCACACTGTTTGCAAATATTCATTTTATACGATGGCAAAGCTGTTGTACTTATATTGTATTTTATGCTTCGGGCGTTGACTTCTTAGGCCCTAACTATTCGATCTGGTGGAACAACGCCCTAGGGTGAAGCCTAGGTTGCCCGGAACGTAGAAATGACCATAAGTTTCATAATGGTGGCAATTATTCGTTTTATACGATGGAAAAACTGTTGCATTTCTATTGTATTTTATGCTTCGGGCGTTGACTTCTTAGGCCCTAACACTTCGATCTGGTGGAGCAACGCCCTACAGTGAAGCCTAGGTTGCCCGGAACGTAGATATGACCATAACCTTCACACAGGTTGCAATTATTCGTTTTATACGGTGTAAAGGCTGTTGTATTTATTTTGTATTTTATTCTTCTGGTGTTGACTTCTTAGGCCCTAACTATTCGATCTGGTGGAACAACGGCGTAGAGTGAAGCCTAGGTTGCCCGGAACGTATAAATGACCATTACTTTCACACTGTTTGCAATTATTCCTTTTATACGATGGATAAGCTGCTGTATTTATATCGTATTTTATGCTTCTGGCGTTGACTTCTAAGGACCTAACTATTCGATCTGGTGGAGCAACGCCCTAGAGTGAAGCCTAGGTTGCTGGGAATGTAGAAATGTCCAGAACTTTCACACTGGTTGCAATTATTCGTTTTATACGATGGAAAAACTGTTGTGTTTATATTGTATTTTATGCTTCTGGCGTTCACTTCTTGGGCCCTAACTATTCGATCTGGTGGAACAACGCCCTAGGGTGAAGCCTAGGTTGCCCGGAACGTAGAAATGACCATAACATTTACACTGGTAGCAATTATTCGTTTTATACAATGGAAAAACTGTTCTTTTTATTTTGTATTTTATGCTTCGGGCGTTGACTTCTAAGGCCCTAACTGTTTGATCTCGGTGGAGCAACGCCATAGAGTGAAGCCTAGGTTGCCCGGAACGAAGAAATGACAATTACTTTCACACTGTTTGCAATTATTCGTTTTTTACGATGGAAAAGCTGTTGTATTTATATTGTATTATATGCCTCTGGCGTTGACTTCTAAGGCCCTAGCTATCCGATCTAGTGCAGCAACGCCCTAGAGTGAAGCCTAGGTTGCCCGGAACGTAGAAATGACCATCACTTTCAAACTGGTTGCAATTAATCCTGTTATACGATGGAAAAACTGTTGTATTTTTATTGCATTTTATGCTTCTGGCGTTGACTTCTAAGGCCCTAACTATTCGATCTGGTGGAGCAAGGCCCTAGACTGAAGCCTAGGTTGCCCGGAACGTAGAAATGACCATAACATTCACACTGGTTGCCATTAATCGTTTTCTACGATGGAAAAGCTGTTGTATTTATATCGTATTTTATGCTTCTGGCGTTGACTTCTTAGGCCCTAACTATTCGATCTGGTGGAACAACGCCGTAGAGTGAAGCCTAGGTTGCCCGGAACGTATAAATGACCATTACTTTCACACTGTTTGCAATTATTCCTTTTATACGATGGATAAGCTGCTGTATTTATATCGTATTTTATGCTTCTGGCGTTGACTTCTAAGGACCTAACTATTCGATCTGGTGGAGCAACGCCCTAGAGTGAAGCCTAGGTTGCTGGGAATGTAGAAATGTCCAGAACTTTCACACTGGTTGCAATTATTCGTTTTATACGATGGAAAAACTGTTGTGTTTATATTGTATTTTATGCTTCTGGCGTTCACTTCTTGGGCCCTAACTATTCGATCTGGTGGAACAACGCCCTAGGGTGAAGCCTAGGTTGCCCGGAACGTAGAAATGACCATAACATTTACACTGGTAGCAATTATTCGTTTTATACAATGGAAAAACTGTTCTTTTTATTTTGTATTTTATGCTTCGGGCGTTGACTTCTAAGGCCCTAACTGTTTGATCTCGGTGGAGCAACGCCATAGAGTGAAGCCTAGGTTGCCCGGAACGAAGAAATGACAATTACTTTCACACTGTTTGCAATTATTCGTTTTTTACGATGGAAAAGCTGTTGTATTTATATTGTATTATATGCCTCTGGCGTTGACTTCTAAGGCCCTAGCTATTCGATCTAGTGCAGCAACGCCCTAGAGTGAAGCCTAGGTTGCCCGGAAAGTAGAAATGACCATAACTTTCATACTAGTTGCAATTATTCGTTTCATATGATGGAAAAACTGTTGTATTTATATCGTATTTTATGTTTCTGGCGTTGACTTCTTGGGACCTAACTATTCCATCCGGTGGAACAACGCCCTAGGGTGAAGCCTAGGTTGCCCGGAAAGGAGAAATGACCATAACTTTCACACTGGTAGCAATTATTCGTTTTATACGATGGAAATGCTGTTGTATTTATATTGCATTTTATGCTTCTGGCGTTGACTTCTAAGGCCCTAGCATTTCGATCTAGTGGAGCAACGCCCTAGAGTGAAGCCTAGGTTGCCCGGAACGTAGAAATGACGATCACTTTCAAACTGGTTGCAATTAATCCTGTTATACGATGGAAAAACTGTTTAATTTTCATTGCATTTTATCATTCGGGCATTGACTTCTAAGGCCCAAACTATTCAATCTGTTTGCGCAACGCCCCAGGGTGAAGCCTAGGTTGCCCGGAAAGTAGAAATGACCATTACTTTCATACTCGTTGCAATTATTCGTTTTATATGATGGAATAACTGTTGTATTTATATTGTATTTTATGCTTCTGGCGTTCACTCCTTAGGCCCTAACTATTCGATCTGGTGGAGCAACGCCCTAGGGTGAAGCCTAGGTTGCCCGGAACGTAGAAATGACCATAACTTTCACACTGGTTGCTATTATTCGTTTTATACGATGGAAAAACTGTTATATTTATATTGTATTTTATGCTTCGGGCGTTGACTTCTAAGGCCCTAACTGTTTCGTCTGGTGGAGCAACGCCCTAGAGTGACGCCTAGGGTGCTCGGAACGTAGAAATGACCATAACTTTCATACTGGTTGCAATTATTCGTTTTATATGATGGAAAAACTGTTCTATTTATTTTGTCTTTAATGCTTCGGGAGTTGGCTTCTAAGGCCCTAACTGTTTGACCTGGTGGAGCAACGCCCTATAGTGAAGCCTAGGTTGCGCGGTACGTAGAAATGACCATCACTTTCAAACTGGTTGCAATTATTCGTTTTATACGATGGAAAAGCTGTTGTATTTATATCGTATTTTATGCTTCTGGCGTTGACTTCTTGGGACCTAACTATTCCATCAGGTGGAACAACGCCCTAGGGTGAAGCCGAGGTTGCCCGGAAAGTAGAAATGACCATAACTTTCACACTGGTAGCAATTAATCCTGTCATAGGGTGGAAAGACTGTTGTATTTTTATTGTATTTTAGACTTCAGGTGTTGACTTCTGAGGCCGTAGCTATTCGATGTGGTGGAAGAACGCTATAGAGTGAAGCCTAGGTTGCCCGGAACGTAGAAATGACCATAACTTTTACACTGGTAGCAATTATTCGTTTTACACAATGGAAAAACTCTTCTATTTATCTTGTATTTTATGCTTCGGGCGTTGCCTTCTGAGGCCCTAACTGTTTGATCTGGTGGAGCAACGCCCTAGAGTGAAGCCTAGGTTGCCCGGAAAGTAGAAATGACCATAACTTTCACACTGGTAGCAATTATTCGTTTTATACGATGGAAAAGCTGTTGTATTTATATTGTATTTTATGCCTCTGGCGTTGACTTCTAAGGCCGTAGCTATTAGATGTGGTGGAGCAACGCCCTAGAGTGAAGCCTAGGTTGCCCGGAACGTAGAAATGTCCATTACTTTCACACTGGTTGCAATTATTCGTTTTATACGATGGAAAAGCAGTTGTATTTATATCGTATTTTATGCTTCTGGCGTTTACTTCTTAGGCCCTAGCTATACGTTCTGGTGGAACAACGCCCTAGAGTGAAGCCTAGGTTGCCTGGAACGTAGAAATGACCATCACTTTCACACGGGTTGCAATTATTCGTTTTATACGCTGTAAGGCTGTTGTATTTATTTTGTATTTTATTCTTCTGGTGTTGACTTCTTAGGCCCTAACCATTCGATCTGGTGGAACAACGGCCTAGGGTGAAGCCTATGTCGCCCTGAACGTAGAAATGACCATAACTTATACACTGGTAGCAATTATTCGTTTTATACAATGGAAAAACTGTTCTATTTATTTTGTCTTTAATGCTTCGGGAGTTGGCTTCTAAGGCCCTAACTGTTTGACCTGGTGGAGCAACGCCCTATAGTGAAGCCTAGGTTGCGCGGTACGTAGAAATGACCATCACTTTCAAACTGGTTGCAATTATTCGTTTTATACGATGGAAAAGCTGTTGTATTTATATCGTATTTTATGCTTCTGGCGTTGACTTCTTGGGACCTAACTCTTCCATCAGGTGGAACAACGCCCTAGGGTGAAGCCTAGGTTGCCCGGAAAGTAGAAATGACCATAACTTTCACACTGGTAGCAATTAATCCTGTCATAGGATGGAAAGACTGTTGTATTTTTATTGTATTTTAGACTTCAGGTGTTGACTTCTGAGGCCGTAGCTATTCGATGTGGTGGAAGAACGCCATAGAGTGAAGCCTAGGTTGCCCGGAACGTAGAAATGACCATAACTTTTACACTAGTAGCAATTATTCGTTTTATACAATGGAATAACTGTTCTATTTATTTTGTATTTTATGCTTCGGGCGTTGACTTCTAAGGCCCTAACTGTTTGATCTGGTGGAGCGACGCCCTAGAGTGAAACCAAGGTTGCCCGGAACGTCGAAATGACCACAACTTTCACACTGGTTGCTATTATTCGTTTTATACGATGGAAACACTGTTATATTTATATTGTATTTTATTCTTCTGGCGTTCACTTCTTAGGCCCGAACTATTCGATCTGGTGGAACAACGCCCTAGGGTGAAGCCTAGGTTGACCGGAACGTTGAATTGACCATAAATTTTACACTGGTAGCAATTATTCGTTTTATACAATGGAAAAACTGTTCTATTATTTTGTATTTTATGCTTCGGGCGTTGACTTCTAAGGCCCTAACTGTTTGATCTGGTGGAGCAACGCCCTAGAGTGAAGGCTAGGTTGCCCGGTACGTAGAAATGACCATCACTTTCAAACTGGTTGCAATTATTCGTTTTATACGATGGAAATGCTGTTGTATTTATATCGTATTTTATGCTTCTGGCGTTGACTTCTTAGGTCCTAGCTATTCCATCAGGTGGAACAACGCCCTAGGGTGAAGCCTAGGTTGCCCGGAAAGAAGAAATGATCATAACTTTCATACTGGTTGCAATTATTCGTTTTATATGATGGAAAAACTGTTGTATTTATATTGTATTTTATGCTTCTGGCGTTCACTTCTTAGGCCCTAACTATTCGATCTGGTGGAACAACGCCCTTGGGTGATGCCTAGGTTGCCCGGAGCGTAGAAATGACCATAACTTTTACACTGGTAGCAATTATGCGTTTTATACAATGGAATAACTGTTCTATTTATTTTGTATTTTATGCTTCGGGCGTTGACTTCTAAGGCCCTAACTGTTTCGTCAGGTGGAGCAACGCCCTAGAGTGAAGCCTAGGTTGCCCGGTACGTAGAAATGACCATCACCTTCAAACTGGTTGCAATTATTCGTTTTATACGATGGAAAAGTTCTTGTATTTATATCGTATTTTATGCTACTGGCGTTGACTTCTTAGGCCCTAGCTATTCAATCTGACGGAGCAACGCCCTAGGGTGAAGCCTAGGTCGCCCGGAAAGTAGAAATGACCATAACATTTATACTGGTTGCAATTATTCGTTTTATATGATGGAAAAACTGTTGTATTTATATTGTATTTTATGCTTCTGGCGTTCACTTCTTAGGCCCTAACTATTCGATCTGGTGGAACAACGCCCTAGAGTGAAGCCTAGGTTGCTCTAAATGTAGAAATGACCATAACTTTCACACTGGTTGCAATTATTCATTTCATACGATGGAAAAACTGTTGTACTTATACTGTATTTTATTCTTAAGGCGTTGAATTCTAAGTCCCTAGCTATTCGATCTGGTGGAGCAACGCCCTAGCGTGAAACCTAGGTTACCCGGAACGTAGAAATGACCAGTACTTTCATACTGTTTGCAGTTATTCCTGTTATACGATGGAAAAACTTTTGCATCTTTATTGTATTTTATGCTTCTGGCGTTTACTTCTAGGGACCTAGCTATTCGATTTGGTGGAGCAACGCCCTGGGGTAAAGCCCAGGTTGCGCGGAACGTAGAAATGACCATAACTTTCACACTGGTAGCAATTATTCGTTTTATACAATGGAAAAACTGTTTTATTTATATCGTATTTTATGCTTCGGGCATTGACTTCTAAGGCCCTAACTATTCAATCTGTTGGAGCAACGCCCTAGGGTGAAGCCTAGGTTGCACGGAAAGTAGAAACGACGATAACTTTCACACTGGTTGCAATTATTCGTTTTATACGATGGAAAAATTGTTCTACTTATTCTGCATTTTATGCTTCGGGCGTTGACTTCTAAGGCCCTAACTATTCGATCTGGTGGAGCAACGCCCTAGAGTGAAGCCTAGTTTGCCCGGAACGTAGAATTGGCCATCACTTTCAAACTGATTGCAATTATTCCTGTTATATGATGGAAACGCTGTTGTATTTTCATTGCATTTTATACTTCGGGCGTTGACTTCTAAGGCCCTAACTATTCAATCTGTTGGAGCATCGCCCTAGGGTGAAGTGTAGGTTGCTCGGAAAGTAGAAAGGACCATAAGTTTCATACTGGTTGCAATTATTTGTTTTATACGATGGAAAAAGTGTTGTATTTATATTGTATTTTATGCTTCTGGCGTTGACTTCAAAGGCCCTAGCTATTCGATCTAGTGGAGCAACGCCATAGAGTGAAGCCAGGGTTGCCCGGAACGTAGAAATGACCATAACGTTTACACTGGTAGCAATTATTCGTTTTATACAATGGAAAAACTGTTCTACTTATTTTGTATTTAATGCTTCGGGCGTTGGCTTCTAAGGCCCTAACTGTTTGATCTGGTGGAGCAACGCCCTAGGGTGAAGCCTAGGTTGCCCGGAAAGTAGAAATGACCATAACTTACACGGGTTGCAATTATTCCTGTCATATGATGGAAAGGCTGTTGCATTTTTATTGCATTTTATGCTTTGGGCGTTGACTTCTAAGGCCCTAACTGTTTCGTCTGGTGGAGCAACGCCCTAGAGTGAAGCCTAGGTTGCCCGGTACGTAGAAATGACCATCACTTTCAAACTGGTTGCAATTATTCGTTTTATACGATGGAAAAGCTGTTGTATTTATATCGTATTTTATGCTACTGGCGTTGACTTCTTAGGCCCTAACTATTCGATCTGGTGGAACAACGCCCTAGGGTGTAGCCTAGGTTGGCCGGAAAGTAGAAATGACCATAACTTTCACACTGGTAGCAATAATTCGTTTTATACGATGGAAAAGCTGTTGTATCTATATCGTATTTTATGCTTCTGGCGTTGACTTCTTAGGCCCTAACTATTCCACCATGTGGAACAACGCCCTAGGGTGAAGCCTAGGTTGCCCGGAAAGTAGAAATGACCATAACTTACACGGGTTGCAATTATTCCTGTTATATGATGGAAAGGCTGTTGTACTTTCATTGCATTTTATGCTTTGGGCTTTGACTTCTATAGCCCTAGCTATTCAATCTGTTGGAGCAACGCCCTAGGGTGAAGCCTAGGTTGCCCGGAAAGTAGAAATGACCATAACTTTCATACTAGTTGCAATTATTCGTTTTATATGATGGAAAAACTGTTGTATTTATAATGTATTTTATGCTTCGGGCATTGACTTCTAAGGCCCTAACTATTCAATCTGTTGGAGCAACGTCCTAGGGTGAAGCCCAGGTCGCCCGGAAAGTAGAAATGACCATAACTTTTATACTGGTTGCTATTATTCGTTTTATATGATGGAAAAACTGTTGTATTTAAACTGTATTTTATGCTTCTGGCGTTCACTTCTTAGGCCCTAACTATTCGATCTGGTGGAACAACGCCCTAGAGTGAAGCCTAGGTTGCTCGAAATGTAGAAATGGCCATAACTTTCACACTGGTTGCAATTATTCATTTCATACGATGGAAAAACTGTTGTACTTATATTGTATTTTATTCTTAAGGCGTTGAATTCTAAGTCCCTAGCTATTCCATCTGGTGGAGCAACGCCCTAGCGTGAAACCTAGGTTACCCGGAACGTAGAAATGACCAGTACTTTCATACTGTTTGCAGTTATTCCCGTAATACGATGGAAAAACTTTTGCATCTTTATTGTATTTTATGCGTTTGGCGTTGACTTCTAGGGACCTAGCTATTCGATTTGGTGGAGCAACGCCCTAGAGTGAAGACTAGGTTGCACGGAACGTAGAAATGACTATCACTTTCACACTGGTAGCAATTATTCGTTTTATACAATGGAAAAACTGTTTTATTTATATCGTATTTTATGCTTCGGGCATTGACTTCTAAGGCCCAAACTATTCAATCTGTTGGAGCAACGCCCTAGGGTGAAGTGTAGGTTGCTCGGAAAGTAGAAATGACCATAAGTTTCATACTGGTTGCAATTATTTGTTTTATACGATGGAAAAAGTGTTGTATTTATATTGTATTTTATGCTTCTGGCGTTGACTTCAAAGGGCCTAGCTATTCGATCTAGTGGAGCAACGCCATAGAGTGAAGCCTGGGTTGCCCGGAACGTAGAAATGACCATAACGTTTACACTGGTAGCAATTATTCGTTTTATACAATGGAAAAACTGTTCTACTTATTTTGTATTTAATGCTTCGGGAGTTGACTTCTAAGGCCCTAACTATTCGATCTGGTGGAGCAACGCCCTCGAGTGAAGCGTAGGTTGCCCGGTACGTATAAATGACCATCACTTTCAAATTGGTTGCAATTATTCCTGTTATATGATGGAAATACTGTTTTATTTTTATTGCATTATATGCTTCGGGCATTGACTTCTAAGGCCCTAACTATACAATCTGTTGGAGCAGCGCCCTAGGGTGAAGCCTAGGTTGCCCGGAAAGTAGAAATGACCATAACTTTCATACTGGTAGCAATTATTCGTTTTATACAATGGAAAAACTGTTCTATTTATTTTGTCTTTAATGCTTCGGGAGTTGGCTTCTAAGGCCCTAACTGTTTGACCTGGTGGAGCAACGCCCTATAGTGAAGCCTAGGTGGCGCGGTACGTAGAAATGACCATCACTTTCAAACTGGTTGCAATTATTCGTTTTATACGATGGAAAAGCTGTTGTATTTATATCGTATTTTATGCTTCTGGCGTTGACTTCTTGGGACCTAACTATTCCATCAGGTGGAACAACGCCCTAGGGTGAAGTCTAGGTTGCCCGGAAAGTACAAATGACCATAACTTTCACACTGGTAGCAATTAATCCTGTCATAGGGTGGAAAGACTGTTGTATTTTTATTGTATTTTAGACTTCAGGTGTTGACTTCTGAGGCCGTAGCTATTCGATGTGGTGGAAGAACGCCATAGAGTGAAGCCTAGGTTGCCCGGAACGTAGAAATGACCATAACTTTTACACTGGTAGCAATTATTCGTTTTACACAATGGAAAAACTCTTCTATTTATCTTGTATTTTATGCTTCGGGCGTTGCCTTCTGAGGCCCTAACTGTTTGATCTGGTGGAGCAACGCCCTAGAGTGAAGCCTAGGTTGCCCGGAAAGTAGAAATGACCATAACTTTCACACTGGTAGCAATTATTCGTTTTATACGATGGAAAAGCTGTTGTATTTATATTGTATTTTATGCTTCTGGCGTTTACTTCTAAGGACCTAACTATTCGATCTGGTGGAGCAACGCCCTAGAGTGAAGCCTAGGTTGCTCGGAATGTAGAAATGACCATAACTTTCACACTGGTTGCAATTATTCGTTTTATACGATGGAAACGCTGTTGTATTTATATTGTATTTTATGCCTCTGGCGTTGACTTCTAAGGCCGTAGCTATTAGATGTGGTGGAGCAACGCCCTAGAGTGAAGCCTAGGTTGCCCGGAACGTAGAAATGACCATTACTTTCACACTGGTTGCAATTATTCTTTTATACGATGGAAAAGCAGTTGTATTTATATCGTATTTTATGCTTCTGGCGTTTACTTCTTAGGCCCTAGCTATACCATCTGGTGGAACAACGCCCTAGAGTGAAGCCTAGGTTGCCTGGAACGTAGAAATGACCATCACTTTCACACGGGTTGCAGTTATTCGTTTTATACGGTGTAAAGGCTGTTGTATTTATTTTGTATTTTATTATTCTGGTGTTGACTTCTTAGGCCCTAACTATTCGATCTGGTGGAACAACGCCGTGGAGTGAAGCCTAGGTTACCCGGAACGTAGAAATGACCACTACTATCACACTGGTTGCATATTACTCCTGCTACACGATGGAAAAACTGTTGTATTTTTATTGCATTTTATACTTCTGGCGTTAACTTCTTAGGTCCTAACTATTCGATCTGGTGGAACAACGCCCTAGAGTGAGGCCTAGGTTGCTCGGAATGTAGAAATGACCATAACTTTCACACTGGTTGCAATTATTCCTCTTATAGGATGGAAAGACTGTTGTATTTTTATTGTATTTTAGACTTCAGGTGTTGACTTCTGAGGCCGTAGCTATTCGATGTGGTGGAAGAACGCCATAGAGTGAAGCCTAGGTTGCCCGGAACGTAGAAATGACCATAACTTTTACACTGGTAGCAATTATTCGTTTTACACAATGGAAAAACTCTTCTATTTATCTTGTATTTTATGCTTCGGGCGTTGACTTCTGAGGCCCTAACTGTTTCGTCTGGTGGAGCAACGCCCTAGAGTGAAGCCTAGGTTGCCCGGTACGTAGAAATGACCATCACCTTCAAACTGGTTGCAATTATTCGTTTTATACGATGCAAAGTTGTTGTATTTATATCGTATTTTATGCTACTGGCGTTGACTTCTTAGGCCCTAACTATTCGATCTGGTGGAACAACGCCCTAGAGTGATGCCTAGGTTGCCCGGAACGTAGAAGTGACGATTACTTTCACACTGGTTGCAATTATTCGTTTTATACGATGGAAAAGCAGTTGTATTTATATCGTATTTTATGCTTCTGGCGTTTAATTCTTAGGCCCTAGCTATACGATCTGGTGGAACAACGCCCTAGAGTGAAGCCTAGGTTGCCTGGAACGTAGAAATGACCATCACTTTCACACGGGTTGCAATTATTCGTTTTATACGGTGTAAAGGCTGTTGTATTTATTTTGTATTTTATTCTTCTGGTGTTGACTTCTTAGGCCCTAACTATTCGGTCTGGTGGAACAACGCCGTGGAGTGAAGCCTAGGTTGCCCGGAACGTAGAAATGACCACTACTATCACACTGGTTGCATATTACTCCTGCTACACGATGGAAAAACTGTTGTATTTTTATTGCATTTTATGCTTCTGGCGTTCACTTCTTAGGCCCTAACTATTCGATCTGGTGGAACAACGCCCTAGAGTGAGGCCTAGGTTGCTCGGAATGTAGAAATGACCATAACTTTCACACTGGTTGCAATTATTCGTTTTATACGATGGAAAAGTTGTTGTATTTATATCGTATTTTATGCTACTGGCGTTGACTTCTTAGGCCCTAACTATTCGATCTGGTGGAACAACGCCTTAGAGTGAAGCCTAGGTTGCCTGGATCGCAGAAATGACCATCACCTTCACACGGGTTGCAATTATTCCTGTTATAGGATGGAAAGACTGTTGTATTTTTATTGTATTTTAGACTTCAGGTGTTGACTTCTGAGGCCGTAGCTATTCGATGTGGTGGAAGAACGCCATAGAGTGAAGCCTAGGTTGCCCGGAACGTAGAAATGACCATAACTTTTACACTTGTAGCAATTATTCGTTTTACACAATGGAAAAACTCTTCTATTTATCTTGTATTTTATGCTTCGGGCGTTGACTTCTGAGGCCCTAACTGTTTGATCTGGTGGAGCAACGCCCTGGAGTGAAGCCTAGGTTGCCCGGTACGTAGAAATGACCATCACTTTCATACTGGTTGCAATTATTCGTTTTATACGATGGAAAAGCTGTTGTATTTATATCGTATTTTATGCTTCTGGCGTTGACTTCTTAGGCCCTAACTATTCCATCAGGTGGAACAACGCCCTAGGGTGTAGCCTAGGTTGGCCGGAAAGTAGAAATGACCATAACTTTCACACTGGTAGCAATAATTCGTTTTATACGATGGAAAAGCTGTTGTATCTATATCGTATTTTATGCTTCTGGCGTTGACTTCTTAGGCCCTAACTATTCCATCATGTGGAACAACGCCCTGGAGTGAAACCTAGGTTGCCCGATACGTAGAAATGACCACTACTATCACACTGGTTGCAAACTATTCCTGCTATACGATGGAAAAACTGTTGCACCTTTATTGTATTTTATGCTTCTGGCTTTGACTTCTAAGGCCCTAGCTATTCGGTTTGGTGGAGCAACGCCCTAAAGTGGAACCTAGGTTGCCCGGTACGTAGAAATGGCCATTACCTTCACACTGTTTGCAATTGTTCATTTTATTCGATGGCAAAGCTGTTGTACTTATATTGTATTTTATGCTTCGGGCGTTGACTTCTAAGGCCCTAACTATTCGATTTGGGTGGAGCAACGCCCTACAGTGAAGCCTTGGTTGCTCGGAACGTAGAAATGACCATTACTTGCACAATGTCTGCAATTATACGTTTTATACGATGGAAAAGCTGTTGTATTTATATTGTATTTTATGCCCCTGGCGTTGACTTCTAAGTCCCTAGCTATTCGATCTGGTGGAGCAACGCCCTAGTGTGAAACCTAGGTTACCCGTAACGTAGAAATGTCCAGTACTTTCAGACTGGTTGCTGTTATTCGTTTCATACGATGGAAAAGCTGTTATATTTATTTTGCATTTTATGCTTCGGGCGTTGACTTCTAAGGCCCTAGCTATTCCATCTGGTGGAGCAACACCCTAGAGTGCGGCCTAGGTTGCCCGGAACGTAGAAATGACCATAACATTCACACTGGTTGCAATTATTCATTTTATAAGGTGGCAAAGCTGTTGTATTTATATTGTATTTTATGCTTCGGGCGTTGACTTCTTAGGCCCTAACTATTCGATCTGGTGGAGCAACGCCCTGGAGTGAAGCCTAGGTTGCTCGGAACGTAGAAATGGCCATTACCTTCACACTGTTTGCAAATATTCATTTTATACGATGGCAAAGCTGTTGTACTTATATTGTATTTTATGCTTCGGGCGTTGACTTCTTAGGCCCTAACTATTCGATCTGGTGGAACAACGCCCTAGGGTGAAGCCTAGGTTGCCCGGAACGTAGAAATGACCATAAGTTTCATAATGGTGGCAATTATTCGTTTTATACGATGGAAAAACTGTTGCATTTCTATTGTATTTTATGCTTCGGGCGTTGACTTCTTAGGCCCTAACACTTCGATCTGGTGGAGCAACGCCCTACAGTGAAGCCTAGGTTGCCCGGAACGTAGATATGACCATAACCTTCACACAGGTTGCAATTATTCGTTTTATACGGTGTAAAGGCTGTTGTATTTATTTTGTATTTTATTCTTCTGGTGTTGACTTCTTAGGCCCTAACTATTCGATCTGGTGGAACAACGGCGTAGAGTGAAGCCTAGGTTGCCCGGAACGTATAAATGACCATTACTTTCACACTGTTTGCAATTATTCCTTTTATACGATGGATAAGCTGCTGTATTTATATCGTATTTTATGCTTCTGGCGTTGACTTCTAAGGACCTAACTATTCGATCTGGTGGAGCAACGCCCTAGAGTGAAGCCTAGGTTGCTGGGAATGTAGAAATGTCCAGAACTTTCACACTGGTTGCAATTATTCGTTTTATACGATGGAAAAACTGTTGTGTTTATATTGTATTTTATGCTTCTGGCGTTCACTTCTTGGGCCCTAACTATTCGATCTGGTGGAACAACGCCCTAGGGTGAAGCCTAGGTTGCCCGGAACGTAGAAATGACCATAACATTTACACTGGTAGCAATTATTCGTTTTATACAATGGAAAAACTGTTCTTTTTATTTTGTATTTTATGCTTCGGGCGTTGACTTCTAAGGCCCTAACTGTTTGATCTCGGTGGAGCAACGCCATAGAGTGAAGCCTAGGTTGCCCGGAACGAAGAAATGACAATTACTTTCACACTGTTTGCAATTATTCGTTTTTTACGATGGAAAAGCTGTTGTATTTATATTGTATTATATGCCTCTGGCGTTGACTTCTAAGGCCCTAGCTATCCGATCTAGTGCAGCAACGCCCTAGAGTGAAGCCTAGGTTGCCCGGAACGTAGAAATGACCATCACTTTCAAACTGGTTGCAATTAATCCTGTTATACGATGGAAAAACTGTTGTATTTTTATTGCATTTTATGCTTCGGGCGTTGACTTCTAAGGCCCTAACTATTCAATCTGTTGGAGCAACGCCCTAGAGTGAAGCCTAGGTTGCTCGGAATGTAGAAATGATCATTACTTTCACACTGGTTGCAATTATTCGTTTTATACGATGGAAAAACTGTTGTATTTATATTGTATTTTATGCTTCTGGCGTTCACTTCTTAGGCCCTAACTATTCGACCTGGTAGAGCAACGCCCTAGAGTGCAGCCTAGGGCTCTCGGAATATAGAAATGACCATAACTTTCACACTGGTTGCAATTATTCGTTTTCTGCGATGGAAAAACTGTTCTATTTATTTTGTATTTTATGCTTCGGGAGTTGACTTCTAAGGCCCTAACTGTTTGATCTGGTGGAGCAACGCCCTAGAGTGTAGCCTAGGTTGCGCGGAACGTAGAAATGACAATTACTTTCACACTGTTTGCAATTATTCCTTTTATAGGATTGAAAAGATGTTGTATTTATATCGTATTTTATGCTTCTGGCGTTGACTTCAATGGCCCTAACTATTCGATCTAGTAGAGCAACGTCCTAGAGTGAAGCCTAGGTTGCCCGGAACGTAGAAATGACCATCGCTTTCAAACTGGTTGCAATTAACCCTGTTATACGATGGAAAAACTGTTGTATTTTTATTGCATTTTATGCTTCGGGCGTTGACTTCTAAGGCCCTAACTATTCAATCTGTTGGTGCAACGCCCTAGAGTGAAGCCTCGGTTGCTCGGAATGTAGAAATGACCATAACTTTCACACTGGTTGCAATTATTAGTTTTATACGATGGAAAAACTGTTGTATTTATATTGTATTTTATGCTTCTGGCGTTGACTTCTAAGGCACTAACTATTCGATCTGGTGGAGCTACGCCCTAGAGTGAAGCCTAGATTACCCGGAACGTAGTAATGACTAGTACTATCACACTGTTTGCAGTTATTCCTGTTATACGATGGAAAGCTGTTGCATCTTTATCGTATTTTATGCTTCTGGCGTTGACTTCTAAGGCCGTAACTATTCGATCTGGTGGAGCAAGGCCCTAGACTGAAGCCTAGGTTGCCCGGAACGTAGAAATGACCATAACATTCACACTGGTTGCCATTAATCGTTTTCTACGATGGAAAAGCTGTTGTATTTATATCGTATTTTATGCTTCTGGCGTTGACTTCTTAGGCCCTAACTATTCGATCTGGTGGAACAACGCCGTAGAGTGAAGCCTAGGTTGCCCGGAACGTATAAATGACCATTACTTTCACACTGTTTGCAATTATTCCTTTTATACGATGGATAAGCTGCTGTATTTATATCGTATTTTATGCTTCTGGCGTTGACTTCTAAGGACCTAACTATTCGATCTGGTGGAGCAACGCCCTAGAGTGAAGCCTAGGTTGCTGGGAATGTAGAAATGTCCAGAACTTTCACACTGGTTGCAATTATTCGTTTTATACGATGGAAAAACTGTTGTGTTTATATTGTATTTTATGCTTCTGGCGTTCACTTCTTGGGCCCTAACTATTCGATCTGGTGGAACAACGCCCTAGGGTGAAGCCTAGGTTGCCCGGAACGTAGAAATGACCATAACATTTACACTGGTAGCAATTATTCGTTTTATACAATGGAAAAACTGTTCTTTTTATTTTGTATTTTATGCTTCGGGCGTTGACTTCTAAGGCCCTAACTGTTTGATCTCGGTGGAGCAACGCCATAGAGTGAAGCCTAGGTTGCCCGGAACGAAGAAATGACAATTACTTTCACACTGTTTGCAATTATTCGTTTTTTACGATGGAAAAGCTGTTGTATTTATATTGTATTATATGCCTCTGGCGTTGACTTCTAAGGCCCTAGCTATTCGATCTAGTGCAGCAACGCCCTAGAGTGAAGCCTAGGTTGCCCGGAACGTAGAAATGACCATCACTTTCAAACTGGTTGCAATTAATCCTGATATACGATGGAAAAACTGTTGTATTTTTATTGCATTTTATGCTTCGGGCGTTGACTTCTAAGGCCCTAACTATTCAATCTGTTGGAGCAACGCCCTAGAGTGAAGCCTAGGTTGCTCGGAATGTAGAAATGATCATTACTTTCACACTGGTTGCAATTATTCGTTTTATACGATGGAAAAATTGTTGTATTTATATTGTATTTTATGCTTCTGGCGTTCACTTCTTAGGCCCTAACTATTAGACCTGTTAGAGCAACGCCCTAGAGTGCAGCCTAGGGTGCTCGGAATATAGAAATGACCATAACTTTCACACTGGTTGCAATTATTCGTTTTCTGCGATGGAAAAACTGTTCTATCTATTTTGCGTATTATGCTTCGGGCGTTGACTTCTAAGGCCCTAACTATTCGAACTGGTGGAGCAACGCCCTTGGAGTGAAGCCTAGATTATCCGGAACGTAGTAATGACCAGTACTATCACACTGTTTGCAGTTATTCCTGTTATACGATGAAAAGCTGTTGCATCTTTATCGTATTTTATGCTTCTGGCGTTGACTTCTAAGGCCCTAACTATTCGAGCTGGTGGATCAAGGCCCTAGACTGAAGCCTAATTTGCCCGGAACGTAGAAATGACCATAACATTCACACTGGTTGACATTAATCGTTTTCTACGATGGAAAAGCTGTTGTATGTATATCGTATTTTATGCTTCTGGCGTTGACTTCTTAGGCCCTAACTATTCGATCTGGTGAAGCAACGCCCTAGAGTGAAGCCTAGGTTGCACGGAACGTAGAAATGACCATTACCTTCACACTGTTTGCAATTATTCATTTTATACGATGGCAAAGCTGTTGTATTTATATTGTATTTTATGCTTCCGGCGTTAACTTCTAAGGCCGTAGCTATCAGATGTGGAGCAGCAACGCCCTAGAGTGACACGTAGGTTGCCAGGGACGTAGAAATGACCATTACTTTCTCAATGTTCGCAATTATTCATTTTATGCGATGGAACAGCTGTTGTACTTATATTGTATTTTATGCTTCGGGCGTCGACTTCTAAAGCCGTAGCTATTAGATGTGGTAGAGCAACGCCCTAGTGTGACACCGGGGTTGACCGGAACGTAGAAATGACCATTACATTCACAATGTCTGCAATTATTCATTTTATACGATGGAGAAACTTTTGTACTTATATTGTATTTTATCCTTCTGGCGTTGAGTTCGAAGTCCCTAGCTATTCGATCTGGTGGAGCAACGCCCTAGTGTGAAACCTAGGTTACCCTGAACGTAGAAATGACCAGTACTTTCAGACTGGTTGCAGTTATTCGTTTCATACAGTGGAAAAACTGTTCTATTTATTTTGCATTTTATGCTTGTGGCGTTGAATTCTAAGTCCCTAGCAATTCCATCTGGTGGAGCAACACCCTAGAGTGAAGCCTAGGTTGCCCGGAACGTAGAAGTGACCATTACTTCCACACTGTGTGCAAATATACATTATATACGATGGAAAAGCTGTTGTACTTATACTGTAATTTATGCTTCTGGCGTTGACTTCTTAGGCCGTAACTATTTGATCTGGTGGAGCACCGCCCTAGAGTGAAGCCTAGGTTGCCCGGAACGTAGAACATACCATTACCTTCACACTGGGTGCAATTATTCCTGTTATACGATGGAAAAACTGTTGCACCTTTATTGTATTTAATGCTTCTGGCGTTGACTTCACAGGCCCTAACTATTCGATCTGGTGGTGCAACGTCCTAGAGTGAAGCCTAGGTTGACCGGAACGTAGAAATGGCCATAACTTTCACACTGGTTACCATTATTCGTTTTATACGATGGAAAAGCTGTTGTATTTATATCGTATTTTATGCTTCTGGCGTTGACTTCTTAGGCCCTAACTATTCCATCAGGTGGAACAACGCCCTAGGGTGAAGCCTAGGTTGCCCGGGAAGTAGAAATGACCATAACCTTCACACTGGTTGCTATTATTCGTTTTATACGATGGAAAAGCTGTTGTACTTATATTGTATTTTATGCTTCGGGCGTTGACTTCTAAGTTCCTAACTATTCGATTTGGTGGAGCAGCGCCCTACAGTGAAGCCTAGGTTGCCCGGAACGTAGAATCGGCCACCACTTTCAAACTGGTTGCAATTATTCCTGTTATATGATGGAAACACTGTTGTACTTTTATTGTATTTTATGCTTCAGGCGTTGACTTCTGAGGCCGTAGCTATTCGATGTGGTGGAAGAACGCCATAGAGTGAAGCCTAGATTGCCCGGAACGTAGAAATGACCAGAACTTTCATACTGGTTGCAATTATTCGTTTTATATGATGGAAAAACTGTTGTATTTATATTGTATTTTATGCTGCTGGCGTTCACTTCTTCGGCCCTAACTATTCGATCTGGTGGAACAACGCCCTGGGGTGAAGCCTAGGTTGCCCGAAACGTAGAAATGACCATAACTTTCACGCTGGTTGCTATTATTCGTTTTATACGATGGAAAAACTGTTATATTTATATTGTATTTTATGCTTCTGGGTTGATTTCTTAGGCACTAACTATTCAATCTGGTGGAACAACACCCTAGAGTGAGGCCTAGGTTGCCCGGAACGTAGAAATGACCATCACTTCCATACGGGTAGCAATTATTCGTTTTATACGATGGAAAAGCTGTTGTATTTATATCGTATTTTATGCTTCTGGCGTTGACTTCTTAGGCCCTAACTATTCCATCTGGTGGAGCAACGCCCTAGAGTGAAGTCTAGGTTGCCCGGGAAGTAGAAATGACCATAACTTTCACACTGGTTGCTATTATTCGTTTTATACGATGGAAAAGCTGTTATATTTATATTGCATATTATGCTTCTGGCATTGAATTCTAAGTCCCTAGCTATTCGATCTGGTGGAGCAACGCCCTAGAGTGAAGCCTAGGTTGCTCGGAATGTAGAAATGACCTTCACTATCAAACTGGTTGCAATTAATCCTGTTATACGATGGAAAAACTGTTGTATTTTTATTGCATTTTATGCTTCGGGCGTTGACTTCTTAGGCCCTAACACTTCGATCTGGTGGAGCAACGCCCTACAGTGAAGCCTAGGTTGCCCGGAACGTAGAAATGACCATAACATTTACACTGGTAGCAATTATTCGTTTTATACAATGGAAAAACTGTTCTTTTTATTTTGTATTTTATGCTTCGGGCGTTGACTTCTAAGGCCCTAACTGTTTGATCTCGGTGGAGCAACGCCATAGAGTGAAGCCTAGGTTGCCCGGAACGAAGAAATGACAATTACTTTCACACTGTTTGCAATTATTCGTTTTTTACGATGGAAAAGCTGTTGTATTTATATTGTATTATATGCCTCTGGCGTTGACTTCTAAGGCCCTAGCTATTCGATCTAGTGCAGCAACGCCCTAGAGTGAAGCCTAGGTTGCCCGGAACGTAGAAATGACCATCACTTTCAAACTGGTTGCAATTAATCCTGTTATACGATGGAAAAACTGTTGTATTTTTATTGCATTTTATGCTTCGGGCGTTGACTTCTAAGGCCCTAACTATTCAATCTGTTGGAACAACGCCCTAGGGTGAAGCCTAGGTTGCCCGGAATGTAGAAATGATCATTACTTTCACACTGGTTGCAATTATTCGTTTTATACGATGGAAAAACTGTTGTATTTATATTGTATTTTATGCTTCTGGCGTTCACTTCTTAGGCCCTAACTATTCGACCTGGTAGAGCAACGCCCTAGAGTGCAGCCTAGGGTGCTCGGAATATAGAAATGACCATAACTTTCACACTGGTTGCAATTATTCGTTTTCTGCGATGGAAAAACTGTTCTATTTATTTTGTATTTTATGCTTCGGGCGTTGACTTCTAAGGCCCTAACTGTTTGATCTGGTGGAGCAACGCCCTAGAGTGTAGCCTAGGTTGCCCGGAACGTAGAAATGACAATTACTTTCACACTGTTTGCAATTATTCCTTTTATAGGATTGAAAAGATGTTGTATTTATATCGTATTTTATGCTTCTGCCGTTGACTTCAATGGCCCTAACTATTCGATCTAGTAGAGCAACGTCCTAGAGTGAAGCCTAGGTTGCCCGGAACGTAGAAATGACCATCGCTTTCAAACTGGTTGCAATTAACCCTGTTATACGATGGAAAAACTGTTGTATTTTTATTGCATTTTATGCTTCGGGCGTTGACTTCTAAGGCCCTAACTATTCAATCTGTTGGTGCAACGCCCTAGAGTGAAGCCTCGGTTGCTCGGAATGTAGAAATGACCATAACTTTCACACTGGTTGCAATTATTAGTTTTATACGATGGAAAAACTGTTGTATTTATGTTGTATTTTATGCTTCTGGCGTTGACTTCTAAGGCACTAACTATTCGATCTGGTGGAGCAACGCCCTAGAGTGAAGCCTAGATTACCCGGAACGTAGTAATGACTAGTACTATCACACTGTTTGCAGTTATTCCTGTTATACGATGGAAAGCTGTTGCATCTTTATCGTATTTTATGCTTCTGGCGTTGACTTCTAAGGCCCTAACTATTCGATCTGGTGGAGCAAGGCCCTAGACTGAAGCCTAGGTTGCCCGGAACGTAGAAATGACCATAACATTCACACTGGTTGCCATTAATCGTTTTCTACGATGGAAAAGCTGTTGTATTTATATCGTATTTTATGCTTCTGGCGTTGACTTCTTAGGCCCTAACCATTCGATCTGGTGGAGCAACGCCCTAGAGTGAAGCCTAGGTTGCTCGGAACGTAGAAATGGCCATTACCTTCACACTGTTTGCAATTATTCATTTTATACGATGGCAAAGCTGTTGTACTTATACTGTATTTTATGCTTCGGGCGTTGACTTCTAAGGCCCTAACTATTCGATTTGGTGGAGCAACGCCCTAGTGTGAAACCTAGGTTACCCGGAACGTAGAAATGTCCAGTACTTTCAGACTGGTTGCTGTTATTCGTTTCATACGATGGAAAAGCTGTTATATTTATATTGTATTTTATGCTCCGAGAGTTGACTTCTAAGGCCCTAACTATTCGATTTGGTGGAGCAACGCCCTACAGTGAAGCCTAGGTTGCCCGGAACGTAGAAATGACCAGTACTTTCACACTGGTTACAGTTATTCGTTTTATACAATGGAAAAACTGTTCTATTTATTTTGCATATTATGCTTCGGGCGCTGACTTCTAAGGCCCTAACTATTCGAACTGGTGGAGCAACGCCCTAGAGTGAAGCCTAGGTTGCCCGGAAAGTGGAAATGACCATAACTTTCACACTGGTTGCTATTATTCGTTTTATACGATGGAAAAGCTGTTATATTTATATTGCATTTTATGCTTGTGGCATTGAATTCTAAGTCCCTATCTATTCCATCTGGTGGAGCAACACCCTAGAGTGCAGCCTAGGTTGCCCGGAACGTAGAAATGACCATTACTTTCAGACTGGTTGCTGTTATTCATTTTATACGATGGAAAAGCTGTTGTATTTATATTGTATTTTATGCTCCTGGCGTTGACTTCTAAAGCCGTAGCTATTAGATGTGGTGGAGCAACGCCCTAGAGTGACACCTAGGTTGACTGGAACGTAGAAATGACCATTACTTTCACAATGTCTGCAATTATTCATTTTATACGATGGAAAAACTTTTGTTCTTATATTGTATTTTATCCTTCTGGTGTTGAAGTCGAAGTCCCTAGCTATTCGATCTGGTGGAGCAACGCCCTAGTGTGAAACCTAGGTTACCCGGTACGTAGAAATGACCAGTTCTTTCAGACTGGTTGCAAATATTCGTTTTATACAATGGAAAAACTGTCCTATTTATTTTGCATTTTATGCTTCGGGCGTTGACTTCTAAGGCCCTAGCTATTCCATCTGGTGGAGCAACACCCTAGCGAGAAGCCCAGGCTGCCCGGAACGTAGAAATGACCATTACTTTCACACTGGTTGCAATTATTCGATTTATACGATGGAAAAACTGTTGTATTTATATTGTATTTTATGCTTCTGGCGTTCACTTGTTAGTCCCTAACTATTCGATCTGGTGGAACAACGCCCTAGAGAGAAGCCTAGGTTACCCGGAACGTAGAAATGACCAGTACTTTCACACTGTTTGCAGTTATTCCTTTTATACGATGGAAAAGCTGTTGTATTTATATCGTATTTTATGCTTCTGGCGTTGACTTCTAAGGCCCTAGCTATTCGATCTAGTGCAGCAACGCCCTAGAGTGAAACCTAGGTTGCCCGGAACGTAGAAATGACCATCACTTTCAAACTGGTTGCAATTAATCCTGTTATACGATGGAAAAACTGTTGTATTTTTATTGCATTTTATGCTTCGGGCGTTGACTTCTAAGGCCCTAACTATTCAATCTGTTGGAGCAACGCCCTAGAGTGAAGCCTAGGTTGCTCGGAATGTAGAAATGATCATTACTTTCACACTGGTTGCAATTATTCGTTTTATACGATGGAAAAACTGTTGTATTTATATTGTATTTTATGCTTCTGGCGTTCACTTCTTAGGCCCTAACTATTCGACCTGGTAGAGCAACGCCCTAGAGTGCAGCCTAGGGTGCTCGGAATATAGAAATGACCATAACTTTCACACTGGTTGCAATTATTCGTTTTCTGCGATGGAAAAACTGTTCTATCTATTTTGCGTATTATGCTTCGGGCGTTGACTTCTAAGGCCCTAACTATTCGAACTGGTGGAGCAACGCCCTTGGAGTGAAGCCTAGATTATCCGGAACGTAGTAATGACCAGTACTATCACACTGTTTGCAGTTATTCCTGTTATACGATGAAAAGCTGTTGCATCTTTATCGTATTTTATGCTTCTGGCGTTGACTTCTAAGGCCCTAACTATTCGAGCTGGTGGATCAAGGCCCTAGACTGAAGCCTAATTTGCCCGGAACGTAGAAATGACCATAACATTCACACTGGTTGACATTAATCGTTTTCTACGATGGAAAAGCTGTTGTATGTATATCGTATTTTATGCTTCTGGCGTTGACTTCTTAGGCCCTAACTATTCGATCTGGTGAAGCAACGCCCTAGAGTGAAGCCTAGGTTGCACGGAACGTAGAAATGACCATTACCTTCACACTGTTTGCAATTATTCATTTTATACGATGGCAAAGCTGTTGTATTTATATTGTATTTTATGCTTCCGGCGTTAACTTCTAAGGCCGTAGCTATCAGATGTGGAGCAGCAACGCCCTAGAGTGACACGTAGGTTGCCAGGGACGTAGAAATGACCATTACTTTCTCAATGTTCGCAATTATTCATTTTATGCGATGGAACAACTGTTGTACTTATATTGTATTTTATGCTTCGGGCGTCGACTTCTAAAGCCGTAGCTATTAGATGTGGTAGAGCAACGCCCTAGTGTGACACCTGGGTTGACCGGAACGTAGAAATGACCATTACATTCACAATGTCTGCAATTATTCATTTTATACGATGGAGAAACTTTTGTACTTATATTGTATTTTATCCTTCTGGCGTTGAGTTCGAAGTCCCTAGCTATTCGATCTGGTGGAGCAACGCCCTAGTGTGAAACCTAGGTTACCCTGAACGTAGAAATGACCAGTACTTTCAGACTGGTTGCAGTTATTCGTTTCATACAGTGGAAAAACTGTTCTATTTATTTTGCATTTTATGCTTGTGGCGTTGAATTCTAAGTCCCTAGCAATTCCATCTGGTGGAGCAACACCCTAGAGTGAAGCCTAGGTTGCCCGGAACGTAGAAGTGACCATTACTTCCACACTGTGTGCAAATATACATTATATACGATGGAAAAGCTGTTGTACTTATACTGTAATTTATGCTTCTGGCGTTGACTTCTTAGGCCGTAACTATTTGATCTGGTGGAGCACCGCCCTAGAGTGAAGCCTAGGTTGCCCGGAACGTAGAACATACCATTACCTTCACACTGGGTGCAATTATTCCTGTTATACGATGGAAAAACTGTTGCACCTTTATTGTATTTAATGCTTCTGGCGTTGACTTCACAGGCCCTAACTATTCGATCTGGTGGTGCAACGTCCTAGAGTGAAGCCTAGGTTGACCGGAACGTAGAAATGGCCATAACTTTCACACTGGTTACCATTATTCGTTTTATACGATGGAAAAGCTGTTGTATTTATATCGTATTTTATGCTTCTGGCGTTGACTTCTTAGGCCCTAACTATTCCATCAGGTGGAACAACGCCCTAGGGTGAAGCCTAGGTTGCCCGGGAAGTAGAAATGACCATAACCTTCACACTGGTTGCTATTATTCGTTTTATACGATGGAAAAGCTGTTGTACTTATATTGTATTTTATGCTTCGGGCGTTGACTTCTAAGGCCCTAACTATTCGATTTGGTGGAGCAGCGCCCTACAGTGAAGCCTAGGTTGCCCGGAACGTAGAATCGGCCATCACTTTCAAACTGGTTGCAATTATTCCTGTTATATGATGGAAACACTGTTGTACTTTTATTGTATTTTATGCTTCAGGCGTTGACTTCTGAGGCCGTAGCTATTCGATGTGGTGGAAGAACGCCATAGAGTGAAGCCTAGATTGCCCGGAACGTAGAAATGACCAGAACTTTCATACTGGTTGCAATTATTCGTTTTATATGATGGAAAAACTGTTGTATTTATATTGCATTTTATGCTGCTGGCGTTCACTTCTTCGGCCCTAACTATTCGATCTGGTGGAACAACGCCCTGGGGTGAAGCCTAGGTTGCCCGAAACGTAGAAATGACCATAACTTTCACGCTGGTTGCTATTATTCGTTTTATACGATGGAAAAGCTGTTGTATTTATATCGTATTTTATGCTTCTGGCGTTGACTTCTTAGGCCCTAACTATTCCATCTGGTGGAGCAACGCCCTAGAGTGAAGTCTAGGTTGCCCGGGAAGTAGAAATGACCATAACTTTCACACTGGTTGCTATTATTCGTTTTATACGATGGAAAAGCTGTTATATTTATATTGGATATTATGCTTCTGGCATTGAATTCTAAGTCCCTAGCTATTCGATCTGGTGGAGCAACGCCCTAGAGTGAAGCCTAGGTTGCTCGGAATGTAGAAATGACCTTCACTATCAAACTGGTTGCAATTAATCCTGTTATACGATGGAAAAACTGTTGTATTTTTATTGCATTTTATGCTTCTGGCGTTCACTTCTTAGGCCCTAACTATTCGATCTGGTGGAACAACGCCCTAGGGTGAAGCCTAGGTTGCCCGGAACGTAGAAATGACCATAAGTTTCATAATGGTTGCAATTATTCGTTTTATACGATGGAAAAACTGTTGCATTTCTATTGTATTTTATGCTTCGGGCGTTGACTTCTTAGGCCCTAACACTTCGATCTGGTGGAGCAACGCCCTACAGTGAAGCCTAGGTTGCCCGGAACGTAGAAATGACCATAACATTTACACTGGTAGCAATTATTCGTTTTATACAATGGAAAAACTGTTCTTTTTATTTTGTATTTTATGCTTCGGGCGTTGACTTCTAAGGCCCTAACTGTTTGATCTCGGTGGAGCAACGCCATAGAGTGAAGCCTAGGTTGCCCGGAACGAAGAAATGACAATTACTTTCACACTGTTTGCAATTATTCGTTTTTTACGATGGAAAAGCTGTTGTATTTATATTGTATTATATGCCTCTGGCGTTGACTTCTAAGGCCCTAGCTATTCGATCTAGTGCAGCAACGCCCTAGAGTGAAGCCTAGGTTGCCCGGAACGTAGAAATGACCATCACTTTCAAACTGGTTGCAATTAATCCTGTTATACGATGGAAAAACTGTTGTATTTTTATTGCATTTTATGCTTCGGGCGTTGACTTCTAAGGCCCTAACTATTCAATCTGTTGGAGCAACGCCCTAGAGTGAAGCCTAGGTTGCTCAGAATGTAGAAATGATCATTACTTTCACACTGGTTGCAATTATTCGTTTTATACGATGGAAAAACTGTTGTATTTATATTGTATTTTATGCTTCTGGCGTTCACTTCTTAGGCCCTAACTATTCGACCTGGTAGAGCAACGCCCTAGAGTGAAGCCTAGGTTGCTCGGAATATAGAAATGACCATAACTTTCACACTGGTTGCAATTATTCGTTTTCTGCGATGGAAAAACTGTTCTATTTATTTTGTATTTTATGCTTCGGGCGTTGACTTCTAAGGCCCTAACTGTTTGATGTGGTGGAGCAACGCCCTAGAGTGTAGCCTAGGTTGCCCGGAACGTAGAAATGACAATTACTTTCACACTGTTTGCAATTATTCCTTTTATAGGATTGAAAAGGTGTTGTATTTATATCGTATTTTATGCTTCTGGCGTTGACTTCAATGGCCCTAACTATTCGATCTGGTGGAGCAAGGCCCTAGACTGAAGCCTAGGTTGCCCGGAACGTAGAAATGACCATAACATTCACACTGGTTGCCATTAATCGTTTTCTACGATGGAAAAGCTGTTGTATTTATATCGTATTTTATGCTTCTGGCGTTGACTTCTTAGGCCCTAACCATTCGATCTGGTGGAGCAACGCCCTAGAGTGAAGCCTAGGTTGCTCGGAACGTAGAAATGGCCATTACCTTCACACTGTTTGCAATTATTCATTTTATACGATGGCAAAGCTGTTGTAATTATATTGTATTTTATGCTTCGGGCGTTGACTTCTAAGGCCCTAACTATTCGATTTGGGTGGAGCAACGCCCTACAGTGAAGCCTTGGTTGCCCGGAACGTGGAAATGACCATTACTTTCACAGTGTCTGCAATTATTCATTTTATACGATGGAAAAGCTGTTGTATTTATATTGTATTTTATGCCCCTGGCGTTGACTTCTAAGTTCCTAGCTATTCGATCTGGTGGAGCAACGCCCTAGTGTGAAACCTAGGTTACCCGGAACGTAGAAATGTCCAGTACTTTCAGACTGGTTGCTGTTATTCGTTTCATACGATGGAAAAGCTGTTATATTTATATTGTATTTTATGCTCCGGGAGTTGACTTCTAAGGCCCTAACTATTCGATTTGGTGGAGCAACGCCCTACAGTGAAGCCTAGGTTGCCCGGAACGTAGAAATGACCAGTACTTTCACACTGGTTACAGTTATTCGTTTTATACAATGGAAAAACTGTTCTATTTATTTTGCATATTATGCTTCGGGCGCTGACTTCTAAGGCCCTAACTATTCGAACTGGTGGAGCAACGCCCTAGAGTGAAGCCTAGGTTGCCCGGAAAGTGGAAATGACCATAACTTTCACACTGGTTGCTATTATTCGTTTTATACGATGGAAAAGCTGTTATATTTATATTGCATTTTATGCTTGTGGCATTGAATTCTAAGTCCCTATCTATTCCATCTGGTGGAGCAACACCCTAGAGTGCAGCCTAGGTTGCCCGGAACGTAGAAATGACCATTACTTTCAGACTGGTTGCTGTTATTCATTTTATACGATAGAAAAGCTGTTGTATTTATATTGTATTTTATGCTCCTGGCGTTGACTTCTAAAGCCGTAGCTATTAGATGTGGTGGAGCAACGCCCTAGAGTGACACCTAGGTTGACTGGAACGTAGAAATGACCATTACTTTCACAATGTCTGCAATTATTCATTTTATACGATGGAAAAACTTTTGTTCTTATATTGTATTTTATCCTTCTGGTGTTGAAGTCGAAGTCCCTAGCTATTCGATCTGGTGGAGCAACGCCCTAGTGTGAAACCTAGGTTACCCGGAACGTAGAAATGACCAGTACTTTCAGACTGGTTGCAAATATTCGTTTTATACAATGGAAAAACTGTCCTATTTATTTTGCATTTTATGCTTCGGGCGTTGACTTCTAAGGCCCTAGCTATTCCATCTGGTGGAGCAACACCCTAGCGAGAAGCCCAGGCTGCCCGGAACGTAGAAATGACCATTACTTTCACACTGGTTGCAATTATTCGATTTATACGATGGAAAAACTGTTGTATTTATATTGTATTTTATGCTTCTGGCGTTCACTTGTTAGTCCCTAACTATTCGATCTGGTGGAACAACGCCCTAGAGAGAAGCCTAGGTTACCCGGAACGTAGAAATGACCAGTACTTTCACACTGTTTGCAGTTATTCCTTTTATACGATGGAAAAGCTGTTGTATTTATATCGTATTTTATGCTTCTGGCGTTGACTTCTATGGCCCTAACTATTCGATCTAGTAGAGCAACGTCCTAGAGTGAAGCCTAGGTTGCCCGGAACGTAGAAATGACCATCGCTTTCAAACTGGTTGCAATTAACCCTGTTATACGATGGAAAAACTGTTGTATTTTTATTGCATTTTATGCTTCGGGCGTTGACTTCTAAGGCCCTAACTATTCAATCTGTTGGAGCAACGCCCTAGAGTGAAGCCTCGGTTGCTCGGAATGTAGAAATGACCATAACTTTCACACTGGTTGCAATTATTAGTTTTATACGATGGAAAAACTGTTGTATTTATATTGTATTTAATGCTTCTGGCGCTGACTTCTTAGGCCCTAACACTTCGATCTGGTGGAGCAACGCCCTACAGTGAAGCATAGGTTGCCCGGAACGTAGGTATGACCATAACCTTCACACAGGTTGCAATTATTCGTTTTATACAATGGAAAAAATGTTCTATTTATTTTGTATTTTATGCTTCGGGCGTTGACTTCTAAGGCCCTAACTGTTTGATCTGGTGGAGCAACGACCTAGAGTGAAGCCTAGGTTGCCTGGAACGTAGAAATGACCATCACTTTCACACGGGTTGCAATTATTCCTGTTATAGGATGGAAAGACTGTTGCATTTTTATTGTATTTTATGCTTCAGGCGTTGACTTCTGATGCCGTAGCTATTCGATGTCGTGGAAGAACGCCAGAGAGTGAGGCCCAGGTTGCCCGGAACGTAGAAATGACCATAAGTTTCATAATGGTTGCAATTATTCGTTTTATACGATGGAAAAACTGTTTTATTTATATTGTATTTTATGCTTCTGGTGTTGACTTCTAAGGCCCTAGCTATTCGATCTAGTGCAGCAACGCCCTAGAGTGAAACCTAGGTTGCCCGGAACGTAGAAATGACCATCACTTTCAAACTGGTTGCAATTAATCCTGTTATACGATGGAAAAACTGTTGTATTTTTATTGCATTTTATGCTTCGGGCGTTGACTTCTAAGGCCCTAACTATTCAATCTGTTGGAACAACGCCCTAGAGTGAAGCCTAGGTTGCTCGGAATGTAGAAATGGTCATTACTTTCACACTGGTTGCAATTATTCGTTTTATACGATGGAAAAACTGTTGTATTTATATTGTATTTTATGCTTCTGGCGTTCACTTCTTAGGCCCTAACTATTCGACCTGGTAGAGCAACGACCTAGAGTGCAGCCTAGGGTGCTCGGAATATAGAAATGACCATAACTTTCACACTGGTTGCAATTATTCGTTTTCTGCGATGGAAAAACTGTTCTATCTATTTTGCGTATTATGCTTCGGGCGTTGACTTCTAAGGCCCTAACTATTCGAACTGGTGGAGCAACGCCCTTGGAGTGAAGCCTAGATTATCCGGAACGTAGTAATGACCAGTACTATCACACTGTTTGCAGTTATTCCTGTTATACGATGAAAAGCTGTTGCATCTTTATCGTATTTTATGCTTCTGGCGTTGACTTCTAAGGCCCTAACTATTCGAGCTGGTGGATCAAGGCCCTAGACTGAAGCCTAATTTGCCCGGAACGTAGAAATGACCATAACATTCACACTGGTTGACATTAATCGTTTTCTACGATGGAAAAGCTGTTGTATGTATATCGTATTTTATGCTTCTGGCGTTGACTTCTTAGGCCCTAAGTATTCGATCTGGTGAAGCAACGCCCTAGAGTGAAGCCTAGGTTGCACGGAACGTAGAAATGACCGTTACCTTCACACTGTTTGCAATTATTCATTTTATACGATGGCAAAGCTGTTGTATTTATATTGTATTTTATGCTTCCGGCGTTAGCTTCTAAGGCCGTAGCTATCAGATGTGGAGCAGCAACGCCCTAGAGTGACACGTAGGTTGCCAGGGACGTAGAAATGACCATTACTTTCTCAATGTTCGCAATTATTCATTTTATGCGATGGAACAACTGTTGTACTTATATTGTATTTTATGCTTCGGGCGTCGACTTCTAAAGCCGTAGCTATTAGATGTGGTAGAGCAACGCCCTAGTGTGACACCTGGGTTGACCGGAACGTAGAAATGACCATTACATTCACAATGTCTGCAATTATTCATTTTATACGATGGAGAAACTTTTGTACTTATATTGTATTTTATCCTTCTGGCGTTGAGTTCGAAGTCCCTAGCTATTCGATCTGGTGGAGCAACGCCCTAGTGTGAAACCTAGGTTACCCTGAACGTAGAAATGACCAGTACTTTCAGACTGGTTGCAGTTATTCGTTTCATACAGTGGAAAAACTGTTCTATTTATTTTGCATTTTATGCTTGTGGCGTTGAATTCTAAGTCCCTAGCAATTCCATCTGGTGGAGCAACACCCTAGAGTGAAGCCTAGGTTGCCCGGAACGTAGAAGTGACCATTACTTCCACACTGTGTGCAAATATACATTATATACGATGGAAAAGCTGTTGTACTTATACTGTAATTTATGCTTCTGGCGTTGACTTCTTAGGCCGTAACTATTTGATCTGGTGGAGCACCGCCCTAGAGTGAAGCCTAGGTTGCCCGGAACGTAGAACATACCATTACCTTCACACTGGGTGCAATTATTCCTGTTATACGATGGAAAAACTGTTGCACCTTTATTGTATTTAATGCTTCTGGCGTTGACTTCACAGGCCCTAACTATTCGATCTGGTGGTGCAACGTCCTAGAGTGAAGCCTAGGTTGACCGGAACGTAGAAATGGCCATAACTTTCACACTGGTTACCATTATTCGTTTTATACGATGGAAAAGCTGTTGTACTTATATTGTATTTTATGCTTCGGGCGTTGACTTCTAAGGCCCTAACTATTCGATTTGGTGGAGCAGCGCCCTACAGTGAAGCCTAGGTTGCCCGGAACGTAGAATCGGCCATCACTTTCAAACTGGTTGCAATTATTCCTGTTATATGATGGAAACACTGTTGTACTTTTATTGTATTTTATGCTTCAGGCGTTGACTTCTGAGGCCGTAGCTATTCGATGTGGTGGAAGAACGCCATAGAGTGAAGCCTAGATTGCCCGGAACGTAGAAATGACCAGAACTTTCATACTGGTTGCAATTATTCGTTTTATATGATGGAAAAACTGTTGTATTTATATTGCATTTTATGCTGCTGGCGTTCACTTCTTCGGCCCTAACTATTCGATCTGGTGGAACAACGCCCTGGGGTGAAGCCTAGGTTGCCCGAAACGTAGAAATGACCATAACTTTCACACTGGTTGCTATTATTCGTTTTATACGATGGAAAAGCTGTTATATTTATATTGCATATTATGCTTCTGGCATTGAATTCTAAGTCCCTAGCTATTCGATCTGGTGGAGCAACGCCCTAGAGTGAAGCCTAGGTTGCTCGGAATGTAGAAATGACCTTCACTATCAAACTGGTTGCAATTAATCCTGTTATACGATGGAAAAACTGTTGTATTTTTATTGCATTTTATGCTACTGGCGTTCACTTCTTAGGCCCTAACTATTCGATCTGGTGGAACAACGCCCTAGGGTGAAGCCTAGGTTGCCCGGAACGTAGAAATGACCATAAGTTTCATAATGGTTGCAATTATTCGTTTTATACGATGGAAAAACTGTTGCATTTCTATTGTATTTTATGCTTCGGGCGTTGACTTCTTAGGCCCTAACACTTCGATCTGGTGGAGCAACGCCCTACAGTGAAGCCTAGGTTGCCCGGAACGTAGAAATGACCATAACATTTACACTGGTAGCAATTATTCGTTTTATACAATGGAAAAACTGTTCTTTTTATTTTGTATTTTATGCTTCGGGCGTTGACTTCTAAGGCCCTAACTGTTTGATCTGGTGGAGCAACGCCCTAGAGTGAAGCCTAGGTTGCCCGGAACGAAGGAATGACAATTACTTTCACACTGTTTGCAATTATTCGTTTTTTACGATGGAAAAGCTGTTGTATTTATATTGTATTATATGCCTCTGGCGTTGACTTCTAAGGCCCTAGCTATTCGATCTAGTAGAGCAACGCCCTATAGTGAAGCCTAGGTGGCCCGGAACGTAGAAATGACCATCACTTTCAAACTGGTTGCAATTAATCCTGTTATACGATGGAAAAACTGTTGTATTTTTATTGCATTTTATGCTTCGGGCGTTGACTTCTAAGGCCCTAACTATTCAATCTGTTGGAGCAACGCCCTAGAGTGAAGCCTAGGTTGCTCGGAATGTAGAAATGATCATTACTTTCACACTGGTTGCAATTATTCGTTTTATACGATGTAAAAACTGTTGTATTTATATTGTATTTTATGCTTGTGGCGTAACTTCTTATGCCTTAACTATTCGACCTGGTAGAGCAACGCCCTAGAGTGAATCCTAGGATGCTCGGAATATAGAAGTGACCATAACTTTCACACTGGTTGCAATTATTCGTTTTCTGCGATTGAAAAACTGTTCTATTTATTTTGTATTTTATGCTTCGGGCGTTGACTTCTTAGGCCCTAACTATTCGATCTGGTGGAACAACGCCCTAGGGTGAAGCCTAGGTTGCCCGGAACGTAGAAATGACCATTACTTTCACACTGTTTGCAATTATCCCTTTTATACGATTGAAAAGCTATTGTATTTATATCGTATTTTATGCTTCTGGCGTTGACTTCTATGGCCCTAACTATTCGATCTAGTGGAGCAACGCCCTAGAGTGAAGCCTAGGTTGCCTGGAACGTGGAAATGACCTTCGCTTTCAAACTGGTTGCAATTAATCCTGTTATACGATGGAAAAACTGTTGTATTTTTATTGCATTTTATGCTTCCGGCGTTGACTTCTAAGGCCCTAACTATTCAATCTGTTGGAGCAACGCCCTAGAGTGAAGCCTAGGTTGCTCGGAATGTAGAAATGACCATAACTTTCACACTGGTTGCAATTAATAGTTTTATACGATGGAAAAACTGTTGCATTTATATTGTATTTAATGCTTCTGGCGTTGACTTCTTAGGCCCTAACAATTCGATCTGGTGGAGCAACGCCCTACAGTGAAGCCTAGGTTGCCCGGAACGTAGGTATGAACATAACCTTCACACAGGTTGCAATTATCCCTTTTATACGATGGAAAAGCTGCTGTATTTATATTGTATTTTATGCTTCTGGCGTTCACTTCTTAGGCCCTAACTATTCGACCTGGTGGTACAACGCCCTAGGCTGAAGCCTAGGTTGCCCGGAACGTAGAAATGACCATAACTTTTACACTGGTAGCAATTATTCGTTTTATACAATGGAAAAACTGTTGTATTTTTATTGTATTTTATGCTTCAGGCGTAGGCTTCTAAGGCCGTAGCTATTCGATATGGTGCAGCACCGCCCTAGAGTGAAGCCTAGGTTGCCCGGATCGTAGAAATGACCATAACTTTTACACTGGTAGCAATTATTCGTTTTAAAGAATGGAAAAACTGTTCTATTTATTTTGTATTTTATGCTTCGGGCGTTGACTTCTAAGGCCCTAACTGTTTGATCTGGTGGAGCAACGCCCTAGAGTGAAGCCTAGGTTGCCCGGAACGTAGAAATGACCATAACTTGCACACTGGCTGCTATTATTCGTTTTATACGATGGAAAACTGTCATATTTATATTGTATTTTATGCTTCTGGCGTTGACTTCTTAGGCCCTAACTATTCGACCGGGTGGTATAACGCCCTAGGCTGAAGCCTAGGTTGCCCGGAACGTAGAAATGACCATAACTTTTACACTGGTAGCAATTATTCGTTTTATACAATGGAAAAAATGTTCTATTTATTTTGTATTTTATGCTTCGGGCGTTGACTTCTTTGGCCCTAACAATTCGATCTCGTGGAGCAACGCCCTAGAGTGAAGCCTAGGTTGCCTGGAACGTACAAATGACCATCACTTTCACACGGATTGCAATTATTCCTGTTATAGGATGGAAAGACTGTTGTATTTTCATTGCATTTTATGCTTCTGGCGTTCACTTCTTAGGCCCTAACTATTCGATCTGGTGGAACAACGCCCTAGGGTGAAGCCTAGGTTGCCCGGAACGTAGAAATGACCATAACTTTTACACTGGTAGCAATTATTCGTTTTTTACAATGGAAAAACTGTTCTATTTATTTTGTACTTTATGCTTCGGGCGTTGACTTCTAAGGCCCTAACTGTTTGATCTGGTGGAGCAACGCCCTAGAGTGAAGCCTAGGTTGCCCGGAACGTAGAAATGACCATCACTTTCAAACTGGTTGCAATTAATCCTGTTATACGATGGAAAAACTATTGTATTTTTATTGCATTTTATGCTTCGGGCGTTGACTTCTAAGGCCCTAACTATTCAATCTGTTGGAGCAACGCCCTAGAGTGAAGCGTAGGTTGCTCGGAATGTAGAAATGAACATTACTTTCACACTGGTTGCAATTACTCGTTTTCTGCGATGGAAAAACCGTTCTATTTATTTTGTATTTTACGCTTCGGGCGTTGACTTCTAAGGCCCTAACTATTCAATCTGTTGGAGCAACGCCCTAGAGTGAAGCCTAGGTTGCTCGGAATGTAGAAATGATCATTACTTTCACACTGGTTGCAATTATGCGTTTTATACGATGGAAAAACTGTTGTATTTCTATTGTTTTTTATGCTTCGGGCGTTGACTTCTTAGGCCCTAACACTTCGATCTGGTGGAGCAACGCCCTACAGTGAAGCCTAGGTTGCCCGGAACGAAGGAATGACAATTACTTTCACACTGTTTGCAATTATTCGTTTTTTACGATGGAAAAGCTGTTGTATTTATATTGTATTATATGCCTCTGGCGTTGACTTCTAAGGCCCTAGCTATTCGATCTAGTGGAGCAACGCCCTATAGTGAAGCCTAGGTGGCCCGGAACGTAGAAATCACCATCACTTTCAACCTGGTTGCAATTAATCCTGTTATACGATGGAAAAACTGTTGTATTTTTATTGCATTTTATGCTTCGGGCGTTGACTTCTAAGGCCCTAACTATTCAATCTGTTGGAGCAACGCCCTAGAGTGAAGCCTAGGTTGCTCGGAATGTAGAAATGATCATTACTTTCACACTGGTTGCAATTATTCGTTTTCTGCGATTGAAAAACTGTTCTATTTATTTTGTATTTTATGCTTCGGGCGTTGACTTCTAAGGCCCTAACTGTTTGATCTGGTGGAGCAACGCCCTAGAGTGTAGCCTGGGTTGCCCGGAACGTAGAAATGACAATTACTTTCACACTGTTTGCAATTATTCCTTTTATACGATGCAAAAGCTGTTGTATTTATATCGTGTTTTATGCTTCTCGCGTTGACTTCTAAGGACCTAACTATTCGATCTGGTGGAACAACGCCCTACAGTGAAGCCTAGGTTGCTCGGAATGTAGAAATAACCATAACTTTTACACTGGTTGCAATTATTCGTTTTATACGATGGAAAAACTGTTGTATTTATATTGTATTTTATGCTTCTGGCGTTCACTTATTAGGCCCTAACCATTCGATCTGGTGGAACAACGCCCAAGGGTGAAGCCTAGGTTGCCCGGAACGTAGAAATGACCATAACTTTTACACTGGTAGCAATTATTCGTTTTATACAATGGAAAAACTGTTCTATTTATTTTGTATTTTATGCTTCGGGCGTTGACTTCTAAGGCCCTAACTGTTTAATCTGGTGGAACAACGCCCTAGGGTGAAGCCTAGGTTGCCCGGAACGTAGAAATGACCATTACTTTCACACTGTTTGCAATTATTCCTTTTATACGATTGAAAAGCTGTTGTATTTATATCGTATTTTATGCTTCTGGCGTTGACTTCTATGGCCCTAACTATTCGATCTAGTGGAGCAACGCCCTAGAGTGAAGCCTAGGTTGCCCGGAACGTGGAAATGACCATCGCTTTCAAACTGGTTGCAATTAATCCTGTTATACGATGGAAAAACTGTTGTATTTTTATTGCATTTTATGCTTCGGGCGTTGACATCTAAGGCCCTAACTATTCAATCTGTTGGAGCAACGCCCTAGAGTGAAGCCTAGGTTGCTCGGAATGTAGAAATGACCATAACTTTCACACTGGTTGCAATTAATAGTTTTATACGATGGAAAAACTGTTGTATTTATATTGTATTTAATGCTTCTGGCGTTGACTTCTTAGGCCCTAACAATTCGATCTGGTGGAGCAACGCCCTACAGTGAAGCCTAGGTTGCCCGGAACGTAGGTATGAACATAACCTTCACACAGGTTGCAATTATCCCTTTTATACGATGGAAAAGCTGCTGTATTTATATCGTATTTTATGCTTCTGGCGTTGACTTCTAAGGACCTAACTATTCGATCTGGTGGAGCAACGCCCTAGAGTGAAGCCTAGGTTGCTCGGAATGTAGACATGACCATAACTTTCACACTGGTTGCAATTATTCGTTTTATACGGTGGAAAAGCTGTTGTATTTATATTGTATTTTATGCTTCTGGCGTTCACTTCTTAGGCCCTAACTATTCGACCTGGTGGTACAACGCCCTAGGCTGAAGCCTAGGTTGCCGGGAACGTAGAAATGACCATAACTTTTACACTGGTAGCAATTATTCGTTTTATACAATGGAAAAACTGTTGTATTTTTATTGTATTTTATGCTTCAGGCGTAGGCTTCTAAGGCCGTAGCTATTCGATATGGTGCAGCACCGCCCTAGAGTGAAGCCTAGGTTGCCCGGATCGTAGAAATGACCATAACTTTTACACTGGTAGCAATTATTCGTTTTAAAGAATGGAAAAACTGTTCTATTTATTTTGTATTTTACGCTTCGGGCGTTGACTTATAAGGCCCTAATTGTTTGATCTGGTGGAGCAACGCCCTAGAGTGTAGCCTAGGTTGCCCGGAACGTAGAAATGACAATTACTTTCACACTGTTTGCAATTATTCCTTTTATACGATGCAAAAGCTGTTGTATTTATTTTGTATTTTACGCTTCGGGCGTTGACTTCTAAGGACCTAACTATTCGATCTGGTGGAGCAACGCCCTAGAGTGAAGCCTAGGTTGCTCGGAATGTAGAAATAACCATAACTTTCACACTGGTTGCAATTATACGTTCTTTACGATGGAAAAGCTGTTGTATTTATATTGTATTTTATGACTCTGGCGTTGACTTCTAAGGCCCTAGCTATTCGATCTAGTGTAGCAACGCCCTAGAGTGAAGCCTGGGTTGCCCGGAACGTAGAAGTGACCATCACTTTCAAACTGGTTGCAATTAATCCTGTTATACGATGGAAAAACTGTTGTATTTTTATTGTATTTAATGCTTCTGGCGTTCACTTCTTAGGCCCTAACTATTCGAGCTGGTGGAGCAACGCCCTAGAGTGAAGCCTAGGTTGCCCGGAACGTAGAAATGACCATAACTTTCACACTGGCTTCAATTATTCGTTTTATACGATGGAAAAACTGTCATATTTATATTGTATTTTATGCTTCTGGCGTTGACTTCTTAGGCCCTAACTATTCGACCTGGTGGAATAACGCCCTAGGCTGAAGCCTAGGTTGCCCGGAACGTAGAAATGACCATAACTTTTACACTGGTAGCAATTATTCGTTTTATACAATGGAAAAACTGTTGTATTTTTATTGTATTTTATGCTTCAGGCGTAGGCTTCTAAGGCCGTAGCTATTCGATATGGTGCAGCACCGCCCTAGAGTGAAGCCTAGGTTGCCCGGATCGTAGAAATGACCATAACTTTTACACTGGTAGCAATTATTCGTTTTAAAGAATGGAAAAACTGTTCTATTTATTTTGTATTTTACGCTTCGGGCGTTGACTTATAAGGCCCTAACTGTTTGATCTGGTGGAGCAACGCCCTAGAGTGTAGCCTAGGTTGCCCGGAACGTAGAAATGACAATTACTTTCACACTGTTTGCAATTATTCCTTTTATACGATGCAAAAGCTGTTGTATTTATTTTGTATTTTACGCTTCGGGCGTTGACTTCTAAGGACCTAACTATTCGATCTGGTGGAGCAACGCCCTAGAGTGAAGCCTAGGTTGCTCGGAATGTAGAAATAACCATAACTTTCACACTGGTTGCAATTATACGTTCTTTACGATGGAAAAGCTGTTGTATTTATATTGTATTTTATGACTCTGGCGTTGACTTCTAAGGCCCTAGCTATTCGATCTAGTGTAGCAACGCCCTAGAGTGAAGCCTGGGTTGCCCGGAACGTAGAAGTGACCATCACTTTCAAACTGGTTGCAATTAATCCTGTTATACGATGGAAAAACTGTTGTATTTTTATTGTATTTAATGCTTCTGGCGTTCACTTCTTAGGCCCAAACTATTCGAGCTGGTGGAGCAACGCCCTAGAGTGAAGCCTAGGTTGCCCGGAACGTAGAAATGACCATAACTTTCACACTGGCTTCAATTATTCGTTTTATACGATGGAAAAACTGTCATATTTATATTGTATTTTATGCTTCTGGCGTTGACTTCTTAGGCCCTAACTATTCGACCTGGTGGAATAACGCCCTAGGCTGAAGCCTAGGTTGCCCGGAACGTAGAAATGACCATAACTTTTACACTGGTAGCAATTATTCGTTTTATACAATGGAAAAAATGTTCTATTTATTTTGTATTTTATGCTTCGGGCGTTGACTTCTTTGGCCCTAACAATTCGATCTCGTGGAGCAACGCCCTAGAGTGAAGCCTAGGTTGCCTGGAACGTACAAATGACCATCACTTTCACACGGATTGCAATTATTCCTGTTATAGGATGGAAAGACTGTTGTATTTTTATTGCATTTTATGCTTCTGGAGTTCACTTCTTAGGCCCTAACTATTCGATCTTGTGGAATAACGCCCTTGGGTGAAGCCTAGGTTGCCCGGAACGTAGAAATGACCATAACTTTTACACTTGTAGCAATTATTCGTTTTATACAATGGAAAAACTGTTCTATTTATTTTGTATTTTATGCTTCGGGCGTTGACTTCTAAGGCCCTAGCTGTTTGATCTGGTGGAGCAACGCCCTAGAGTGAAGCCTAGGTTGCCCGGAACGTAGAAATGACCATAACTTTCACACTGGCTTCAATTATTCGTTTTATACGATGGAAAAACTGTCGTATTTATATTGTATTTTATGCTTCTGGCGTTGACTTCTTAGGCCCTAACTATTCGATCTGGAGGAAAAACGCCCTTGAGTGAAGCCTAGGTTGACTGGAACGTAGAAATGACCATCACTTTCACACGGGTTGCAATTATTCCTGTTATAGGATGGAAAGACTGTTGCATTTTTATTGTATTTTATGCTTCAGGCGTTGACTTCTGAGGCCGTAGCTATTCGATGTCGTGGAAGAACGCCACAGAGTGAAGCCTTGGTTGCCCGGAACGTAGAAATGACCATAAGTTTCATAATGGTTGCAATTATTCGTTTTATACGATGGAAAAACTGTTGTATATCCATTGTATTTTATGCTTCGTGCGTTGACTTCTTAGGCCCTAACACTTCGATCTGGTGGAGCAACGCCCTACAGTGAAGCCTAGGTTGCCCGGAACGTAGATATGACCATAACCTTCACACAGATTGCAATTATTCGTTTTATACGGTGTAAAGGCTGTTGTATTTATTTTGTATTTTATTCTTCTGGTGTTGACTTCTTAGGCCCTAACTATTCGATCTGGTGGAACAACGCCGTAGAGTGAAGCCTAGGTTGCCCGGAACGTAGAAATGACCATTACATTCAGACTGTTTGCAATTATTCCTTTTATACGATGGAAAAACTGTTCTATTTATTTTGTATCTTATTCTTCGGGCGTTGACTTCTTTGGCCCTAACAATTCGATCTGGTGGAGCAACGCCCTAGAGTGAAGCCTAGGTTGCCTGGAACGTACAAATGACCATCACTTTCACACGGATTGCAATTATTCCTGTTATAGGATGGAAAGACTGTTGTATTTTTATTGCATTTTATGCTTCTGGCGTTCACTTCTTAGGCCCTAACTATTCGATCTGGTGGAACAACGCCCTAGGGTGAAGCCTAGGTTGCCCGGAACGTAGAAATGACCATAACTTTTACACTGGTAGCAATTATTCGTTTTTTACAATGGAAAAACTGTTCTATTTATTTTGTACTTTATGCTTCGGGCGTTGACTTCTAAGGCCCTAACTGTTTCATCTGGTGGAGCAACGCCCTAGAGTGAAGCCTAGGTTGCCCGGAACGTAGAAATAACCATCACTTTCAAACTGGTTGCAATTAATCCTGTTTTACGATGGAAAAACTGTTGTATTTTTATTGCATTTTATGCTTCGGGCGTTGACTTCTAAGGCCCTAACTATTCAATCTGTTGGAGCAACGCCCTAGAGTGAAGCCTAGGTTGCTCGGAATGTAGAAATGATCATTACTTTCACACTGGTTGCAATTATTCGTTTTATACGATGGAAAAACTGTTGTATTTATATTGTGTTTTATGCTTCTGGCGTTCACTTCTTAGGCCCTAACTATTCGACCTGGTAGAGCAACGCCCTAGAGTGAGGCCTAGGTTGCTCGGAATATAGAAATGACCATAACTTTCACACTGGTTGCAATTATTCGTTTTCTGCGATGGAAAAACTGTTCTATTTATTTTGTATTTTACGCTTCGGGCGTTGACTTCTAAGGCCCTAACTGTTTGATCTGGTGGAGCAACGCCCTAGAGTGTAGCCTAGGTTGCCCGGAACGTAGAAATGACAATTACTTTCACACTGTTTGCAATTATTCCTTTTATACGATGCAAAAGCTGTTGTATTTATATCGTATTTTATGCTTCTGGCGTTGACTTCTAAGGACCTAACTATTCGATCTGGTGGAGCAACGCCCTAGAGTGAAGCCTAGGTTGCTCGGAATGTAGAAATAACCATAACTTTCACACTGGTTGCAATTATACGTTCTTTACGATGGAAAAGCTGTTGTATTTATATTGTATTTTATGACTCTGGCGTTGACTTCTAAGGCCCTAGCTATTCGATCTAGTGTAGCAACGCCCTAGAGTGAAGCCTGGGTTGCCCGGAACGTAGAAGTGACCATCACTTTCAAACTGGTTGCAATTAATCCTGTTATACGATGGAAAAACTGTTGTATTTTTATTGTATTTAATGCTTCTGGCGTTCACTTCTTAGGCCCTAACTATTCGAGCTGGTGGAACAACGCCCTAGAGTGAAGCCTAGGTTGCTCGGAATGTAGAAATAACCATAACTTTCACACGGGTTGCAATTATTCCTGTTATAGGATGGAAAGACTGTTGTATTTTTATTGCATTTGATGCTTCTGGCGTTCACTTCTTAGGCCCTAACTATTCGATCTGGTGGAACAACGCCCTAGGGTGAAGCCTAGGTTGCCCGGAACGTAGAAATGACATTAACATTTACACTGGTAGCAATTATTCGTTTTATACAATGGAAAAACTGTTCTCTTTATTTTGTATTTTATGCTTCGGGCGTTGACTTCTAAGGCCCTAACTGTTTGTTCTGGTGGGGCAACGCCCTAGAGTGTAGCCTAGGTTGCACGGAACGTAGAAATGACAACTACTTGCACACTGGTTGCAATTATTCGTTTTATACGATGGAAAAACTGTTGTATTTATATTGTGTTTTATGCTTCTGGCGTTCACTTCTTAGGCCCTAACTATTGGATCTGGTGGAACAACGCCCAAGGGTGAAGCCTAGATTGCCAGGAACGTAGAAATGACCATAACTTTTACACTGGTAGCAATTATTCGTTTTATACGATGGAAAAACTGTTCTATTTGTTTTGCATTTTATGCTTCGGGCGTTGACTTCTAAGGCCCTAACTGTTTAATCTGGTGGAGCAACGCCCTAGGGTGAAGCCTAGGTTGACCGGAACGTAGAAATGACCATAACTTTCACACTGGTTACCATTATTCGTTTTAAACGATGGAAAAGCTGTTGAATTTATATCGTATTTTATGCTTCTGGCGTTGACTTCTTAGGCCATAACTATTCCATCTGGTGGAACAACGCCCTAAGGTGAAGCCTAGGTTGCCCGGGTCGTAGAAATGACCAGTACTTTCACACTGGTTGCAGTTATTCGTTTTATACGATGGAAAAACTGTTCTATTTATTTTGCATTTTATGCTTCGGGCGTTGACTTCTAAGGCGCTAACTATTCAATCTGTTGGAGAAACGCCCTAGGGTATATCCTAGGTTGCCCGGAAAGTAGAAATGACCATAACTTTCATACTGGTTGCAATTATTCGTTTTATATGATGGAAAAACTGTTGTATTTATATTGTATTTTATGCTTCTGGCGTTCACTTCTTAGGCCCTAACTATTCGACCTGGTAGAGCAACGCCCTAGAGTGAAGCCTTGGTTGCTCGGAATATAGAAATGACCATAACTTTCACACTGGTTGCAATTATTCGTTTTCTGCGATGGAAAAACTGTTCTATTTATTTTGTATTTTACGCTTCGGGCGTTGACTTCTAAGGCCCTAACTGTTTGATCTGGTGGAGCAACGCCCTAGAGTGTAGCCTAGGTTGCCCGGAACGTAGAAATGACAATTACTTTCACACTGTTTGCAATTATTCCTTTTATACGATGCAAAAGCTGTTGTATTTATATCGTATTTTATGCTTCTGGCGTTGACTTCTATGGACCTAACTATTCGATCTGTTGGAGAAACGCCCTAGGGTATATCCTAGGTTGCCCGGAAAGTAGAAATGACCATAACTTTCATACTGGTTGCAATTATTCGTTTTATATGATGGAAAAACTGTTGTATTTATATTGTATTTTATGCTTCTGGCGTTCACTTCTTAGGCCCTAACTATTCGACCTGGTAGAGCAACGCCCTAGAGTGAAGCCTTGGTTGCTCGGAATATAGAAATGACCATAACTTTCACACTGGTTGCAATTATTCGTTTTCTGCGATGGAAAAACTGTTCTATTTATTTTGTATTTTACGCTTCGGGCGTTGACTTCTAAGGCCCTAACTGTTTGATCTGGTGGAGCAACGCCCTAGAGTGTAGCCTAGGTTGCCCGGAACGTAGAAATGACAATTACTTTCACACTGTTTGCAATTATTCCTTTTATACGATGCAAAAGCTGTTGTATTTATATCGTATTTTATGCTTCTGGCGTTGACTTCTATGGACCTAACTATTCGATCTGGTGGAGCAATGCCCTATAGTGAAGCCTAGGTTGCTCGGAATGTAGAAATAACCATAACTTTCACACTGGTTGTAATTATACGTTCTTTACGATGGAAAAGCTGTTGTATCTATATTGTATTTTATGACTCTGGCGTTGACTTCTAAGGCCCTAGCTATTCGATCTAGTGTAGCAACGCCCTAGAGTGAAGCCTAGGTTGCCCGTAACGTAGATATGACCATAACCTTCACACAGGTTGCAATTATTCGTTTAATACGGTGTAAAGGCTGTTGTACTTATTTTGTATTTTATTCTTCTGGTGTTGATTTCTGAGGCCCTAACTATTCGATCTGGTTGAACAACGCCTTAGAGTGAAGCCTAGGCTGCCCGGAACGTAGAAATGACCATTACTTGCACAGTGTTTGCAATTATTCATTTTATACGATGGAAAAGCGGTTGTATTTATATTGTATTTTATGCTCCTGGCGTTGACTTCTAAGGCCGTAGCTATTAGACGTGGTGGAGCAACGCCCTAGAGTGACGCCTAGGTTGACCGGAACGTAGAAATGACCATTACTTTCTCAATGTCTGCAATTATTCGTTTTATACGATGGAAAAACTGTTGTATTTACATTGTATTTTATGCTTCTGGCGTTGACTTCTATGGCCCTAGCTATTCGATCTAGTGGAGCAACGCCCTAGAGTGAAGCCTAGGCTGTCCGGAACGTAGAAATGACCATCACTTTCAAACTGGTTGCAATTAATCCTGTTATACGATGGAAAAACTGTTGTATATTTATTGCATTTTATGCTTCGTGCGTTGACTTCTAAGGCCCTAACTATTCAATCTGTTGGAGCAACGCCCTAGAGTGAAGCCTAGGTTGCTCGGAAAGTAGAAATGACCATAACTTTCACACTGGCTGCAATTATTCGTTTTATACGATGGAAAAACTGTTGTATTTACATTGTATTTTATGCTTCTGGCGTTCACTTCTTAGGGCCTAACTGTTCGATCTGATGGAACAATGCCCTAGGATGAAGCCTAGGTTGCCCGGAAAGTAGAAATGACCATAACTTTTACACTGGTAGCAATTATTCGTTTTATACAATGGAAAAACTGTTCTATTTATTTTGTATTTTATGCTTCGGGCGTTGACTTCTTTGGCCCTAACAATTCGACCTGGTAGAGCAACGCCCTAGAGTGGAGCCTAGGTTGCTCGGAATATAGAAATGACCATAACTTTCACACTGGTTGCAATTATTCGTTTTCTGCGATGGAAATCTGTTCTATTTATTTTGTATTTTATGCTTCGGGCGTTGACTTCTAAGGCCCTAACTGTTTGATCTGGTGGAGCAACGCCCTAGGGTGTAGCCTAGGTTGCCCGGAACGTAGAAATGACAATTACTTTCACACAGTTTGCAATTATACGTTCTTTACGATGCAAAAGCTGTTGTATTTATATCGTATTTTATGCTTCTGGCGTTGACTTCTAAGGACCTAACTATTCGATCTGGTGGAGCAACGCCCTAGAGTGAAGCCTAGGTTGCTCGGAATGTAGAAATGACCATAACTTTCACACTGGATGCAATTATTAGTTTTATACGATGGAAAAACTGTTGTATTTATATTGTATTTAATGCTTCTGGCGTTGACTTCTTAGGTCCTGACACTTCGATCTGGTGGAGCAACGCCCTACAGTGAAGCCTAGGTTGCCCGGAACGTAGGTATGACCATAACTTTTACACTGGCAGCAATTATTCGTTTTATACAATGCAAAAACCGTTCTATTTATTTTGTATTTTATGCTTCGGGCGTTGACTTCTAAGGCGCTAACTGTTTGATCTGGTGGAGCATCGCCGTAGAGTGAAGCCTATGTTGCCCGGAACGTAGAAATGACCATAACTTTCACACTGGTTGCTATTATTCGTTTTATACGATGGAAAAACTGTTGTATTTTTATTGTATTTTATGCTTCAGGCGTAGGCTTCTAAGGCCGTAGCTATTCGATATGGTGCAGCACCGCCCTAGAGTGAAGCCTAGGTTGCCCGGATCGTAGAAATGACCATAACTTTTACACTGGTAGCAATTATTCGTTTTAAAGAATGGAAAAACTGTTCTATTTATTTTGTATTTTATGCTTCAGGCGTAGGCTTCTAAGGCCGTAGCTATTCGATATGGTGCAGCACCGCCCTAGAGTGAAGCCTAGGTTGCCCGGATCGTAGAAATGACCATAACTTTTACACTGGTAGCAATTATTCGTTTTAAAGAATGGAAAAACTGTTCTATTTATTTTGTATTTTATCTTCGGGCGTTGACTTCTAAGGCCCTAACTTTTTAATCTGGTGGAGCAACGCCCTAGAGTGAAGCCTAGGTTGCTCGGAATGTAGAAATGACCATAACTTTCACACTGGATGCAATTATTAGTTTTATACGATGGAAAAACTGTTGTATTTATATTGTATTTAATGCTTCTGGCGTTGACTTCTTAGGTCCTAACACTTCGATCTGGTGGAGCAACGCCCTACAGTGAAGCCTAGGTTTCCCGGAACGTAGGTATGACCATAACCTTCACACAGGTTGCAATTATTCGTATTATACGGTGTAAAGGCTGTTGTATTTATTTTGTATTTTATACTTCTGGTGTTGACTTCTTAGGCCCTAACTATTCGATCTGGTGGAGCAACGCCCTAGAGTGAAGCCTAGGTTGCTCGGAACGTAGAAATGACCATAACTTTTACACTGGTAGCAATTATTCGTTTTATACAATGGAAAAACTGTTGTATTTATATTGTATTTTATGCTTCTGGCGTTCACTTCTTAGGCCCTAACTATTCGACCTGGTGGAACAACGCCCAAGGGTGAAGCCTAGGTTGCCCGGAACGTAGAAATGACCATAACTTTTACACTGGTAGCAATTACTCGTTTTATACAATGGAAAAAATGTTCTATTTATTTTGTATTTTATGCTTCGGGCGTTGACTTCTTTGGCCCTAACAATTCGATCTCGTGGAGCAACGCCCTAGAGTGAAGCCTAGGTTGCCTGGAACGTACAAATGACCATCACTTTCACACGGATTGCAATTATTCCTGTTATAGGATGGAAGGACTGTTGTATTTTTATTGCATTTTATGCTTCTGGCGTTCACTTCTTAGACCCTAACTATTCGATCTTGTGGAATAACGCCCGAGGGTGAAGCCTAGGTTGCCCGGAACGTAGAAATAACCATAACTTTTACACTTGTAGCAATTATTCGTTTTATACAATGGAAAAACTGTTCTATTTATTTTGTATTTTATGCTTCGGGCGTTGACTACTAAGGCCCTAGCTGTTTGATCTGGTGGAGCAACGCCCTAGAGTGAAGCCTAGGTTGCCCGGAACGTAGAAATGACCATAACTTTCACACTGGCTGCTATTATTCGTTTTATACGATGGAAAAACTGTCATATTTATATTGTATTTTATGCTTCTAGCGTTGACTTCTTAGGCCCTAACTATGCGATCTGGTGGAACAACGCCCTTGAGTGAAGCCTAGGTTGCCTGGAACGTAGAAATGACCATCACTTTCACACGGGTTGCAATTATTCCTGTTATAGGATGGAAAGACTGTTGCATTTTTATTGTATTTTATGCTTCAGGCGTTGACTTCTGAGGCCGTAGCTATTCGATGTCGTGGAAGAACGCCACAGAGTGAAGCCTTGGTTGCCCGGAACGTAGAAATGACCATAAGTTTCATAATGGTTGCAATTATTCGTTTTATACGATGGAAAAACTGTTATATTTCCATTCTATTTTATGCTTCGGGCGTTGACTTCTTAGGCCCTAACACTTCGATCTGGTGGAGCAACGCCCGACAGTGAAGCCTAGGTTGCCCGGAACGTTGATATGACCATAACCTTCACACATGTTGCAATTATTCGTTTTATACGGTGTAAAGGCTGTTGTATTTATTTTGTATTTTATTCTTCTGGTGTTGACTTCTTAGGCCCTAACTATTCGATCTGGTGGAACAACGCCGTAGAGTGAAGCCTAGGTTGCCCGGAACGTAGAAATGACCATTACTTTCACACTGTTTGCAATTATTCCTTTTATACGATGGAAAAACTGTTCTATTTATTTTGTATCTTATTCTTCGGGCGTTGACTTCTTTGGCCCTAACAATTCGATCTGGTGGAGAAACGCCCTAGAGTGAAGCCTAGGTTGCCTGGAACGTACAAATGACCATCACTTTCACACGGATTGCAATTATTCCTGTTATAGGATGGAAAGACTGTTGTATTTTTATTGCATTTTATGCTTCTGGCGTTCACTTCTTAGGCCCTAACTATTCGATCTGGTGGAGCAACGCCCTGCAGTGAAGCCTAGGTTGCCCGGAACGTAGATATGACCATAACCTTCACACAGGTTGCAATTATTCGTTTTATACGGTGTAAAGGCTGTTGTATTTATTTTGTATTTTATTCTTCTGGTGTTGACTTCTTAGGCCCTAGCTATTCGATCTGGTGGAACAACGCCGTAGAGTGAAGCCTAGGTTGCCCGGAACGTAGAAGTGACCATCACTTTCAAACTGGTTGCAATTAATCCTGTTATAGGATGGAAAAACTGTTGTATTTTTATTGTATTTAATGCTTCTGGCGTTCACTTCTTAGGCCCTAACTATTCGAGCTGGTGGAACAACTCCCTAGAGTGAAGCCTAGGTTGCTCGGAATGTAGAAATAACCATAACTTTCACACTGGTTGCAATTATTCGTTTTATACGATGGAAAAACTGTTGTATTTATATTGTATTTTATGCTTCTGGCGTTCACTTCTTAGGCCCTAACTATTCGACCTGGTGGAACAACGCCCAAGGGTGAAGCCTAGGTTGTCCGGAACGTTGAAATGACCATAACTTTTACACTGGTAGCAATTATTCGTTTTATACAATGGAAAAACTGTTCCATTTATTTTGTATTTTATGCTTCGGGCGTTGACTTCTAAGGCCCTAACTGTTTAATCTGGTGGAGTAACGCCCTAGGGTGAAGCCTAGGTTGCCCGGAACGTAGAAATGACCATTACTTTCACACTGTTTGCAATTATTCCTTTTATACGAATGAAAAGCTGTTGTATTTATATCGTATTTTATGCTTCTGGCGTTGACTTCTTAGGCCCTAACTATTCGATCTGGTGGAGCAATGCCTCAGAGTTAAGTCTAGGATGCCCGAAACGCCCAAATGATCATTACTTTCACGCTTGTTGCAATTATTCCTGTTATACGATGAAAAGACCGTTGTATTTTTATTGTATTTTATGCTTCAGGCGTAGGCTTCTAAGGCCGTAGCTATTCGATATGGTGCAGCACCGCCCTAGAGTGAAGCCTAGGTTGCCCGGAACGTAGAAATGACCATAACTTTTACACTGGTAGCAATTATTCGTTTTATACAATGGAAAAAATGTTCTATTTATTTTGTATTTTATGCTTCGGGCGTTGACTTCTTTGGCCCTAACAATTCGATCTCGTGGAGCAACGCCCTAGAGTGAAGCCTAGGTTGCCTGGAACGTACAAATGACCATCACTTTCACACGGATTGCAATTATTCCTGTTATAGGATGGAAGGACTGTTGTATTTTTATTGCATTTTATGCTTCTGGCGTTCACTTCTTAGACCCTAACTATTCGATCTTGTGGAATAACGCCCTAGGGTGAAGCCTAGGTTGCCCGGAACGTAGAAATGACCATAACTTTTACACTTGTAGCAATTATTCGTTTTATACAATGGAAAAACTGTTCTATTTATTTTGTATTTTATGCTTCGGGCGTTGACTACTAAGGCCCTAGCTGTTTGATCTGGTGGAGCAACGCCCTAGAGTGAAGCCTAGGTTGCCCGGAACGTAGAAATGACCATAACTTTCACACTGGCTGCTATTATTCGTTTTATACGATGGAAAAACTGTCATATTTATATTGTATTTTATGCTTCTAGCGTTGACTTCTTAGGCCCTAACTATTCGATCTGGTGGAACAACGCCCTTGAGTGAAGCCTAGGTTGCCTGGAACGTAGAAATGACCATCACTTTCACACGGGTTGCAATTATTCCTGTTATAGGATGGAAAGACTGTTGCATTTTTATTGTATTTTATGCTTCAGGCGTTGACTTCTGAGGCCGTAGCTATTCGATGTCGTGGAAGAACGCCACAGAGTGAAACCTTGGTTGCCCGGAACGTAGAAATGACCATAAGTTTCATAATGGTTGCAATTATTCGTTTTATACGATGGAAAAACTGTTGTATTTCCATTGTATTTTATAATTCGGGCGTTGACTTCTTAGGCCCGAACACTTCGATCTGGTGGAGCAACGCCCTACAGTGAAGCCTAGGTTGCCCGGAACGTTGATATGACCATAACCTTCACACATGTTGCAATTATTCGTTTTATACGGTGTAAAGGCTGTTGTATTTATTTTGTATTTTATTCTTCTGGTGTTGACTTCTTAGGCCCTAACTATTCGATCTGGTGGAACAACGCCGTAGAGTGAAGCCTAGGTTGCCCGGAACGTAGAAATGACCATTACTTTCACACTGTTTGCAATTATTCCTTTTATACGATGGAAAAACTGTTCTATTTATTTTGTATCTTATTCTTCGGGCGTTGACTTCTTTGGCCCTAACAATTCGATCTGGTGGAGAAACGCCCTAGAGTGAAGCCTAGGTTGCCTGGAACGTACAAATGACCATCACTTTCACACGGATTGCAATTATTCCTATTATAGGATGGAAAGACTGTTGTATTTTTATTGCATTTTATGCTTCTGGCGTTCACTTCTTAGGCCCTAACTATTCGATCTGGTGGAGCAACGCCCTGCAGTGAAGCCTAGGTTGCCCGGAACGTAGATATGACCATAACCTTCACACAGGTTGCAATTATTCGTTTTATACGGTGTAAAGGCTGTTGTATTTATTTTGTATTTTATTCTTCTGGTGTTGACTTCTTAGGCCCTAGCTATTCGATCTGGTGGAACAACGCCGTAGAGTCAAGCCTAGGTTGCCCGGAACGTATAAATGACCATTACTTTCACACTGTTTGCAATTATTCGTTTTTTACGATGGAAAAGCTGAAGTATTTATATTGTATTATATGCCTCTGGCGTTGACTTCTAAGGCCCTAGCTATTCGATCTAGTGGAGCAACGCCCTAGAGTGAAGCCTAGGTTGCCCGGAACGTAGAAATGAAAATCACTTTCAAACTGGTTGCAATTAATCCTGTTATATGATGGAAAAACTGTTGTATTTTTATTGCATTTTATGCTTCGGGCGTTGACTTCTAAGGCCCTAACTATTCAATCTGTTGGAGCAACGCCCTAGAGTGAAGCCTAGGTTGCTCGGAATGTAGAAATGATCATTACTTTCACACTGGTTGCAATTATACGTTCTTTACGATGGAAAAGCTGTTGTATTTATATTGTATTTTATGACTCTGGCGTTGACTTCTAAGGCCCTAGCTATTCGATCTAGTGTAGCAACGCCCTAGAGTGAAGCCTAGGTTGCCCGGAACGTAGAAGTGACCATCACTTTCAAACTGGTTGCAATTAATCCTGTTATAGGATGGAAAAACTGTTGTATTTTTATTGTATTTAATGCTTCTGGCGTTCACTTCTTAGGCCCTAACTATTCGAGCTGGTGGAACAACGCCCTAGAGTGAAGCCTAGGTTGCTCGGAATGTAGAAATAACCATAGCTTTCACACTGGTTGCAATTATTCGTTTTATACGATGGAAAAACTGTTGTATTTATATTGTATTTTATGCTTCTGGCGTTCACTTCTTAGGCCCTAACTATTCGACCTGGTGGAACAACGCCCAAGGGTGAAGCCTAGGTTGTCCGGAACGTTGAAATGACCATAACTTTTACACTGGTAGCAATTATTCGTTTTATACAATGGAAAAACTGTTCTATTTATTTTGTATTTTATGCTTCGGGCGTTGACTTCTAAGGCCCTAACTGTTTAATCTGGTGGAGTAACGCCCTAGGGTGAAGCCTAGGTTGCCCGGAACGTAGAAATGACCATAACTTTCACACTGTTTGCAATTATTCCTTTTATACGATGGAAAAACTGTCATATTTATATTGTATTTTATGCTTCCGGCGTTGACTTCTTAGGCCCTAACTATTCGATCTGGTGGAACAACGCCCTTGAGTGAAGCCTAGGTTGTCTGGAACGTAGAAATGACCATCACTTTCACACGGGTTGCAATTATTCCTGTTATAGGATGGAAAGACTGTTGCATTTTTATTGTATTTTATGCTTCAGGCGTTGACTTCTGAGGCCGTAGCTATTCGATGTCGTGGAAGAACGCCACAGAGTGAAGCCTTGGTTGCCCGGAACGTAGAAATTACCATAAGTTTCATAATGGTTGCAATTATTCGTTTTATACGATGGAAAAACTGTTGTATTTCCATTGTATTTTATGCTTCGGGCGTTGACTTCTTAGGCCCTAACACTTCGATCTGGTGGAGCAACGCCCTACAGTGAAGCCTAGGTTGCCCGGAACGTAGATATGACCATAACTTTCACACATGTTGCAATTATTCGTTTTATACGGTGTAAAGGCTGTTGTATTTATTTTGTATTTTATTCTTCTGGTGTTGACTTCTTAGGCCCTAACTATTCGATCTGGTGGAACAACGCCGTAGAGTGAAGCCTAGGTTGCCCGGAACGTAGAAATGACCATTACTTTCACACTGTTTGCAATTATTCCTTTTATACGATGGAAAAACTGTTCTATTTATTTTGTATCTTATTCTTCTGGCGTTGACTTCTTTGGCCCTAACAATTCGATCTGGTGGAGCAACGCCCTAGAGTGAAGCCTAGGTTGCCTGGAACGTACAAATGACCATCACTTTCACACGGATTGCAATTATTCCTGTTATAGGATGGAAAGACTGTTGTATTTTTATTGCATTTTATGCTTCGGGCGTTGACTTCTAAGGCCCTAACTATTCAATCTGTTGGAGCAACGCCCTAGAGTGAAGCCTAGGTTGCTCGGAATGTAGAAATGATCATTACCTTCACACTGGTTGCAATTATTCGTTTTATACGATGGAAAAACTGTTGTGTTTATATTGTGTTTTATGCTTCTGGCGTTCACTTCTTAGGCCCTTACTATTCGACCTGGTAGTGCAACGCCCTAGAGTGAAGCCTAGGTTGCTCGGAATATAGAAATGACCATAACTTTCACACTGGTTGCAATTATTCGTTTTCTGCGATGGAAAAACTGTTCTATTTATTTTGTACTTTACGCTTCGGGCGTTGACTTCCAAGGCCCTAACTGTTTGATCTGGTGGAGCAACGCCCTAGAGTGTAGCCTAGGTTGCCCGGAACGTAGAAATAACAATTACTTTCACACTGTTTGCAATTATTCCTTTTATACGATGCAAAAGATGTTGTATTTATATCGTATTTTATGCTTCTGGCGTTGACTTCTAAGGTCCTAACTATTCGATCTGGTGGAGCAACGCCCTAGAGTGAAGCCTAGGTTGCTCGGAATGTAGAAATAACCATAACTTTCACACTGGTTGCAATCATACGTTCTTTACGATGGAAAAGCTGTTGTATTTATATTGTATTATATGACTCTGACGTTGACTTCTAAGGCCCTAGCTATTCGATCTAGTGTAGCAACGCCCTAGAGTGAAGCCTGGGTTGCCCGGAACGTAGAAGTGACCATCACTTTCAAACTGGTTGCAATTAATTCTGTTATACGATGGAAAAACTGTTGTATCTTTATTGTATTTAATGCTTCTGGCGTTCACTTCGTAGGCCCTAACTATTCGAGCTGGTGGAACAACGCCCTAGAGTGAAGCCTAGGTTGCTCGGAATGTAGAAATAACCATAACTTTCACACAGGTTGCAATTATTCCTGTTATAGGATGGAAAGACTGTTGTATTTTTATTGCATTTTATGCTTCTGGCGTTCACTTCTTAGGCCCTAACTATTCGATCTGGTGGAACAACGCCCTAGGGTGAAGCCTAGGTTGCCTGGAACGTAGAAATGACCATAACTTTTACACTGGTAGCAATTATTCGTTTTATACAATGGAAAAACTGTTCTATTTATTTTGTATTTTATGCTTGGGGCGTTGACTTCAAGGACCTAACTGTTTGAACTGGTGGAGCAACGCCCTAGAGTGAAGCCTAGGTTGCCCGGAACGTAGAAATGACCATAAGCTTCATAGTGGTTGCAATTATTCGTTTTATACGATGGAAAAACTGTTGTATTTCTATTGTATTTTATGCTTCGGGCGTTGACTTCTTAGGCCCTAACACTTCGATCTGGTGGAGCAACGCCCTACAGTGAAGCCTAGGTTGCCCGGAACGTAGATATGACCATAACCTTCACACAGATTGCAATTATTCGTTTTATACGGTGTAAAGTCTGTTGTATTTATTTTGTATTTTATTCTTCTGGTGTTGACTTCTTAGGCCCTAACTATTCGATCTGGTGGAACAACGCCGTAGAGTGAAGCCTAGGTTGCCCGGAACGTATAAATGACCATTACTTTCACACTGTTTGCAATTATTCCTTTTATACGATGGAAAAGCTGCTGTATTTATATCGTATTTTATGCTTCTGGCGTTGACTTCTAAGGACCTAACTATTCAATCTGGTGGAACTTCGCCCTAGGGTGAAGCCTAGGTTGCCCGGAACGTAGAAATGACCATAACTTTTACACTGGTAGCAATTATTCGTTTTATACAATGGAAAAACTGTTGTATTTATATGGTATTTTATGCTTCTGTCGTTGACTTCTTAGGCCCAAACTATTCGATCTGGTGGAGCAATGCCTCAGAGTTAAGTCTAGGATGCCCGAAACGCCGAAATGATCATTACTTTCACGCTTGTTGCAATTATTCCTGTTATACGATGAAAAGACCGTTGTATTTTTATTGTATTTTATGCTTCAGGCGTAGGCTTCTAAGGCCGTAACTATTCGATATGGTGGACCAACGCCCTAGAGTGAAGCCTAGGTTGCCCGGTACGTAGAAATGACCATCACTATCAAACTGGTTGCAATTATTTGTTTTATACGATGGAAAGGCTGTTGTATTTATATCGTATTTTATGCTTCTGGCGTTCACTTCTTAGGCCCTAACTATTCGATCTGGTGGAGCAATGCCTCAGAGTTAAGTCTAGGATGCCCGAAACGCCGAAATGATCATTACTTTCACGCTTGTTGCAATTATTCCTGTTATAGGATGAAAAGACCGTTGTATTTTTATTGTATTTTATGCTTCAGGCGTAGGCTTCTAAGGCCGTAGCTATTCGATATGGTGGAGCACCGCCCTAGAGTGAAGCCTAGGTTGCCCGGAACGTAGAAATGACCATAACTTTTACACTGGTAGCAATTATTCGTTTTATACGATGGAAAAGCTGTTGTATTTATATTGTATTTTATGCTTCTGGCGTTCACTTCTTAGGCCCTAACTGTTTGATCTGGTGGAGCAACGCCCTAGAATGAAGCCTAGGTTGCCCGGAACGTAGAAATGACCATTACTTTCACACTGTTTGCAATTATTCCTTTTACAGGATGGAAAAGCTGTTGTATTTTTATTGCATTTTATGCTTCGGGCGTTGACTTCTAAGGCCCTAACTATTCAATCTGTTGGAGCAACGCCCTAGAGTGAAGCCTAGCTTGCTCGGAGTGTAGAAATGACCATAACTTTCACACTGGTTCCAATTATTCGTTTTATACGATGGAAAAACTGTTGTATTTATATTGTATTATATGCTTCTGGCGTTCACTTCTTAGGCCCTAACTATTCAATCTGGTGGAACTTCGCCCTAGGGTGAAGCCTAGGTTGCCCGGAACGTAGAAATGACCATAACTTTTACACTGGTAGCAATTATTCGTTTTATACAATGGAAAAACTGTTGTATTTATATGGTATTTTATGCTTCTGTCGTTGACTTCTTAGGCCCAAACTATTCGATCTGGTGGAACAACGCCCTTGAGTGAAGCCTAGGTTGCCTGGAACGTAGAAATGACCATCACTTTCACACGGGTTGCAATTATTCCTGTTATAGGATGGAAAGACTGTTGTATTTTTATTGTATTTTATGCTTCAGGCGTTGACTTCTGAGGCCGTAGCTATTCGATGTCGTGGAAGAACGCCACAGAGTGAAGCCTTGGTTGCCCGGAACGTAGAAATGACCATAAGTTTCATAATGGTTGCAATTATTCGTTTTATACGATGGAAAAACTGTTGTATTTCCATTGTATTTTATGCTTCGGGCGTTGACTTCTTAGGCCCTAACACTTCGATCTGGTGGAGCAACGCCTTACAGTGAAGCCTAGGTTGCCCGGAACGTAGATATGACCATAACCTTCACACATGTTGCAATTATTCGTTTTATACGGTGTAAAGGCTGTTGTATTTATTTTGTATTTTATTCTTCTGGTGTTGACTTCTTAGGCCCTAACTATTCGATCTGGTGGAACAACGCCGTAGAGTGAAGCCTAGGTTGCCCGGAACGTAGAAATGACCATTACTTTCACACTGTTTGCAATTATTCCTTTTATACGATGGAAAAACTGTTCTATTTATTTTGTATCTTATTCTTCGGGCGTTGACTTCTTTGGCCCTAACAATTCGATCTGGTGGAGCAACGCCCTAGAGTGAAGCCTAGGTTGCCTGGAACGTACAAATGACCATCACTTTCACACGGATTGCAATTATTCCTGTTATAGGATGGAAAGACTGTTGTATTTTTATTGCATTTTATGCTTCTGGCGTTCACTTCTTAGGCCCCAACTATTCGATCTGGTGGAACAACGCCCTAGGGTGAAGCCTAGGTTGCCCGGAACGTAGAAATGACCATAACTTTCACACTGTTTGCAATTATTCCTTTTATACGATGGAAAAACTGTCATATTTATATTGTATTTTATGCTTCCGGCGTTGACTTCTTAGGCCCTAACTATTCGATCTGGTGGAACAACGCCCTTGAGTGAAGCCTAGGTTGTCTGGAACGTAGAAATGACCATCACTTTCACACGGGTTGCAATTATTCCTGTTATAGGATGGAAAGACTGTTGCATTTTTATTGTATTTTATGCTTCAGGCGTTGACTTCTGAGGCCGTAGCTATTCGATGTCGTGGAAGAACGCCACAGAGTGAAGCCTTGGTTGCCCGGAACGTAGAAATTACCATAAGTTTCATAATGGTTGCAATTATTCGTTTTATACGATGGAAAAACTGTTGTATTTCCATTGTATTTTATGCTTCGGGCGTTGACTTCTTAGGCCCTAACACTTCGATCTGGTGGAGCAACGCCCTACAGTGAAGCCTAGGTTGCCCGGAACGTAGATATGACCATAACTTTCACACATGTTGCAATTATTCGTTTTATACGGTGTAAAGGCTGTTGTATTTATTTTGTATTTTATTCTTCTGGTGTTGACTTCTTAGGCCCTAACTATTCGATCTGGTGGAACAACGCCGTAGAGTGAAGCCTAGGTTGCCCGGAACGTAGAAATGACCATTACTTTCACACTGTTTGCAATTATTCCTTTTATACGATGGAAAAACTGTTCTATTTATTTTGTATCTTATTCTTCTGGCGTTGACTTCTTTGGCCCTAACAATTCGATCTGGTGGAGCAACGCCCTAGAGTGAAGCCTAGGTTGCCTGGAACGTACAAATGACCATCACTTTCACACGGATTGCAATTATTCCTGTTATAGGATGGAAAGACTGTTGTATTTTTATTGCATTTTATGCTTCGGGCGTTGACTTCTAAGGCCCTAACTATTCAATCTGTTGGAGCAACGCCCTAGAGTGAAGCCTAGGTTGCTCGGAATATAGAAATGACCATAACTTTCACACTGGTTGCAATTATTCGTTTTCTGCGATGGAAAAACTGTTCTATTTATTTTGTATTTTACGCTTCGGGCGTTGACTTCTAAGGCCCTAACTGTTTGATCTGGTGGAGCAACGCCCTAGAGTGTAGCCTAGGTTGCCCGGAACGTAGAAATGACAATTACTTTCACACTGTTTGCAATTATTCCTTTTATACGATGCAAAAGATGTTGTATTTATATCGTATTTTATGCTTCTGGCGTTGACTTCTAAGGTCCTAACTATTCGATCTGGTGGAGCAACGCCCTAGAGTGAAGCCTAGGTTGCTCGGAATGTAGAAATAACCATAACTTTCACACTGGTTGCAATTATACGTTCTTTACGATGGAAAAGCTGTTGTATTTATATTGTATTATATGACTCTGACGTTGACTTCTAAGGCCCTAGCTATTCGATCTAGTGTAGCAACGCCCTAGAGTGAAGCCTGGGTTGCCCGGAACGTAGAAGTGACCATCACTTTCAAACTGGTTGCAATTAATTCTGTTATACGATGGAAAAACTGTTGTATCTTTATTGTATTTAATGCTTCTGGCGTTCACTTCGTAGGCCCTAACTATTCGAGCTGGTGGAACAACGCCCTAGAGTGAAGCCTAGGTTGCTCGGAATGTAGAAATAACCATAACTTTCACACAGGTTGCAATTATTCCTGTTATAGGATGGAAAGACTGTTGTATTTTTATTGCATTTTATGCTTCTGGCGTTCACTTCTTAGGCCCTAACTATTCGATCTGGTGGAACAACGCCCTAGGGTGAAGCCTAGGTTGCCTGGAACGTAGAAATGACCATAACTTTTACACTGGTAGCAATTATTCGTTTTATACAATGGAAAAACTGTTCTATTTATTTTGTATTTTATGCTTGGGGCGTTGACTTCAAGGACCTAACTGTTTGAACTGGTGGAGCAACGCCCTAGAGTGAAGCCTAGGTTGCCCGGAACGTAGAAATGACCATAAGCTTCATAGTGGTTGCAATTATTCGTTTTATACGATGGAAAAACTGTTGTATTTCTATTGTATTTTATGCTTCGGGCGTTGACTTCTTAGGCCCTAACACTTCGATCTGGTGGAGCAACGCCCTACAGTGAAGCCTAGGTTGCCCGGAACGTAGATATGACCATAACCTTCACACAGATTGCAATTATTCGTTTTATACGGTGTAAAGTCTGTTGTATTTATTTTGTATTTTATTCTTCTGGTGTTGACTTCTTAGGCCCTAACTATTCGATCTGGTGGAACAACGCCGTAGAGTGAAGCCTAGGTTGCCCGGAACGTATAAATGACCATTACTTTCACACTGTTTGCAATTATTCCTTTTATACGATGGAAAAGCTGCTGTATTTATATCGTATTTTATGCTTCTGGCGTTGACTTCTAAGGACCTAACTATTCGACCTGGTGGAACAACGCCCTAGGGTGAAGCCTAGGTTGCCCGGAACGTAGAAATGACCATAACATTTACACTGGTAGCAATTATTCGTTTTATACAATGGAAAAACTGTTCTTTTTATTTTGTATTTTATGCTTCGGGCGTTGACTTCTAAGGCCCTAACTGTTTGATCTGGTGGAGCAACGCCCTAGAGTGAAGCCTAGGTTGCCCGTAACGAAGAAATGACAATTACTTTCACACTGTTTGCAATTATTCCTTTTATACGATGCAAAAGCTGTTGTATTTATATCGTATTTTATGCTTCTGACGTTGACTTCTAAGGACCTAACTATTCGATCTGGTGGAGCAACGCCCTAGAGTGAAGCCTAGGTTGCTCGGAATGTAGAAATAACCATAGCTTTCACACTGGTTGCAATTATACGTTCTTTACGATGGAAAAGCTGTTGTATTTATATTGTATTTTATGACTCTAGCGTTGACTTCTAAGGCCCTAGCTATTCGATCTAGTGTAGCAACGCCCTAGAGTGAAGCCTAGGTTGCCCGGAACGTAGAAGTGACCATCACTTTCAAACTGGTTGCAATTAATCCTGTTATACGATGGAAAAACTGTTGTAGTTATATTGTATTTTATGCTTCTGGCGTTCACTTCTTAGGCCCTAACTATTCAATCTGGTGGAACTTCGCCCTAGGGTGAAGCCTAGGTTGCCCGGAACGTAGAAATGACCATAACTTTTACACTGGTAGCAATTATTCGTTTTATACAATGGAAAAACTGTTGTATTTATATGGTATTTTATGCTTCTGTCGTTGACTTCTTAGGCCCAAACTATTCGATCTGGTGGAGCAATGCCTCAGAGTTAAGTCTAGGATGCCCGAAACGCCGAAATGATCATTACTTTCACGCTTGTTGCAATTATTCCTGTTATACGATGAAAAGACCGTTGTATTTTTATTGTATTTTATGCTTCAGGCGTAGGCTTCTAAGGCCGTAACTATTCGATATGGTGGACCAACGCCCTAGAGTGAAGTCTAGGTTTGCCCGGTACGTAGAAATGACCATCACTATCAAACTGGTTGCAATTATTTGTTTTATACGATGGAAAGGCTGTTGTATTTATATCGTATTTTATGCTTCTGGCGTTCACTTCTTAGGCCCTAACTATTCGATCTGGTGGAGCAATGCCTCAGAGTTAAGTCTAGGATGCCCGAAACGCCGAAATGATCATTACTTTCACGCTTGTTGCAATTATTCCTGTTATAGGATGAAAAGACCGTTGTATTTTTATTGTATTTTATGCTTCAGGCGTAGGCTTCTAAGGCCGTAGCTATTCGATATGGTGGAGCACCGCCCTAGAGTGAAGCCTAGGTTGCCCGGAACGTAGAAATGACCATAACTTTTACACTGGTAGCAATTATTCGTTTTATACGATGGAAAAGCTGTTGAATTTATATTGTATTTTATGCTTCTGGCGTTCACTTCTTAGGCCCTAACTGTTTGATCTGGTGGAGCAACGCCCTAGAGTGAAGCCTAGGTTGCCCGGAACGTAGAAATGACCATTACTTTCACACTGTTTGCAATTATTCCTTTTACAGGATGGAAAAGCTGTTGTATTTTTATTGCATTTTATGCTTCGGGCGTTGACTTCTAAGGCCCTAACTATTCAATCTGTTGGAGCAACGCCCTAGAGTGAAGCCTAGCTTGCTCGGAGTGTAGAAATGACCATAACTTTCACACTGGTTCCAATTATTCGTTTTATACGATGGAAAAACTGTTGTATTTATATTGTATTATATGCTTCTGGCGTTCACTTCTTAGGCCCTAACTATTCAATCTGGTGGAACTTCGCCCTAGGGTGAAGCCTAGGTTGCCCGGAACGTAGAAATGACCATAACTTTTACACTGGTAGCAATTATTCGTTTTATACAATGGAAAAACTGTTGTATTTATATGGTATTTTATGCTTCTGTCGTTGACTTCTTAGGCCCAAACTATTCGATCTGGTGGAGCAATGCCTCAGAGTTAAGTCTAGGATGCCCGAACCGCCGAAATGATCATTACTTTCACGCTTGTTGCAATTATTCCTGTTATACGATGAAAAGACCGTTGTATTTTTATTGTATTTTATGCTTCAGGCGTAGGCTTCTAAGGCCGTAGCTATTCGATATGGTGGAGCACCGCCCTAGAGTGTAGCCTAGGTTGCCCGGAACGTAGAAATGACCATAACTTTTACACTGGTAACAATTATTCGTTTTATACGATGGAAAAACTATTGTATTTATATTGTATTTTATGCTTCTGGCGTTCACTTCTTAGGCCCTAACTATTCGATCTGGTGGAACAACGCCCTAGGGTGAAGCCAAGGTTGCCCGGAACGTAGAAATGACCATCACTTTCCAACTGGTTGCAATTAATCCTGTTATACGGTGGAAAAACTGTTGTATTTTTATTGCATTTTATGCTTCGGGCGCTGACTTCTAAGGCCCTAACTATTCAATCTGTTGGAGCAACGCCCTAGAGTGAAGCCTAGGTTACCCGGAACGTAGAAATGACCATCACTTTCAAACTGGTTGCAATTATTCGTTTTATACGATGGAAAAACTGTTGTATTTATATTGTACTTTATGCTTCTGGCGTTGACTTCTAAGGACCTAACTATTCGATCTGGTGGAGCAACGCCCTACAGTGATGCCTAGGTTGCCCGGAACGTAGATATGACCATAACCTTCACACTGGTTGCAAATTATTCTTGCTATACGATGGAAAAACTGCTGTATTTTTATTGCATTCTATGCATCGGGCATTGACTTCTAAGGCCCTAGCTATGCAATCTGTTGGAGCATCGCCCTAGGGGGAAGCCTAGGATGCCCGGAACGTAGAAATGACCATAACTTTCACACTGGTTGCAATTATTCGTTTTATACGATGGAAAAGCTGTTGTATTTATATCGTATTTTATGCTTCTGGCGTTGACTTCTTAGGCCCTAACTATTCCATCTGGCGGAACAACGCCCTAGGGTGAAGTCTAGGTTGCCCGGAAAGTAGAAAGGACCATAACTTTCACACTGGTAGCAATTATTCGTTTTATACGATGGAAAAACTGTTCTATTTATTTTATACTTTATGCCTCGGGCGTTGACTTCTAAGGCCCTAACTATTCGATCTGGTGGAGCAACGCCCTAGAGTGATGCCTAGGTTGCCCGGTACGTAGAAATGACCATCACTATCAAACTGGTTGCAATTATTTGTTTTATACGATGGAAAAGCTGTTGTATTTATACCGTATTTTATGCTTCTGGCGTTGACTTCTTAGGCCCTAACTATTCCATCTGGTGGAACAACGCCCTAGGGTGAAGCCTAGGTTGCCCGGAAAGCAGAAATGACCATAACTTTCATACTGGTTGCAATTATTTGTTTTATATGGTGGAAAAACTGTAGTATTTATATTGTATTTTATGCTTCTGGCGTTGACTTCTAAGGCCCTAACTATTCGATCAGGTGGAGCAACGCCCTAGAGTGAAGCCTGGGTTGCCCGGTACGTAGAAATGACCATCACTATCAAACTGGTTGCAATTATTTGTTTTATACGATGGAAAAGCTGTTGTATTTATATCGTATTTTATGCTTCTGGCGTTGACTTCTTGGGCGCTAACTATTCCATCTGGTGGAACAACGCCCTAGGGCGAAGCCTAGGTTCCCCGGAACGTAGAAATGACCATAACTTTTACACTGGCAGCAATTATTCGTTTTATACAATGGAAAAACCGTTCTATTTATTTTGTATTTTATGCTTCGGGCGTTGACTTCTAAGGCGCTAACTGTTTGATCTGGTGCAGCATCGCTGTAGAGTGATGCCTATGTTGCCCGGATCGTAGAAATGACCATAACTTTCACACTGGTTGCTATTATTCGTTTTATAAGATGGAAAAACTGTTCTATTTATTTTGTACTTTATGCTTCGGGCGTAGACTTCTAAGGCCCTAACTATTCCATCTGGTGGAACAACGCCCTAGGGTAAAGCCAAGATTGCGCGGAACGTAGAAATGACCATAACTTTCACACTGGTTGCTATCATTCGTTTTATATGATGGAAAAACTGTTGTATTTATATGGTATTTTATGGTTCTGGCGTTGACTTCATAGGCCGTAACTATTCGATCTGGAGGAGCAACGCCCTGGAGTGAAACGTAGGTTGCCCAGAACGTAGAAATGACCATAACTTTCACACAGGTAGGAATAATTCGTTTTATACGATGGAAAAACTGTTCTATTTATTTTGTACTTTATGCTTCGGGCGTTGACTTCTAAGGCCCTAACTATTCGATCTGGTGGAGCAACGCACTAGAGTGAAGCCTAGGTTGTCCGGTACGTAGAAATGACCATCACTATCAAACTGGTTGCAATTATTTGTTTTATACGATGGAAAAGCTGTTGTATTTATATCGTATTTTATGCTTCTGGCGTTGACTTCTTAGGCCCTAACTATTCCATCTGGTGGAACAACGCCCTAGGGTGAAGCCTAGGTTCCCCGAACGTAGAAATGACCATAACTTTCACACTGGTAGCAATTATTCGTTTTATACGATGGAAAAACTGTTGTATTTATATTGTATTTTATGCTTCTGGCGTTCACTTCTTAGGCCCTAACTATTCAATCTCGTGGAACAACGCCCTAGGGTGAAGCCTAGGTTGCCCGGAACGTAGAAATGACCATAACCTTTACACTGGTAGCAATTATTCGTTTTATACAATGGAAAACCTGTTGTATTTATATTGTATTTTATGCTTCTGGCGTTCACTTCTTAGGCCCTAACTGTTTGATCTGGTGGAGCAACGCCCTAGAGTGAAGCCTAGCTTGCTCGGAGTGTAGAAATGACCATAACTTTCACACTGGTTCCAATTATTCGTTTTATACGATGGAAAAACTGTTGTATTTATATTGTATTATATGCTTCTGGCGTTCACTTCTTAGGCCCTAACTATTCAATCTGGTGGAACTTCGCCCTAGGGTGAAGCCTAGGTTGCCCGGAACGTAGAAATGACCATAACTTTTACACTGGTAGCAATTATTCGTTTTATACAATGGAAAAACTGTTGTATTTATATGGTATTTTATGCTTCTGTCGTTGACTTCTTAGGCCCAAACTATTCGATCTGGTGGAGCAATGCCTCAGAGTTAAGTCTAGGATGCCCGAACCGCCGAAATGATCATTACTTTCACGCTTGTTGCAATTATTCCTGTTATACGATGAAAAGACCGTTGTATTTTTATTGTATTTTATGCTTCAGGCGTAGGCTTCTAAGGCCGTAGCTATTCGATATGGTGGAGCACCGCCCTAGAGTGTAGCCTAGGTTGCCCGGAACGTAGAAATGACCATAACTTTTACACTGGTAACAATTATTCGTTTTATACGATGGAAAAACTATTGTATTTATATTGTATTTTATGCTTCTGGCGTTCACTTCTTAGGCCCTAACTATTCGATCTGGTGGAACAACGCCCTAGGGTGAAGCCAAGGTTGCCCGGAACGTAGAAATGACCATCACTTTCCAACTGGTTGCAATTAATCCTGTTATACGGTGGAAAAACTGTTGTATTTTTATTGCATTTTATGCTTCGGGCGCTGACTTCTAAGGCCCTAACTATTCAATCTGTTGGAGCAACGCCCTAGAGTGAAGCCTAGGTTACCCGGAACGTAGAAATGACCATCACTTTCAAACTGGTTGCAATTATTCGTTTTATACGATGGAAAAACTGTTGTATTTATATTGTACTTTATGCTCCTGGCGTTGACTTCTAAGGACCTAACTATTCGATCTGGTGGAGCAACGCCCTACAGTGATGCCTAGGTTGCCCGGAACGTAGATATGACCATAACCTTCACACTGGTTGCAAATTATTCTTGCTATACGATGGAAAAACTGCTGTATTTTTATTGCATTCTATGCATCGGGCATTGACTTCTAAGGCCCTAGCTATGCAATCTGTTGGAGCATCGCCCTAGGGGGAAGCCTAGGTTGCCCGGAACGTAGAAATGACCATAACTTTCACACTGGTTGCAATTATTCGTTTTATACGATGGAAAAGCTGTTGTATTTATATCGTATTTTATGCTTCTGGCGTTGACTTCTTAGGCCCTAACTATTCCATCTGGCGGAACAACGCCCTAGGGTGAAGTCTAGGTTGCCCGGAAAGTAGAAAGGACCATAACTTTCACACTGGTAGCAATTATTCGTTTTATACGATGGAAAAACTGTTCTATTTATTTTATACTTTATGCCTCGGGCGTTGACTTCTAAGGCCCTAACTATTCGATCTGGTGGAGCAACGCCCTAGAGTGATGCCTAGGTTGCCCGGTACGTAGAAATGACCATCACTATCAAACTGGTTGCAATTATTTGTTTTATACGATGGAAAAGCTGTTGTATTTATACCGTATTTTATGCTTCTGGCGTTGACTTCTTAGGCCCTAACTATTCCATCTGGTGGAATAACGCCCTAGGGTGAAGCCTAGGTTGCCCGGAAAGCAGAAATGACCATAACTTTCATACTGGTTGCAATTATTCGTTTTATATGGTGGAAAAACGGTAGTATTTATATTGTATTTTATGCTTCTGGCGTTGACTTCTAAGGCCTTAACTATTCGATCAGGTGGAGCAACGCCCTAGAGTGAAGCCTAGGTTGCCCGGAACGAAGAAATGACAATTACTTTCACACTGTTTGCAATTATTCCTTTTATACGATGCAAAAGCTGTTGTATTTATATCGTATTTTATGCTTCTGACGTTGACTTCTAAGGACCTAACTATTCGATCTGGTGGAGCAACGCCCTAGAGTGAAGCCTAGGTTGCTCGGAATGTAGAAATAACCATAGCTTTCACACTGGTTGCAATTATACGTTCTTTACGATGGAAAAGCTGTTGTATTTATATTGTATTTTATGACTCTGGCGTTGACTTCTAAGGCCCTAGCTATTCGATCTAGTGTAGCAACGCCCTAGAGTGAAGCCTAGGTTGCCCGGAACGTAGAAGTGACCATCACTTTCAAACTGGTTGCAATTAATCCTGTTATACGATGGAAAAACTGTTGTATTTATATTGTATTTTATGCTTCTGGCGTTCACTTCTTAGGCCCTAACTATTCAATCTGGTGGAACTTCGCCCTAGGGTGAAGCCTAGGTTGCCCGGAACGTAGAAATGACCATAACTTTTACACTGGTAGCAATTATTCGTTTTATACAATGGAAAAACTGTTGTATTTATATGGTATTTTATGCTTCTGTCGTTGACTTCTTAGGCCCAAACTATTCGATCTGGTGGAGCAATGCCTCAGAGTTAAGTCTAGGATGCCCGAAACGCCGAAATGATCATTACTTTCACGCTTGTTGCAATTATTCCTGTTATACGATGAAAAGACCGTTGTATTTTTATTGTATTTTATGCTTCAGGCGTAGGCTTCTAAGGCCGTAACTATTCGATATGGTGGACCAACGCCCTAGAGTGAAGCCTAGGTTGCCCGGTACGTAGAAATGACCATCACTATCAAACTGGTTGCAATTATTTGTTTTATACGATGGAAAGGCTGTTGTATTTATATCGTATTTTATGCTTCTGGCGTTCACTTCTTAGGCCCTAACTATTCGATCTGGTGGAGCAATGCCTCAGAGTTAAGTCTAGGATGCCCGAAACGCCGAAATGATCATTACTTTCACGCTTGTTGCAATTATTCCTGTTATAGGATGAAAAGACCGTTGTATTTTTATTGTATTTTATGCTTCAGGCGTAGGCTTCTAAGGCCGTAGCTATTCGATATGGTGGAGCACCGCCCTAGAGTGAAGCCTAGGTTGCCCGGAACGTAGAAATGACCATAACTTTTAGACTGGTAGCAATTATTCGTTTTATACGATGGAAAAGCTGTTGTATTTATATTGTATTTTATGCTTCTGGCGTTCACTTCTTAGGCCCTAACTGTTTGATCTGGTGGAGCAACGCCCTAGAGTGAAGCCTAGGTTGCCCGGAACGTAGAAATGACCATTACTTTCACACTGTTTGCAATTATTCCTTTTACAGGATGGAAAAGCTGTTGTATTTATATTGTATTTTATGCTTCTGGCGTTGACTTCTAAGGCCCTAACTATTCGATCAGGTGGAGCAACGCCCTAGAGTGAAGCCTGGGTTGCCCGGTACGTAGAAATGACCATCACTATCAAACTGGTTGCAATTATTTGTTTTATACGATGGAAAAGCTGTTGTATTTATATCGTATTTTATGCTTCTGGCGTTGACTTCTTGGGCGCTAACTATTCCATCTGGTGGAACAACGCCCTAGGGCGAAGCCTAGGTTCCCCGGAACGTAGAAATGACCATAACTTTTACACTGGCAGCAATTATTCGTTTTATACAATGGAAAAACCGTTCTATTTATTTTGTATTTTATGCTTCGGGCGTTGACTTCTAAGGCGCTAACTGTTTGATCTGGTGGAGCATCGCTGTAGAGTGATGCCTATGTTGCCCGGATCGTAGAAATGACCATAACTTTCACACTGGTTGCTATTATTCGTTTTATAAGATGGAAAAACTGTTCTATTTATTTTGTACTTTATGCTTCGGGCGTAGACTTCTAAGGCCCTAACTATTCCATCTGGTGGAACAACGCCCTAGGGTAAAGCCAAGATTGCGCGGAACGTAGAAATGACCATAACTTTCACACTGGTTGCTATCATTCGTTTTATATGATGGAAAAACTGTTGTATTTATATGGTATTTTATGGTTCTGGCGTTGACTTCATAGGCCGTAACTATTCGATCTGGAGGAGCAACGCCCTGGAGTGAAACGTAGGTTGCCCAGAACGTAGAAATGACCATAACTTTCACACAGGTAGGAATTATTCGTTTTATACGATGGAAAAACTGTTCTATTTATTTTGTACTTTATGCTTCGGGCGTTGACTTCTAAGGCCCTAACTATTCGATCTGGTGGAGCAACGCACTAGAGTGAAGCCTAGGTTGTCCGGTACGTAGAAATGACCATCACTATCAAACTGGTTGCAATTATTTGTTTTATACGATGGAAAAGCTGTTGTATTTATATCGTATTTTATGCTTCTGGCGTTGACTTCTTAGGCCCTAACTATTCCATCTGGTGGAACAACGCCCTAGGGTGAAGCCTAGGTTCCCCGAACGTAGAAATGACCATAACTTTCACACTGGTAGCAATTATTCGTTTTATACGATGGAAAAGCTGCTGTATTTATATTGTATTTTATGCTTCTGGCGTTCACTTCTTAGGCCCTAACTATTCAATCTCGTGGAACAACGCCCTAGGGTGAAGCCTAGGTTGCCCGGAACGTAGAAATGACCATAACCTTTACACTGGTAGCAATTATTCGTTTTATACAATGGAAAACCTGTTGTATTTATATTGTATTTTATGCTTCTGGCGTTCACTTCTTAGGCCCTAACTGTTTGATCTGGTGGAGCAACGCCCTAGAGTGAAGCCTAGCTTGCTCGGAGTGTAGAAATGACCATAACTTTCACACTGGTTCCAATTATTCGTTTTATACGATGGAAAAACTGTTGTATTTATATTGTATTATATGCTTCTGGCGTTCACTTCTTAGGCCCTAACTATTCAATCTGGTGGAACTTCGCCCTAGGGTGAAGCCTAGGTTGCCCGGAACGTAGAAATGACCATAACTTTTACACTGGTAGCAATTATTCGTTTTATACAATGGAAAAACTGTTGTATTTATATGGTATTTTATGCTTCTGTCGTTGACTTCTTAGGCCCAAACTATTCGATCTGGTGGAGCAATGCCTCAGAGTTAAGTCTAGGATGCCCGAACCGCCGAAATGATCATTACTTTCACGCTTGTTGCAATTATTCCTGTTATACGATGAAAAGACCGTTGTATTTTTATTGTATTTTATGCTTCAGGCGTAGGCTTCTAAGGCCGTAGCTATTCGATATGGTGGAGCACCGCCCTAGAGTGTAGCCTAGGTTGCCCGGAACGTAGAAATGACCATAACTTTTACACTGGTAACAATTATTCGATTTATACGATGGAAAAACTATTGTATTTATATTGTATTTTATGCTTCTGGCGTTCACTTCTTAGGCCCTAACTATTCGATCTGGTGGAACAACGCCCTAGGGTGAAGCCAAGGTTGCCCGGAACGTAGAAATGACCATCACTTTCCAACTGGTTGCAATTAATCCTGTTATACGGTGGAAAAACTGTTGTATTTTTATTGCATTTTATGCTTCGGGCGCTGACTTCTAAGGCCCTAACTATTCAATCTGTTGGAGCAACGCCCTAGAGTGAAGCCTAGGTTACCCGGAACGTAGAAATGACCATCACTTTCAAACTGGTTGCAATTATTCGTTTTATACGATGGAAAAACTGTTGTATTTATATTGTACTTTATGCTCCTGGCGTTGACTTCTAAGGACCTAACTATTCGATCTGGTGGAGCAACGCCCTACAGTGATGCCTAGGTTGCCCGGAACGTAGATATGACCATAACCTTCACACTGGTTGCAAATTATTCTTGCTATACGATGGAAAAACTGCTGTATTTTTATTGCATTCTATGCATCGGGCATTGACTTCTAAGGCCCTAGCTATGCAATCTGTTGGAGCATCGCCCTAGGGGGAAGCCTAGGTTGCCCGGAACGTAGAAATGACCATAACTTTCACACTGGTTGCAATTATTCGTTTTATACGATGGAAAAGCTGTTGTATTTATATCGTATTTTATGCTTCTGGCGTTGACTTCTTAGGCCCTAACTATTCCATCTGGCGGAACAACGCCCTAGGGTGAAGTCTAGGTTGCCCGGAAAGTAGAAAGGACCATAACTTTCACACTGGTAGCAATTATTCGTTTTATACGATGGAAAAACTGTTCTATTTATTTTATACTTTATGCCTCGGGCGTTGACTTCTAAGGCCCTAACTATTCGATCTGGTGGAGCAACGCCCTAGAGTGATGCCTAGGTTGCCCGGTACGTAGAAATGACCATCACTATCAAACTGGTTGCAATTATTTGTTTTATACGATGGAAAAGCTGTTGTATTTATACCGTATTTTATGCTTCTGGCGTTGACTTCTTAGGCCCTAACTATTCCATCTGGTGGAATAACGCCCTAGGGTGAAGCCTAGGTTGCCCGGAAAGCAGAAATGACCATAACTTTCATACTGGTTGCAATTATTCGTTTTATATGGTGGAAAAACGGTAGTATTTATATTGTATTTTATGCTTCTGGCGTTGACTTCTAAGGCCCTAACTATTCGATCAGGTGGAGCAACGCCCTAGAGTGAAGCCTAGGTTGCCCGGAACGAAGAAATGACAATTACTTTCACACTGTTTGCAATTATTCCTTTTATACGATGCAAAAGCTGTTGTATTTATATCGTATTTTATGCTTCTGACGTTGACTTCTAAGGACCTAACTATTCGATCTGGTGGAGCAACGCCCTAGAGTGAAGCCTAGGTTGCTCGGAATGTAGAAATAACCATAGCTTTCACACTGGTTGCAATTATACGTTCTTTACGATGGAAAAGCTGTTGTATTTATATTGTATTTTATGACTCTGGCGTTGACTTCTAAGGCCCTAGCTATTCGATCTAGTGTAGCAACGCCCTAGAGTGAAGCCTAGGTTGCCCGGAACGTAGAAGTGACCATCACTTTCAAACTGGTTGCAATTAATCCTGTTATACGATGGAAAAACTGTTGTATTTATATTGTATTTTATGCTTCTGGCGTTCACTTCTTAGGCCCTAACTATTCAATCTGGTGGAACTTCGCCCTAGGGTGAAGCCTAGGTTGCCCGGAACGTAGAAATGACCATAACTTTTACACTGGTAGCAATTATTCGTTTTATACAATGGAAAAACTGTTGTATTTATATGGTATTTTATGCTTCTGTCGTTGACTTCTTAGGCCCAAACTATTCGATCTGGTGGAGCAATGCCTCAGAGTTAAGTCTAGGATGCCCGAAACGCCGAAATGATCATTACTTTCACGCTTGTTGCAATTATTCCTGTTATACGATGAAAAGACCGTTGTATTTTTATTGTATTTTATGCTTCAGGCGTAGGCTTCTAAGGCCGTAACTATTCGATATGGTGGACCAACGCCCTAGAGTGAAGCCTAGGTTGCCCGGTACGTAGAAATGACCATCACTATCAAACTGGTTGCAATTATTTGTTTTATACGATGGAAAGGCTGTTGTATTTATATCGTATTTTATGCTTCTGGCGTTCACTTCTTAGGCCCTAACTATTCGATCTGGTGGAGCAATGCCTCAGAGTTAAGTCTAGGATGCCCGAAACGCCGAAATGATCATTACTTTCACGCTTGTTGCAATTATTCCTGTTATAGGATGAAAAGACCGTTGTATTTTTATTGTATTTTATGCTTCAGGCGTAGGCTTCTAAGGCCGTAGCTATTCGATATGGTGGAGCACCGCCCTAGAGTGAAGCCTAGGTTGCCCGGAACGTAGAAATGACCATAACTTTTAGACTGGTAGCAATTATTCGTTTTATACGATGGAAAAGCTGTTGTATTTATATTGTATTTTATGCTTCTGGCGTTCACTTCTTAGGCCCTAACTGTTTGATCTGGTGGAGCAACGCCCTAGAGTGAAGCCTAGGTTGCCCGGAACGTAGAAATGACCATTACTTTCACACTGTTTGCAATTATTCCTTTTACAGGATGGAAAAGCTGTTGTATTTTTATTGCATTTTATGCTTCGGGCGTTGACTTCTACGGCCCTAACTATTCAATCTGTTGGAGCAACGCCCTAGAGTGAAGCCTAGCTTGCTCGGAGTGTAGAAATGACCATAACTTTCACACTGGTTCCAATTATTCGTTTTATACGATGGAAAAACTGTTGTATTTATATTGTATTATATGCTTCTGGCGTTCACTTCTTAGGCCCTAACTATTCAATCTGGTGGAACTTCGCCCTAGGGTGAAGCCTAGGTTGCCCGGAACGTAGAAATGACCATAACTTTTACACTGGTAGCAATTATTCGTTTTATACAATGGAAAAACTGTTGTATTTATATGGTATTTTATGCTTCTGTCGTTGACTTCTTAGGCCCAAACTATTCGATCTGGTGGAGCAATGCCTCAGAGTTAAGTCTAGGATGCCCGAACCGCCGAAATGATCATTACTTTCACGCTTGTTGCAATTATTCCTGTTATACGATGAAAAGACCGTTGTATTTTTATTGTATTTTATGCTTCAGGCGTAGGCTTCTAAGGCCGTAGCTATTCGATATGGTGGAGCACCGCCCTAGAGTGTAGCCTAGGTTGCCCGGAACGTAGAAATGACCATAACTTTTACACTGGTAACAATTATTCGTTTTATACGATGGAAAAACTATTGTATTTATATTGTATTTTATGCTTCTGGCGTTCACTTCTTAGGCTCTAACTATTCGATCTGGTGGAACAACGCCCTAGAGTGAAGCCAAGGTTGCCCGGAACGTAGAAATGACCATCACTTTCCAACTGGTTGCAATTAATCCTGTTATACGGTGGAAAAACTGTTGTATTTTTATTGCATTTTATGCTTCGGGCGCTGACTTCTAAGGCCCTAACTATTCAATCTGTTGGAGCAACGCCCTAGAGTGAAGCCTAGGTTACCCGGAACGTAGAAATGACCATCACTTTCAAACTGGTTGCAATTATTCGTTTTATACGATGGAAAAACTGTTGTATTTATATTGTACTTTATGCTTCTGGCGTTGACTTCTAAGGACCTAACTATTCGATCTGGTGGAGCAACGCCCTACAGTGATGCCTAGGTTGCCCGGAACGTAGATATGACCATAACCTTCACACTGGTTGCAAATTATTCTTGCTATACGATGGAAAAGCTGCTGTATTTTTATTGCATTCTATGCATCGGGCATTGACTTCTAAGGCCCTAGCTATGCAATCTGTTGGAGCATCGCCCTAGGGGGAAGCCTAGGTTGCCCGGAACGTAGAAATGACCATAACTTTCACACTGGTTGCAATTATTCGTTTTATACGATGGAAAAGCTGTTGTATTTATATCGTATTTTATGCTTCTGGCGTTGACTTCTTAGGCCCTAACTATTCCATCTGGCGGAACAACGCCCTAGGGTGAAGTCTAGGTTGCCCGGAAAGTAGAAAGGACCATAACTTTCACACTGGTAGCAATTATTCATTTTATACGATGGAAAAACTGTTCTATTTATTTTATACTTTATGCCTCGGGCGTTGACTTCTAAGGCCCTAACTATTCGATCTGGTGGAGCAACGCCCTAGAGTGATGCCTAGGTTGCCCGGTACGTAGAAATGACCATCACTATCAAACTGGTTGCAATTATTTGTTTTATACGATGGAAAAGCTGTTGTATTTATACCGTATTTTATGCTTCTGGCGTTGACTTCTTAGGCCCTAACTATTCCATCTGGTGGAACAACGCCCTAGGGTGAAGCCTAGGTTGCCCGGAAAGCAGAAATGACCATAACTTTCATACTGGTTGCAATTATTCGTTTTATATGGTGGAAAAACTGTAGTATTTATATTGTATTTTATGCTTCTGGCGTTGACTTCTAAGGCCCTAACTATTCGATCAGGTGGAGCAACGCCCTAGAGTGAAGCCTGGGTTGCCCGGTACGTAGAAATGACCATCACTATCAAACTGGTTGCAATTATTTGTTTTATACGATGGAAAAGCTGTTGTATTTATATCGTATTTTATGCTTCTGGCGTTGACTTCTTGGGCGCTAACTATTCCATCTGGTGGAACAACGCCCTAGGGCGAAGCCTAGGTTCCCCGGAACGTAGAAATGACCATAACTTTTACACTGGCAGCAATTATTCGTTTTATACAATGGAAAAACCGTTCTATTTATTTTGTATTTTATGCTTCGGGCGTTGACTTCTAAGGCGCTAACTGTTTGATCTGGTGGAGCATCGCTGTAGAGTGATGCCTATGTTGCCCGGATCGTAGAAATGACCATAACTTTCACACTGGTTGCTATTATTCGTTTTATAAGATGGAAAAACTGATCTATTTATTTTGTACTTTATGCTTCGGGCGTTGACTTCTAAGGCCCTAACTATTCCATCTGGTGGAACAACGCCCTAGGGTAAAGCCAAGATTGCGCGGAACGTAGAAATGACCATAACTTTCACACTGGTTGCTATCATTCGTTTTATATGATGGAAAAACTGTTGTATTTATATGGTATTTTATGGTTCTGGCGTTGACTTCATAGGCCGTAACTATTCGATCTGGAGGAGCAACGCCCTGGAGTGAAACGTAGGTTGCCCAGAACGTAGAAATGACAATAACTTTCACACAGGTAGGAATTATTCGTTTTATACGATGGAAAAACTGTTCTATTTATTTTGTACTTTATGCTTCGGGCGTTGACTTCTAAGGCCCTAACTATTCGATCTGGTGGAGCAACGCACTAGAGTGAAGCCTAGGTTGTCCGGTACGTAGAAATGACCATCACTATCAAACTGGTTGCAATTATTTGTTTTATACGATGGAAAAGCTGTTGTATTTATATCGTATTTTATGCTTCTGGCGTTGACTTCTTAGGCCCTAACTATTCCATCCGGTGGAACAACGCCCTAGGGTGAAGCCTAGGTTCCCCGAACGTAGAAATGACCATAACTTTCACACTGGTAGCAATTATTCGTTTTATACGATGGAAAAACTGTTGTATTTATATTGTATTTTATGCTTCTGGCGTTCACTTCTTAGGCCCTAACTATTCAATCTCGTGGAACAACGCCCTAGGGTGAAGCCTAGGTTGCCCGGAACGTAGAAATGACCATAACCTTTACACTGGTAGCAATTATTCGTTTTATACAATGGAAAACCTGTTGTATTTATATTGTATTTTATGCTTCTGGCGTTCACTTCTTAGGCCCTAACTGTTTGATCTGGTGGAGCAACGCCCTAGAGTGAAGCCTAGCTTGCTCGGAGTGTAGAAATGACCATAACTTTCACACTGGTTCCAATTATTCGTTTTATACGATGGAAAAACTGTTGTATTTATATTGTATTATATGCTTCTGGCGTTCACTTCTTAGGCCCTAACTATTCAATCTGGTGGAACTTCGCCCTAGGGTGAAGCCTAGGTTGCCCGGAACGTAGAAATGACCATAACTTTTACACTGGTAGCAATTATTCGTTTTATACAATGGAAAAACTGTTGTATTTATATGGTATTTTATGCTTCTGTCGTTGACTTCTTAGGCCCAAACTATTCGATCTGGTGGAGCAATGCCTCAGAGTTAAGTCTAGGATGCCCGAACCGCCGAAATGATCATTACTTTCACGCTTGTTGCAATTATTCCTGTTATACGATGAAAAGACCGTTGTATTTTTATTGTATTTTATGCTTCAGGCGTAGGCTTCTAAGGCCGTAGCTATTCGATATGGTGGAGCACCGCCCTAGAGTGTAGCCTAGGTTGCCCGGAACGTAGAAATGACCATAACTTTTACACTGGTAACAATTATTCGTTTTATACGATGGAAAAACTATTGTATTTATATTGTATTTTATGCTTCTGGCGTTCACTTCTTAGGCCCTAACTATTCGATCTGGTGGAACAACGCCCTAGGGTGAAGCCAAGGTTGCCCGGAACGTAGAAATGACCATCACTTTCCAACTGGTTGCAATTAATCCTGTTATACGGTGGAAAAACTGTTGTATTTTTATTGCATTTTATGCTTCGGGCGCTGACTTCTAAGGCCCTAACTATTCAATCTGTTGGAGCAACGCCCTAGAGTGAAGCCTAGGTTACCCGGAACGTAGAAATGACCATCACTTTCAAACTGGTTGCAATTATTCGTTTTATACGATGGAAAAACTGTTGTATTTATATTGTACTTTATGCTTCTGGCGTTGACTTCTAAGGACCTAACTATTCGATCTGGTGGAGCAACGCCCTACAGTGATGCCTAGGTTGCCCGGAACGTAGATATGACCATAACCTTCACACTGGTTGCAAATTAATCTTGCTATACGATGGAAAAACTGCTGTATTTTTATTGCATTCTATGCATCGGGCATTGACTTCTAAGGCCCTAGCTATGCAATCTGTTGGAGCATCGCCCTAGGGGGAAGCCTAGGTTGCCCGGAACGTAGAAATGACCATAACTTTCACACTGGTTGCAATTATTCGTTTTATACGATGGAAAAGCTGTTGTATTTATATCGTATTTTATGCTTCTGGCGTTGACTTCTTAGGCCCTAACTATTCCATCTGGCGGAACAACGCCCTAGGGTGAAGTCTAGGTTGCCCGGAAAGTAGAAAGGACCATAACTTTCACACTGGTAGCAATTATTCGTTTTATACGATGGAAAAACTGTTCTATTTATTTTATACTTTATGCCTCGGGCGTTGACTTCTAAGGCCCTAACTAATCGATCTGGTGGAGCAACGCCCTAGAGTGATGCCTAGGTTGCCCGGTACGTAGAAATGACCATCACTATCAAACTGGTTGCAATTATTTGTTTTATACGATGGAAAAGCTGTTGTATTTATACCGTATTTTATGCTTCTGGCGTTGACTTCTTAGGCCCTAACTATTCCATCTGGTGGAACAACGCCCCAGGGTGAAGCCTAGGTTGCCCGGAAAGCAGAAATGACCATAACTTTCATACTGGTTGCAATTATTCGTTTTATATGGTGGAAAAACGGTAGTATTTATATTGTATTTTATGCTTCTGGCGTTTACTTCTAAGGCCCTAACTATTCGATCAGGTGGAGCAACGCCCTAGAGTGAAGCCTAGGTTGCTCGAAATGTAGAAAGGACCATAACTTTCACACTGGTAGCAATTATTCGTTTTATACGATGGAAAAACTGTTGTATTTTTATTGCATTTTATGCTTCGGGCGATGACTTCTAAGGCCCTAACTATTCAATCTGTTGGAGCAACGCCCGAGAGTGAAGCCTAGGTTGCTCGGAATGTAGAAATGACCATAACTTTCACAGTGGTTGCAATTATTCGTTTTATACGATGGAAAAACTGTTGTATTTATATGGTATTTTATGCTTCTGGCGTTGACTTCTTAGGCGCTGACTATTCGATCTGGCGGAGCAATGCCTCAGAGTTAAGTCTAGGATGCCCGAAACGCCGAAATGATCATTACTTTCACGCTTGTTGCAATTATTCCTGTTATACGATGAAAAGACCGTTGTATTTTTATTGTATTTTATGCTTCAGGCGTAGGCTTCTAAGGCCGTAACTATTCGATATGGTGGAGCACCGCCCTAGAGTGAAGCCTAGGTTGCCCGGAACGTAGAAATGACCATTACTTTCACACTGTTTGCAATTATTCCTTTTATAGGATGGAAAAGCTGTTGTATTTATATTGTATTTTATGCTTCTGGCGTTCACTTCTTAGGCCCTAACTATTCGATCTGGTGGAACAACGCCCTAGGGTGAAACCAAGGTTGCCCGGAACGTAGAAATGACCATAACTTTTACACTGGCAGCAATTATTCGTTTTATACAATGGAAAAACCGTTCTATTTATTTTGTATTTTATGCTTCGGGCGTTGACTTCTAAGGCGCTAACTGTTTGATCTGGTGGAGCATCGCCGTAGAGTGAAGCCTATGTTGCCCGGAACGTAGAAATGACCATCACTATCAAACTGGTTGCAATTATTTGTTTTATACGATGGAAAAGCTGTTCTATTTATTTTGTACTTTATGCTTCGGGCGTTGACTTCTAAGGCCCTAACTATTCGATCTGGTGGAGCAACGCACTAGAGTGAAGCCTAGGTTGTCCGGTACGTCGAAATGACCATCACTATCAAACTGGTTGCAATTATTTGTTTTATACGATGGAAAAGCTGTTGTATTTATATCGTATTTTATGCTTCTGGCGTTGACTTCTTGGGCGCTAACTATTCCATCTGGTGGAACAACGCCCTAGGGCGAAGCCTAGGTTCCCCGGAACGTAGAAATGACCATAACTTTTACACTGGCAGCAATTATTCGTTTTATACAATGGAAAAACCGTTCTATTTATTTTGTATTTTATGCTTCGGGCGTTGACTTCTAAGGCGCTAACTGTTTGATCTGGTGGAGCATCGCTGTAGAGTGATGCCTATGTTGCCCGGATCGTAGAAATGACCATAACTTTCACACTGGTTGCTATTATTCGTTTTATAAGATGGAAAAACTGTTCTATTTATTTTGTACTTTATGCTTCGGGCGTTGACTTCTAAGGCCCTAACTATTCCATCTGGTGGAACAACGCCCTAGGGTAAAGCCAAGATTGCGCGGAACGTAGAAATGACCATAACTTTCACACTGGTTGCTATCATTCGTTTTATATGATGGAAAAACTGTTGTATTTATATGGTATTTTATGGTTCTGGCGTTGACTTCATAGGCCGTAACTATTCGATCTGGAGGAGCAACGCCCTGGAGTGAAACGTAGGTTGCCCAGAACGTAGAAATGACCATAACTTTCACACAGGTAGGAATTATTCGTTTTATACGATGGAAAAACTGTTCTATTTATTTTGTACTTTATGCTTCGGGCGTTGACTTCTAAGGCCCTAACTATTCGATCTGGTGGAGCAACGCACTAGAGTGAAGCCTAGGTTGTCCGGTACGTAGAAATGACCATCACTATCAAACTGGTTGCAATTATTTGTTTTATACGATGGAAAAGCTGTTGTATTTATATCGTATTTTATGCTTCTGGCGTTGACTTCTTAGGCCCTAACTATTCCATCTGGTGGAACAACGCCCTAGGGTGAAGCCTAGGTTCCCCGAACGTAGAAATGACCATAACTTTCACACTGGTAGCAATTATTCGTTTTATACGATGGAAAAACTGTTGTATTTATATTGTATTTTATGCTTCTGGCGTTCACTTCTTAGGCCCTAACTATTCAATCTCGTGGAACAACGCCCTAGGGTGAAGCCTAGGTTGCCCGGAACGTAGAAATGACCATAACCTTTACACTGGTAGCAATTATTCGTTTTATACAATGGAAAACCTGTTGTATTTATATTGTATTTTATGCTTCTGGCGTTCACTTCTTAGGCCCTAACTGTTTGATCTGGTGGAGCAACGCCCTAGAGTGAAGCCTAGGTTGCCCGGAACGTAGAAATGACCATTACTTTCACACTGTTTGCAATTATTCCTTTTATAGGATGGAAAAGCTGTTGTATTTATATTGTATTTTATGCTTCTGGCGTTCACTTCTTAGGCCCTAACTATTCGATCTGGTGGAACAACGCCCTAGGGCGAAGCCTAGGTTCCCCGGAACGTAGAAATGACCATAACTTTTACACTGGCAGCAATTATTCGTTTTATACAATGGAAAAACCGTTCTATTTATTTTGTATTTTATGCTTCGGGCGTTGACTTCTAAGGCGCTAACTGTTTGATCTGGTGGAGCATCGCTGTAGAGTGATGCCTATGTTGCCCGGATCGTAGAAATGACCATAACTTTCACACTGGTTGCTATTATTCGTTTTATAAGATGGAAAAACTGTTCTATTTATTTTGTACTTTATGCTTCGGGCGTTGACTTCTAAGGCCCTAACTATTCCATCTGGTGGAACAACGCCCTAGGGTAAAGCCAAGATTGCGCGGAACGTAGAAATGACCATAACTTTCACACTGGTTGCTATCATTCGTTTTATATGATGGAAAAACTGTTGTATTTATATGGTATTTTATGGTTCTGGCGTTGACTTCATAGGCCGTAACTATTCGATCTGGAGGAGCAACGCCCTGGAGTGAAACGTAGGTTGCCCAGAACGTAGAAATGACCATAACTTTCACACAGGTAGGAATTATTCGTTTTATACGATGGAAAAACTGTTCTATTTATTTTGTACTTTATGCTTCGGGCGTTGACTTCTAAGGCCCTAACTATTCGATCTGGTGGAGCAACGCACTAGAGTGAAGCCTAGGTTGTCCGGTACGTAGAAATGACCATCACTATCAAACTGGTTGCAATTATTTGTTTTATACGATGGAAAAGCTGTTGTATTTATATCGTATTTTATGCTTCTGGCGTTGACTTCTTAGGCCCTAACTATTCCATCTGGTGGAACAACGCCCTAGGGTGAAGCCTAGGTTCCCCGAACGTAGAAATGACCATAACTTTCACACTGGTAGCAATTATTCGTTTTATACGATGGAAAAACTGTTGTATTTATATTGTATTTTATGCTTCTGGCGTTCACTTCTTAGGCCCTAACTATTCAATCTCGTGGAACAACGCCCTAGGGTGAAGCCTAGGTTGCCCGGAACGTAGAAATGACCATAACCTTTACACTGGTAGCAATTATTCGTTTTATACAATGGAAAACCTGTTGTATTTATATTGTATTTTATGCTTCTGGCGTTCACTTCTTAGGCCCTAACTGTTTGATCTGGTGGAGCAACGCCCTAGAGTGAAGCCTAGGTTGCCCGGAACGTAGAAATGACCATTACTTTCACACTGTTTGCAATTATTCCTTTTATAGGATGGAAAAGCTGTTGTATTTATATTGTATTTTATGCTTCTGGCGTTCACTTCTTAGGCCCTAACTATTCGATCTGGTGGAACAACGCCCTAGGGTGAAGCCTAGGTTGCCCGGAACGTAGAAATGACCATCACTTTCAAACTGGTTGCAATTATTCCTTTTATAGGATGGAAAAGCTGTTGTATTTATATTGTATTTTATGCTTCTGGCGTTCACTTCTTAGGCCCTAACTATTCGATCTGGTGGAACAACGCCCTAGGGTGAAGCCTAGGTTGCCCGGAACGTAGAAATGACCATCACTTTCACACGGGTTGCAATTATTCCTGTTATAGGATGGAAAGACTGTTGTATTTTTATTGTATTTTATACTTCAGGCGTTGACTTCTGAGGCCGTAGCTATTCAATGTGGTGGAAGAACGCCATACAGTGAAGCCTAGGTTGCCCGGAACGTAGAAATGACCATAACTTTCACACTGGTTGCAATTATTTGTTTTATACGATGGAAAAGCTGTTGTATTTATATCGTATTTTATGCTTCTGGCGTTGACTTCTTAGGGCCCTAACTATTCCATCTGGTGGAACAACGCCCTAGAGTAAAGCCCAGGTTGCGCGGAACGTAGAAATGACCATAACTTTCACACTGGTAGCAATTATTCGTTTTATACAATGGAAAAACTGTTCTATTTATTTTGTATTTAATGCTTAGGGCGTGGACTTCTAAGGCCCTAACTATTCGATCTGGTAGTACAACGCCCTAGGGTGAAGCCTAGGTTGCCCGGAACGTAGAAATGACCATAACTTTTACACTGGCAGCAATTATTCATTTTATACAATGGAAAAACCGTTCTATTTATTTTGTGTTTTTGGCTTCGGGCGTTGACGTCTAAGGCCCTAACTGTTTGATCTGGTGGAGCATCGCCGTAGAGTCAAGCCTAGGTTGCCCGGAACGTAGAAATGACCATAACTTTCACACTGGTTGCTATAATTCGTTGTATACGATGGAAAAACTGTTATATTTATATTGTATTTTATGCTTCTGGCGTTGACTTCTTAGGCCCTAACTATTCGATCTGGTGGAACAACGCCCCAGACTGAAGACTAGGTCGCCCGGAACGTAGAAATGACCATAACTTTCACACTGGTTGCTATTATTCGTTTTATACGATGGAAAAACTGTTATATTTATTTTGTATTTTATGCTTCGGGCGTTGACTTCTAAGGCCCTAACTATTTGATCTGGTGGAGCAACGCCCTAGAGTGCAGCCTAGGTTGCCCGGAACGTAGAAATGACCATAACTTTCGCACTGGTTGCTATCATTCGTTTTATACGATGGAAAAGCTGTTGTATTTATATCGTATTTTATGCTCCTGGCGTTGACTTCTTAGGCCCTAACTATTCCATCTGGTGGAACAACGCCCTAGGGTGAAGTCTAGGTTGCCCGGAAAGTAGAAATGACCATTACTTTCACACTGTTTGCAATTATTCCTTTTATAGGATGGAAAAGCTGTTGTATTTATATTGTATTTTATGCTTCGGGCGCTGACTTCTAAGGCCCTAACTATTCCATCTGGTGGAACAACGCCCCAGAGTAAAGCCCAGGTTGCGCGGAACGTAGAAATGACCATAACTTTCACACGGGTAGCAATTATTCGTTTTATACAATGGAAAAACTGTTCTATTTATTTTGTATTTAATGCTTAGGGCGTGGACTTCTAAGGCCCTAACTATTCGATCTGGTGGAACAACGGCCTAGGGTGAAGCCTAGGTTGCCCGGAACGTAGAAATGACCATAACTTTTACACTGGTAGCAATTATTCGTTTTATACAATGGAAAAACTGTTCTATTTATTTTGTATTTAATGCTTCGGGCGTTGACTTCTAAGGCGCTAACTGTTTGATCTGGTGGAGCAACGCCCTAGAGTGAGGCCTAGGTTGCCTGGAACGTAGAAATGACCATCACTTTCACACGGGTTGCAATTATTCGTTTTATACGATGGAAAAACTGTTATATTTATATTGTATTTAAGCTTCTGGCGTTGACTTCTGAGGCCGTTGCTATTCGATGTGGTGGAAGAACGCCATAGAGTGAAGCCTAGGTAGCCCGGATCGTAGAAATGTCCGTATCTTTCACACTGTTTGCAATTTTTCGTTTTATACGATGGAAAAACTGTTTTATTTATTTTGTATTTTATGCTTCGGGCGTTGACTTCTAAGGCCCTAACTATTTGATATGGTGGAGCAACGCCCTAGAGTGCAGCCTAGGTTGCCCGGAACGTAGAAATGACCATAACTTTCACACTGGTTGCTATCATTCGTTTTATATGATGGAAAAGCTGTTGTATTTATATCGTATTTTATGCTTCTGGCGTTGACTTCTTAGGCCCTACCTATTCCATTTGGTGGAACAACGCCCTAGAGTGAAGCCTAGGTTGAACGAACGTAGAAATGACCATTACTTTCACACTGGTTGCAATTATTCGTTTTATACGATGGAAAAACTGTTGTATTTTTATTGCATTTTATGCTTCGGGCGTTGACTTCTAAGGCCCTAACTATTCAATCTGTTGGATCAACGCCCTAGAGTGAAGCCTAGGTTGCTCGGAATGTAGAAATGACCATAACTTTCACAGTGGTTGCAATTATTCGTTTTATACGATGGAAAAACTGTTGTATTTATATTGTATTTTATGCTTCTGGCGTTCACTTCTTAGGCCCTAACTATTCAATCTCGTGGAACAACGCCCTAGGGTGAAGCCTAGGTTGCCCGGAACGTAGAAATGACCATAACCTTTACACTGGTAGCAATTATTCGTTTTATACAATGGAAAACCTGTTGTATTTATATTGTATTTTATGCTTCTGGCGTTCACTTCTTAGGCCCTAACTGTTTGATCTGGTGGAGCAACGCCCTAGAGTGAAGCCTAGGTTGCCCGGAACGTAGAAATGACCATTACTTTCACACTGTTTGCAATTATTCCTTTTATACGATGGAAAAGCTGTTGTATTTATATTGTATTTTATGCTTCGGGCGCTGACTTCTAAGGCCCTAACTATTCCATCTGGTGGAACAACGCCCCAGAGTAAAGCCCAGGTTGCGCGGAACGTAGAAATGACCATAACTTTCACACGGGTAGCAATTATTCGTTTTATACAATGGAAAAACTGTTCTATTTATTTTGTATTTAATGCTTAGGGCGTGGACTTCTAAGGCCCTAACTATTCGATCTGGTGGAACAACGGCCTAGGGTGAAGCCTAGGTTGCCCGGAACGTAGAAATGACCATAACTTTTACACTGGTAGCAATTATTCGTTTTATACAATGGAAAAACTGTTCTATTTATTTTGTATTTAATGCTTCGGGCGTTGACTTCTAAGGCGCTAACTGTTTGATCTGGTGGAGCAACGCCCTAGAGTGAGGCCTAGGTTGCCTGGAACGTAGAAATGACCATCACTTTCACACGGGTTGCAATTATTCGTTTTATACGATGGAAAAACTGTTATATTTATATTGTATTTAAGCTTCTGGCGTTGACTTCTGAGGCCGTTGCTATTCGATGTGGTGGAAGAACGCCATAGAGTGAAGCCTAGGTAGCCCGGATCGTAGAAATGTCCGTATCTTTCACACTGTTTGCAATTTTTCGTTTTATACGATGGAAAAACTGTTTTATTTATTTTGTATTTTATGCTTCGGGCGTTGACTTCTAAGGCCCTAACTATTTGATATGGTGGAGCAACGCCCTAGAGTGCAGCCTAGGTTGCCCGGAACGTAGAAATGACCATAACTTTCACACTGGTTGCTATCATTCGTTTTATATGATGGAAAAGCTGTTGTATTTATATCGTATTTTATGCTTCTGGCGTTGACTTCTTAGGCCCTACCTATTCCATTTGGTGGAACAACGCCCTAGAGTGAAGCCTAGGTTGAACGAACGTAGAAATGACCATTACTTTCACACTGGTTGCAATTATTCGTTTTATACGATGGAAAAGCTGTTGTATTTATATCGTTTTTTATGCTCCTGGCGTTGACTTCTTAGGCCCTAACTATTCCATCTGGTGGAACAACGCCCTAGGGTGAAGTCTAGGTTGCCCGGAAAGTAGAAATGACCATAACTTTCACACTGGTAGCAATTATTCGTTTTATACGATGGAAAAACTGTTCTATTTATTTTGTACTTTATGCTTCGGGCGTTGACTTCTAAGGCCCTAACTATTCCATCTGGTGGAACAACGCCCTAGGGTAAAGCCAAGATTTCGCGGAACGTAGAAATGACCATAACTTTCACACTGGTTGCTATCATTCGTTTTATATCATGGAAAAACTGTTGTATTTATATTGTATTTTATGGTTCTGGCGTTGACTTCATAGGCCGTAACTATTCGATCTGAAGGAGCAACGCCCTGGAGTGAAACCTAGGTTGCCCGGAACGTAGAAATGACCATAACTTTCACACAGGTAGCAATTATTCGTTTTATACGATGGAAAAACTGTTCCATTTATTTTGTACTTTATGCTTCGGGCGTTGACTTCTAAGGCCCTAACCATTCGATCTGGTGGAGCAACGCACTAGAGTGAGGCCTAGGTTGTCCGGTACGTAGAAATGAACATCACTATCAAACTGGTTGCAATTATTTGTTTTATACGATGGAAAAGCTGTTGTATTTATATCGTATTTTATGCTTCTGGCGTTGACTTCTTAGGCCCTAACTATTCCATCTGGTCGAACAACGCCCTAGGGTGAAGCCTAGGTTCCCCGGTACGTAGAAATGACCATAACATTCACACTGGTAGCAATTATTCGTTTTATACGATGGAAAAACTGTTGTATTTTTATTGCATTTTATGCTTCGGGCGTTGACTTCTAAGGCCCTAACTATTTAATCTGTTGGAGCAACGCCCTAGAGTGAAGCCTAGGTTGCTCGGAATGTAGAAATGACCATAACTTTCACAGTGGTTGCAATTATTCGTTTTATACGATGGAAAAACTGTTGTATTTATATTGTATTTTATGCTTCTGGCGTTCACTTCTTAGGCCCTAACTATTCAATCTGGTGGAACAACGGCCTAGGGTGAAGCGTAGGTTGCCCGGAACGTAGAAATGACCATAACCTTTACACTGGTAGCAATTATTCGTTTTATACAATGGAAAAGCTGTTGTATTTATATTGTATTTTATGCTGCTGGCGTTCACTTCTTAGGCCCTAACTGTTTGATCTGGTGGAGCAACGCCCTAGAGTGAAGCCTAGGTTGCTCGAAATGTAGAAAGGACCATAACCTTTACACCGGTAGCAATTATTCGTTTTATACAATGGAAAACCTGTTGTATTTATATTGTATTTTATGCTTCTGGCGTTCACTTCTTAGGCCCTAACTGTTTGATCTGGTGGAGCAACGCCCTAGAGTGAAGCCTAGGTTGCCCGGAACGTAGAAATGACCATTACTTTCACACTGTTTGCAATTATTCCTTTTATAGGATGGAAAGCTGTTGTATTTATATTGTATTTTATGCTTCTGGCGTTCACTTCTTAGGCCCTAACTATTCGATCTGGTGGAACAACGCCCTAGGGTGAAGCCTAGGTTGCCCGGAACGTAGAAATGACCATCACTTTCAAACTGGTTGCAATTAATCCTGTTATACGATGGAAAAACTATTGTATTTTTATTGCATTTTATGCTTCGGGCGCTGACTTCTAAGGCCCTAACTATTCAATCTGTTGGAGCAACGCCCCAGAGTGAAACCTAGGTTACCCGGAACGTAGAAATGACCATCACTTTCAAACTGGTTGCAATTATTTGTTTTATACGATGGAAAAGCTGTTGCATTTATATCGTATTTTATGCTTCTGGCGTTGACCTCTTAGGCCCTAACTATTCCATCTGGGAGAACAACGCCCTAGGGTGAAGCCTAGGTTGTCCGGAAAGTAGAAATGACCATAACTTTCACACTGGCAGCAATTATTCGTTTTATACAATGGAAAAACCGTTCTATTGATTTTGTATTTTATGCTTCGGGCGTTGACTTCCAAGGCCCTAACTGTTTGATCTGGTGGAGCATCGCCGTAGAGTGAAGCCTAGGTTGCCCGGAACGTAGAAATGACCATAACTTTTACACTGGTAGCAATTATTCGTTTTATACAATGGAAAAACTGTTCCATTTATTTTGTATGTAATGCTTCGGGCGTTGACTTCTAAGGCCCTAACTGTTTGATCTGGCGGAGCAACGCCCTAGAGTGAAGCCTAGGTTGCCTGGAACGTAGAAATGACCATCACTTTCACACGGGTTGCAATTATTCCTGTTATAGGATGGAAAGACTGTTGTATTTTTATTGTATTTTATACTTCAGGCGTTGACTTCTGAGGCCGTAGCTATTCAATGTGGTGGAAGAACGCCATATAGTGAAGCCTAGGTTGCCCGGAACGTAGAAATGACCATAACTTTCACACTGGTTGCAATTATTTGTTTTATACGATGGAAAAGCTGTTGTATTTATATCGTATTTTAGTCTTCTGGCGTTGACTTCTTAGGGCCCTAACTATTCCATCTGGTGGAACAACGCCCTAGAGTAAAGCCCAGGTTGCGCGGAACGTAGAAATGACCATAACTTTCACACTGGTAGCAATTATTCGTTTTATACAATGGAAAAACTGTTCTATTTATTTTGTATTTAATGCTTAGGGCGTGGACTTCTAAGGCCCTAACTATTCGATCTGGTAGTACAACGCCCTAGGGTGAAGCCTAGGTTGCCCGGAACGTAGAAATGACCATAACTTTTACACTGGCAGCAATTATTCATTTTATACAATGGAAAAACCGTTCTATTTATTTTGTGTTTTATGCTTCGGGCGTTGACGTCTAAGGCCCTAACTATTTGATCTGGTGGAGCATCGCCGTAGAGTCAAGCCTAAGTTGCCCGGAACGTAGAAATGACCATAACTTTCACACTGGTTGCTATAATTCGTTGTATACGATGGAAAAACTGTTATATTTATATTGTATTTAAGCTTCTGGCGTTGACTTCTGAGGCCGTTGCTATTCGATGTGGTGGAAGATCGCCATAGAGGGAAGCCTAGGTAGCCCGGATCGTAGAAATGTCCATATCTTTCACACTGTTTTCAATTTTTCGTTTTATACGATGGAAAAACTGTTTTATTTATTTTGTATTTTACGCTTCGGGCGTTGACTTCTAAGGCCCTAACTATTCGATCTGGTGGAGCAACGCCCTAGAGTGCAGCCTAGGTTGCCCGGAACGTAGAAATGACCATAGCTTTCACACTGGTTGCTATCATTCGTTTTATATGATGGAAAAGCTGTTGTATTTATATCGTATTTTATGCTTCTGGCGTTGACTTCTTAGGCCCTAACTATTCCATCTGGTGGAACAACGCCCTAGGGTAAAGCCCAGAATGCGCGGGACGTAGAAATGACCATAACTTTCACACTGGTAGCAATTTTTCGTTTTAAACGATGGAAAAACTGTTCTATTTATTTTATATTTTATGCTTCGGGCGTTGACTTCTAAGGCCCTAACTATTCGATCTGGTGGAGCAACGCCCTAGAGTGAAGCCTAGGTTGCCCGGTACGTAGAAATGACCATCACTATCAAACTGGTTACAATTATTTGTTTTATACGATGGAAAAGCTGTTGCATTTATATCGTTTTTTATGTTTTTGGCGTTGACCTCTTAGGCCCTAACTATTCCATCTGGTGGAACAACGCCCTAGGGTGAAGCCTAGGTTCCCCGGAACGTAGAAATGACCATAACTTTCACACTGGTAGCAATTATTCGTTTTATACGATGGAAAAACTGTTGTATTTTTATTGCATTTTATGCTTCGGGCGTTGACTTCTAAGGCCCTAACTATTCGATCTGGTGGAGCAACGCCCTAGAGTGCAGCCTAGGTTGCCCGGAACATAGAAATGACCATAGCTTTCACACTGGTTGCTATCATTCGTTTTATATGATGGAAAAGCTGTTGTATTTATATCGTATTTTATGCTTCTGGCGTTGACTTCTTAGGCCCTAACTATTCCATCTGGTGGAACAACGCCCTAGGGTAAAGCCCAGAATGCGCGGGACGTAGAAATGACCATAACTTTCACACTGGTAGCAATTTTTCGTTTTAAACGATGGAAAAACTGTTCTATTTATTTTATATTTTATGCTTCGGGCGTTGACTTCTAAGGCCCTAACTATTCGATCTGGTGGAGCAACGCCCTAGAGTGAAGCCTAGGTTGCCCGGTACGTAGAAATGACCATCACTATCAAACTGGTTACAATTATTTGTTTTATACGATGGAAAAGCTGTTGCATTTATATCGTATTTTATGTTTTTGGCGTTGACCTCTTAGGCCCTAACTATTCCATCTGGTGGAACAACGCCGTAGGGTGAAGCCTAGGTTGTCCAGAAAGTAGAAATGACCATAACTTTCACACTGGCAGCAATTATTCGTTTTATACAATGGAAAAACCGTTCTATTGATTTTGTATTTTATGCTTCGGGCGTTGACTTCCAAGGCCCTAACTGTTTGATCTGGTGGAGCATCGCCGTAGAGTGAAGCATAGGTTGCCCGGAACGTAGAAATGACCATAACTTTTACACTGGTAGCAATTATTCGTTTTATACAATGGAAAAACTGTTCTATTTATTTTGTATTTAATGCTTCGGGCGTTGACATCTAAGGCCCTAACTATTCGATCTGGTTGAACAACGCCCTAGGGTGAAGCCAAGGTTGCCCGGAACGTAGAAATGACCATCGCTTTCAAACTGGTTGCAATTAATCCTGTTATACGATGAAAATACTGTTGTATTTTTATTGCATTTTATGCTTCGGGCGCTGACTTCTAAGGCCCTAACTATTCAATCTGTTGGAGCAACGCCCTAGAGTGAAGCCTAGGTTACCCGGAACGTAGAAATGACCATCACTTTCAAACTGGTTGCAATTATTCGTTTTATACGATGGAAAAACTGTTGTATTTATATTGTATTTTATGCTTCTGGCGTTGACTTCTAAGGACCTAACTATTCGATCTGGTGGAGCAACGCCCTACAGTGATGCCTAGGTTGCCCGGAACGTAGATATGACCATAACATTCACACTGGTTGCAAATTATTCCTGCTATACGATGGAAAAACTGTTGTATCTTTATTGCATTTTATGCTTCGGGCAATGACTTCTAAGGCCCTAGCTATGCAATCTGTTGGAGCAACGCCCTACGGGGAAGCCTAGGTTGCCCGGAACGTAGAAATGACCATAACTTTCACACTGGTTGCAATTACTCGTTTTATACGATGGAAAAGCTGTTGTATTTATATCGTATTTTATGCTTCTGGCGTTGGCTTCTTAGGCCCTAACTATTCCATCTGGTGGAACAACGCCCTAGGGTGAAGTCTAGGTTGCCCGGAAAGTAGAAATGACCATAACTTTCAAACTGGTAGCAATTATTCGTTTTATACGATGGAAAAACTGTTGTATTTATTTTGTACTTTATGCTTCGGGCGTTGACTTCTAAGGCCCTAACTATTCCATCTGGTGGAACAACGCCCTAGGGTAAAGCCAAGATTTCGCGGAACGTAGAAATGACCATAACTTTCACACTGGTTGCTATCATTCGTTTTATATGATGGAAAAACTGTTGTATTTATATTGTATTTTATGGTTCTGGCGTTGACTTCATAGGCCGTAACTATTCGATCTGGAGGAGCAACGCCCTGGAGTGAAACCTAGGTTGCCCGGAACGTAGAAATGACCATAACTTTCACACAGGTAGCAATTATTCGTTTTATACGATGGAAAAACTGTTCCATTTATTTTGTACTTTATGCTTCGGGCGTTGACTTCTAAGGCCCTAACCATTCGATCTGGTGGAGCAACGCACTAGAGTGAAGCCTAGGTTGTCCGGTACGTAGAAATGAACATCACTATCAAACTGGTTGCAATTATTTGTTTTATACGATGGAAAAGCTGTTGTATTTATATCGTATTTTATGCTTCTGGCGTTGACTTCTTAGGCCCGAACTATTCGATCTGGTGGAGCAACGCCCTAGAGTGCAGCCTAGGTTGCCCGGAACGTAGAAATGACCATAGCTTTCACACTGGTTGCTATCATTCGTTTTATATGATGGAAAAGCTGTTGTATTTATATCGTATTTTATGCTTCTGGCGTTTACTTCTTAGGCCCTAACTATTCCATCTGGTGGAACAACGCCCTAGAGTGAAGCCTAGGTTGCTCGGAATGTAGAAATGACCATAACTTTCACAGTGGTTGCAATTATTCGTTTTATACGATGGAAAAACTGTTGTATTTACATTGTATTTTATGCTTCTGGCGTTCACTTCTTAGGCCCTAACTATTCAATCTGGTGGAACAACGGCCTAGGGTGAAGCGTAGGTTGCCCGGAACGTAGAAATGACCATAACCTTTACACTGGTAGCAATTATTCGTTTTATACAATGGAAAAGCTGTTGTATTTATATTGTATTTTATGCTTCTGGCGTTCACTTCTTAGGCCCTAACTGTTTGATCTGGTGGAGCAACGCCCTAGAGTGAAGCCTAGGTTGCTCGAAATGTAGAAAGGACCATAACTTTCACACTGGTTGCAATTATTCGTTTTATACGATGGAAAAGCTGTTGTATTTATATCGCATTTTATGCTTCTGGCGTTGACTTCTTAGGCCCTAACTATTCCATCTGGTGGAAAAACGCGCTCGGGTAAAGCCAAGATTGCGCGGAACGTAGAAATGACCGTAACTTTCACACTGGTTGCTATCAATCGTTTTATATGATGGAAAAACTGTTGTATTTATATTGTATTTTATGCTGCTGGCGTTGACTTCATAGGCCGTAACTATTCGCTCTGGTGGAGCAACGCCCTGGAGTGAAACCTAGGGTGCCCGGAGCGTAGAAATGACCATAACTTTCACACTGGTAGCAATTATTCGTTTTATACGATGGAAAAACTGTTCTATTTATTTTGTACTTTATGCTTCAGGCGTTGACTTCTAAGGCCCTAACTATTCGATCTGGTGGAGCAACGCCATAGAGTGAAGCCTAGGTTGTCCGGTACGTAGAAATGACCATCACTATCAAACTGGTTGCAATTATTTGTTTTATACGATGGAAAAGCTGTTGTATTTATATCGTATTTTATGCTTCTGGCGTTGACTTCTTAGGCCCTAACTATTCCATCTGGTGAAACAACGCCCTAGTGTGAAGCCTAGGTTCCCCGTTTCGTAGAAATGACCATAACTTTTACACTGGGAGCAATTATTCGTTTTATACAATGGAAAAACCGTTCTATTTATTTTGTATTTTATGCTTCGGGCGTTGACTTCTAAGGCGCTAACTGTTTGATCTGGTGGAGCATCGCCGTAGAGTGAAGCCTATGTTGCCCGGAACGTAGAAATGACCATATCTTTCACACTGGTTGCTATTATTCGTTTTATACGATGGAAAAACTGTTATATTTATATTGTATTTAAGCTTCTGGCGTTGACTTCTGAGGCCGTTGCTATTCGATGTGGTGGAAGAACGCCATAGAGTGAAGCCTAGGTAGCCCGGATCGTAGAAATGTCCATATCTTTCACACTGTTTGCAATTTTTCGTTTTATACGATGGAAAAACTGTTTTATTTATTTTGTATTTTATGCTTCGGGCGTTGACTTCTAAGGCCCTAACTATTTGATCTGGGGGAGCAACGACCTAGAGTGCAGCCTAGGTTGCCCGGAACGTAGAAATGACCATAACTTTCACACTGGTTGCTATCATTCGTTTTATATGATGGAAAAGCTGTTGTATTTATATCGTATTTTATGCTTCTGGCGTTGACTTCGTCGGCCCTAACTATTCCATCTGGTGGAACAACGCCCTGGGGTGAAGCCTAGGTTGCCCGGAAAGTAGAAATGACCATAACTTACACACTGGTAGCAATTATTCGTTTTATACGATGGAAAAACTGTTCTATTTATTTTGCATTTTATGCCTCGGGCGTTGACTTCTAAGGCCCTAACTATTCGATCTGGTAGAGCAACGCCCTAGAGTGCAGCCTAGGTTGCCCGGAACGTAGAAATGACCATAACTTTCACACTGGTTGCTATCATTCGTTTTATAGGATGGAAAAGCTGTTGTATTTATATCGTATTTTATGCTTCTGGCCTTGACTTCTTAGGCCCTAACTATTCGATCTGGTGGAGCAACGCCCTAGAGTGAAGCCTAGGTTGCTCGAAATGTGGAAAGGACCATAACTTTCACACTGGTTGCAATTATTCGTTTTTTACGATGGAAAAGCTGTTGTATTTATATCGTATTTTATGCTTCTGGCGTTGACTTCTTAGGCCCTAACTATTCCATCTGGTGGAACAACGCCCTAGGGTAAAGCCAAGATTGCGCGGAACGTAGAAATGACCATAACTTTCACACTGGTTGCTATCATTCGTTTTATATGATGGAAAAACTGTTGTATTTATATTGTATTTTATGGTTCTGGCGTTGACTTCATAGGCCGTAACTATTCGATCTGGTGGAGCAACGCCCTGGAGTGAAACCTAGGTTGCCCGGAACGTAGAAATGACCATAACTTTCACACAGGTAGCAATTATTCGTTTTATACGATGGAAAAAGTGTTCTATTTATTTTGTACTTTATGCTTCGGGCGTTGACTTCTAAGGCCCTAACTATTCGATCTGGTGGAGCAACACACTAGAGTGAAGCCTAGGTTGTCCGGTACGTAGAAATGACCATCACTATCAAACTGGTTGCAATTATTTGTTTTATACGATGGAAAAGCTGTTGTATTTATATCGTATTTTATGCTTCTGGCGTTGACTTCTTAGGCCCTAACTGTTTGATCTGGTGGAGCATCGCCGTAGAGTGATGCCTATGTTGCCCGGAACGTAGAAGTGACCATAACTTTCACACTGGTTGCTATTATTCGTTTTATACGATGGAAAAACTGTTCTATTTATTTTGTACTTTATGCTTCTGGCGTTGACTTCTAAGGCCCTAACTATTCGATCTGGTGGAGCAACGCCCTAGAGTGAAGCCTAGGTTGCTCGGAAAGTAGAAATGACCATAACTTTCACACTGGTTGCTATTATTCGTTTTATACGATGGAAAAACTGTTCTATTTATTTTGTACTTTATGCTTCGGGCGTTGACTTCTATGGCCCTAACTATTCCATCTGGTGGAACAACGCCCTAGGGTAAAGCCAAGATTGCGCGGAACGTAGAAATGACCATAACTTTCACACTGGTTGCTATCATTCGTTTTATATGATGGAAAAACAGTTTTATTTATATTGTATTTTATGTTTCTGGCGTTGACTTCATAGGCCATAACTATTCGATCTGGAGGAGCAACGCCCTGGAGTGAAGCCTAGGTTGTCCGGAAAGTAGAAATGACCATAACTTTCACACTGAAAGCAATTATTCGTTTTATACAATGGAAAAACCGTTCTATTGATTTTGTATTTTATGCTTCGGGCGTTGACTTCCAAGGCTCTAACTGTTTGATCTGGTGGAGCATCGCCGTAGAGTGAAGCCTAGGTTGCCCGGTACGTAGAAATGACCATCACTATCAAACTGGTTGCAATTATTTGTTTTATACGATGGAAAAGCTGTTGTATTTATATCGTATTTTATGCTTCTGGCGTTGACTTCTTGGGCCCTAACTATTCCATCTGGTGGAACAACGCCCTAGTGTGAAGCCTAGGTTGCCCGGAAAGCAGAAATGACCATAACTTTCATACTGGTTGCAATTATTCGTTTTATATGGTGGAAAAACTGTAGTATTTATATTGCATTTTATGCTTCTGGCGTTGACTTCTAAGGCCCTAACTATTCGATCAGGTGGAGCAACGCCCTAGAGTGAAGCCTAGGTTGCTCGAAATGTAGAAAGGACCATAACTTTCACACTGGTTGCAATTATTCGTTTTATACGATGGAAAAGCTGTTGTATTTATATCGTATTTTATGCTTCTGGCGTTGACTTCTTAGGCCCTAACTATTCCATCTGGTGGAACAACGCCCTAGGGTAAAGCCAAGATTGCGCGGAACGTAGAAATGACCATAACTTTCACACTGGTTGCTATCATTCGTTTTATATGATGGAAAAACTGTTGTATTTATATTGTATTTTATGGTTCTGGCGTTGACTTCATACGCCGTAACTATTCGATCTGGAGGAGCAACGCCCTGGAGTGGAACCTAGGATGCCCGGAACGTAGAAATGACCATAACTTTCACACAGGTAGCAATTATTCGTTTTATACGATGGAAAAACTGTTCTATTTATTTTGTACTTTATGCTTCGGGCGTTGACTTCTAAGGCTCTAACTATTCGATCTGGTGGAGCAACGCACTAGAGTGAAGCCTAGGTTTTCCGGTACGTAGAAATGACCATCACTATCAAACTGGTTACAATTATTTGTTTTATACGATGGAAAAGCTGTTGCATTTATATCGTATTTTATGCTTCTGGCGTTGACCTCTTAGGCCCTAACTATTCCATCTGGTGGAACAACGCCCTAGGGTGAAGCCTAGGTTGTCCGGAAAGTAGAAATGACCATAACTTTCACACTGGCAGCAATTATTCGTTTTATACAATGGAAAAACCGTTCTATTGATTTTGTATTTTATGCTTCGGGCGTTGACTTCCAAGGCCCTAACTGTTTGATCTGGTGGAGCATCGCCGTAGAGTGAAGCCTAGGTTGCCCGGAACGTAGAAATGACCATAACTTTTACACTGGTAGCAATTATTCGTTTTATACAATGGAAAAACTGTTCGATTTATTTTGTATTTAATGCTTCGGGCGTTGACTTCTAAGGCCCTAACTATTCGATCAGGTGGAGCAGCGCCCTAGAGTGAAGCCTAGGTTGCTCGGAATGTAGAAATGACCATCACTTTCACACGGGTTGCAATTATTCCAGTTATAGGATGGAAAGACTGTTGTATTTTTATTGTATTTTATACTTCAGGCGTTGACTTCTGAGGCCGTAGCTATTCGATGTGGTGGAAGAACGCCATACAGTGAAGCCTAGGTTGCCCGGAACGTAGAAATGACCATAACTTTCACACTGGTTGCAATTATTTGTTTTATAGGATGGAAAAGCTGTTGTATTTGTATCGTATTTTATGCTTCTGGCGTTGACTTCTTGGGGCCCTAACTATTCCATCTGGTGGAACAACGCCCTAGAGTAAAGCCCAGGTTGCGCGGAACGTAGAAATGACCATAACTTTCACACTGGTAGCAATTATTCGTTTTATACAATGGAAAAGCTGTTCTATTTATTTTGTATTTAATGCTTAGGGCGTGGGCTTCTAAGGCCCTAACTATTCGATCAGGTGGAGCAGCGCCCTAGAGTGAAGCCTAGGTTGCTCGGAATGTAGAAATGACCATAACTTTCACACTGGTTGCAATTATTCATTTTATACGATGGAAAAACTGTTGTACTTATATTGTATTTTATTCTTTTGGCGTTGAATTCTAAGTCCCTAGCTATTCGATCTGGTGGAGCAACGCCCTAGAGTGAAACCTAGGTTACCCGGAACGTAGAAATGACCAGTACTTTCATACTGTTTGCAGTTATACCTGTTATAGGATGGAAAAACTTTTGCATCTTTATTGTATTTCATGCTTCTGGCGTTGACTTCTAAGGCCCTAGCTATTCGATTTGGTGGAGCACCGGCCTAGAGTGAAGTCTAGGTTGCCCGGAACGTAGAAATGACCATAACTTCCACACTGGTTGCAATTATTCGTTTTATACGATGGAAAAGCTGTTGTATTTATATCGTTTTTTATGCTTCTGGCGTTGACTTCTTAGGCCCTAACTATTCCATCTGGTGGTACAGCGCCCTAGGGTGAAGCCTAGGTTGCCCGGAACGCAGAAATGACCATAACTTTTACACTGGTAGCAATAATTCGTTTTATACAATGGAAAAAACGTTCTATTTATTTTATATTTTATGTTTCGGGCGTTGACTTCTAAGGCCCTAACTGTTTAATCTGGTGGAGCAACGCCGTAGAGTGAAGCCTAGGTTGCCCGGAACGTAGAAATGACCATCACTATCAAACTGGTTGCAATTATTTGTTATATACAATGGAAAAGCTGTTGTATTTATATCGTATTTTATGCTTCTGGCGTTGACTTCTTAGGCCCTAACTATTCCATCTGGTGGAACAACGCCCTAGGGTGAAGCCTAGGTTGCCCGGAAAGTAGAAATGACCATAACTTTCACACTGGTAGCAGTTATTCGTTTTATAGGATGGAAAAACTGTTCTATTTATCTTGTATTTTATGCTTCGGGCGTTGACTTCTAAGACCCTATCTATTCGATCTGGTAGAGCAACGCCCTAGAGTGAAGCCTAGGTTGCCCGGTACGTAGAAATGACCATAAGTTTCATACTGGTTGCAATTATTCGTTTTATACGATGGAAAAACTGTTGTATTTATATTGTATTTTATGCTTCTGGCGTTCACTTCTTAGGCCCTAACTATTCGATCTGGTAGTACAACGCCCTAGGGTGAAGCCTAGGTTGCCCGGAACGTAGAAATGATCATAACTTTTACACTGGCAGCAATTATTCGTTTTATACAATGGAAAAACCGTTCTATTTATTTTGTATTTTATGCTTCGGGCGTTGACTTCTAAGGACCTAACTATTCGATCTGGTGGAGCAACGCCCTAGAGTGCAGCCTAGGTTGCCCGGAACGTAGAAATGACCATAGCTTTCACACTGGTTGCTATCATTCGTTTTATATGATGGAAAAACTGTTGTATTTATGTTGTATTTTATGCTTCTGGCGTTCACTTCTTAGGCCCTAACTATTCGATCTGGTGCAACAACGGCCTAGGGTGAAGCCTAGGTTGCCCGGAACGTAGAAATGACCATAACTTTTACACTGGTAGCAATTATTCGTTTTATACAATGGAAAGACTGTTCTATTTATTTTGTATTTAATGCTTCGGGCGTTGACTTCTAAGGCCCGAACTATTCGATCAGGTGGAGCAACGCCCTAGAGTGAAGCCTAGGTTGCTCGAAATGTAGAAATGACCATAACTTTCACACTGGTTGCAATTATTCATTTTATACGATGGAAAAACTGTTGTACTTATATTGTATTTTATTCTTATGGCGTTGAATTCTAAGTCCCTATCTATTCGATCTGGTGGAGCAAAGCCCTAGAGTGAAACCTAGATTACCCGGAACGTAGAAATGACCAGTACTTTCATACTGTTTGCAGTTATTCCTGTTATAGGATGGAAAAACTTTTGCATCTTTATTGTATTTTATGCGTCTTGCGTTGACTTCTAAGGCCCTAGCTATTCGATTTGGTGGAGCACCGCCCTAGAGTGAAGTCGAGGTTGCCTGGAACGTAGAAATGACCATAACTTCCACACTGGTTGCAATTATTCGTTTTATACGATGGAAAAGCTGTTGTGTTTATATCGTTTTTTATGCTTCTGGCATTGACTTCTCAGGCCCTAACTATTCCATCTGGTGGTACAACGCCCTAGGGTGAAGCCTAGGTTGCCCGGAAAGCAGAAATGACCATAACTTTCATACTGGTTGCAATTATTCGTTTTATATGGTGGAAAAACTGTAGTATTTATATTGTATTTTATGCTTCTTGCGTTGACTTCTAAGGCCCTAACTATTCGATCAGGTGGACCAACGCCCCAGAGTGAAGCCTAGGTTGCTCGAAATGTAGAAAGGACCATAACTTTCACACTGGTTGCAATTATTCGTTTTATACGATGGAAAAGCTGTTCTATTTATTTTATACTTTATGCCTCGGGCGTTGACTTCTAAGGCCCTAACTATTCGATCTGGTGGAGCAACGCCCTAGAGTGATGCCTAGGTTGCCCGGTACGTAGAAATGACCATCACTATCAAACTGGTTGCAATTATTTGTTTTATACGATGGAAAAGCTGTTGTATTTATACCGTATTTTATGCTTCTGGCGTTGACTTCTAAGGCCCTAACTATTCGATCTGGTGGAGCAACGCCCTAGAGTGATGCCTAGGTTGCCCGGTACGTAGAAATGACCATCACTATCAAACTGGTTGCAATTATTTGTTTTATACGATGGAAAAGCTGTTGTATTTATACCGTATTTTATGCTTCTGGCGTTGACTTCTAAGGCCCTAACTATTCGATCAGGTGGAGCAACGCCCTAGAGTGAAGCCTAGGTTGCTCGAAATGTAGAAAGGACCATAACTTTCACACTGGTTGCAATTATTCGTTTTACACGATGGAAAAGCTGTTGTATTTATATCGTATTTTATGCTTCTGGCGTTGACTTCTTAGGCCCTAGCTATTCCATCTGGTGGGAAAACGCGCTCGGGTAAAGCCAAGGTTGCGCAGAACGTAGAAATGACCGTAACTTTCACACTGGTTGCTATCATTCGTTTTATATGATGGAAAAACTGTTCTATTTATTTTGTATTTTATGCATCGGGCGTAGACTTCTAAGACCCTAACTATTCGATCTGGTAGAGCAACGCCCTAGAGTGAAGCCTAGGTTGCTCGGAATATAGAAATGACCATAACTTTCATACTGGTTGCAATTATTCGTTTTCTGCGATGGAAAAACTGTTCTATTTATTTTGTATTTTACGATTCGGGCGTTGACTTCTAAGGCCCTAACTGTTTGATCTGGTGGAGCAACGCCCTAGAGTGTAGCCTAGGTTGCCCGGAACGTAGAAATGACAATTACTTTCACGCTGTTTGCAATTATTCCTTTTATACGATGCAAAAGCTGTTGTATTTATATCGTATTTTATGCTTCTGGCGTTGACTTCTAAGGTCTTAACTATTCGATCTGGTGGAGCAACGCCCTAGAGTGAAGTCTAGGTTGCTCGGAATGTAGAAATAACCATAACTTTCACACTGGTTGCAATTATACGTTCTTTACGATGGAAAAGCTGTTGTATTTATATTGTATTTTATGCTTCTGGCGTTGATTTCTTAGGCCCTAACTATTCAATCTGGTGGAACAACACCCTAGAGTGAGGCCTAGGTTGCCCGGAACGTAGAAATGACCATCACTTCCTTACTGGTAGCAATCATTCGTTTTATACGATGGAAAAACTGTTGTATTTATATTGTATTTTATGCTTCTGGCGTTGACTTCTAAGGCACAAACTATTCGATCTGGTGGAACAACGCCCTGGGGTGAAGCCTAGGTTGCCCGGAACGTAGAAATGACCATAACTTTGTCACTGGTTGCTATTATTCGTTTTATACGATGGAAAAACTGTTATATTTAAATTGTATTTTATGCTTCTGGCGTTGATATCTTAGGCCCTAACTATTCGACCTGGTGGAACAACGCCCTAGGGTGAAGCCTAGGTTGCCCGGAACGTAGAAATGACCATAACTTTTACACTGGTAGCAATTATTCGTTTTATACAATGGAAAAACTGTTCTATTTATTTTACATTTTATGCTTCGGGCGTTGACTTCTAAGGCCCTAACTGATTGATCTGGATGAGCAACGCCCTAGTGTGATTCCTAGGTTGCCCAGAACGTAGAAAAGACCATAACTTTTACACTGGTAGCAATTATTCGTTTTATACAGTGGAAAAACCGTTCTATTTATTTTGTATTTTATGGTTCGGGCGTTGACTTCTAAGGCCCTAACTGTTTGATCTGGTGGAGCAACGCCCTAGATTAAAGCCTAGGTTGCCCGGAACGTAGAAATGACCATAACTTTTACACTGGTAGCAATTATTCGTTTTTTACAATGGAAAAACTGTTCTATTTATTTTGTACTTTATGCTTCGGGCGTTGACTTCTAAGGCCCTAGCTATTCGATCTAGTGTAGCAACGCCCTAGAGTGAAGCCTGGGTTGCCCGGAACGTAGAAGTGACCATCACTTTCAAACTGGTTGCAATTAATTCTGTTATACGGTGGAAAAACTGTTGTATCTTTATTGTATTTAATGCTTCTGGCGTTCACTTCTTAGGCCCTAACTATTCGAGCTGGTGGAACAACGCCCTAGAGTGAATCCTAGGTTGCTCGGAATGTAGAAATAACCATAACTTTCACACGGGTTGCAATTATTCCTGTTATAGGATGGAAAGACTGTTGTATTTTTATTGCATTTTATGCTTCTGGCGTTCACTTCTTAGGCCCTAACTATTCGATCTGGTGGAACAACGCCCTAGGGTGAAGCCTAGGTTGCCTGGAACGTAGAAATGAGCATAACTTTTACACTGGTAGCAATTATTCGTTTTATACAATGGAAAAACTGTTCTATTTATTTTGTATTTTATGCTTCGGGCGTTGACTTCAAGGACCTAACTGTTTGATCTGGTGGAGCAACGCCCTAGAGTGAAGCCTAGGTTGCTCGGAATGTAGAAATACCCATAGCTTTCACACTGGTTGCAATTATACGTTCTTTACGATGGAAAAGCTGTTGTATTTATATTGTATTTTATGACTCTAGCGTTGACTTCTAAGGCCCTAGCTATTCGATCTAGTGTAGCAACGCCCTAGAGTGAAGCCTAGGTTGCCCGGAACGTAGATGTGTTCATCACTTTCAAACTGGTTGCAATTAATCCTGTTATACGATGGAAAAACTGTTGTATTTATATTGTAATTTATGCTTCTGGCGTTCACTTCTTAGGCCCTAACTATTCGATCTGGTGGAACAACGCCAAAGGGTGAAGCCTAGATTGCCCGGAACGTAGAAATGACCATAACTTTTACACTGGTAGCAATTATTCGTTTTATACGATGGAAAAACTGTTCTATTTATTTTGCATTTTATGCTTCGGGCGTTGACTTCTAAGGCGCTAACTATTCAATCTGTTGGAGAAACGCCCTAGGGTATATCCTAGGTTGCCCGGAAAGTAGAAATGACCATAACTTTCATACCGGTTGCAATTATTCGTTTTATATGATGGAAAAACTGTTGTATTTATATTGTATTTTATGCTTCTGGCGTTCACTTCTTAGGCCCTAACTATTCGATCTGGTGGAACAACGGCCTAAGGTGAAGCCTAGGTTGCCGGGAACGTAGAAATGACCATAACTTTTACGCTGGTAGCAGTTATTCGTTTTATACAATGGAAAAACTGTTGTATTTATTTTGTATTTTATGCTTCGGGCGTCGACTTCTAAGGCCCTAACTGTTTGATCTGGTGGAGCAAAGCCCTAGAGTGAAGCCTAGGCTGCCCGGAACGCAGAAATGACCATAACTTTCACACTGGTTGCTATTATTCGTTTTATACGTTGGAAAAACTGTTATATTTATATTGTATTTTATGCTTCTGGCGTTGACTTCTCAGGCCCTAACTATTCGATCTGGTGGAACAACGCCCTAGAGTGAAGCCTAGGTTGCCTGGAACGTAGAAATGACCATCACTTTCACACGGGTTGCAATTATTCCTGTTATAGGATGGAAAGACTGTTGCATTTTTATTGTATTTTATGCTTCAGGCGTTGACTTCTGTGGCCGTAGCTATTCGATGTGGTGGAAGAACGCCATAGAGTGAAGCCTAGGTTGCCCGGAACGTAGAAATGACCATAGGTTTCATAATGGTTGCAATTATTCGATTGATACGATGGAAAAACTGTTGTATTTCTATTGTATTTTATGCTTTGAGCGTTGACTTCTTAGGCCCTAACACTTCAATCTGGTGGAGCAACGCCCTACAGTGAAGCCTAGGTTGCCCGGAACGTAGATATGACCATAACCTTCACACAGGTTGCAATTATTCGTTTTATACGGTGTAAAGGCTGTTGTATTTATTTTGTATTTTATTCTTCTGGTGTTGACTTCTTAGGCCCTGACTATTCGATCTGGTGGAACAACGCCGTAGAGTGAAGCCTAGGTTGCCCGGAACGTAGAAATGACCATAACTTTTACACTGGTAGCAATTATTCGTTTTATACAATGGAAAGTCTGTTGTATTTATATGGTATTTTATGCTTCTGGCGTTGACTTCTTAGGCCCTAACTATTCGATCTGGTCGAGCAATGCCTCAGAGTTAAGTCTAGGATGCCCGAAACGCCGAAATGATCATTACTTTCACGCTTGTTGCAATTATTCCTGTTATAGGATGAAAAGACCGTTGTATTTTTATTGTATTTTATGCTTCAGGCGTAGGCTTCTAAGACCGTAGCTATTCGATATGGTGGAGCACCGCCCTAGAGTGGAGCCTAGGTTGCCCGGAACGTAGAAATGACCATAACTTTTACACTGGTAGCAATTATTCGTTTTATACGATGGAAAAGCTGTTGTATTTATATTGTATTTTATGCTTCTGGCGTTCACTTCTTAGGCCCTAACTATTTGATCTGGTGGAGCAACGCCCTAGAGCGAAGCCTAGGTTGCCCGGAACGTAGAAATGACCATTACTTTCACACTGTTTGCAATTATTCCTTTTATAGGATGGAAAAGCTGTTGTATTTTTATTGCATTTTATGCTTCGGGCGTTGACTTCTAAGGCCCTAACTATTCAATCTGTTGGAGCAACGCCCTAGAGTGAAGCCTAGGTTGCTCGGAATGTAGAAATGACCATAAATTCACACTGGTTGCAATTATTCGTTTTATACGATGGAAAAACTGTTGTATTTTTATTGTATTATATGCTTCTGGCGTTCACTTCTTAGGCCCTAACTATTCAATCTGGTGGAACAACGCCCTAGGGTGAAGCCTAGGTTGCCCGGAACGTAGAAATGACCATAACTTTTACACTGGTAGCAATTGTTCGTTTTATACAATGGAAAAACTGTTGTATTTATATGGTATTTTATGCTTCTGTCGTTGACTTCTTAGGCCCTAACTATTCGATCTGGTGGAGCAATGCCTCAGAGTTAAGTCTAGGATGCCCGAAACGCCGAAATGATTATTACTTTCACGCTTGTTGCAATTATTCCTGTTATACGATGAAAAGACCGTTGTATTTTTATTGTATTTTATGCTTCAGGCGTAGGCTTCTAAGGCCGTAGCTATTCGATATGGTGGAGCACCGCCCTAGGGGGAAGCCTAGGTTGCCCGGAACGTAGAAATGACCATAACTTTCACACTGGTTGCAATTATTCGTTTTATACGATGGAAAAGCTGTTGTATTTATATCGTATTTTATGCTTCTGGCGTTGACTTCTTAGGCCCTAACTATTCCATCTGGCGGAACAACGCCCTAGGGTGAAGTCTAGGTTGCCCGGAAAGTAGAAAGGACCATAACTTTCACACAGGTAGCAATTATTCGTTTTATACGATGGAAAAACTGTTGTATTTTTATTGCATTTTATGCTTCGGGCGTTGACTTCTAAGGCCCTAACTATTCAATCTGTTGGAGCAACGCCCTAGAGTGAAGCCTAGGTTGCTCGGAATGTAGAAATGACCATAACTTTCACAGTGGTAGCAATTACTCGTTTTATACGGTGGAAAAACTGTTGTATTTTTATTGCATCTTATGCTTCTGGCGTTCACTTCTTAGGCCCTAACTACTCGATCTGGTGGAACAACGCCCTAGGGTGAAGCCTAGGTTGACCGGAACGTAGAAATGACCATAACTTTTACACTGGTAGCAATTATTCCTTTGATACAATGGAAAAACTGTTGTATTTATATGGTATTTTATGCTTCTGGCGTTGACTTCTTAGGCGCTAACTATTCGATCTGGTGGAGCAATGCCTCAGAGTTAAGTCTAGGATGCCCGAAACGCCGAAATGACCATTACTTTCACACTGTTTGCAATTATTCCTTTTATAGGATGGAAAAGCTGTTGTATTTATATTGTATTTTATGACTCTGGCGTTGACTTCTAAGGCCCTAGCTATTCGATCTAGTGTAGCAACGCCCTAGAGTGAAGCCTAGGTTGCCCGGAACGTAGAAGTGACCATCACTTTCAAACTGGTTGCAATTAATCCTGTTATACGATGGAAAAACTGTTGTATTTATATTGTATTTTATGCTTCTGGCGTTCACTTCTTAGGCCCTAACTATTCGATCTGGTGGAACAACGGCCTAAGGTGAAGCCTAGGTTGCCGGGAACGTAGAAATGACCATAACTTTTACGCTGGTAGCAGTTATTCGTTTTATACGATGGAAAAACTGTTCTATTTATTTTGCATTTTATGCTTCGGGCGTTGACTTCTAAGGCGCTAACTATTCAATCTGTTGGAGAAACGCCCTAGGGTATATCCTAGGTTGCCCGGAAAGTAGAAATGACCATAGCTTTCGTACTGGTTGCAATTATTCGTTTTATATGATGGAAAAACTGTTGTATTTATATTGTATTTTATGCTTCTGGCGTTCACTTCTTAGGCCCTAACTATTCGATCTGGTGGAACAACGGCCTAAGGTGAAGCCTAGGTTGCCGGGAACGTAGAAATGACCATAACTTTTACGCTGGTAGCAGTTATTCGTTTTATACAATGGAAAAACTGTTGTATTTATTTTGTATTTTATGCTTCGGGCGTCGACTTCTAAGACCCTAACTGTTTGATCTGGTGGAGCAACGCCCTAGAGTGAAGCCTAGGCTGCCCGGAACGCAGAAATGACCATAACTTTCACACTGGTTGCTATTATTCGTTTTATACGTTGGAAAAACTGTTATATTTATATTGTATTTTATGCTTCTGGCGTTGACTTCTCAGGCCCTAACTATTCGATCTGGTGGAACAACGCCCTAGAGAGAAGCCTAGGTTGCCTGGAACGTAGAAATGGCCATCACTTTCACACGGGTTGCAATTATTCCTGTTATAGGATGGAAAGACTGTTGCATTTTTATTGTATTTTATGCTTCAGGCGTTGACTTCTGTGGCCGTAGCTATTCGATGTGGTGGAAGATCGCCATAGAGTGAAGCTTAGGTTTCCCGGAACGTAGAAATGACCATAGGTTTCATAATGGTTGCAATTATTCGATTGATACGATGGAAAAACTGTTGTATTTCTATTGTATTTTATGCTTCTGGCGTTGACTTCTCAGGCCCTAACTATTCGATCTGGTGGAACAACGCCCTAGAGTGAAGCCTAGGTTGCCTGGAACGTAGAAATGACCATCACTTTCACACGGGTTGCAATTATTCCTGTTATAGGATGGAAAGACTGTTGCATTTTTATTGTATTTTATGCTTCAGGCGTTGACTTCTGTGGCCGTAGCTATTCGATGTGGTGGAAGATCGCCATAGAGTGAAGCTTAGGTTTCCCGGAACGTAGAAATGACCATAGGTTTCATAATGGTTGCAATTATTCGATTGATACGATGGAAAAACTGTTGTATTTCTATTGTATTTTATGCTTTGAGCGTTGACTTCTTAGGCCCTAACACTTCAATCTGGTGGAGCAACGCCCTACAGTGAAGCCTAGGTTGCCCGGAACGTAGATATGACCATAACCTTCACACAGGTTGCAATTATTCGTTTTATACTGTGTAAAGGCTGTTGTATTTATTTTGTATTTTATTCTTCTGGTGTTGACTTCTTAGGCCCTGACTATTCGATCTGGTGGAACAACGCCGTAGAGTGAAGCCTAGGTTGCCCGGAACGTAGAAATGACCATTACTTTCACACTGGTTGCAATTATTCGTTTTATACGATGGAAAAACTGTTGTATTTATATTGTATTTTATGATTCGGGCGTTGACTTCTAAGGCCCTAACTATTCGATCTGGTGGAGCAACGCCCTAGAGTGAAGCCTAGGTTGCCCGGTACGTAGAAGTGACCATCACTATCAAACTCGTTGAAATTATTTGTTTCATACGATGGAAAAGCTGTTGCATTTATATCGTATTTTATGCTTCTGGCGTTGACTTCTTAGGCCCTAACTATTCCATCTGGTGGAACAACGCCCTAGGGTGAAGCCTAGGTTGCCCGGGACGTAGAAATGACCATAACTTTCACACTGGTAGCAATTATTCGTTTTATACGATGGAAAAACTGTTCTATTTATTTTGTATTTTATGCTTCGGGCGTTGACTTCTAAGGCCCTAACTATTCGATCTGGTGGACCAACGCCCTAGAGTGAAGCCTAGGTTGCCCGGTACGTAGAAATGACCATCACTATCAAGCTGGTTGCAATTATTTGTTTTATACGATGGAAAAGCTGTTGTATTTATATCGTATTTTATGCTTCTGGCGTTCACTTCTTAGGCCCTAACTATTCGATCTGGTGGTACAACGACCTAGGGTGAAGCCTAGGTTGCTCGGAAAGTAGAAATGACCATAGCTTTCACACTGGTAGCAATTATTCGTTTTATACGATGGAAAAACTGTTGTATTTTTATTGCATTTTATGCTTCGGGCGTTGACTTCTAAGGACCTAACTATTCGATCTGGTTGAGCAACGCCCTACAGTGATGCCTAGGTTGCCCGGAACGTAGATTTGACCATAACCTTCACACTGTTTGCAAATTATTCTTGCTATACGATGGAAAAACTGCTGTATTTTTAGTGCATTTTATGCATCGGGCATTGACTTCTAAGGCCCTAGCTATGCAATCTGTTGGAGTATCGCCCTAGGGGGAAGCCTAGGTTGCCCGGAACGTAGAAATGACCATAACTTTCACACTGGTTGCAATTACTCGTTTTATACGATGGAAAAGCTGTTGTATTTATATCGTATTTTATGCTTCTGGCGTTGACTTCTTAGGCCCTAACTATTCCATCTGGCGGAACAACGCCCTAGGGTGAAGTCTAGGTTGCCCGGAAAGTAGAAAGGACCATAACTTTCACACTGGTTCCAATTATTCGTTTTATACGATGCAAAAGCTGTTGTATTTATATCGTATTTTATGCTTCTGGCGTTGACTTCTTAGGCTCTAACTATTCCGTCTGGTGGAACATCGCCCTAGGGTAAAGCCAAGATTGCGCGGAACGTAGAAGTGACCATAACTTTCACACTGGTTGCCATCATTCGTTTTATATGATGGAAAAACTGTTGTATTTATATTGTATTTTATGCTTCTGGCGTTGACTTCATAGGCCGTAACTATTCGATCTGGTGGAGCAACGCCCTGGAGTGAAACCTAGGTTGCCCGGAACGTAGAAATGACCATAACTTTCACACAGGTAGCAATTATTCGTTTTATACGATGGAAAAACTGTTGTATTTTTATTGCATTTTATGCTTCGGGCGTTGACTTCTAAGGCCCTAACTATTCAATCTGTTGGAGCAACGCCCTAGAGTGAAGCCTAGGTTGCTCGGAATGTAGAAATGACCATAACTTTCACACTGGTAGCAATTACTCGTTTTATACGGTGGAAAATCTGTTGTATTTTTATTGCATCTTATGCTTCTGGCGTTCACTTCTTAGGCCCTAACTATTCCATCTGGCGGAACAACGCCCTAGGGTGAAGTCTAGGTTGCCCGGAAAGTAGAAAGGACCATAACTTTCACACTGGTTCCAATTATTCGTTTTATACGATGGAAAAGCTGTTGTATTTATATCGTATTTTATGCTTCTGGCGTTGACTTCTTAGGCTCTAACTATTCCATCTGGTGGAACATCGCCCTAGGGTAAAGCCAAGATTGCGCGGAACGTAGAAGTGACCATAACTTTCACACTGGTTGCTATCATTCGTTTTATATGATGGAAAAACTGTTGTATTTATATTGTATTTTATGCTTCTGGCGTTGACTTCATAGGCCGTAACTATTCGATCTGGTGGAGCAACGCCCTGGAGTGAAACCTAGGTTGCCCGGAACGTAGAAATGACCATAACTTTTACACTGGTAGCAATTATTCGTTTGATACAATGGAAAAACTGTTGTATTTATATGGTATTTTATGCTTCTGGCGTTGACTTCTTAGGCGCTAACTATTCGATCTGGTGGAGCAATGCCTCAGAGTTAAGTCTAGGATGCCCGAAACGCCGAAATGATCATTACTTTCACGCTTGTTGCAATTATTCCTGTTATACGATGAAAAGACCGTTGTATTTTTATTGTATTTTATGCTTCAGGCGTAGGCTTCTAAGGCCGTAACTATTCGATATGGTGGACCAACGCCCTAGAGTGAAGCCTAGGTTGCCCGGTACGTAGAAATGACCATCACTATCAAACTGGTTGCAATTATTTGTTTTATACGATGGAAAAGCTGTTGTATTTATATCGTATTTTATGCTTCTGGCGTTCACTTCTTAGGCCCTAACTATTCGATCTGGTGGAGCAATGCCTCAGAGTTAAGTCTAGGATGCCCGAAACGCCGAAATGATCATTTCTTTCACGCTTGTTGCAATTATTCCTGTTATAGGATGAAAAGGCCGTTGTATTTTTATTGTATTTTATGCTTCAGGCGTAGGCTTCTAAGGCCGTAGCTATTCGATATGGTGGAGCACCGCCCTAGAGTGAAGCCTAGGTTGCCCGGAACGTAGAAATGACTATAACTTTTACACTGGTAGCAATTATTCGTTTTATACGATGGAAAAGCTGTTGTATTTATATTGTATTTTATGCTTCTGGCGTTCACTTCTTAGGCCCTAACTGTTTGATCTGGTGGAGCAACGCCCTAGAGTGAAGCCTAGGTTGCCCGGAACGTAGAAATGACCATTACTTTCACACTGTTTGCAATTATTCCTTTTATAGGATGGAAAAGCTGTTGTATTTTTATTGCATTTTATGCTTCGGGCGTTGACTTCTAAGGCCCTAACTATTCAATCTGTTGGAGCAACGCCCTAGAGTGAAGCCTAGGTTGCTCGGAATGTAGAAATGACCATAACTTTCACACTGGTTCCAATTATTCGTTTTATACGATGGAAAAACTGTTGTATTTATATTGTATTATATGCTTCTGGCGTTCACTTCTTAGGCCCTAACTATTCAATCTGGTGGAACTTCGCCCTAGGGTGAAGCCTAGGTTGCCCGGAACGTAGAAATGACCATAACTTTTACACTGGTAGCAATTATTCGTTTTATACAATGGAAAAACTGTTGTATTTATATGGTATTTTATGCTTCTGTCGTTGACTTCTTAGGCCCAAACTATTCGATCTGGTGGAGCAATGCCTCAGAGTTAAGTCTAGGATGCCCGAAACGCCGAAATGATCATTACTTTCACGCTTGTTGCAATTATTCCTGTTATACGATGAAAAGACCGTTGTATTTTTATTGTATTTTATGCTTCAGGCGTAGGCTTCTAAGGCCGTAGCTATTCGATATGGTGGAGCACCGCCATGGAGTGTTGCCTTGGTTGCCCGGAACGTAGAAATGACCATAACTTTTACACTGGTAGCAATTATTCGTTTTATACGATGGAAAAACTGTTGTATTTATATTGTATTTTATGCTTCTGGCGTTCACTTCTTAGGCCCTAACTATTCGATCTGGTGGAACGACGCCCTAGGGTGAAGCCAAGGTTGCCCGGAACGTAGAAATGACCATCACTTTCCAACTGGTTGCAATTAATCCTGTTATACGGTGGAAAAACTGTTGTATTTTTATTGCATTTTATGCTTCTGGCGTTGACTTCTAAGGACCTAACTATTCGATCTGGTGGAGCAACGCCCTACAGTGATGCCTAGGTTGCCCGGAACGTAGATATGACCATAACCTTCACACTGGTTGCAAATTATTCTTGCTATACGATGGAAAAACTGCTGTATTTTTATTGTACTTTATGCTTCTGGCGTTGACTTCTAAGGACCTAACTATTCGATCTGGTGGAGCAACGCCCTGCAGTGATGCCTAGGTTGCCCGGAACGTAGATATGACCATAACCTTCACACTGGTTGCAAATTATTGTTGCT